>NC_067123.1:25393918-26008152 GCF_021347895.1 Acanthochromis polyacanthus | reverse complement strand
TTGACGACCACTCCCTCACTGACACATTCAGATGCCATCAGATGAATGAAAGGAGTGTCTGAAAGGGGCTTAAGAGATTATCCCAAAAACAGAATGTGTACAATGGACTCTTAGGAACAAAGATTGGTCTTTTATCTTTATTAGCTCCTCATGCACAGCGTAAACATTTCTACAATCTAATACATAAGCTCTTCTTTGGCAGATCCATCATTATAAATCCACACTGTTTGAACAAGCCGTGTTGAAACACACTCTTCTTGAATGTCAGCTGTCAAACACAGTGGATGTGACATACAAGTACAGAATAGTGCTAAATTGCTGTAAATTGTTTACCTGAGGCAATTTTACATGCTCATACTTAGCAGTGCAACTCTAAGAAATCTGTGTTTTTGTCCATCTCGAACAGCCAGTGTACCAGCTGTGCAGATGCTCGCTGTAAACCAGCTCGCAATGAGGTCATAGTTCAGCATCTGACTGATCTCAGAACTCACCAGGCCCTCCAGTTCTCTGCTTTAATCTCCTATCTGGGTGATGGAAGCCCTCTGGCAATTTTCACGTCTAACTGTGTCTTTTCTGACTTTGCATGTTATCACTCTACATCATAAATTTGCCTCAGTTGCAATGTACGCATGTGGTAGACTACTTCTTGGCCCGGGCAAGTGATTTCAGATAATCTCTTCTCATTGTCTGTTAACTTAACAAGATGAAAGTTTCATATAATAGCATGAAGTTACTGTGCGTTCCCAAGTAACAATGCCCCACAGAGTCCCTCGTGATTTTTGAGGCATTACTGTGTCATTAGGTCTGTGCTTTTTTATGATAAGCTAATGTAGTTTACTGTGGACAGATACAGGGCTAATTGTCTTATAAATCCAGCAATACAGGAGTATACTACAGTTCCTTCCTAATAAAAAACAAAACAAAAACAAAAACAAATGTTCACCAAGTGTTGGATTGTTCACCCAGCAATACAAAGCATGAACTGGAGTTAGACCGTCCTGAGACAGGTTATTATTACCACACCGATGATGCATTGTAGCAATAGGAATCCTGCTTAGAAGAGGAACTACAAGTGTAGACATTTGGATTGTTTGGGTGGGGAGCCAATGGTGCAAAGCTACCATCTGTGGGATTGTGACTGAACACCTGTATGTCAAGATCCCACCTCGACGTGACAATGCTGTTGTATCACAGAACTTATTGGAGAACTGGACAACAACTGGACAACAAATCTTCTCTCTAAAATCACTGAATAGGAGTATTTTCCAAAATGTTGAACCACAGCTTTAAATTCAAAACGTGTAATTCAAAATGATGAATTTGAAACCCTACGTCAAAACCAGAAAAAAAAAAAATTAAGTAGAATCACTGCTTTGAAGCAGTCCGCCCGCCAGCCAAGGGATTGTTTCCACCCATGTCTGCACAGACATGACCTTTACTCTTTTGGATGTGAAACATCTGATGTCAAATGTTAGACATTTGTGTAAAAAAAAGTGTGTCATAATTAGTGTAGGAATTTTTGAGTTATGTCCAGAAAAGTGTTTCACCTTTGACCTATCTGCCAAATCAGTATCAGTTCATTCTTGAATCCAAGTAAATATTTATGCCAAATGTAATAAAATTCCCTTCCAGGAGGGCCCTGATTTGTCGTTTTCACAAAAATTGGAAAGGCGGATGAACAACCTGAAAACATAGTGCCTCTGGCCTCTGCTATCACCACTACAGAGTAACAATAACAAAATGTGAATTCTCAGTATGAGCTGTTCTTTTGCTGGCTTTCTTTCCTTTTATTTTTCTCTCCTGTTGTAAATTGTATCAACAACACAATTTCTGTTGGATCATTATGCCCATAAAGTACCTCAGTTCAACTAATCTAAAAGAGACTGAGATAGAGAAGAAAAAAAAAAAAACACGTGTTTGTGGGACAGAGGAGCGGGGTGGCATGAATACATCCTACATGTTGGCCTGCTGTGTATATTAACCCATGTGAATACAACATAACCTGGGCAGTTTCTGCTCCACTGGTGCTTAAAAACTTGCATGAGGATTTATCGTCCAACCAGGTCAGACAGCTAGATGCACAAGAGAAGGGAGAGAAATGTACCGACTGCAATGGAGAGAGGAGAAAATAGGGAGTCAGAGCCAAGTGCTCGTAAGTCCTTGTCTCTCTCTTCTGCTCCAGTGTCTTTGATTCATAAGGAGTATGATGGCTGGCCAGGGCAGGGGATAGGTATGGCATTTTGGCAGGAGGAGGAAAGGAGGGAGGGCCGGGAACAAATTTGTAATCTTCGTCCTTGCTGTGTGGTTTACTGTGTCAGCATGCAGCCCATTAAACAGTGGTCATCGAAAAAGCAATACCATCCGTATATCAAGCTGCCACGTGAGATACATCAGCTGCTATGTCTCTTGGGTTTTTCTTTATAGAAAGAGAAAAGGCAAAGCAGCCAGTTGTCATGTTTTGTTTGAAAGGGTGAAGAAGGAAGTAAAAAAAAAGAAAAAGAAAAAGTACCTCCCCTGGCCACGTGGGGGCACTGGTGGCATCCTTTTCTCCTTTCTCTCGCCTGCTCGGTGGAGTGTCAAGTGATGTGGATCTGGCTGTTGCTTGCTCTTTCTGTTTTCCCCCTCCACCACAGGTCTGGATTATATAACTGTGCATTCATTAACACATCTTCTGCCATGTGCTCCTTTCCCAGCAGATGGTTAACTGAAGGCTACAGAGGACATTAAGGAGGAGGAAAGACTACCTCAGGAAAATCACATTAGAAAACCTCATAAGGAAGAACACTTTAAATCAACCGGTGACTTTGAAAAGGGTAAAAATACACGTTCAATAAAGACTTTGGTAACTTTCATGCCGCTCTAAAAAAGAAGTAAGACAACGCTCTGCTGTCATGAAGTGGGAGCGTCGTCACGGGTAGCAAAATCATAGCTGGCTGGCGCATATTTGAGGAATACAGCTGAATATATATAGAGATATTGTTTTTTGTTTTAAAACAAACACACCATCTCTTGGGTGGAATCCAATTATCAGTTGAAAACCTGACTCCAGTAGAACTGTATGCCATTTATTTTGTTATACCAGCTTGCAGGATATCTCTCCCTTCTGTTTTCCTTATGATTCATGTCTATCTTTCTCACAATATTACGCTCACTTCATACCTCACTTTATTTCAAACAGCTTGCCTTCCCATACTGAGTGATGTGTAAATAAGACATAAGGCAGGCAGGCAGAGTTGAGAGGCTCGCTTGTTGTTCAGCTAACTGCTGGAATGGGCAAGACGTGAGATTTGAATATGGTATGATCATTACAGACGCGCTGGTTCCAGTATATGACAATCAGCCATCACAACGGGGAATTTATGCATTACCCAGTTTACTGAGGATGGCAGCGCGAGTTAAACAGAAAGAAACATCTTGATGGCAGAGGCAATTCCAGGGGGAAAAAAATGCATCATTGACAAAAGGGGTCAGAGGAGAGTGGCAAGATGTGTTCACGCAAGATGACAGGCCGCAAATTTAAACTGAATTTGTGCGGCAGTGACATGCACAATGATGCCTCAGCATAAGCAAATGTACTGCACTCTCGTGACTTCGAGGCTGCTAGATAAAGCTACAATGTGCAAGTAAACTCCAATAACAAGAAAAAGTGCCACCTCATTCATACAAATCCTATCGCATGGCGCCAACTGCGCGTTTGAACTCCACAGATTACTGCTGACCAAGTTCACTCGTTTATCACCGCGGTCTCTGCTTTTTCAAACGGATGCTTCCAGCAGCATAATGTGCCATCAGATGCATTAATGTAGCCCTGAGATATCTGCAGGAACTGTGTGATGCTATCAAATCAGCATGGGCCAAGATCCCCGTGGAAAGTTTCCAGCATCTGGTTGAGACAGTGCTTCAAGGAATTCAGGGCTGTGTTATGTGCAGCAGCCTGCTCTCTCTCTCCCTCCTCCCTCTGCCTGCTGCACACCTGAGTGCAATTGGCACTCAGGTGGGAGAGGAGGAGGCGATAAGAGGAACAGGGAGTGGAGAGATGGGGGACACTGCACATGGCACAGACACCCGGTCAGGTAGGAAGGAGTCCCCCCTCTCAAGCAGGTTTTTACCTCATGCATGTCTCGGTGCTGGGGTTTTGTTGTTTTCTTTTGTTGTGTTAGTTTGGGCTGAGGATTTTCCGGCAGTTCTGTTATTCATCTTCTGTTTATTTTAGATTTAGTTGCTCTGTTTAGGTAGTTTAGGGGGAGACACTCGGAGCGACGGCCCTCTGTCTTGGCCCAGCGTCTTCCAGTTTTTGTTCTTTTCAGCCGGGGTCTCCGGCTCTCTTTTGTTTCCTTTTTGGTTCTGTGTTTCTGTTGCTGATCACTCTGGGCTAACCCAAATAAAGCTTGTGGGTTTAATTGTAACATCTTGGTGTGGCGTCCTTCTTCATATGTTCCACCCTCCTACCCCCCTACTTTGTATGGGGGCCATAACAGCTGTTCCGAGGAAAAACACAGTCCTGTGTCCTGTCCTTTAAGAGAAACATCTTCATCTTATGAAAAGAACAAAACCAACAACAATTCCACTATTAAATAGAGTCTGTACAGCCAGGAGCCATATATATCTTATCATGCCATACATCTTCACTGTTCATTCCATAAACTATTAAAAAGCCATTGTTGCGCTGGCTGACGTGTGTTCACCATGTGAACAACCATAGGGGAATGGAGAAAAAAGATGATATTCAGCATTATAAAAGTAACTTTGTACAAAAAAGTAAATGTAAAATGTATCGTAAAAGAGCATTTCTTCTTATTTCAGTGACAGAAATTGAGTCAATTTTATAAAGAGACAACACTCTGTTTTGGGAAATACTTACTTGCATACCATCTGCATTTGAAAAGAATGTTAATAAAATGCATTTGCTACTCTTGTTTGAGTGATATTGGGGGGGAAAAAAAACAAAAAAAAAAACTACAAGGCCAAGCTGTTGTTAGAGCTCCTCAGCATACTTAAGAATGTTTAAAAGCACGTTTACACTTTTAAAAAAATGAATATATCTGTATTTCTCTGCAGAGAAGGATTAATTTACTGTCGATTTCAGTCTTTTAATGAGAAAAATGGTTAATATTGCCTGATTCGCCAGAGCTGAGTAGAAATGAAAATCTGTCTAGTCCTGCCTACCATTTCCATTTGTTCCACTGGTGCAGCTGACATTTAGCAGCCTTGTCTTGCTCTGTGTATATGTATTGCATTATTTATTTTTTCCCAGCCTGCATTCTATGTTACATGGCAGATTGGTTATCGTCAGCTCTATGATTCCTCTTCTCCTCCCTGCTGCTCTGGGTGCTGTGAACTCCTTGTAGCTACTCTACACGTCCTGCACTTTGACTCACAGGTGTTGGCATCATTTGAAGCTAGCTTGTAAGGCTACAGTCAATACAATTCGTTGCTCTATATTAGCTTCAAGGTAATTTTGCGTCCAAGCTGAGTACCACATATGGCTTAGCAAAGGCTGGTTAGCCTTATTTTCTTGATTAGAGAGCATAGTGAAATACAAAATGTGTCTTTTTGGATGTTTTAATGTCCTTTATGCTCTTGTTATTGTATTCTGATCCCATTTCATTTGATCTGCCAGTTGTTCCCACTCTTTGCGGATATCATGTCTGAACAAAATCGTGTGGGGTGTCAGGGCACTTTTTGTGACAGCAGATTGTTTAATTTAGCTAAGGTAGGCCAGTAGCCCTCAGTAATTATGAATGCACAGCTGACCAGTCAGTAATCAACATGAAAGTTGTCCCAGCTGCTAGCTCCACACCCTTTGTCCCTGCACGTTCTCAGCCCTTTTGTACAACCGTCCTGAGGGACTGGAGCTGGAGTGGGCAGCTTGTTACACAGCGTTTTATCTTCATCACATGTCACTATTTCATTAAAAAACAGATCACCTCCAGGAGATGACAAGATTCTCTGTAAAATAGCACAACACAGAAGCACATCGGTTAAACATATTGCTGTGGAATGAAGAGGCACGAAGAAAAATTTTGTGTGCGCCTAAAATGTGTGCTGGTGAAAAAGTTATGCGCACCTGTGCAACAAATGGGAAGGTTGGAGACCCGTAAGAAGGTTGTTTTCATTCAGTCATAGGGAATTTCACTACAGTATATCCAGAAAAATAGTGTCCATGCTCTCTTGACCCATGAGTCAAATTCGAGGTGAAGATTTGATCATTTATAAGGTCCTAAAACCACTTGGAGAGCCACACTGAGAGATAACTCAAGCTGTATGTATTCACCTCAGGGATGTGTGGAGTCTTTGCAAATGCACATTCCCGTGTGTATTAATGTGTGTTTACATAAAAATACAACTGATGCATATTTTTGCACGGCTGTGTATGTGTTTGCTTGCTGATTATTCTGTGAGGGTGCATTTTCAAATTTAGGAAAATGGCAGCTTGTCTCTTGGGCAGTGTATGTGTCTGGCCAGGTCCTCCAGTATGTGGGCAGAAAACAGAGAAGCTGCTTCCTGGAGCCTTCACAGCAGCCCTGACAGTGACAAGAGTCACCGTGGAAAACATGCCACTGTGAGAGACATTTTTGCAAAGATACACAAGCTTCCTTTAGCATGAAGTATCATAAATCTCAGTCTTGTCTCCAACTTTAGTTCGACTGATGTGATTGGTATTCGCTCCATTATGTATAAAGATTTTACGTAATTAAGACAAATTTGAATTTGATGGTTGTTGCTGTCTCTCTTAAGTAGAAACTGCTTCAATCTGACTTTTAAGACAAAGCCAGTCCCTCAGACACAAATGGATATCTGCCAAAACAGGTCTTTTTCAGTTTCTCTTTGTTCGATACCTGCCCAGGCCAATCAGGACAGGTTTCTCTTCTCATAAGGCCAAATGCCAAGAGCTGCGCAATTACTGGTGTAATTGGTTTGAATTGGCTATTAGTACTCAGCTTGAGTCAGACTCCACAACACACATCAACGGACA
The DNA here is from genome assembly GCF_021347895.1 of Acanthochromis polyacanthus. NCBI lineage: Eukaryota > Metazoa > Chordata > Actinopteri > Pomacentridae > Acanthochromis > Acanthochromis polyacanthus. The sequence continues at coordinate 26,001,176 of NC_067123.1, read as the reverse complement.
GATGTGAATTCAATCAAACAACCTCAGTCCCTCACTAATGCACTGACTAGACTTTCTTTTTTTCCTTCTGGATTTCACAGAGATTAAAACGACAGTTTTTTGTACTTCTGATAACTTAAAAACATCTGTTTTGTTACCTCCATCGCTTGAAAAATTGAAAAGTAATTAATAGATGTGATCATGGAGGTAGAATTCAAGATTAAATACTGGTGATAGAAATTGAATGAGACATAATTCACAGTAATGAATGAAGCCTTTATTGGCGTTGTAAATTGTTTCTAGCATTGTCATCTGTTGCAAGTTAATTGTTTTCTTCTATTCCATTTGTGTGCACTGCCAATTTGTATGAGTCCCTGACATTCTTCATAACCTCTAATACCTGTAATCAGTGTTGGTTTGTTGATGGTGGTCAGAAATAGCATGTGTGTGAATTTACCACTGCCGATCATAATTGGCCTGGTTGCTCTGTTTTCATTATGTGCTCCAACCTGACTGCTCTGCATTCAAGACATTTCCAGCATCAGTGAAGGTGGCTGAACAATTCTGTAGTCTGTAAAACCCAATCTCACTTCATCAGTGCTCATTCTGCTTTCCTTTTCAAGTCTACTGTTCCATAGAATTATGCAGAATGGGCATGAATCATACAGCAAACAGCATCATTAAAATAAAAATAAAAAATCCTACAAATGAAGCAAGGTCACTTGTTAAAAAAAACCACTTGGGGTTGCCTCTTTCTTTAAAACCAGTTAAGGATGGGCAGTCTGGCAAAAAGACCAATGGATCAGAGAGTCTTTTGGGTTAGAATCCCAATCAATGTGAATCACTATTGTCCCCACAGATTTAGTTGAACTCATGATAACATGAATAGAATATGGCATATGGGTGCTTAGACCTAGTGCAAACTCCTGATTGTGAGAAGTTTCACACAAATCTCGTTGGATTTACAAAATGACAAATAAAAGCCTCTATCCTCTGTCCTAGATAGAAAGTCTTTCACTTGACTCCAGATTAAAGGGTCAACTCACAAATCTCTGCATCATGTTTTCACTCTGATTTTTTTTCTCGAAAAGTTATGATAGAAAATAGTGCTTTGATGGTTCTTTCCAAAGTTTAGGAGGCTCTATCTGCTCACTTGCCAGCTCACTGCCATTCCTAGATATCAATCAGCTGCTTCTCCAGCTGCTTGTCTCATGGGCAGACTCCAACTCCACTGTCATGGACTGCAACTGACAAAGGTCGCAGATTATCTCATTACAAATACACACTGTGGTCATGGAGTTCTCTCTCTCTTAGCATTCTTGGTCAGCTTGGCATATGAACCAGTCCTCCACCTGCTGCAGGTTCTGATTGGACTGACCCTCCAGATTGCAGCTGCCTTTCCAAAAAAGCAGAAGAAGGAATACTCTCACCAGCTGCAGAGAAAGATGGGAAATTGGAGAGCATGTAAAATACAAGAGACCCTGGAGAAATAGCTCAGTGACATCAAGGCCACCACCACACTGGGCAGATGGGAAACACAACATGGGAGTTATTGGGGCTACCTTGTTAGCAATGACTGCGATTTTAAGATAGGATAATTACGTACAGGTCATTTAACGATGCATTCTGTAAAATTTCTGGTGATGGTCCTAGGATTAAAATGACCTGGATGGCTGAGAAACTACACAAACTTCTTAAATCTTAGCTTCTGTGTGGAATTGCCATTTACATATGTGTAATCCTTGCAGTTCTAGAACTGCAGTTTTAGTCCAACCGGTGCTACATTGCAACTTTTAAAACTTAACGTTCTGCACATGGACACCATCTGCTGGAATGGAAGCTAATATTTTCTGCAATTTTGACTCGTACCACCTGCATTTAATAAAGAATATCCTTTCAGCTTTTCTCTGCAGAGTATGATTTACAAGTCCTGGAATGTCTCCATAGTCAGTTAATAATAGAAAAAAATCCCACATTGTGGTATGACAGCGTACATTGTGATTTACTGGGATATAGAAACATGCTTTGATTTGGATGTAATTTATCTTGCAAAAATAGTTTTACACCACAGGCACTGAAATAAATTCCATGCCATTTTCCCAAAAGAACCCATTCAATCCCTTCCCCTGTTAGAAAATACCTTAAAATAGCCAAAATACATCTCATTTGATCTCTGAAGCCACATGAGCATGTGCTCTTCTTCGTTCTTTCCTTTATTTATACCTTTGTTCCTTCATCCTTTTCTATTCCTATCTGTATGCCCCTCAGTTGCCATCGTTCTTTTTCTCTGCCACACACTCCCATACACATGGACACCGTGAATCACACTTGCAACTATTTTTTTCACAGTGCTTTGTAATGGCTTTGATCAATAATTGATCAAGGGAATCTTCTAACTGTTCAAAGAGTGTAAGGAGAGAGTGGAGGCAACTATTTTCACTTTCTCCCAAGATTCACGGAAAGGCGAGCGAGCCATGCCATGCAGAGCTCACACCACCACTATAGGATCAGCCGGCTCATAAACTGGTAACACAATACCATAACGCAAGATGTCTGCATGTCTGACATTACCTGAAGCTCTAAGACCTGCCAAGACATATACATTCAAGCACAGACAGCGGGCCAAGGTAACATGTCACCCACTGAGATTCTAAATGTCTTGGGAGCCGAGATCTAAAATGTCATGGCCTCGGGGTTCAGCTGCTTTCTGATGGCAATTTTGCTTGAGAAATCTGTCCGGATCCAATGACTTGCCTGCGCCGCTGCCACTTGACAGCTCTATTTTCTGGCCCATGAAAAGGACATGTCAGGTTGTCTTGCGCAGTCATTGTTCTATCTATTGTGTGTGCACGGATGCAGAAGTGACGTGGAAGGTGGATGACAAACAGCAAAAACAAACTCTCTCATTCTTTACTTTTGTTTACTCTTTCATCTGATCGTTTTATCTATGTAGCTTAGCATGGATAGAATTCAATCACCCAGTTTTTGATGTCTTCTCCGTGTTAAATATTTGTCCGCTCCTCTGAATGACTACAAAGTAACCACAAAGTGCTACAACTGGAATAGATATGTGGGTAGGGGTGAGGGTAGGTTGTATGTTTGTTAGTGCAGTGGTGCTGAGTGTTAGTCCTCACTCGTGCTATTCCAGTGTGTATTCGCTCATGCTCTCATGTGTTTTTTTGTTGTTGTTTTTTTGCAACCATTGCCCCGCAGAAAGGAATTCTGTGCATTCCTCTGCCCTATCTCCACATGGTCGGCCTCAGGGATCCTGAGAGGAAGGAGAGGATGAAGAAAAAGAAAAGAAAAACCACTGGAAAGTAGAATATCAAGCGACATTGTCCAGAAGCTGTTTACTCCATCTGCAGGCTACATGCAGTGTTTGAGTGAGTGTAAATGAATGCGTCTGAGTCCTCGTGTGTGTGTGTGTGTGTGTGTGTGTGTGTGTGTGTGTGTGTGTGTGTGTGTGTGTGTGTGTGTGTGTGTGTGTGTGTGTGTGTGTGTGTGTGTGAGTGTGTAGGTTTGCATGCTTTTGTGTTTAGTCCCCCTGCTTGCACAGGTACCAGGTGTGCTATTGCAGACTGAGCAAGAGACAATACTTGTCAGGGAGAGGGCGAACGGACTAGTGAGAAGGAGAGAGAGATAAAGAGAGAAAGGGGGCGAGAGCTGGCAGAAGGAAGTGAATGAAAAATTCATACGACTGCAGGTCCCAAAAGCCCTTCTGTCTTTGCCAGGAGTCCTCATCTTCAAACTGCTGGGCAGGGGTGGTGGGACTGTGCCAAAGAGATGCACATACGCACACACAAAGATGCAAAGGGAAGAACAGTGTCAGATGGGATGTTATCTAGGAATCAGGGGGGAAGCTGAAAAAAGAAAGAGTCAACCGCACAACAACAGTATCCCTTAACAACAACAGGATGCTCAGGACAGCATCCTAATCGTCCTCTGGATCCTTTTGTAATAACAAGCACGACAATCCACCCACAGTCTGTCATGTACTGTAAGTCAGCGTTGCGATTTCAGGTGTTTGTCTGCCAAAACAGTTTGTGTGTGCCGGAATTACATTTCTATGATTCCACCACCCTCTTTTGTAATATCCACTCAAATGAAATAGTGTAGAAAAGTGATTTGATGCAAATTAGAATAAATGAGAAGCTCCCTGCAAGTGAAAATCCCAATACAAGCATGCTAAATAAGTCAGAAGATAGGGATCTTTGTAATTATAAAGACAACATCTCGATGCATACCCGTGACACAGCCTTGAGCTGACAAACAGGAGAGGGAAAAAAAAAAGTCAAGACAGAGAGAGAAAAGGGAGAAAAGGAGCAAGAGAGAAGTAGTCTCATCTTTTTTACTCACTACTGCAGCGTTGCCATAGCCACCGCTGCATCCTTAGGATGCCAGGGCAGAGAGAGTTTGAGGAGGTAGAGCAAAGGAAGGAAGGGGGAAGAACTTTTACAGCTCTACCTCTCTCGCTGTGTGAAAGTGGGTCAACATCCACACACACACACACATCCACACACAGAATACCCCTCATCTTCCAAACTGCTCACTTCTATTCGTCTGTGTGCTGGGATCAGGGACTCTGTGAGGTGGGGTCTTGAAGAAATCTGCCTTTTCTCCAAGGACACATAAAAACAAGCAGAGAGGCAAAGACAAACATGGTGTGTTTGACAAGGATTCTCTAATGCCTGTGAGATGTGCATCAACAGTAAATCCAATCAGACTTGTCAACACACTTTTGCATGAGAATATTTAACGGATTTCATTTGATTGAGCGAGCTATTATACTGTCCATGTACTTTGAAAAAAAAAGATCAATACTTTCAGGTCCTTGTTCGGTGTTTTGAAATGACAAAAGAGTACATTTCTGTCAAGCAAAATCTTAGGTGCTGTCCTTCAATTTTGTTTTTAAAAAGCTTTCCTGCTGTCAAACAGTTTTTGTTAGATTTTTTATATGGTGGTGAATAGAGAGAAAATTCTGAATATATCTCTCATTTATCCATTACTGTTCAAAACATTGGAGTCACTGAGAAATGTCATTATTTTTGAAAGAAAAGCAATTTTTTTCAATGAAGATAGAATTAAATTAATCAGACATACAGTCTAGACATTTTTAATGTGGTAACTATTCTAGCTGGAAACAGTTGAATTTTAATGAAATATCTGCATAGGGGTACAGAGGCCCATTTCTAGCAACCATCACTCCTGTGTTCTAATCCTGCATTGTGTTAGCTAGCCGTGTTGAAAGGCTAATTGATGATTAGAAAACCCTTGTGCAATTACGTTAGCACATGAATAAAAGTGTGAGTTTTCATGGAAAACACGAAATTGCCTGGGTGACCGCAATCTGTTGAACGGTAGTGTTTGTCCATTTTCTAATAAATTGTAAGCAATGAATATAGAGCGTGCAAAGAACATATTATAGTTAAAAAGTACAGACAAAAATATTAGAAGTGACAGGAATATCTATTTTATTATGTTTTTCTTAATGATATGATCATAAATTTAAATGTATCCCATGCATTTACTATGTAATGATATACACAATAAATGCAAATACTGAGATTCACAAGTAGCCTGAACTAACTTCAGAGTACTCTGATGCATTATTGTTTCTTATTCCGCCAAGGAACGGTGGAGTTATGCAATGATTGGAGTACATTTATTTATCTGTTTGTCTGCCTGTTTGTCTGTCTGACTGTTAGCAACATTACTCAAAAATGGATTCACGGATTTAAATGAAATATTCAGGGAAGGTCAGAAATGACACAAGGACCAAGTGATTAGATTTTGGCAGTGATTCGGATTACAGTCTGGATACACAGATTTGTTAAAGATTTCTGTATCATTGCGCGATCAAAGCACGGCCTCACTGTAACTGTGACTACAAGTGAAAACAATGTCAGCCGCCTGCTGATGATCACAGGATTGTAATCCTATTAAAAATTGACTATTGCGGACTTATTGGGAATTCAGCGGAAATGATGAAAGGAACAACTGATTAAATTCTGGTGGTGTTTTCAAGTCCCATCAATTCCCGCCGCCCGCTACATATTTAGGTCATGCGATTCGGTATCCGTACGTAACGTATACATGCATAACACATGCTTGTGCTCAGCACTAGGTCATTTTGTTCGTGGATATATCTATATTAAATGGTCACATTCTATAGTGTCATGATTTCTGCCACAAATTATTTCAAGATGTCAGCCGTCAGAAATGACACAATGACTGAGCAGCCTTGGCGGAGTACTGCGTTTCTGAGTTCTTTTCTTGTTAATTTCTGCTACATTTCTATTCAAAAACATTTGAGTTTCTTTAAAAAATAAAATTAAATAAAAAATTTTAAAAAACAATAGTTACATTGTTCCATTGCAGAAAATGTACTATTGTCACCAGAAAAGCTGCAAAGTTGTTGATTGTTGTTTTTAGGGGCCATTCAGGGGAAGGATTCATCACTGTAGCAATGTAGAAAACAACTACATCTTTGTGTTTAGTGTTTGCAAGTAAGTACACTCGTGGACAAAATTGTTGGTACCCCTCAGTTAAAGAAGGAAAAACCCACAATTCTCACTGAAATCACTTGAAACTCACAAAAGTAACAATAAATAAAAATTTATTGAAAATTAAATAATCAAAATCAGCCATCACTTTTGAATTGTTGATTAACATAATTATTTAAAAAAACAAACTAATGAAATAGGGCTGGACAAAAATGATGGTACCCATAACTTAATATTTTGTTGCACAACCTTTTGAGGCAATCACTGCAATTAAACGATTTCTGTATTTGTCAATGAGCGTTCTGCAGCTGTCAACAGGGATTTTTGGCCCACTCCTCATGAGCAAACAGCTCCAGTTGTCTCAGGTTTGATGGGTGTCTTCTCCAAATGGCATGTTTCAGCTCCTTCCACATATGTTCAATGGGATTCAGATCTGGGCTCATAGAAGGCCACTTTAGAATAGTCCAACGCTTTTCTCTCAGCCATTCTTGGGTGTTTTTGGCTGTGTGTTTTGGATCGTTGTCCTGTTGGAAGACCCATGACCTGCGACTGAGACCAAGCTTTCTGACATTAGGCAGCACATTTCTCTCCAGAATGCCTTGATAGTCTTCAGATTTCATCGTACCTTGCACACTTTCAAGACACCCTGTGCCAGATGCAGCAAAGCAGCCCCAAAACATTACTGAGTCTCCTCCATGTTTCACCGTAGGGACAGTGTTCTTTTCTTCGTATGCTTGGTTTTTGAGTCTATGAACATAGAGTTGATGTGCCTTACCAAAAAGCTCCAGTTTGGTCTCATCTGTCCAAAGGACATTCTCCCAGAAGCTTTGTGGCTTGTCAACATGCATTTTTGCAAATTCCAGTCTCGCTTTTTTATGAGTTTTTTTCAGCAGTGGTGTCCTCCTTGGTCGTCTCCCATGGAGTCCACTTTGGCTCAAACAACGACGAATGGTGCGATCTGACACTGATGTACCTTGGCCTTGGAGTTCACCTTTAATTTCTTTGGAGGTTGCTCTGGGCTCTTTGGATACAATTCCAACGATCCGTCTCTTCAATTTGTCATCAATTTTCCTCTTGCGGCCACGTCCAGGGAGGTTGGCTACTGTCCCGTGGGTCTTGAACTTCTGAATAATATGAGCCACTGTTGTCACAGGAACTTCAAGCTGTTTAGAGATGGTCTTATAGCCTTTACCTTTAAGATGTTTGTCTATAATTTTTTTTCGGATGTCCTGGGACAATTCTCTCCTTCGCTTTCTGTTGTCCATGTTCAGTGTGGTACACACCTTTTCACCAAACAGCAGGGTGACTACTTGTCTCCCTTTAAATAGGCAGACTGACTGATTATGAATTTGGAAACACCTGTGATGTCAATTAAATGACACACCTGAGTTAATCATGTCACTCTGGTCAAATAGTTTTCAATCTTTTATAGAGGTACCATCATTTTTGTCCAGGCCTGTTTCATTAGTTTGTTTTTTTAAATAATTATGTTAATCAACAATTCAAAAGTAATGGCTGTTTTTGATTATTTAATTTTCAATAAATTTTTATTTATTGTTACTTTTGTGAGTTTCAAGTGATTTCAGTGAGAATTGTGGGTTTTTCCTTCTTTAACTGAGGGGTACCAACAATTTTGTCCACGTGTGTATTTTAACCCTATACGATGTGACACATTTGAGTGATCTGACACGACACGGGCTAATCGAAAAAGATAGAACGAAATGGCAAAAAGAGAGAATGTAGCCATCTCACAATTTTACAATTTGCACTGTGGGCTAACACTGCTGTGGCTCATACTGATATGAGACTAAGTTGCCATAAGAACTTTATTTGCAAAACTGCTGTAACTTCTAAAAGTTTCTTTTACAATATATATTAAATTCTTGCTTCCTGTCTTCAAATGTTAGGTTTTAAAGTGTAGTTGATCAGTGTTTATCTATCTTGATAAAAAAAACCCGAAGACTTCTGATCTGCAAACACTTGGCATCCTTTATTATACATAGACTGTCCATGAGGCTTCTTACACTTCTAAGTATGTGGGTATCATGACTATGTGAAAGGGACAACATCCTCTGTACAATGTTGACTCCCTGACCCCTTATTTCACTGTCAGGTCATGAAGCCCCTTCATCACCAAAGACTGCAAACATCCATCTGTAAGGACTATTTGTTTACCCTCACGGTCATGATGGTCGTTTCTCTGTCAGAGTGGAATCAGGCCCTGGAGAGCTGCTGGGACCATTTACCAACATTGTAAGACATATGGCGCATAAACACACAACTACTCACATGTGCACACACATACACAAACGTTACGCCATTTACCAGGATGACACAAACAGAAGAGTGATGAGAACAGACCCAGATGTCAAGGAAAATCACATTTAAGCAGAGGAACTGTGTGGGTATGCGTGTATATGTGAAGCGTGTGTGTGTGTGTGTGTGTGTGTGTGTGTGTGTGTGTGTGCTTCCATGTGTGCCTGTTCTTCCCTTGTGCCCACATCTCTCTCGGTGACATGATGAGCATGTGACGGGAGCAAGGGAGCACTGAACTGAGTCATAGTCTCCTGGGGGCAAGTGTGATGATCAAGAGGACCTTTGGGAGAGCAACTGAAGCTTTACCTAAACAGCCTTCCACTCATTCCCTGAGTCATCTCCTTTACCACTCACTAACCTGGCCTCATAAATATGCTGGCCCGCTCCCCGTGGACCTATACCGCTGACAGACGTCAAAGAGTAAAAGTTATCATAGACTATTAGTCTGGTGGGACTGGTGGAAGACACTGTATGCGCTATTTCACAGATTGAGACAAAGGCTGTATAAGGACAGAAATGCTCTTTTGTATAGTACATGATATTCTTTGTGTCACCTGTCCACAATGTTCTGTCTCTTTCTTCTCTTATGCTCTTTTTTCACCACCCCTGCGGTCTTATTACACTCTCACAGCCTCACTCTGCTCTGTATCTTCTTCACCCACACAGAACCTTTGCCTTCCTTCCCTGCATGCCTCCCCTGACCCATTCCTTACTGTGGTGTCCACAGTGGAGGTCTAAAGCCTCCAGCATCGCCAGCAGGCACCAAGACAGCAGCTGTGCTTGACACATGTTCACCAAAAAACTCCTTTCTTTGCTTCATTTCATCCTCCTCATCCTTCATTTCACCCCTCGTCTTCCAGACCACCTTTTCCTTACTCATTTGGCCCCTACCATACCATTCGGAACAGGTGATCCCCCCAGAGGGCCAGTTTTACACCCTTCACTTACTCTCCATGGTGCTACCTCCTCCAGCTTTCTCAGTCCCCTCGGAAACCCCGAGTGACAACCAGAGACATCTGTCCCAAGAGCCGACAGCAAGTCAAAGAAAGGTCCACACTCGGTGGAAGACAGTGAAAAGAAGCCAAGGGGCATCTGTTGAGGACTGAAGTCAACTTTTCAGTATGATTCATCAAACTTGTTTGACAGCACTGCAGAGCATTGCAACATTTATTATAACTTTGGATTTCAAAGCACACTCTAAATTCCACGGCAAATGTTAAATAATAGAGTATATAATTTGCTTTGTGTTTTCAAATAATCTATTTCATATTTCAAACCACGTGCTTGATAGGCAACCCTGCAAGATACATTATTTACAACTAATCTGCTTTGTCAAATACATTCAGGAAGAAATCGGTTTTTGTCTGAATCGCATTTGTTGGATTTTTTTCCCCCCAATTTCGGAAGTGTGATATTCACATCCTTCTCACATGGAGAGAAGGTCAGGAAAGCACAGACCTTTGACATCAGACAGTGAACTTTGTTTCTTGCACCAATATATTAATAGATTTGAGCTTTCACCGCTTTAAAAGATGTACAGTGAGTTAATTTGTACTAAAAGTAACATTTCTATTAAGTTCACTATACACATTTCCTCATTATGACGGTGGTATTATGCTTCATCCAAAACATGTAAAATAGTTGCAAGATAAGATAAGATAAGATAAAATAAGATGCTGTTAATCCCAAAAGACATTATTTTGTCAGATACTGCTCGGATACAAAATTACATAACTTTAGGAAATGAATTGCTTAGTAGAAAAGCAATAATATATAAGTAAAAAATAAATAGGTCATAATAATAATAAAAATGATAATATAATAACTAAGTTAAAACAAGGCCAAAGAATAGAAAAGTTATGTAATACTGTCAGTAATAATACTGAAGTAGTAAAATAATGTCAAAGTAATATAGGGAATTGAGATTTGTGCATGAAAGTGGAACATTGTGCATGAAAAAAATGTTATATTGTACATTACACTGACACACTTTTGGTGTTGCATTGTATACCAGACAGTATCACAATATGTGAGTGGTAACAATGATACTATACTGTACTGTTTGTATTGATTATTAAAGAATGGCAGTGTTGAAGATGTATTTATAACTGTTGTTTTTGTTTGTTTCTTTCCTTTTGAACAGTAGCATGGCAACTCTCACTCTGACAAAACAAGAGTCTTGGCTACAAATACAAGTGCTCTTGCGGAACATCCACCAATTGTTGTCGCAGATGCAGGAAGCATAATATGGCAGACACCATAAACCCTGTCTGTAAAAGGTGTTGACTTGTTAATGAACTCAAACAGCGGAACGTTAATGAACGTGATCGCTGCAAATAGAGCAAAAATGTTTTCACCATCACAGTTTAATGAGGCAACTGAGGGCAATAACAACTGCTCCATTTCTCTTCTATTTCTTTGCACTACAACCTTCACACTAGTAGTGTTAATTTAACCTTAATTTGCAAGCTGTGTTCACAAGTATGGAGATCGCCAACACTAGTTATAAATGCTTAACTGAATTCCCACAAAAAAGTGGGTGATTAAATGTGCATTTACGCACCGCTTGCAGTTATCTCTGCAGGGATTCTTCATTTTGTATGTGACAAATGAAAGTGGAAAGATGTAAAGGCATAAAAAGGTGATCTTAATGAAGAATCCCTTCAGTTCTGATTAGATTTAAAATGCTTTAACACACAGGATTCTCATACAGTAAGTCAGTCCTGTTGCTGTACGGCTTCTTTGTACATCTCTCACTGCATTTATATGTTCAAAATATTCTCTTTCTTTTTAAATAATACAGCAATTGTTTTAAAAAGTTCCTTATTCTGTCATATAATACAATATTACTTTACTGGATGTTTTAGGTTTAACTTTGTTTAACTGGTATCATTGCAGTATCTGTATCAATATAATGATGGTGATTTGTTAATGTCATGATTTTGTAATAATGACAGTACTATCCTGTGTATGAATGTCGTTTTTTTGGATATATTGCTGTGTAAGGAGGCAAAAAAGGGAGAATAATATCTGGGTCAGGAATATACATAGAGCCTCAAAGAGCATCCATTATGTGTCTAGCTACAAATGCATACAACACAGTTAAGTTAAAAAAAATCCATTAGCAGCCCATATTAACCACTATTTATGATTGATATCTTACAATGTAGCACTCGGGCAGCACAACATCATAAGGAAAGTTGGCTGTAATGCAGTATCAAAGAGTTTCATCACCCAAAGGTACGCAGAAATGAAATCCATCAGGTCCAAATCTACAGTCGATATCTCTCAACGCTGGTCCCTGACTCCAGCAGTTTGTTCCATTACCATTCCAGCGGGTTTATCTAGAATATGCCTTTTCCAGCTCATTATGCCCACTTTAGGCTCCCATAAGGTCATTAATCCCAATCACTGTGTTCATTTTCACACATGCCAAACCATTATTCCACACTTGGCATATCTTTTTACCCTTCTGTAATGCTCTCTCTCACACTCACGCACACGCACACACACATGCACATTGATACAGTCTCCCTCTACTTAGTCATTCTGTTTGTGTCACACTGGCTGTGACTGCATAAAAACATAAAATACTGTGAGGGGGATCATAAGACGATAATGATCAGAGAAAATCTTGCCAAATATAGGCTTATGGACTTGAAATTTATCTGTGATGACACATTTCAGCACTCTTCAATACTACGAGTTAGATTTGTGAAGCAGCTTGCTCGTGTATAAATGATTTGCCCTCATCCAGAATATTTGTCATGCTGGAGAGCTTTCCAGCATCACTGCTCCATGCCTTACAGAGATTACTGCTGTTTAGTGGATGTATTTTATATATTTATTTTTTTAATCCGCCGAGGTGCCCCTTGGCACTGACAATACGCACAGTAAGGAGACAGGAAACAGTGCAGATTAGTGTTTAATTAGTCATTTGTTAATTATTCAGTTGTCCAGTCATCAATTGTTAAAAAACGAGACGTGACATTAATAATGGAAGCTGAGGCCCCAGTGGAAGCTGCAGTAAGACAACATTCGTTGTAACAAACTGGGAACATATTCAGGGTCATGTAACATGCATGAAGGCAGTTTCATGAGCTGATATATTCACATGACAATCCCATAAAGTCTCTGTATTTGTAAATAGAGACCAATTATCAATAGGAGAGTGCAGATCATTGTGAGCCGCTTTGGGGATTTGGTTGCTGGGTTGCAGGGATGCTAATGAGCAGAGCAACAGGAGGGGATCAGAACACACAATCAGAGATAAAAAGATAACGAGGGACAATGATCAATGAGTGTGATTCAATTTGGAACTCTATTAGATGTGTCAGAGTTGTGCACAGACAGATTCATCTCTGTTCTTCATGGGGGCGTCACAGACCTCATGCATGGGTGTTATCGTAGATAGAGGTGGCATCACCGAGCCCAAGTTCTGAAGAACAAAGGGACCTTTCAAATGATTTGTTTTACAGTAGCATGCAAGCCTCTAGCAAACCCTGTTTTCTCTTTCATACTCACACATACACACAAACACACAGCGGCGCTGGTAGCTTAGTATTCACACACGACCACATGGCTGTGAGGGAATAGCCCTGCAGTGGATGGAGAAGAGACGCATAATAGAAAAACTCATTTGAAAGGAACTCAGGAGCCCAGGACCACATTAAGCTCAGCCGCCGGCCTGAATGAAAGATCATGTTGAAATTGTCACAGTGTGTATGTATGTGTGTGAATGCGTTTGAGTGTGGTGGAGGGAGAAAGGCTGGGGGAAAAAAGACGACTGGATAAAAGCAGTGTAAATATGATAGAAAAAGATGTGAAAATCGAATAAAGAAGGCTGAGTGTGCAAAAGGAGGAACGTACTCAACACACTCCCCTGACTCTCCTGACTGACATTTTCTGGGTGTGTTTCCATCACTCACGCAATGAATTTTGCAGCCTGCAACTTAAACAAACTGTTTGCATTGCACTTTTAACAGTTATTGATTCTTCAGGACTATAGTATTATCCAGCCCTGAATATAAAGCACGCCGAGTAGGAATATTTAACAGCAGCTTGGGGAACTTCTACTTACTTTACCTACTTCACTTGAACAGCAGATGTTCTCAAACTTGCATAAACTGAAATGATACCACACAGCAGCCGATGAAATCTTTTATGCATCACAGTATCTCAGATCATGATCCCCCTTTTTGCCAGACAATCCCCTGTGTGAACGTCTGCATGTTCCAAAGCCCTCAGTCAGGGGAGCACTGCCTCTAATTCCACAGAGTGCGCTAACCTCCTTTTCCCCTTCTGCTCTGTCTCCGACTTGAATTTCCTACAGGCACTGCAATGAGTTTAGCCCATTTTCTTTCATTTTGTCGAGGTCAGACAGGAGGAACACCTGTGGGATTCAACCTTTGGAATAAAATCGTTCTTTTACTTTCTTATTCTTCACTTCCTTTGTCCCTCCTTTCCACCCCTATTTAGTCAAGGTCAAGGAGATTTTTCCCGGTACTCCCCTTTCCCAGTTACTCCTGCCTGCAGTGGTCTGCAGTGGTGTATCAAGCCAAATTGTCATGAAGAAATTGAAAATATGGACGTCCTGGGAAGGTCCAATACTGCATTTATGCAGCTTCATCCACACATTCTACTGTTTCTAAAATGCAGAGCAGGGGGTCACTGAATAAAACATCATCGGTTTCTCACTGTGGAAAGATTTACCTTGGACTGAACTCTATAAAATGAAATTCACCTGACGCACCGGCTTGGAGAGTGGCTGACCCTTCCAGTGACTTTAAAAATATATGCAATCACTGTGGAGCGCAACAATGCAGCAGAGAGGCGCATACAGATCACACACCTCGGGCTGCCTTTGCTCTTCTCAAGCTGCTTGGTGGAGCATATTTGGAGGTGTGACATCAGGTTGAGAAACATGTTGTTCTTAGGTCAGCCTGTCCATCTCTAGCCCTCTGCAGCGAGATAAAGCAGAACAGGCTGAGGGCAACTGTGGTGAAGTTTGCAAAACTAATAGTACGAGGTAAATTTGTTTTTAATTTGGAACAGCATGGGTCTAGTTACACCTTAAAAAGCCTAAATATGTTTTGGAAAATTAGGGTCTATCAGTTGGTCAGTTGAAGGTAAAACTACAAACTAGAATACCAGCTTATCATGCAGAGTTGTCTGATAATAATTATTAATGAAATTGTGCTTCAAATTAGGCAAGGGCAATACAGTGATGAAAATGATTAGTAGCAATAGACACAATTGATAGCAATGAGAGCAAGAAGTGCTTGATTTAAATGCATTAGATGCAAAGTGACATTAAAGCCAGCCCGATCTCACGAGGATTCGTGAAACTGTCACGTAAATTTTTGTTTCGGTTTCGTGCGCACCAACACGATTTCGTCATGTTTTTCGTGCCGCTCACCACGAAATGCGCACCAATGTATTTTAAACGGCGGACTTTTCGTGCCACTCAGAACGTATTTCAAACGAAGGGGTATATTATATTTTTAATGTAAAACCGTGGCGAATCCAACGCTATATTTTGCATGACATCGTCCCTAACCAAAACCCTAACCATAACCCTAACCATAACCTAACCATAACCTAACCATAACCCGGTGGTACACTTACCAATTTGCATAGGAATTTAAAGAATGTCCGATGGCCGCAAACGCGATCACACAAGCAGTATACGCCGATGGACAGCTTAGATCGCCATGAATCCGCCGGTATAAACCACTTTCAGATGTGATTACCACAGCGGGTTTCGTTGTGAGCAACACGATAAACATTTCGTGGTGAGCGGCACGAAAAACATGACGAAATCGTGTTGGTGCGCACGAAACCGAAACAAAAATTTACGTGACAGTTTCACGAATCCCCGTGAGACCGGGTTGTTAAAGCACATAATGAAAATGCAAACTGCAGTTGCATTAACAAACCCCAAGCATGCTCCCTTCTCTAGCATTTAAACATATCATATCCCTTGACAATGACAGGTGTTGCTCTCCCTGTGGCTGTGTGCAGGTCTCCTGAGGCATGCAAGTCCGCTGCTACCTGTGCTTTTCTGTGCCCTATCCACATACCCCCCTCTGGTAGGGACTAAGACCGGTGGGGAAAGACCCCTGCTCTTACAAAAATAGCCTCATCTTTAGGAAAAATGGTCACAACTTGATGAGCCTGTGTCATCCACTGCTTTCAATAAGTGACTTAGTCTGAATTTTGACGGACTTCAAATGTCGCAGAGGATGGTACAGGGTCCCTGTTAGATGACACCCAGTCCTGGTCAGCTACTCGGAACCCCAGTGCTGGTTGCCCTCCATGTATCTCAGCAATCCATAGTCAGAGACTCTAAAGTTAATGTTTACTTGTTCATCAAATCTATATTTTCTGACTTTCTTTATCTAATTTGTATAATATTACATATTTTTAAAAAATGATTCAAGCCAATTTATTTGTGGTTTTCATCTTACATTGTATAAATAAAGTGGTTAAATTCAAAGTGAGTCTGGCAAACTTAAAGCCCACCTTCTAACTCCTGCTCTTTATTAAACGGGTAATTAAAAATAATCAGTAATTTTCAGTATTGAGTGACTTGAAACATTTAATCTTGACAATGACAGTATTATTTCTGTTCTCTGATCCACGTGTCTCCACTGTTTCTCCCTCTCTTTTGCCTCTTATTTGTTCTGTTCCCTCATTTCTCTAATTGTAAATCCTCAGTTTCTTTCCTTGACTCATCTTCTCCTGTCCTAGTGCTTTGTATCAGAGATGTGAGAAGAGGAGGACAGGAGGACAGACAAGGAGAGAGGACTCAAAGCAACAGGTTTTAAACAAACGAGACATCCTCACCTCGGATGTAAAGTAAATTAAATATAAAGTGTGGCACAGCTGTATTGCCTGTTCATTGTTTTGTTTTAACCTACCGGTGTGTTTCATGAGCTCTGTCAGAAGAGCAGAACATGATAATTTACAGCATATCCTTACTTAGAATTCAATTTAAAACAAGGCAGAGTCTAAAGAGAATGCACAGATGTCATGATTATTTTTTTTCCCCTTTGCCACCTGTGTGGTAGTTGTGGCACACAAAATAGTACTATACACACAAAAAAGTGACATATATTGTGTTTGAGTGATGTATATCACATAATATACAACTGTCAATCCTGCTCCCAACATGGTTTATACATTCCAGGCATACGTCACATCTCTTTTATGTCACTGGTGCAGAAAAGACGTCATTGAGGTGAGAGAAATACATTATGGCACAAAACTCCTTCAGCCAGCCTTTTTGATCTTGAACCTCTCTCCTCGAGATGCCTTTTAGGAATTGGGATGTCCTTTGTGATGGTGCACCAAGATTCATTTCCAGGTTGTGCACCGGAGAACAGAGCAGACAATAGCTGGGTTTCCATTACAGTTTTTCGCAAAATAAAAGCGACATTTCTAAAATTTTGACAAAGTATATTTGCGCTTTAAACGTGTTTCCATTGAAGGTTGTTCTGGGCAGAAGCATCGTAACTCTTGTAAAATATCATCCCGCAAGATTTCACTGCAGGAAGATGGACGCCCAAAACCTGTTTCTATCTCCTTATAACACTCTGCATCCCTCTGCTGTGTGCTGTCTAGTATGGCAGTGATGTTTTTCTCAAGAATAATGGCAAGAAAAGCCTCGGTCTCATCTTCTGTCCACACGTACCACGCCATGTTTACTCTGAGAGAACTGGTCATGTGACCAGGTACGTCACGTCTGGTGACGTATAATTGCGGAAAAAGTGTTTCCATTGCGCTTTTGCGATATTTTTCAATATCGAAACGTCTGAAAAACCACCTCATGAGAGCGTAAAAACCTTTTAGCGATATTTTAGTCCTTTTTCGAAATTCAGGTGTTTCCATTACCGTTTTTTTATTGCGCTATTTACTTTTTGCGTAAATCTAAGGGTAATGGAAACACAGCTAATAAGGCTGAAATTAGTGAAATGAGATGAGCCCTTTGTGTTTCTACATCCACTTGCTGCTGTTCATCACTTCACTTCTTTCCACACTGCACTGTCTGCTCCTGTGGTAGTATCGTCAGCCAAACTCTGCTTGTAGTTTTTTTGCTCCCCACTGTTTTTGCTCTCGGTCTTGCTCCAGCTTCATTGTGTCCCCGGTTCCAGTCACCTCCGGTCACCTCCTTGCCAACTTGCTGCCACTACCGAGCTCCAGCCTGCAACTCACAGTGTCAGGCGCCACCTCTCTGGTCTCCAGACAGTCAGCTGGCCATTCACCCAGCCTCACGCCATGCTCTGAGCCACCCTACATCCAGCTTCTCACTTCTCAGGATTACCTGCCTCTTCTCTGGATTCCACTCCTGGCTGCACTCTCACTACTAAGACTGTTTAAAATAACCCCTTAAACTGTGAGGCTAGGTTTTACATTTGGGTCCAGAAATCTACTTTTTCCCCCATTGCTTTTCATGAAACCACTCTTATGAGGTAAATAAAGGCAGACACGGATTATACTGAGAATAATGATTTAGGTCAAAGTTAACCACAGTATCAATTACAGACATTGAACACTTCACTGTAATTAGGTGCAGAGTGTATCCTGCCCCTAGAGTGGACAAGGCAGTGATGGTTTGTAGAAAACCACGAAAAAAGGTATAAAAAGACACCACATGAGCCAGTCTAGTTCTATAAACTGCCAATAAATAGCAGACTTCTTTTTTATTATCATTATTATAGCTTTACACGTTGCTCTTGTGCATAAAAAGCCATGTGCACTGTCTAAGTTGGGTTTATTGGAGTAGAAAAGCTAATTATTAGAGAATGCATTTCCTATTAATGAACAGCCCTGATGTTTGATAGTAGGTCACCAGGGGAAAGAAATGTGTGGCTAATTGAAAAAAAATACTCAAATTGAAATGATTTCAACGTTAGTAGCCTGTGATACACACTTCTCTTGAATTCTAATGTTTGCAAATTGATTAGGCTGAACTCGCCTGTGTTTTTCACCCATCCTCTATCAACGGCAGCTGCTTAAACTACAGATAGATCTCACAATGTCTGACCCGCGTGACTTGGAATGGGCTTAACAATCAATTCCTGTAGTGAGTTCTTATTGAGTTGCGATCAAGATTTCTGCTTTGTTCTGTCTTCTCTCACGGTTGCCTGGCCTGCGGAATTCAAAGGTCAAGGAACCATTCAGAAAGCTTTAATTAGCTTTCTCAAGCTAATGAGTTCTCAGGCATCATACAAATTGTTCTGTCAAACCCTGACTTTGAGCCAGCTCCTGCCAGCCCGGATTGTTTGGGTGTGAGCTCCACAGAATAAAGGAGTTTTAATCATGTTCAAATTCATTACTCCGCAAATGAGTAATATTTCATTCTTCTCAGTCATTTGGTGACTTATTCGTAGTTAAAGCTGCACCTCTGCCGGCCTGTTTAGTGTGACGCCCATCATCATTACACGGGATGGATCCATCCCTTGTACAGTTTGAGGGGAAACTCTACTAACAAATCGAAGCTGATGGACTGAGCAGGAAAAGGAGGCGACACAGGGAAAAAAAAAAAAGTAATTTCAGACTTGGACTAAATTCCAGCATTGACTGCCTCCATGAAGACAGCGGGGCAGAGAGGAAGCTCAGACAAAAATATGAGCTTTGGTTTAACCATGAAATATGACAGTCTGACCCCATTCCCTTTTCCCCCGATCTAATTCAGCTCGGACTAAATGGGGATGCGTATAGCCTAAACCGATAACTTGCTGGACCTGAAGTATCTTTTTAGAAGCATTTTCCAGGGAATTGAATTTCAATCGTGTGAGCGGTAAATGAGGAGGAGATTTATGTGGCTGCGCGTGGGAAAAAAAAGGGGGTATATCAAGACGGCAGTAGCAGTCGCTTTACACTTTGTCACATTCACAAAGAAAGCATTAGGGCTTTGACCCACTTCAAACAGGGACAGAACAATGCTGCTGGTCTCTGTGCTGGCATAATGGTTGTTGCCATCATCCTTGTCAAATTTATTCTCACTGACGTCGTCATCATTTTCATGAGGGAAATTTTGCCCCGAGATTATTATGCTGCTATAAATCTTGTGACTGTCTGTGCATGTTTCTTAATTCCCATGTCATGCAGTATCACGGTGCTTGATGCAGTTTTCAGCTGAGAAGGGCTGTTCCCAAGAAGAGTCATACAGTAAGAGGGCCGCCTGTTATTTACCTCTCTCCGTCTCTTTCTCTCTGTTTCTCCATCTCTCTCTCTCTCACTAGCTTCTCATGTGAGACGGATAGAGTTTGGAGCACAGCCACTCGATGTCAGGTCCCAGCTAATGGAATCAACATGGTTGACGGATAAACCCATCGAAAATAAGTTGTCAGAGAGCTGTGGGCCCTTCATCAACCTCCCTGCCATGTGCCTTGACCCCTCCCAACGCCATATCAGGAGGCTGTTTTATCTTCAGTCTGCTGAAATTACGTTTCAGGTTTTTATTTATTAATGGATATTTTTGTTCTCGGTCACCTAAACAATCGGGTTGTGGTTGTCGTTTGGGTCAGAAAGATGCTCTGATGAATGAGTTCACTGTCCAGGGACTTAAGGTTAGTCATCCAGCTGCACGTACAGTGTGATTCATTTAAGGTGTAGTTAGACATTTCGCTTAGTGTGCTTATTTACTTTCTTGTAGTAAGCAGAAAAAAATTGGGGCCACTTTCATGACTATATGCTAAATATGTAGATACAGCCAGCAGCTGATTACCTGTTTGGGAAACAGCTAGACTGGATCTTTTGAAAGTGAACAAAATTTTCCAAATAATATCTCTAAAGCTCAGTAATTAAAATGTGAAACTTTGTTTCATTTGTGCAAAATCAGACGTGCAACGTGATGTAATTATTGAGTGAATTTTGAGGTAAGAATAATAGGATGCTTGGTGTCATCAGAAGGTAGCACTATAGGCTACGCTACACATAGATGGAATCAAAAGCGCAGAGCAAGACAGAAAAAAACTAACGCAAAGAAGGCTATGAAACAAACAAAGCTACAAAACGTTGGCCATCTATGAAAGACAATATAGAGTGGAGTCTTTAGGATTTGTTTTCAATTGGGCAAGTTATAATTTTATTTTTTATTTTTAGATCAGTTGGTATGCCGTATGCAGACAATGACAACAAAAGAAACGGAAGCAGGTGATGCATCGAAATAGGTCTTTTCATTTACTGCGAAGGATGTCAGCTATTTATCGTTAAAGTCAAAAACCACCTCAAGCAAGCATAAAAACTTTATTGTGAAATTGGGAAAGTTTTTGACAAATGTCTCCATTTCCATTAACATTTCCTCATGTGATACACCAAAATAAAATAAATAATAACAATAATAATAAAAATGTGTTAAGGAAACATGGCTTCTTTGTGGTTTGTGGTTTTCACAAGGGAATACGTCCTGGACTATTTCTTGGCTGGGTGCACTGACTTCTGAGTTTCCAGAGGCTACATGGCAATCTCAAAGTGATCTCAGAGATGCTGCACCCACTCACAAAAAACATTTCAGTTTTTGCATGAATAAAGCCAGTAACAAAAATAACAGTATGTTAATGGGTGAGTTTTAAAAGTGCTGGAAAGTTGGATTCTGTCACCTTCAAGCATGGCCAAGCTAGCGTTTCCCCACTAATTCATCGGTTTTTACTAACAGCTTACCACAGGAGTGGTATCAGCACGAGTCCTCAAGCTACAAACTATTCCTTTAACGAAAACAAAATGAGGTATACATTTAGGAATACTGAATGAAGTAGCCCACACTGCAGATTTGAATTAATTTACATATGGACAAATTTATGGAGAGGTGGAAGAAAAGGTGAGATAAGAAAAGTAAGGCTGAGGTAAACCTGAGAAAAAACACCCGTCCAAATACCAAGAGCATAAACAAAGACCTTGTGTTTGTCCGGTTAAATAATTCTCCGACTGTGTGATGTGTACTTTCCACCAGGTAGTACAAATTTTCGCAGTCTAAATCTGGCCAGCAGAGATAGAGGGAAAGAGACTGACTGTACAGCTCCTGAGCTCAGAAACACGCCTGCTCTCTTTCCAGAATGTACTAAAAGCTTTGCTTACTTTATGCCTTAAAGTATCTAATATTCTGAGCTTGAATTTTGTACATGTACTGAATTAATCAATACTGTATGTGCGTAAAAGAAATGTCTCACCCCGACTACATTCACCGTAGGCTTATTATATGAACAATACATCACCCACAGCTGTCTCCAAGAGATGGATCCAAACAGAGGAAAACCTGAAGACTGCAGTATCTGCTTTATGTTCAAGGAAAATATCCTTCTGGAGAGGTTTCTTTTCTTTTAAATTTGTTATTCCACATCTACAGCACAGCATGGTATGAGTTTTTCTCATATGATGTAACCCTCACTCAGTTGCCAGAATCCATGAAAACAGTTGCACTCAGTGCCAACCTGCTGCTACATTCCGTTACTTAGAGCATCTGGGCCGATCTGTCAAACAGAGGAGGCTGCCTGTCTCTTTCATCCAGTATCTGTTTTTTTTTTTTTTTTTTAGAAAAGTCTATGAGTTTGACTTGATTAACAAGATGCATTCAATGTACACAAGTAGAACAACTAGGTCAAGGATCTCACACATCCACCGCATCCTTAAGCTTTCTGCACAGTACATCTAAGCTCCACCAGGAGCCACTGTAGATCCATGTGTGCTGCAGTTACACACAAGCAGACTTGGGGAGGGGGATAAAAGAGTGGGGGGCATGCGGGAAGGTAAAAAGAGCTCAATGTATTAGATCAGCCACCCCACTGGTTTTGTATACTGACAGCTGTGCTCTATAACCCACTTGACAAGATTAAAAGTCCAAACATATAAACAAATAGACAATCTGCATCCTGGCTTGCAGAGGCTCAGTCATCGAGCCTGGCTCCCTCCCTGCATCTTCTCCTGCACCTTGTGAACTGCAGATGAGACGGGGGAGAAAAAGTGTTGGGGAGCATAATTTAAGGCTGCTTATAAGATCACAAAATGTGACCTACTTCAATGTTGCGCCGTCTAAAAGACGCAAGATTCTAATAATATTTCAGGAGACACTTCTTCATAAATCCTGAATAATATTCCGTGCGTGCGGAGCGATTGCAATCCCTAACCTCCGTGTGCTTGGCTTGTGGGTGCCGGTGCATGGCTGTGGCATTGTTTGCAGACAGAAAGAGCAAAAGAAAGCAAGATGGAGAGAAATGACTGATGACAGATCCACGATGCTCAGCAGTACATCTCTCACTATACGACCGTATAGCTGGGCCTCCTCCGAGCTAAGGCATCCATCCATCCGTCCTCGTGCTCACTGACGCTTTGTGTGTTTTGTTTAGTTTGTTTGTTCTGACATGTTAATGGGACAACTGATGGACTGGCAGCCTGATCCAGCTAGAGGGGCAGGGACTACTGGGTTTATTTTATTCTGACAGCGAGAGGGAAGGTCAGCATGCTCATAGCTCACCTGCCTTCTCCTGTCTTTCTCTCTGTCTCGCTTTTCTGCTCGCTCCCATCCTTTCTATCTGATTTCTGCCTTTGTCTCGTTCACTTCCATCTCCTTCGGAGTGTTTTTGGGCACATCCGTCTCGGCTCATTTCCTCTCCCATGTTTAGAGCTCTTTTGAAACATTTCCCCAATGATTGACCGACGGCTGCAAGGGAAATTGGGACACCAAATTAGATGAACTACGATGCAATACCGAAAGTAATACCCTATAAAAAATGGAACAGAAGCTCAAAAAACACCTACTGCAAGGGGAAAAAAGTGAAAGATTTCTACAGCCTGCAGACTGCCAGGAGGAAGAATGTTTTGAAAGTAAGTACACTGGAAGAAGATGCAATCTAAACGTAGACAGAAGCAGACACAGTTGAATCTGAAAGTGCATACTGACTTTAAAGCAGCAGTCTATCAAATATTCTGTACGCATGAATGGAAGTATATCACACACACACACATACATGATGGTGGCATCGTTTTGAAAAGAATTCTCCGTATGATTTGACGTGTCCTAATTCTATACAGCTGCTGGAAGCAGGTAAGCATTAATGGCCGACCAGAAAGGCCTGTGTGCTGCAAGAAGTCCAGAGCCCATTAGATTGCTGGGACAGGAGGTGATGGAGGAGGTGGGTAAGTCAGTGTGAGAGCCACAGTACAGCCACGCACAGCTAATGGTGCTGAAGAGCACAGCAGCACTCCACAAGTCACCTTTTCCAACACTTTCATCTGCTTCAGGCCAGAGCGAGCAGCAAAAGAGAATGTTGACCGGTGACACAGACAGGTCAGGTGGGTTTCTGTGCATCCAGGTGCATCCAGAAAACCACTGACCCTTCACGTAAAAGCAGTAATTTGCAGGTTTGATGCTGAATACTTGGTTGAAATGGATCCTTTCGCTGGTGTCCATTTAGCTAAAATTCGGTTTGCAGTGAGATAGAAGCTGTGTGTGTCACGACGATGACAAACGATTGAAAATAAGCCGCCAATTAATTCTGTAATAATGGCAAAATATTTCAGAAATTGTAGTTGACACTTGCAGCCTCAGTGACAACAATCTAAACCGTTTTGGATGAATTACAAACATCATTTATCGAAATCATTGCTCAGCTCCACACTTGTCAGAGCAATTGTCACATGACTTGTGGGTAATAATGTGGAAACAAATGAAGTCATCTAAATCGGCGGCACTTTTGTTCTCGGTAAATGGAGCCAATCATGTACAGTCACTGGATTTCAGACTAATATTTCATTATGTTCCCATGGCAGTGGCTGCACTGTTCTTGCAAATGAAGTGTAGAACTGCAATGATTTGTCGATTAATCGCTCAATAGAAAATTAATTGGCAACTTTTTTGATAAATCGGGAAAATGCTTTCATGTTTGACAGTTGTTAATTTGTTGAAGAATTAAAGATTCAGTGCGATGAATCATCCTATCTCCCTCAAAACACTTTTTCCAAGCAGAAATCCTTCGTTCAATGTTACTTCGTAGTCCCAATAAAGGACATGTAAGGTTTGCATTAAATTAACTTAAACAATGTATTAATTAATACTTCTATATACAAAAAGGCTTTTTGCTTTCTTATTGATACTAGTAATATGAGTTTCAGACAATACAGACAATTCATCTCTGGTAAAAAATAAATAAATAAAAAATATGTACAAGGGATCCTTTGTGCTATGTGTAATCAATATAAACAACTGTCTCCATGCCTTTAATAAATTGTGCCAAATCTTTCATTCAAACATTCTTCTGCACTGGTGACAGTTTGTGATGCATGATGCGTTTCTTATATTAATTTCTGTGTTGTTTGTTTTTACTGATGTGACAAAGACACTTTTTTGCCTAGTAAGACAAAGTTATCTGGTTGTTTTTAGGGCTTAGTTGGCACATAAACCAAAATACATGGAATACACCATATTTTCAAAATACCTGTGGACATGTGGACACATTCTAAGAGGCTCTTTACACAAAGTTATCTTAATGTTGACGCAGTGAGTATTGAAGTGAACACAGACAGTGACAGACAGAGCTGGATGATTAGTGGTGCTACATAAGAACCAGGGATTAAGCTTGTTGACTTAGACAAATGTGTTTTGTAAGATCATTATTTTCTGTGATGAGGGAATCCTAATTTCTAAACCCTTGGATGCGTAAATCAGTTCATTAGCAGCTGAGACTTATCAAATATTTCATTTTCCAACTAAACACTGTCTGGCTCTCCCCAAACTATTTGTGTTAAAAATAAAAACAAAACAAAAAAAACAAAACAAGAAGTTTTACCAAACTTGGACCGCCCGGTGACAAAGATGACCCCTGTGACCTTGAAAATGAGGCCAAGGTCACCAAATGCGAACTTGACCTGTGTCTTATTATGGTACACCTGTGTACCAAATATGGTGAGGCTACATCAATATTTTATCGAGTTATCGCACGGAAACCAAATTGTTACAGACAAACAAGCAACCAACCAACCAACCAAGACCATGCAGCTCAAAACAATACCTTCCGGAAAACGGTGTTTGCCGGGCGGTAGCAAAAGTCAGAAGGGTCAACTGGAGAATGCATAGATTATTCTCTGTCTTCATATTAAGTTGAGAATCTAACATTGGAAAATTTTGTAATATATCAACACAAAAATATAAATAAGAGTTTCTTTTCTTGATTAATCAGTTGTCAAATTGCATATATGACTAATATGCAATAAACAGCTGCAAAGCAAATCACTAATATTGCAATTTACAAAATACATTATGCAGCCAGTCCAGCCCATGATCTAAATATTGTGTTATTGATTTTACAAGTCTATGCGTTCCTCCATGTGAGAGATGGTCACACTTTTGATGGTGTATCTTGGTAATGCACCATCACATATTTTAATTACACAATGAATACTGAACTGATGTGCAATGCATCTCAAATCCAATTACAGCATCTGTCTGAAAAATCGCAATTAGTTGTTTTCTCCAAATCGTTCGCCGCTACTAATCAATTAATCACATTGTTTCAGATGTAATTCTAACACGGGTATTTGAGACCAGAAGATGTAAATCAACGCAAACGCTGCTGACTATTTTGACCAGCCACTTCTCCCAAGTGGACGGAATGTAATGGAAATCACTATCAAGTTTCTGAAATTGCACAAGTCCATACAAAGTGAAATGATGCTGTAATGTGATCTGACCTGACATTTTGGAACAGCCACTGAGCTCCGAAAAGATCAAGATTTTCAGCGTTGAATAAGATAGAACAAACAAAATGAGCCCAATCAAGAAAATCGCAGAGACCTTTTCCAAAAAAGCAGTCATTAGAAACAGAGATTACAGGCTAGAGAGTGAAAATCAAGGAGAAAAGGGGAAGATAGAAAGACCAAGACAGAGAGAAAAAGGACAGCAAGAATAAAGCTTGTTGTTTTCTGCCAATCCTTAATTATCTGTCTCCGTTTATTTACTCTCCATCCATCCCTTTAAAGCTGCAGGGCCTTTAACACCCTTAATCAACCTCTCTCCCCAGCAGCGCCTGTAGCATCTTCACTCGCCTACGTAATTGACTCTTCGTGTTTGAGAGGCAATAAAAGTTTATGACTATTAAACATAACATCAAGCGGGCTGTCTTTTTACCAAACTATTAGCGGAGGGAAGGCACGTTGTGAACCGATAATTAATTGCTTACTCTGGGGAAGCCTAATTACCAATTGTTGGTGTTATTAGCTGATTAGCGGGTGGATTTGACAGCCCTGAAACGCTGTCAGTTGACAGAAGAGAGAATGGGGCATCCATTGGTGCTCGGAGGTGCTGGCATAATTGGTCCTTATTTTTTGAAGTACACAGCTTGCACAGCCTCATGGCAGCAGGGACTGACAGAGCTCTGACAAATCCTAGGGCTTCTTGTTGATTTAATAGTGCTTGACCTGAAAAAAAAAAAAGGCAAAAGGATAATTGATTGCTTGTTTAAGCTCAGATGATCTGAGTCACGTGTTGGATACTTGTGTGAATTATGCAATACATGAGACGTGTGGTATAGCAATTGACAAGTAATCAAGTGCTTCTCAGTGTGCTGCAGCCCTCCAGGACACTTATATTCAACACAATCTCATCCAGGTGACACCTTGGGGTCAGAACATATAGAAATCGACAATAGCCACTCTCCTCTCCTCTGTATAATTGGGTGTATTTTTAGGGATCGGCTGGAAATTGATATGGGAGACAGGGGCGCTGCTCAGTGATCCATCCTTTGGTGCCAACCTTGGTGGCCGCAGTGACAAATTTAGACATAGAGCGTTCTCTTCCACCAAATTAGATCAGGCCAATGGGCCATGAAAAACTTGTCTCCGTGTCCCTGGGAACAAGTGAAAGCCAAACTGCGAAAGAAATTATCTTCCCAAGACAGAAACTCTATCAAGACTTCTGCACTCAAACACATTATCGAACCGTGATGTGAACACACATAAATGATGCCGGTTGAAATAATTGTGTTTAGTTACATTTGTGTTTGAGCCATTAAATGTAGATTAAAGAAGAAAAATGTATGCACATGGTAGGTAAAAGTTACATTTAGAATCATGTTTTGGTATCTACCCTACAAACTTGTCTTTAAGTTGTCCAAACTGTAACTACAGACTAGATAAATATCTGTAAAAAGCTTCATTAAGTCAAGTCCAAGATCACTCTCATTTTCACTAATTCCTTCCTCGCATTGGTCCACACCACAAATGTGTGATGTTTTTTAGGAGCGATTCATGATGCAGAACTCACTGCCCTAGCAACTTAAAACACAGCCCAGAGATTTGTGTTTAGCTTTTGCATACATGTACCCAAACCACTATCTTCTCACAAAACCTCTCCAACTAGTTTTTTGTGCCTGATCTCAACCAAGAATTTCTGCAGCGTGAACAAAAGTAAATAACCACAGAAGCTGCAAACTGTGAAAACTGCAAATGCAAAGTGAAACAGAAAACAGGGACTAAAGAAATAAAAGTAATCAGCAACTGACAAGCATTTGAACCGTTGTATTTTACCTCATACCAGGAGCTTTTCCTGAACCAAATGTTCTATGGGACATATGACACAACAGTCACGTCATGCTCACAGATAAAATAATAATAATTAGCAGAAAAAAACATCATTTAACAATTTTACAGTCTTGATTCGTGTCAAGAATGCACCAAGTCGTGTGTTTAAGTATGAGACTCCATTGTTTTCTGTCACATTCACCAGTGGCATGGCTCAATGGGTAGAGTGGCCGTCTTGCAACCAGAGGGTCACTGGTTTGATCCTTGGCCTGGAGAGCTCATGTTGAGGTGTCCCTGAGCAAGACACCAAACCCCTGATTGCTCCTGATGAACCATGGCTAGCCCCTTACATGGCAGCTTCCCCCATCAGTATGCGATAGGAATTCTGTTGTACTCCGCATAAAGATGTTCTTCCTCTCTTTTTTTCCCCCAGGTATTTTAAGATACCATCTTGAACTCTTGCAAATTATACTGAAAATTATTCACCAGTTGCTGACATTTTAGAAAAGGCACTTAATAAAGAAAATAATCAGCATCCATCCATTCATTAACCATACTCCTCTACACCCCAATCCATCACAGAGATAATACAGAGACACACAACAGAGCATGCTCACACTCACACCTGAGGCCAATTTGAAGCACCAATTAACCTACCTTAACTCTGAACCTTATTGTTGTGCTCGCCTCTTTGCCATCAATAACCTGCATATTAATTAATAATCAAAATATGTCACATCACATTTAACAGTTAGACTACTAATTTTGAAATATGACATTTATGTTTGCAGTGTTACTTTGAAGATCAAAGGCATCACAGGAGCAATTCTTTGTCTTGTGACATGCTGATATTGCATAGTATATTAAGTTCTTTTGTTGTACGTGCTAAAGTAGATTTAGTGGGGTGTTTCCTGTCTGTACAGTCCTTTATGGCATATTTGCAACAAAGGGACATAGATATAAACTCATGCTGAATTCTACCAATACAGTGCATGGTTGTTGTGATATGGTGGCACTGAGAAGAAAAACAAGCCCCAAAGAGATACTCAATGAAAGACTGCTGGAAACGAAGCAATAACAGAGAGAGAACGGAGACAGAAGATAATATTAGGGTAAGAAGCCTTATTTTTCCCTGTCCTCCACACAGGCTGCAATTCCAGAGCAGATTATTTCTCTAAGTGCTCCATAAAAGCTGCTGCAGAGACTTAAGACTTGTTGCATTATTGAAAGGAGGAATGGAAAGTCCGGTCGCTATTACTCTGCTCTGCCACAATGCACATAGAGACACAGTCAACAGATAGAAACTGTCCTTGCATGTGGGTGTGTGTATATATGTGCACAGACGTGAACAGATTTCAGCTGGCAGAAAGAAGGTGGTGAGTCATCCTGTTTCTAAATTCAGGGATGGAGTGAGAGCAGGAATTACTTTTGACAGAGGGATTGGGATCCAAATGAAGCTCCCTTTTTATCAGTTAGTTAAACGGGGCCAAACCCTATCATCTTACAGCTGGCAATTTGGTACGGTGGCAGCCGTGTTTGATCAAAGTTTGGCTCAATTCAGAGAACATTTTGATCATCTCTGTCAAGACTGGAGCTTGAAGAAGGAAAAGTCAAAACTAATGTTACGAACATAAGGAAACTGGAAGTTTAAATTAGGAATACGCCGATCAGCTACAACAATTAAAACATCCTGCCACTTTCTATTGTATTGGTCCTCCTCATCTTGCCAGAACAGCTCTCACCTGTTAAGACATGGGCCTGTTTGTTTTTCTGGTGGTCTCTGGATCTTGAATGTTGGCAGCAGATCTTTTGTATTCAGTGATTATTGTATCCAATATTCAGCATTTTGTCCAATTACCCAAGTTCCTATTAAAGACTACTTTGTCTTATCATTGAAATCATTTAGCATCTTGATCTTGACAGTGATTTTCACTGTTGTCCCAAAAATGTACCAACAAAATCCAAAGGTCTATGTCTATCTCCAAAGTTTGTAGTGGAGAGCAGAAAGAGATCTTGTTGAACACAAGGGATGATAGATGTCTGCTACATTTGTTTGGCTGTATGGTAAGTAGGGTAAGTGCTTCAGAAGATGGCAGATTGTGGATTTTCATTTTGCATGTGCTTGGTGTCCTTTGAAGGTTATGGTATCTTAGAGATGCAAAAGTATGCAAATTATCTGAGATAAAAGATTCTGGTGGTGAGTTCAGCTGCTGCCTCCATCCTCATAGATCCACATACATTTCTCTTCGCAACATGTGGCCACATCATTACTGTATTTAAACATTGCTGGCTGAAAGTGTTGTTGATGATGATCAAGGCTTACCTGAATAAAAAAGTTGTTTTTATGAAGGTAACAGTTTGCCCTCAGGCAGAGTTAAAGACTTCAAATGGGGGCTGCTGGTGATCAGTTTACTAAATATTGTTTCCTTTTTGATACAGAAAATGAGGACACAATGTTAAAAGAAAAATCAGCAGAGAGCGAGAGCGAGATGATTAAGGCTGGTGTTGTGGTCTGAGTTTTGTAAGCCTGATGGCCATAAACCAGCAGAGCAGGACTACCTGAGGGACCAGCGAGCGGAACACCTGAGGGCCATGTCTCTTCTTAACAACAGAGCGCAGTCACGTTCAATTACCGTTTATTTACAATCAATAAGATGACCTACAACACATGAGTGGAACTTGGCTGCCTTCACTGATGCCTCCATTTTGGAGAAAAAGAAAATCTTCCTCCACTATAGATTTTTCCGTTGTCCTTAGGTCGGTCAATTACATCAATAACTCCCAACAACAACACCAACAGAAGAAAATAAGGTGAAGTAGCTCCTCTGTGAGTTCAGTACCCTTTCTTTCTTGACGTTCTGCCAGGCAGGTAGTAATTTTTTTTGTTCTCCTTTTCCCCCTTTCACAGCCTTCCTGCAATTTTGTAGCCGTCAGAGCCTGACAGTATGGCAGTTTTACTGCACTCCCTCACTGCGTATCACGGCAAGATGGAATCACTGCCTAAAGGTTGGCAGCCAGTGAGACACGGCCTGTATGCTAATGGCAGCGCAAAGGGGGGTGGGCACTCTACCCAGGCAGGGCTGGTGCCAAGCCTCCTGCCGGTGTGACTTACAGAAACAGCAGTTTGTTGAGAGCAGTGGGAGGCCTCCATATAATCATTTCACTTTGTATTCAGCAGACAGCAGAGTCACAAAAAAATAAGTTGTTGTTATTTTTGAGTTGATGCATCTGAAGGGAGCGCGAGGTGGGTGTGGCAGAATTGGAAGGTAGAGATGGCGTATGTCTCTGCATACACATTTATGAGTGAACATCCACAGAACCCGTCAATCACAGGGAGCAGTAAGTTGAAATTCCTAGTTTTATTAAAATACCTGCTGAGGCTGTGATCTGTGCTCTCTTTAGTATGTAAAGGTGATTCTGTAGAAAAGGATTAATACAATTTGACCCGTAATCAAGCACTGCAGAGGTCACATATCACAATGAAGGGGCTTCCCTGCTGTGCATCATTAGCATCCCTGGTTACTAATCCCTCTCCTTGCTTTGGTGAAGTTTAAAGGAAAATCCAAAAGCAGCCCCTTTTCATTCATTTTCCGTAAAATTCCCTTTCTGGCACTTCAACATGATTTGTAATTGTTAAGCTTCTAAAGTCAAAGGGTGCGAGGTACTCAGTTGGACAAAGGATTTGTTGGAGCAGCTCATGCAGACAAAAGACCAAAGATTTGAATGGGATGAAAAGTGAGGATGAGACTTGCTGCAAATGGGTAAAATAAAGCACAAGTAAGGTTCGACATGCAGAATGGAAGGCCTGTCTGTCAGTTCAGGAGCTGGAGCTAAATTTCCTGAGACAAGAATATCAGAGGCACAGGGAACTATCTGCACACACAAAACAATCTAACTTGTTATTCCGTCCAACCACTGTTTCTCCCAGCCAAGCAATGGAATGGCGGGTAGCTATTGATCAGACTGTGTCTATCTGATGCCACAAACAGCACTGGTCTGCGCCCTGTCTAATGAAGCAAGTTCACCATAGGCAAAGAATCTTTGTGCTTCATGGATGTACAAAAAGTTCGCCCACCCTTAATACTTTGTCAGCATAAGGTGGTGACCAATGTGCTGTGTCAACACGGGACTGGTCCAACTAATGAAGTGTTTTTGTTCTAAGGAAAGAGCAGTGACAAACAACTATTGAGCTGATCTGCTGTTATGAACAAGAGTGGTGGTGATTTATATTGCAGTCTTTACCACTGATCATGACTTCTGGTTGGCGATCAAAGAAGCTAATACCTAACAGAGGTGCAAACTTAGAATTTGATTCATGGACATTAAATTGGATAGAAAATTGTCTTCTTTTATATAGTAACTGACGAAATCTTTCCAGTAAATTATCATTTTTATTATGTTATTTTTACTTTTATTTTGACCAAAACTGCTCATTAAATGGACACCATGTTGCTGCCAGTGTTCTCTTTCCAGGTCGATCTCAGTTTGGATTGAATGTTTTGATCTCTTTCTGCTAAATTAAATTGTGTCCGATTTCCAAATTTCGGGTGTAGTTGAAAGGAGGAGTAGAGCCTCTGCACCTCAACACTGAATGGAGGCAGTCATGGTGTTTTGAGCATGTAATCAGGATGCCTATATCAGCTTGTTGCAAGTACATCACACAGGACCCTGGGGCACATCCAGAAGTACAAGAGGGAATACATATCCGTCCCTCCTGGAAATGCCTCAGGATCTGACAGGAAGCACTAGGCTACATTGCTGGGGAGAATTACAGGTTGAGCTTACTGACTTGTTGACCCAGAACCCGACAAGTGGTGGAAAATAGAGTGACGATTAGGGCGTGCACAGCCATCATGGTTAGTTAGTTTCATTTATTATCCTTTCGGAAATTCTCTTTGTGCCTGTGGCAACTGTCAGATAAACTGAACAGCATCAGAAAAGACATTATAATTCCAGACAGAAGTTTGCAGAGATGTCTGTACTGTGCATTTCATCCGTGACAGCCATTATCCCATAAACAAATTACATTTGTTGAGCATATGGCTCTTGGACAGCAACCAACATTTTAAAGTAACCTGGTTTTATATGAATAAAACATACTCATTATTAACTAAATTTACGCTGATTGGCAGAGTCCGGGTACAGCAGAAAAGGCCAGCTGTGCACAAGAATTTGCACCACACACTGTGGCCATTTTGCTTTTCTCACTCCTGCTATCAGCTTTAAAATAGGACTGGATTTCTTTGGAATGCAAACACTTTGGTCACACTGGCTCTGAATCAGTAACACATCGCAAGGCTTTACTGAGAGCAGGTGTTAATGCAAAGAAAACAGCTTGTCTGTCTTACTCAGCATGTCAAAGGGGATAAAATGAAACAAGGGACATCCGCAGAGTAAACAAATGCAGGCAGAGTTACATGTGACAGACAATGAAATTATGTGGATGGCCAGCAATGGCAAAGACCTGGAAACAGATCTGTATGCCAAACGATTGATTATTGTCCCCTGGCTCAGTTGAACACAACCCTTCATTTATATGATAAACAGGTGAATAGCATTCCAAGCACTTCTCTTTTGCTTTCTTTCCATCTCCTCTCATTTAGCCAAGCTGCTGTTACCCATGTTATTGCTGAATCCCTGTATTTATATCTCTCAACCCGTCTTTTTCTTAGTTTGTGTGTCATCATACCATTGTGTCTGTGGGGCTAGAAGTGCATATGCAAAACTTGCCAAAGGGATTGAATATTTCTTTTAATGAGCAAGTTCTATTGTACTTTAAACATCCCGTACTACTATATTATGCCCAATAGAACACTTCCCTCTTGTGGTACCTAGAGTTTTGAAAACTATAACAGCTATCAGGCTCCCTTCCTCTGGAACCAGCTGCCAGGAGGCAGACACTCTCTCTACTTTCAAATTTTGGCTTTAAACTTTCCTTCTTCACAAATTCATATTTAGGGCTGCCTCAGGTGACCCTGGACCATCCTGAGTTTTCTTGCTAGAGATATAGGCTGCTTGTGGACCTCCCATGACGTATCTCTTCTCTTTACCCTCCATGCATTGGTAAGGTACTATTGCATGTCATTAACTTTGTGTATTTTCTCTCCCATAATTTGTGCTTTGTCCTCTCTGTCCTCTCTCATCTTGTATCTAACTGCAGGGATCTCAGGCTCCGGAGCTGCATATTCTCTGATTCTAGCCCCATCAACCTGCTGGTCTTTGGTGTTTTACTCCCGTTAAGACGCAGCATCGCCTGCAGAAATGTTAAAGCGTGTCATATTTATTTACAGATTGTTCACTTCACAGTATTCCTTTGCAAATGTGGGGTTAATTTTACATTACTATGTGGATGAGCCAGGCTACTTTCCCACACACAGACGCAGACCTGTGCAAAACCTAAGGCCATGTCCCACTTAGTGTAATATGTACCCCCCAGCACAGCTATGAATATGACTGTGTCAAAACGATATGGCTCAATTACCCACAATGGCTAAAGTAGACCTTTGTGAAGGTGAAAATACTTATTTTATGTCAGTGATAAGTACTGGGTCAAAAGATTGATAAAAAAAATCTATTCACCTGTGTCCAATTCAGTGTAAATGTCTATGTAGTATTAGTGTAATCATGAAGAAAATGTTTGATTTGATATACAGCAAAACACATTTTTCTTTTTGTTCATTTTTTGTGACATTTAGCAGGGCAGTGTTTGTCTAACAAATTACAGACATTTCTTTCAAAGTTTTCAGTGCTCTCACCCAGCACCGCTAATGAATCACAACACACACTGAGACAGCACAAAGGACAGACAAGCTGGGAGAAAAAGCCATAGGAAACATGCAGACAGAGTTTGAGCATTGTGTCCGAACCAGTGCAAGATGTGGGCGGAAAGACACAGAGAGGCACGGAAATTGATGTAAAAAGGGCAAAGTTGAAAGTATCGAGGTCGCAGTAGTTCCTTAACAATAGACTACATCTGCCTTGTTGTATAGACTGAAAAGACAACTTTAAAAACTGTGAAAAGTTGCACATGCAAGTCTCAACGATCAAAAGTAATTAGCCATATCTTCAAAACCTGTCACTTAACCTAATGCATAGCTTCTATCCCTCCCCAGTGCCATGGCTCCCCAGCCCTTGCGGTTTACAAATGCAGTTGCTTGATGTTGGTCGCTGAAATAATGAGGAGCTTTCTTCCTGCACAGCACCTTTGATATGTTAAAGCAGTCAGACTCACCAACTGGCAGCAGCATCTGAACTGTACAACCTTGCCTTCTGGAAACTAAAAGGAAAGATCAACGGCGAGGCAGAGTGGGAGGGAAAGAGGGAGAGCAGGATGAAGAAGTGAAACTGGTAAGAGAATATAAGCCTATGTGACCCCCACAGAGGAAAATGGATGAGGTAGGGTTCCTACGGGGAAGTGCGACATGAGTTCCATACTCATTCAGACCCAGTCGCGGATGATTGACAGTGCTACTGGCATATCCCTGGAAATAGATTTGAAGGGCTACAAAGCCCCTATAGGCAGCAAGACAGACGAACACCCTCTGGGTGAGTGATTGCAGAGGTTAAGTTGAGATCAGGCTCACTGCCTCACCTAGTAAAATATTACTCGAGTTCAAATCACACAAGACCTCTCTGCTTCTGTGAAACAGAGGAGGAAAGCATGACACCAGCTGGAGCATTTCATTTTGTACATTTACTCTGCATAAGATAAAAGCAGTGCACAATACATCCATTCAATAATATATTATTTTGTATAGATGTATTCAGAATGGACAATTGAATCTACATGTTGCCTTTGCCTCAGCTATCCCTTAGGCTATCTGGCATGCCTTTTACAGTGGTCTTTCATAAATTTAGATCATTTAATGTGCTATATTTGTACTAATAATGACTACATGATGTCAGATTCAGTTTGGACATTTCTCAACAACATGATGAGGAATATTTCTGCTTTTCTTGAACAGCTTCTAGAAAACAACTGAACGCACAAGACTGTAATTCAAGTACAATATAAATAGGAAAGTAAAACAACTACAGCTAAATTTAGACACACTTTTCAAAATGAATGCATTCATCAACACATGAACTCAGATTTCAGCTTTTGGGTTACATCTTTGAATTTTGAAAATCTGGCAGTGATTGTTAATTAGTGCAGCAAGCGGCGGAGCTCATTTCTGCTGCATTTCCCACATTTAACTGAGATAGCAGGGTGTTGCGTGTTTAGCTAAGGCGGCAATCAAATGTGATTACAGCAATACCGACTGAAAAGGGGTAAGCAGAATTTCTGTGCTACAGATAAGAGCTCAATATGATTTTTTAAATGTCAGCTCAGATATAATTGGCTGTAGTGAAACCATCCATTCTTTGCAATTTCACATTGACACCCTGCCAATTCTCCACATAAACTTAAGTTTGCTAATTAAAGAGTACTGCTCAGTTGGAAAAGATAGCTGAATAATATCTTCTGCAGCTGTGCCGTGATGGTTTTAAAATTTGGAAAAAAACAACAACAAACTGACACCGTGATCATCAGCAGTATCTTGGTTTGGGCTCGGAGACTACCAACTATGGAAAGCCTGCTTTTCAAACTGGGGCATGGATTTTAAAGACATGCATTTAGGAAGCAAATGGAAGCTACGGAGAAAGAAAATGCTACCGAATTGCACTGAGGGAAATATCAAATGCAACACTAGAGTTTGCCCATTTTGGTGACTGGAGATCAGGAAACTCACACTTGTGGAGCATTAGCTATAATATTTTTTGCTCGATGTGTCACTTGTAGGATCACTATCTATCTTTACAAAGACCTCCACAATATTGACAATGGTTCCACTTCACATTTGACAGTTTAAGTCCCAAGTACAGCCACGAGATGGTCTAAGAATGTTTAGCATTCCCAAGATTATTACATGTAAAGAGAGATTTTTTCATGTCTTATTAGTATGACGAAAAACTAGTATATAAGACCTATAGACTGTACATAAAAATGGACAAAACTTCTTTGACATCACCCATATGTTCTAAAGGACTGTTTTAGAGCTCAGTGTGGAGGCTATGAAAATATCTCAGGTCCAAGGACTGCCCTGTGATAGTACCACTGGTCACTCATATTGGCCATTCTACTGATGCATAACTTTAAGCCTAAATGCAATTTAAATGGACGAGTTATGTAAAAATAAGCCCCCCTCACAGTTGTCATGAATGGGGAAATTAGGTGTAGAAACCCAAATAGATTTTTGTATCAGGCTGTAAAATGTATATTTCTGTTGTAAAATTGGGTCATTTAACATAAAGGTATCTGGGGATTGCCTCATTTTTGGAGTCTTCATCAAGAGATCATTTGAGGAACTGTAGTTTTTGGCACTTCCACATTTAGCATTAGAAGTAGTCGCTTAATAAGATCCCATGGGTGTTCTGGAGTTACAAAGGTCCATCACACTGACACCAACCTTCATGTTCTTTTATACTCTGCCTATGTTATTGCAAAAGGCTGGGCATTCTCCAACTGGGGTATCTCGAATGTTTGAAGATGCACCATGATTTCCAGTGGGATGGCTAGTGGTTGACATTGTGGATGGGAGGAAGTATGAAAACCATTGATGTACAGCAGAGACTTTGCCATCCTCAAGAGAGACCTGCTCGACACAGCAAAGCCTTTTTCCACACTGGCCAGTGCTGGATCCCTCTAAAATGTCTCCAGAATTCTAGCTTAGTGAATTCTTGTACTGTATTATTAAGTTGGAGTTGTCCTTGTGAAACTGCTATTTTATCTTTACACCCACCATGAGAAAAAATAAAAAATAAAAACACTGTGCCACTGCTAAAATTGTTCTCAACAAAATACTCAAATAACAAGCTATCAAATCCCTCGTAAACAGTATAAACAAGATTATTTTAGATGAATCCACACTGTTGATTATCTATCACTCACTTTCTCTACTGTGCACACATGAGGGGACATAAAAAAGTGAACTTTTCAGTTCTATTTGAACCTTTGAAGAAATAGCCTTGGAGTGGAGTACTCATCCACTCTCGCTCTCTCTTTATTTCTCT
Source organism: Acanthochromis polyacanthus (assembly GCF_021347895.1). Classification (NCBI taxonomy): domain Eukaryota; kingdom Metazoa; phylum Chordata; class Actinopteri; family Pomacentridae; genus Acanthochromis; species Acanthochromis polyacanthus. The sequence continues at coordinate 25,962,810 of NC_067123.1, read as the reverse complement.
CCTCTGTCATTCTGTCGTTCACTGTCTTAATATCCCTCCTTCACCTTTGTTTTCCAATACTTTGGATGGAGAAATGATGAGGAGAGGCAACAAATGATAGGAAGGACAGTCACCCATCTGTTGCCTGATGCATTATTGATACCAGGGCACTGTCAGGTTGAAAAGTGAAGGTTTCTGTGGGTGGAGTCAAATGGACCACACTGATACAAATAGACACAAATAGTCCATAGAAGTCTATTTGTGCACAGGCTTGGACACAAACAACCAGGCAAGATTTGCATCCCTCCTGCTGAACTCTTTCAGTATATGTGTGACATTTTCAGATAATTCTATGGTCCTATTTCTAAATGTAATTCTGGGTATGAAGTCCCTATTTCAGTCAATTTTAAACCAAACAACATGTGACATCTCAGCATCTATGTGCCCCAAAAAACCTCCCAATGAAAAAAAAAAAAAACCTCCTTAGAACTTCAAAGGTTACAAATGAAGCAGATGATGGCTGTGAACGGCGGGCAGTTTTATGACATGTTATGAGATAGCTGAACAAGTTGACAAGATGCGTCGGGAGTGCTGAGGGCAAATTAGATGGCAGATTAATTACGCTGAATATGTGGCCATCCTGCAACACAATATAAATGTCCTCATCGCCGGCCTGTCTGCGGAAAACTGATGAGTTCATAAACAGACAGTGGAGGACAGTCTGTGTCCTGAGGCAAACGGTGTGTGGATGTGAACTGTATGCATATGCATGTTGTTGTGCGTATGTGATCGTGTGCACTCTCAATGCATCCCACTGATTTAAAAGATGACGAGTGATAAGTCATCCACCTCATGAGTTTGGGTGGTGTGTATTTTTGCATGCATGTGTGGGAATCCATACGCATTCCGTTGCCCTCCTGCTCACTTGCCACAGTGATTTTGTCAGCATAATGCAGTGCAAGCAGCTTGTTGTGACACTGTATTTATGCCTCCTTGTCCTCTGACTCTTCTGGTCAATGCATTGCCAGAGTAGTTCTTAAATGGCATAGTCTTAGAAGAATGCAATTCCTTCACTATAAAACTAAGCAGCAGAAGTTTAAATCGCATTTAACTGTAAGAAGATTTCTACAGCCATGCTTCAGAGGGTATGTACACAAAAGGAGCCTTTCACACTATCTGTTCCCTCACCTGAGGCCCCAAGACAACCACAGGTCTGACACATAGCACAATTCTAGTTTATTTCAGCAATTACTTTTTTATTACTCCTATTTTCATGGCCATTGTTTCTGCAACTTAGCTCTGACCTGTAGTTACTGAAATAAGTGAGTTACATCAATAATTTCATGCACATCCAGTTTAAACTCCAAATAAAGTTGCAGATGTAGTTTTACCAAAGAAAAATAAGGAAGAGGGCAAAGAGGAAGATGACAAGATGACAATAAGTTACATTTAAATATTCCACAGTCATCACTAGATTATTCATAGACATTTAAAAAAAAAAACATGCACTAAGAATGATGATAATCAAAGATAATGAAACAATCCGCATAAACGGCAACATCTGAAAAAAAAAAAACATCTGACAACACCAGAGGTGCAAACAAATCTGTCGCAGTCAGATGTTTACCGACCTTCGCATTATAACCTGAAGTAATTTTTCATTATGTGAAGAGAGAACCCAAACAACATTTTGCTTATGGAGCAAATGTGTGGCCTCTAACAGTGAGTAAATCATCTGCAGTTTAGATTATGTTCAGACCTCTCTTCCCTGCAGAAACCTCAGCGAGGGAGGGGGATGAGTGGGAATTATGACCCTTGAGATACAGGTTGAGGAGGGAGCATGTTAAAAATGTACCACGTGGGATGGTAAAATTGAACTGTATCTGTTTGGAATCAGTTAAAATAAGCCCATTTAAATGTTCAGGTAAAGCAACTCATCGAAGATAGAACACTTGGAGCCAGGTCCGGGGTGACATCAATGAATGGCACTGAAGTTTAATTTCTACATAAATGAGACTGAGTCTGGATGTGCTGCTCTGTCATTAACTCCTAAGTTTAGGAAAGTTCAAACAAAAGAGGACAGTTCAGATGAGACTTGAGAATGAGCTTATTTTGAACAAACATCTCAGACGTTCTGAGCTTCAGCACCTCCAGCAAGATATTTTAACAACAAGCAACTCAAGAGATCCAGAAGTTGGAGAGAGTTAGCTTTAGCTGAGCCAAAGAACATGTGGGATGCTAACCTAGCAAACATTTCAGACTTTTCTCTGTGAATTCGGAGAAAAAATTTCCTATTTAATGATAGAGCTACACATCTGAACTCAGTCTCATTAAAACAGACTCTAATTCATTGTCATCCATCCATATTAAAGTGCAGTTACCCAAAATGTTTGTTGCATGAGTTCCAACAAAACCTGTCCAGGTAGAAGGCCACTTCGACAAACAGGAAGTGGAAGACTCCAAGCATATTTATAGAAGGGGGAGCCGGACTGTACTAACTGTGGTCGAGTATAGAAGGGTGTTTTGTGGGTTTTGAAGGCTGATAGTGATTATTTGTGAGACATTTGGAGCAGATATTAATTTACTGTAAATGAAAGTATTTCAAATCTTGGAGTTAAACTTAGAAGAACACAAAGTCTAACAGAAAACGTTTTTGATACGGTTTTGTTTTGTTTACATATGATAAGTTAAAGGAGTTTTATTCGTGACATATAACCAATCAAATCACTCCAGAAGACAGAGTGACCACAGGTAGATAAAGGTTCAGAGCCAAAGTAGCGCCATTTTAAAATGTATTTATTACTGTAAATCAGTAAAAACTAAAATACTGATAATCAAACTAAAATACTGATAATCAGTCAGCCCACAATTACTACAATTCTACAATGTATGTCTCTTTCCTTTGACTTATTATTTGTACAACATACGATGTATATGATGGCGTTTTCTTGAACTAAAGGCTATACTATGATGTTTTCTCAGAGACATACTATGCTACTCTGTTTGTTCTGGCCCTGGACCGCTGCACTCCTCTGTTGTTTTCTGGATTGTACTCAGCTGCATGCCTTCGTCCACCCGGCCTCCGTTGACTCGTCCCACCTGCCGTCTCTGGAGCTGAAGTTGGAACAGACCAAAGTATAGTCCAATCACGATGCTAGCTGCCTCACAAAAGGCTCCTTCATCTGACGGCACTTCTTCTGAGGGGACGCTGAGCTGGCGCGGTAGAACGTTGGAGATGTCTTCCAGTTGTTGGTGGGTGTGTGAGGAGATAGTGAGGGACCTTTGAATTGTTCCGAAAAACAGGAACCCATTGGTAGTTTTAGTTTAGGGAGCTACTACGGTGTGTTTTGGGGTTTTAAGAGGTGAACAGGAAGAGTTTTTTTTTTTATTATTATTGATGATCTTTTACGTTGTTCCTGGTTGGAATGCCCATCAATGTCAACGTGAACTTCACTTTTAGTTCTGTTTTTTTACTTTTATTTTACTAGCACCCATTTGCTTGTAACCCCCTCACATGTTGTGCTGTTGTAAACTTACTGTTTCAAATAAATACTCGTCTAACCCTCTGGAAACCAGCGTTTGGACCGTCTTTGTGTTGCTCCTCACCTACTTCAGACAGCCGGGGCATAACAACGTTTTGTGGACCAAAGGCTAAACTATGATGTTTTTAGAGTGACACGCTATACTATAGGCTTTTTCAATTGACATATTACTATGATGTTTTTTTGTTTTAGTTTTTTTTTTGTTGTTGTTCTTTAGCAACATATTATAAGAATTTGAACAGTTTTAAAAATTACTGTACTTTTACTTGTGCAATGAACTATTATCCATCCAGCCATCCTCTATACACCACTTTATCCTCATTAGGGTCGCAGGGGGTGCTGGAGTCTATATGAACTATTATTCTATGGCATTTTTTAGACGACATATTATACTCTCGTTTTCTTGAATGACATACTATTTTGGCATTATACAGCACTATGACATTTTTTGGACCACATATCATACATGGCAATTTTAGAAAACATCCCATCATTTTGCACTTTTGGAACCACATAATAATCTATATGCTATACTATGAACTACAGGCCACACTGTTATTCTTGAAAAGTATACTATACTTTGACATTTTCTGAACTACATCCTATACAATGGCGTTATACACAGAGTGCTTTGGTTACATGTTGATTTATAATCTAGATTTTTTTTCTGTTTTGTTTTTCGACAGCATTACCACAGACCTGACCATGAACACCGTTGACACCCACCTGAGGGAGGCGCTGCCTGAGATCTCAAGGCTGCTTGGTCGTGGTCTTTCTGGTCCTGCTGGAGAACATCTTCATCAACTACGTCTTCTTTTGAAGAGGCCCTCAGATGCTGCAATCTCTGACCTTAAGGAGGAACTGCTACTTTCACTCTGTAACGAGACGACGGTTATTTTAAAGATCCAGCTCCTGGCGGCTTTGAGTGAAAATTTACCATCTATCAAAACGGAACAGCAGACAGTTAAATCTGAGCTGTCGGTCAGTATTTCAAACTTCAAGTCCGTCCTGGGTGCCCTGAAACACGCTGTGGGTGAAACAGAAAACTTCAGTCTCCACATCGCCGACAACATCGTCTCACTCCAAAGCAGAGCACCTGTCTGCTGAACAGAGAATAATAAACTGCTGAAACAGTTGGTCTGTCCTTCTGTAAGTGAAAGCTAAACAGGAAGTGGTTCACTGAGGATGTCGTCCATTCAGTCTCCTTCTTCACAACCAGATGTTGTTTTCTTTCTGTTTTCTTCACTCAGAAGATCCTCACAGTGAACATGAGACACCTGAGATGAAGACAGATGTCACAGCATCAGCATCAACAGCAGAGGTTCATTTTAAAGTATCCCTGGAAAGATTTCCTCTGTCATATATATTTTCAAAGCACTGAAAGACAGAAAGGCCTGTAGTCATTTTAGCTTCAGGGGAGAGGATTTTATTATCCAGCTTATCTGTGCTGCAATTTAAATATAATAACTGTAATGTTCATCATTACTTTGGACATATTCTGGGAGGTTATTTTTCCAGTCTACACTGCAGGAATACATACTACAACATGTGAATCAGTCATTAAACAATGTTGACTATTAGAGAGTAGGTTTACTGTTTTCTCAGAGACTCAGCAGATATTCAGGACTACTGACAACACAGAACCTTAACTTTACTGTTTTAATCACATTTAGATTTTCTGAACGTTACATTAATGTGAACCAGCATCTCCACTGACAGTTTTATTAACTAAATGCACCACATTACACAAACACAACACACTTCAGCTGTTTACATGAAAGTCAACACAAACATCGTTAGCTTAATGCTACGTTAGCATTGCTAACATTAAAACTAATATTTACTGGATGCTAACTTTCTTCTGTGGTTAATACACACAGAAATAAACTCCACCAACATCTGGAGTGTATGGCACACATTATATCAGACACTACAGCTGCAGATAAAGTGCATTAAAAGCGGCACCGATAAGAAAATAAACACTTACCGAACTATCAGAGTCCCTTCAGCGTCTGCTGGTAGAATCAGCCGAAGGTAGAAAACTGGTTAAAACAAGCCAACAGGCAGAAAAACTGTTTGTGGAGAAGGTTCTGCTGCTCCACCGATAAATAAACCAACAGTTATTATATATATATATATATATATATATATATATATATATATATCAGAATTAATCCAAACGAGGAGAGCAGAGTCTGGGCTGTCTCCTCCAACGGACCTGTCAAATATTCCAGACCGGACTGTCAATCAAGTAGCCCCGCCCCGTGGCTTCGCCAAACTTTAACGCTCTATAAAAAATTCAATATTGATTTATTTAAGATGGTCACTTGATCTCTCATTATGACAATGAAAACTAACGAAAAAAAATTATATACAGTCTATGCACCATGCTCTATTTGGCGCCACACTTGCTGATGACCACTTCCACTTCCTCAGGAAATGAAAAGAAAAAAAAAACGGACCTTTTATCGTTTCTGTCTCTTACTGATTTTATTTTCTTGTTATCGTAAATTTAAAATTTTTAAAATTTCATTAGCAAGTTATGTTATACTGTGAATAACAAACTTGCAGACAGCAGTGCAATAATTCTTCATTCATGAGGAGTAGATATCTGTGAACACTAATTTGCTTGATATTTGATATTGCAAAAAAGGACATTGTGATGTAAAGAATGGTGTTGGAGATTAGCCCTTTAACTGATGTTCTCATATCTGTGAAATTTAAGTTGTAATGGAACTTTTTCCTTGCAGAGGAAAAAGAGACAATAGTGTTATTAGAAAGTGCAACACCTTTTATTTTATTTTTCTATTTTTTTTAATTTAATATTTTTATTTATTCTTTTATTTCATTTTTGAGGTTTAGATATCCTTGAACAATAATTTGAACAGAATATAGATTCTGATATTGTTGTAAAGAATAATGTTGGAGATGTGCATTCATGTTGGAATAAATCCTCATTGTGAAGCAACCCTTACTTGCACTGAATTGGAAATATTTTAGAAAAACACACTGGACAAGGCTAAAATTACATGATTTTAATAGTAATAGGTCGTGATCTAAAGTGGGCCGGTCTGAGACATGAAAGTCCAGGGCTGAAAATGTCCCACTCCAGCCCTGCTTGGAGCTATAAAAAAATGCGCATGTCTCATTATGTAGTTGGGTCAGGATACTGATCTACCTCTGCAGATGGACTGGAGATGTGTCATTATTTTGCACCCATCTATCCATCAGCCTCCGGCTCTCATCTAAGGTGCCTCCTCTTTGCCCCGGGTTCAGGTGGAATAACGGAGGATCGAGAAGTACGCCATCCCAGTCATTCAATTACACACCGTGGACATGATTCTCCACGAACCGCAAACACACATACACAACAGCTGCACACCTTCTATCAGTGAGTCTCTCTCTCTCTCTCTTTCCTCTTATTGTTGTAATGGAACTCTGTAAATAGGGCCATTTTGAGTTGAACAAGCTTCAGGATGAATTACACCATATAGGCTCCTCGAGTCAAGGCAGCAGTGTAATGGATTTCTCTCCTTTCTATTTTTTTCTTCTTTTCCTGTCGCCCCACAATGTTATGTATTCTGCCAGACAATGCATACACTGCATGAAGTGGCTACCTGAGATGTGGGAACGAAGGATGAGATTTAAAAAAAAAAAATAAAAAGGTCTATTGCTTCAAAGGCTAATAAACTCGATGTTTCTGTTACGCAGAGGAGAGATAACTTTGTCCTTGGCTCGCTCATAACCTCATCAGAATTGCTCAATGAATCAAAGAGTGCCATAACTCATGGCAGGGGCAGCTGTGATACAGTTGAGAACTATGGTGGAGATGAGGGAGGCTGCATATTGGGTAGCAGTGAGTAAAGAAAACATTAGAAAAAAAGCACAAGCATGCACCTGAGTTTGCTTCATTGATAAAGAGTTTGTTCAAATCCATTTATAACGCACAATATGTGATAAAAAAAACAAACATATACACATAGAGAGCAAGGTTCTTCCAATTTATCAAGAAGAATAGATACAGAAAAGTTCATGTTGTACTTCTATGGCGCAGGATAATATGTAAACTCAAGCTCCAATCAACTAGGATAGAATAATAGTAGGTATTCTTCCCCTCCGAACATTCATGAGAAAGAAAACAAAAACATACAGACTGCTAATTATTTTTTCTTTTGGTTGTATTTTTTCCCAAAAAAAACTGCTCTGGTATTAAAAAAATAGTCATGGATGCACATCGATATCAACACATCAGTATTTTTCTTTTATAATGAAGGTTAAAAATGAAATATTGGCATTGGATAGGCATATACAGTAATGCTGGTCAGGCTAATAGTTTAAAGTTTTGTTTGAAAATGTAATTTTAAAATGAGTAGGGCGTGTTTCACATGCAAATTCAAGTAGTTTTCTTATTTTGCTAGTGAGAGAGCGCAATAATAATGTGTTAATTCTACAACAGGAGAGACCTGATGCTGTCTGCCATTAGGTGAAAAAAATATGTGCATCTACAATTGGGTAAAATGAGTTTGAAAATAAAAGCATATTTGAGATTAGCAAAACTCCTCACATTCCTAGCAAACCAGAAAAAAGGAACACTAATCGGGCATCATATGGACAGTTAGTTATAATAAGACATTTTTCATGTTTTATTGTGATTTGTTCACATTATTGCCAAATAACTTGGATAATATTCTGTAAAAGATGCAAACACAAAGATGGGTGTAAAAATGCATGAGGGCTGTACAGGAGGAAGAATGGATCCAAGAATGGATTCTCTGCACACTTTATTAAAACATAAGCTTCATGTTTTTACAATGTAAGTTATCAGTCATACTTTCTACAAAACAAATCAGCAAAATAAAAGAAAAAGGATACTGCAATTACAAAAGTAGATTTTTTTCCATTAATGATGTGTCCAAAGTAAAGAAAAAAGGACATATTCTGTATTTTCACATTTACTTAATTAGTGGGGTTGAAAAGACTAGAAATGTTCTACTTTTTAATGATGTATTTGTTGTGAAAAAGCTAAGAATGTTCTGCTTTTTAATGATGTATCTCTAGTAAATAAAACAAGGCATTTTCTATAAATAATGGTGTACCAACAGTGGAAGATAAAATAAAATAAAAAACTGAACATTTTCTTTAAATTACCAAAAGTTTTTAAAAAAAGGATGTTAGCTCATTAAGTGTAAAATGTAAATAAAAAAAATGCACATTTCCTATTATTTATTTGTGTATCTATAGTGAAAAACAGGTGTATATGTATGCAAGTTTGTATGTCATGATGATGTAAAAATATTTTGTTACAAAGTCAAAAAAAACAAGTTCTTGTTCAAAACTTTTCACATCACAATATGATACATAATATTGTTTTTCTTACACTAGTATGGCAGCAGTACAGTGCAGTTAAAACCCAGCACTGTGCATCCCGAACAATGTTAGATATTAAAAAAGCTGTTTTTTAATTAATCGTCCCACTTGGCTTAAAATTCTCATAGTGGAGCTGACAGTTAACACTTTAACCTCAGTCACTGTGTCATTTATGCGGCCTAATTAAAAAGCACACAAAGCTGAATCACCCAAAATTGTGCCTGTCTGAAAATAATCTCTGAGGCCTCGGTGTTTGGTGTACACACTCACACAGACACACACAGGTAATGTTCCTTGTGAAGACTTTCCAGCTTAACTTGTCTCAGACAAACTCAGTAGGGGCTGAGCTCCTAGTTGTGGATGAGAACTGTGCAGCAAACAGACTTACATTGTGAATTAACAGGATTAAATGTTTTAAGAGGCTTGTCAGGTAAACCTGAACCTGCCTGCCTAAAGACTGAGACTGACTCTGAGCTACTTTCAGCCACTTTGAAGTCTCTAACTATCTCATCCATGACTGGCATATCAGAGAGCCTGTACAACACACGCTACAGTGGTACAAGTGTGATTTGGCATGCACCACTAACCAGCCCCTGCTAGAAAGCAAAAAGGGGAGGTGTACGCCTACGCACTCGCAAACACACTCCGATGAGACACATGCAAACAGCATGGCTTTAGACTCTCAAGAGGTGTCTGACATTTTCCCAGCTTTTGATTTTGCAAAGGCTCCCCTCCAATCCAAGAATACTCGGGAATTTATTTTTTTCCTCCTCATTTGCCGCTACGATATGAGGCTCACAAAACATACAAAACACACATACTAACATGCAACGCCACATCCGCACACTGTGAAAAAGGAGAAACGCAGTTTTAATAACCTTCTGCTCCACAGGTATAAATACTAAATAAAGAGAAAATAAAACAGTTCATCAAAGGAAGAGATGCATTTTTCTCCTCTCTTGGCTCAGCCCAATACCTCGACATGAGAAAACATAAAAATGCTTTGTACATCAATATTCTCTTTTCTCTGCAGCAGGGAAAATGTAACTGCACATTTTTACTAACAAGACTTCAGAAAACATAAGTCACATCCCCGTCAGATTCTTCGACTGTGAACTTTTTTAATTAAACGCCGCATCTTCTCTTTGTTGATGTGTATCTGATTAGCTGAATGCTGACAATTAAAACTGAAGTGGGGGAAAAAATGAACTAAGGTAGCCCAGAAACCTCTTCAACTGTGTTTGCCTTTGATTTCAAAAGCATGAACTCTGAAATGTGGCCGGATGGGATGTGAAGTCTCCTGAGGCAAAAGGAGCCACATGCTGTAAATGAAATCTAAACTTCAGACATAACACGTCACATTTTTTTAAAAGCATGGGACACACTCTGTTAGCAGCATGCACTGCTCAGGGTCTTACTGAAACAAATTTAATTTCCCACATTGGTGATGTACTGTAGTTGTGGACTAACAGCACATCAGCCTAATTTAAATGAATAACTACATTAAAATGCCCACTGCCATGAGTTATTGCTTTCCCCTCATATCTTTCCATGCCATTAACAATATGAATAACAGCCCAGCCAAGCAGCTTTGATGTACAGGCATTATTATTAGGTCAGTGTCACTGGGTATTTTGCAAATGATTATGATTTGACCTTTCAAATCCTCTGTTAGAGTCCATTTACAAATGTAAATCAGTTCTTAAAGTCAATATTGTATTATTACAACAGAGCAAAGGATGCATGCTTTGAGATTAGTATGCAAATTAGAAAAAAAATAGTAAAAAGTTGATCTTTAAAAATGAATGAAAATACAGGGGGCAATTTTCCATACGCTAACCTATTTTTATAAACTTGTGCTTTCTCCCAAATCACAACAGCATTGTAAAGTTGAAGAACAGATAATGCAAACACCTTAAATCTTAAATTAAATGACACAACAGAATAACTTTGTTTTAAATTCTGAAGCTTCTGCTCCCTGCTCCTTAACAGTTTCCTTGGCAACATTGCTGGCAACAAAGTATGTAAGTAAGGAAATATGTACTGTACATAATGGAGTAAAGGATAAAATTATAATTTCATTTCAGTAATTACTACAGTTTAAAGTTCATTTATATTTATGCCTAAAGCTCTTTAACATGGTTTGTGGGATAATTAAAACGAAAACAATATGCTTATGTTCTCCTCACTGAACAATGGAGGACAGCGAATTTACTCAGCAGTTGGCAACATTTAATTTAACCGCTGTCAGTAACCGGAAATTTGCAACATGCAACCTTTTAATTATGTTAAATAGGACAGTCTGTCTGCTGTGAAATTTAGGAAACAAGGCCAATTTAGGCAGTTGATTGTAAAGAGTCACACTTCTTCAAAGTCTATGTAATGGAAAATCACAGTGTGTCAGCCTTTTACTCTTGTTAAAATTAAATTCTTCACTAACTACTCTTGTCTCTTGTACTCGAAAAGTCAGAAAAAAATCTGCTCAGATTGAACAATAATCTCTGTACTTGACAGCACAGAAGGGAAACACTTCTATCAATGTCAAAATACTGAAACTGTTTGTCCTTAATGTAGGCGGTGTGGATCTGTGTATGCATAGTCAGGCTAAAATATGTTAAATTAAGCGCTACTTCTCTTGAAAACTAAAAGACATATTGTGATTGTGCTGAATGAACATCGGAAATTAAAATGCAATATGGAGTCACAGATGACAGAACAAGTTAAATCAAATAATGAATATAGCTCCTTTGTTTTGCTATGGAGGCTGCTTCAGGTTTGAGGTTCAAGAGATTCACTAAGTGATTGGTACGATTCTCTATCATAATATTAATGCCACCATTACTATATTCATTCATGCGATTGCATCCATTCAATAACGTCACAGTCACTATGGTATTTTGCTCAAGGCCAGGAAGCTGCAGGATTGATTTGTGACACATTTAGTCATTAAATGTTTGTCGAAATGACAGTTTCTGTTTCAGTCAATGAAGAGGTGCAACATGTGTGAGCACGTGACATGTCCTACATTCTGCATTCAACAGCAAGATCTATGTATTTGTATGCAGCGAGTAGTGTTCATTTACAATGCCACAGGGGGTCCCAAAATGGAGAGTCAACACCAAAATCTGTGCCAGACTCAAGAACACGGCAAGGGAGTCCCTTGAAATGCTACTGAAGACAGAGCAAGAAGCCTACCAAAATGTTTCAGGTGAAAGGTAGTGTCTACAGATACGGACCTGTACCCATAGCCTGTGGGCTACGGGTACGGTACTTTCCATTTGCCAGACAGATACGGACCCGTACGCGAGTCTCACGAGTCAAAAAGCTGCTAACCACTGCAAACTGTTGAAAGGTAAGCAAAGGTTAAGGTTAGGGTTAGTGTTAGGGTCAGGTTTAGGGTCCGTACCTGTAGTACCGATGCTACGGGTCCGTACCGCTAGCGTCTACCGGGAGTCACGTGACCAGATCTCGTGTATCTGATTGGCAAATGGCAAGTGCCGTATCCGTAGTCCACAGGCTACGGGTACGGGTCCGTACCTCTAGCAACAACCTAGGTGAAATGCTTGCTTCAGACGGGACAGGCCAGCACAAACAGTGGTTGCACTGATGTTATACTACTGGTAATACTACCAATATGTACAGAGGGTAGTTGAGTGCTTTCAACAGCAGCAGTGTCTCTCTTATTGTTATATATGATGCTTGTGAAAGGTCACGAAAGAAGATTAAATGCTACACTGATGATGATTTCTGGCCAATATAGTACTTTGATGTCTCAACTGACTTAATTCAATGTATCAATCTATTGTCACGTCAACTGGTATGGTCGTAACCAGATGGGGAATATTTTTTCAGGAAAATTATTTGCATTTCTGGTTGGTGAACAAGTAAAAAAAAAGTTTTGGATTCAAATTGTTCTAGAGTTGACAGACGGCAAGGAAGTAGAGGCTGTCAATTCATACCTCTCTCGTGTGGCAACGACCACAAATTGCATGTCCAAAAAAGTGAGTTGCCGCTCTAAAAATCATTATTGCTCCTCATTTTCTGATCAAGTGAAGAAATGTGTTCCAGGACGCACTGACAATGACAGTAATTCATGATTGTGTGTTAACTGTAGAAGAAGCAGATTTTGCACAGCTCCCTCTTTCAAAGATATCTGAAGGTATTTTCTGTCTTAATAAACAACAATGTGCAGAAGGCTTCACTGCAGCCTCCCTTTACCAAAATCAAAACAAAAAGAAAATAAATAAATTCAGTGAACTGTAGTCGGCCAAGCCATTTGTGGTACTTCAACTTCTTTGTCCCTGTAAGTCCTGTGCATTTTTTTTGGATTTAGTTCAGCTCACTGGCTCAGTCCTGTTCAGTGGGACAGCTTTGAAAATGTATAACAAATGTGGAATCTTGTGTTTCCATTGTTTCCATTTTAGCAAACATATATACAGATTCTCTTGCCTTTCATGAAATATGTACTTTGAAGGTTCTGTGTAATACATGTACTGATCAATTTTTAATTTGCGTTTAGATAGGCAGACAGTACAGACGGACAGGAGATCTGTGGAGAGAGACAACAAGGCTTCTGACTAGAAATGATCAGTGGACATTATTAATGTACATTAAACCACCTGGTTGCCTCTAGAGGTTATTACATTTTCTGTTCACGTCTTTTAGTTCATTGCATTTACTAATTACATGACGCATGCTAAATAAACTCCTACAGAACAACCTTCATTTGTGACCATTTAAACAGTAAATGTGTAGGCCTTCTCTTTTTGTTGCTTGTATAATGCAAAGACTAAAGAGAGCACTGTTAAAATGGAAAAACATTTAAACAATGCTGCAGACAGCAGTGGGGAATGATACAGTGGATAAAGGAGGCTGAGTGGGCTTTATCAAGGAAGATCTTTCCTGTAATTACAGAATATGCATTTTATATTGTGTGTCACTTTCACGCTGAGGTCCAACAGGGGCTGCAACAAGTCATGGCTCCAGCTATCCTTTAAATCAAATAATACAATAGGAATGAAATGGAGATGTACTTTGTGTGCTATTACTATTGTTGTATTTTTAAAGACAAAATTTTACCTTGGAGTCATTTGCGGTATGTTTGCAGCAAATGACAAACTGGGACGTTTTACATTTGTACCTTCTGTCACTGATGCAGAGTAAAAAAGACCGCAAGCCCAAGTGGGAGCTTATTGCGAAGCAAAAGCAGAAACTGGAGAAGGCAGTTCGAGTTTACAGCAGCCTTGTGCCAGATGCAGAGGCTGTTGGAACAGCTTTGAGTCAAGACTTCCCCATTTGGCCACAACATTCTGGTATATGCATGTTTCTGCAATTTTCCTCATGTATTTTAATTCTATGATTTCTAAATGCTATTTTCGTCAAACAGTATTAGTCATGTACAGTTATTTGAATGTTTCGTACCACATCCCCTATTTTGTCTTGAACTCTTATAGAGAAATATCGGTTATTAACATCCATGGGAGTTTGTTTATATTACTGTTAAAGACATTAAATACAATGACTGTGGTTAGAGCATTAATGGCCCATCTTGGGATTAAGAAAATGGTCTTGACAAAGAAATGCCGCTCTCTTAACTTAGAGGAATATGTGCATTCAATCTGGAAAAAGGAATTTAGACGGTATACACTAAGAATCACAACTTTGGACACACCTTCCTATTCAGTGTTTTTTTTATTTAATGACTTTATACATAGTGGAATGACACTGAAGACATCAAAACTGAAAGAATACAGATGGAATTATGTTGTAAACAAAAAAAGTGTTATTTTTCAGTACTAATCTACAATGTAGAAAATAATAAAACATAAATAAAAAGCATTGCATGAGAAGATGTGTCCAAACTTTTGACTGGTAGTGTATATAAATAAAGCAATATCCTTAATAATCCATCAGATGTTCCATCAGACTTCAGATTATTTAGAAAAATGTAGAATTTTTTTTTGAAAAATTTCAGGTTCGGAATTTAAATCCTTCTCAAAAGACATTACACCTTGAAAAAGAACACAAGCAAAATCACAAAACAGGCATATTATAATTTTTACTACAGTTACGAAATTCAGGTAATTACAAATTACAAAACCAAGTTTCAGTGTTTATTTATTTATTTATTTTATCATTGCGGCAAATCACTGTAACATTTACATCAGCTTTCCTTATTATTATCCCATAGGTGGTATTTGTACAGCTCAGATTTATGTAATGTTTGCTGTCAACACATACAAAGACTAAAATGTAATAAATAATGTTTTGGCTGGACCCCACTGCCCTGCAGGAGGAGGATGACTAGGAAAGAGAAGGTGTGGGATGGATAGATCTGTCTGACCTCTGCTGACACTGACTCCTCCGATGTTTAGAAGCAAGATTAAAAGCACCGATACCGGCAGTTTGGGGTGAAACATATTCTGTTGCCATTTCAGTTAGTAAAAGAGCTATACGTTTTGCTTCATTTTTATGTTAGTATTGATCATGATACACATTGTTGCATTTTTTATGTTAGAAAATGCATTACTATCATTTGCCACTGCATATTGTTTAACAGAGTGAATGATTTTTTTTAGAAAACTGTAAAGGATTGTTTTAGAGAAAAGTGCTCATATAATATTTGAGAGTTGACATCCATGCTCTATTGAAGAGTGGAATTCACCACATGTATACTGAAACACAACATAGCTTCATATGCAAGTGACATTCATCTGTGTCATTTGAATGAAGTCCAATAACATAAAAACAAAATCTTGGTTCATTTTGCAATATTTCCAGAGACACAGTAACAGTCTGAGGTTTGAAGCCTAGTTTGTCAAAACGGGACATCATTTCAATATAGACACACACAGGCCACTATTCTGTCGTCATCCATACTGCAGAAAACTTGCAAACCACAAAGCAAACCAGTCCACATGGCTGGAATGAACAGAATGGTTTTGAATTAGGTAGATTGCCTACATATAACCTACTATAAAGGTGGTGCAGTTTTGCTGTTTACAAAGTCCATTTTTAGAAGTTTAATCTACTCTATTCATCATGCAGATGAAAATGATCTTTTTTGCTTATCCCAACTTGATAGCAGGCTGGAGTCAGAGCGTAGGGTCAGCCATTTAAAGCACCCCTAGAGCAGGCAGGGTTAAAGGCCTTGCTCAAGGGCCAATGGTGCCAGCTTGGCTTGAATCCATGACCTTCTCATCAGTAGCCCAAAGCCTGCTTTGGTTTCAGTGTGCCTCCTCACGTTTACACCACATCCATGTTCTCGCAAAATTTCTGCTCACAGATTTTTGCTCTCACTTTACTTTTTGGAGCATCCCATAAATGGACTCCTTTCTTGCATGTTGCTGAATGTGTGAATTTACATTGTCAATCAATCAACACACTTTAAATATCAATGGGGTAACTCTGAGTATTCATTTTTGTTGGCTCTCCTGCTTGTCATACTCTGTATTGATCTTTATAGCTGACACTCATTAAAGAAATGTAGATGAATATTAGCCAAGTTATCTAAATTATGAACATTCTGTTTCCTCACATGCACTGAGCAACATGCAATAAAACATCCCGCCTTAAAAGTTGCCGACAGCTGCCGACTGTCTTTCAGTGGCACAGTGAACATTGCGTTTCCTCATTTGGTGAAAAAAGCAGCAGAATGTTGTTGTGGAACGCTGCAGCAGGTTAACACATATAACCAGTGTCTGTATTGCTCACTATAATGCCGTGTAATGGGCTGTAGCCTCATAGCACAGTGGATTCCTGTTAGCTTGCTAGAGGAGAGATTTATATATTTTTTAAGTCTCATAGTGGTTACTGTTTAAGCAGATAAGATAAGAGTAACAGAAAAACAAGACGGTATTAATTTTGTTGTTCATCGTCGAGTAAAATGTGCCATTACTAAGTGTAATTAATACTTCAAAACCAAGTATATTACCCCAGGTGGATTCTGCAAATTTGCCTTTACCACTTATAAATGTGAAGAAAGTGAGCACCATGAAAAAAATTATATTTAGCTTGATTTGCTTTGTGGGCTATTGTCATGTGTAGCTATTTAAGTGACAACATATACAGACACTGATTGTGAACGTGCTATACAAAGGTTTTTCTGGAGTCCAGACTGTGGTGGAGGTGAAGTGGAGCTGGCAGGTGCCTGATGGAGGCTGGCTGAGGTGCTATAGAAGAGTGGCAGAATTAAAACGAATTTAAAGAGTGAGAACAACAGGCTGATTGGACTGCAGAGCACGGGACACTGAGTTAGAGAAGTGATGTAGAGATTAGAAGCGGAATGATTTTGACAGCGTGATAAAATGGAAGTGATGCAGAGAATAGTGGAGAGAGGCCGAAGTCAAGAAAGGCATGGTGACAGAGTGTGGTGAGCAGATCTTCCTAATTGAGCATACGCCGACATTTACTGGTATCTATATTACCTGTACTGGGAGCTGTACAAAGCAACAGGGCTGCAACTGCAAGGAGAAAGCAACAATTTTATTCATCAGAGTCAAAACTGACTTTTAACAGGGCTGTTTCATAAAGATCTGAGAGTGAGAGCTGAAATCTGAGAGTAAGTAATCCTGAGTGCAGACAAACAATTTCTGAGCAAAAACAGAGCAGATTTCTACCTAATGTCAGGGGCTTTTTGGGAGAGAGGCCAGGATTTTAAAGTGAAACCGTTACAAATTCTGAACCCAAATTGGAGAAAAAATGCTCTCAAACTGAAAGACCATGATCTTGAACATTGGAAAGTAACTCCGCAGACAAGTGAGGGGAGATGGAGGTTTTCTCGTGGAAGCAGTGATGCAGAGTTACATCTAAATCATTGTTATCATAGAAAAAAATGTCTAAATATGTAACTTTGAAACACTGAAACAAGGTATCGGGTTTACATCAGATGATAAAGCAGGTTTGTTAGATCTAGAGAAAAGTGATTTTTTTTGAATTAATAATAGCTATGAGGAGTGTGGTCAAAAACAATTTAGAAAAAGCAAGAAATGGAAAGCAAAAATAATTATTTATGATATGTTACAATCATGCAAAAAAATGTAATCTGGCACGATACATGTCTCCATAAAACCATGAGTTTAGTTGTGTAGGAGCATAAATGTTGTGAGAGTCTTGTAGTGAATCTGGTTTCCAAATAGTTATATATCCTGTCTCATGGAAAAAGTGTAGAAACAATAATGTTCACTTATTGTCTTACATGAGTGAGAGCAAGTGACAGACAAGGCATAATGAAGAAAGTGAGAATTTTAAGCTACATGGTTTATAACTTCTAACATAACAGGAGAAATGAAGGAGTGGACTGGGGCTGTGTGGTGTCAGGGGTACAGTAAGTAAGGTTGTCTTGCAGTGGGTGGTATCACCACAGATCTCCTCAAAGCCTTAAAAGTGACACATTTGCTCCCTCTCCGCTTGGATCTTCCTCTATATTATTAATACCTCACCCAGGAGAGGGAGTTGCCTACAGCTAGTATCAAAGGCCTGCGCAGACACAGCACTTCCTCCTTTATTAACAAAACGACTCTCAGATCAAGACTGCACATCACGTACAGAGTGTCAAGAACATCCCCAGAATCAAACAATCTGCGAAGGAGTCTCATATGTCGACTAACTCCGTGCGGATCTAAATCTGTTTTTTAAACTTCACTAAAATGTCGTGTGTGTATTTTGTCCCATTTAATTTGCTCTGTCTGCTTCCTTCATGCCTCATGTGCACCTAGCTCCTGAAACATGTAAATTGTCCCGGTGAGGGATCAATAAAGTCTTATTTTGTAATCGGTGCAAGATAAAATTGTCACACAAAAACAAATATGTTTTTGCACATTGTTTTTCCTCTGTAAAACCATACTGTAGATGTTGTCCAGTCACATAATAGTGGATGGAAAAATATCACACTAATTTACACTTTTTGTGCTAGAAGAAGAAATTGTACGAGCATTTAGATTACAGATACATTTCTGGATATAATGGGGATTCGGGTAATCTTGGTTTCAAATGACTACAAGATCTCTGTATTCCAAATGACTTTGTCCATATTACTTTTATTACTTTATATTACTTTGTCCTGAAATAGGCATCAGAGACGTCAGAGAAGGACATTTTGTCATAATCATGGCTTATTCACACAGTGCAAAAATTGTTCACGAAATTACAACAGCCCCACATTTTAGAGATTTCAGGACGTTGGAGCCAAAAATATCTCAGATGCCACCGTCACACATACAGCTTTGAAAGCAGCAGTAACAGTCTGCGGCAGACTGCAGTAGTTGCTATGGAAGCACATTCTTCAAGTCTCCAGTGTGAATAAAAGTAGCAATGAAAAACTTCACCTCATCTGATTTTTTTTTTTTTAAACATCACTTATGTTGAATTCAAGATGTCATTTGGATCTGTGGATTTTTCTATGTCTATTTCAAACAGGTCTGGTGAGAAATAAAATGATAAAATGTTTCAAACCTGGACATAGACAGGCTGTTTCTAACAGAGCAAAAGAGAAAACAGTGGATCTCCATGCAGTTTGGAGAAAATAACACAAAGGTTAGAGCGACATAGCTACGTTAAACTTAAGGAGCCTTCAAAATGCCATCTCTCTCAATACCAATGTACTGTATGTTTGACATGGAATAAAGCTGCTTCAGAATGACATACTGGGCTGATGGAAAATTGTATTTTGATGTAACATAAGTGATTTCTTTGTAGAAATATCATTACATTTCATCGTAAAATCCTCTGAGACCATCTGGAAATGGCCTTATTCTGCCCTTTGTAATAAGTTTAAGTAAGCAGCACAGGTTGTATATGCAGCGCTTTACCCCCATCTAGTGGTTGCGGTGCGAACTCGTTTTGAGAGCAAATTCAAGATCGCTGCACGCAAATGTCGACCTGTGTCTATGTGTGAAACGGCTGATGTTAAACCTCACATATTGTGCCTAGGACAAGATTTGTCCGTGAGTATGATGTGATTTGTGAAAGATATGTGTTTTAATTTTGTTTTATGTGAAGTTCTGGCTAAAATATTCACAGTAGTGTGACGTAGCTTGTCGTTAGCCTAAGCTAGCCTCCCATGTCTTTAGCTAACACACATTTTTTGTTGTATTTTTTCTAGTTTTACGACGGTCTTAAGAGGGCAATGGTTTGAGGCCATTCTACAAATAAATCAGCAAAAGAAACCAAGTCTGATTATTTGAAGCGTCGTTAACTCGCTGTCTAGCTGGTGAAAAAGTAGATGCTTCAGAGTGAGGACAGCATAGGCCTTATTTACATTTGGTGATTTAAGCCTAATCTGTATAATGATAAAGAAACCCACAATACAGAAAATGTTAACCTTTATCAGAGATTAGGTGGCTTTAAATGACAGTGGGATGTTTCTAACTTTCAACCGATACAGCAGCAGACTATTAAAGGTAGAGTCGGTAATACTAATTCAGTACATTTTTCACCAAGAAAAGGAAACAAATGCTTCCAATCCACGGCAAACCTTAAGCCCTTTTTAGACATGCCGTATGTAACATTACTGGTTTCATTAAATTGCTAAAGTTACAGATTTTGGTATTCAGACATAAGCCACTTTTCGGTTATTGTGGAGGTTCCTTCACACAAACCTCCAACGGTGAGAAAGAGAGAGAGAGTCATGGTGCACACAATATTTGCCATCTATGCGAGATTAGACACTATGTGATTTATGATGCTATAATAAACAACACAGTCTCAACTAAGAGCAGCTTATCAAACTGTCCCAATAATTAATAGCCTAGTTTGTTTATTTTTGCCAGCACTGTTGTTCCACATGTGCGCATTGCTTTGGAGACACACATTTGGATCCTGCTGTTGCCTGATGCTGCAGGTGTTAACTCAGGGAAAACTATTAGCTTTTGGAAGCACCAAAAAAAAAAAACACTTCAGCTCCCTGTCAACGTCTTCTGGTGAGGGGGAGACCTGGATTACATTTATTGTCAGCGAATGTAGTTAATCTAAGCTGTTAGTGTCTGTTTTCATTGCAGTACGGTTTTCCGATTATGGGTATTTCAATTAGTGTCCTAATAGATTTAAAATTGTAGAGCAAAGTAAAAAAAGATAGACATGCTGTGAGAGTGTGTTAGGTGCACAGTTTCTTTTGTACTCTCTGTGATGTTCTTAGGAGAATATTGGTGCTAAAATATGTAAAAAATCTTTTGCAAGTCACTTCACACAACGCAAAATACTGTTGAGCATGTCGTTAATGTTAGTGGGTGCAGTTCAGACTTGTGTCTTGTTAAAAGTGACATGAAAATGTTAAAAGGTTTGATGTAGTAAGATTTAAGGTGCAGCACTTATGGAAACATGGGCATAAGTGCGCATTTTCACACTCAGTTGGGTTGGGAGCACATCTGAAAGGGGCTTTAGTTTCTTATTTCTTTATTGTATGTACATGTCTTTGCCAGATTGTTATAAAGACACCCACACATTGCAGCTCCTTCCTGCGTTAAAGCTAAGTTATATGTCCTCATCTCATTTCATTACTTGGAGCCTCCTCTCCTCCTTAGTTCTCCTGTCTGACCCAAAAATCGATCTCGGTATGCCAACTTAAAGTGTTTCTCATTTCCTTAAATAGCTATGAGGGAGGTGTGACCTCGGTGGAACTTTTGTGGAGTTCTGTGACGTACAAAAGAGTTATAATATACAGCTGGAATATTTAAAACATATCAGAACAGGTCTGACAAATGCGAATATATGTAACATATGTCATTCAATCATCAAAAATGTCACTCTTTATTAGCATAGTGCTATGACACTCTTTTGTACTTCACAGAACATATGTATGTTCCATCCCTGCATTCTTATGTTCGTATGCATTTTGTAAATGGAATTACACTAAGCTGTCACGAACACTGTTCTGCTCACTTGACAGATTACACAATACAGCAGAAGGCGACAACAAAGTAAGTGACAGATCATGCAGCTGTGCCACACAACACATACTGTAATTGACATTCCTTGAAATAAACAGCTCAGACATGAGAATATCATTTTGTTAAATGCCTGTTACTCACCTCCTCTCTCCTCATGTCTTTTCTTTGCCTCTTCTACTTGCATCTCTGGTGGGACGGACCAAGAAGTGCAGTTGAGGAAAGAAATCATGATGTAAATACTGAGAAATAAGAAGTTTGCACATGATCGGTTGATCAATCAGGCAGCAGCAAAGGTGTCTATTATCGGTCAAAACAAGGGCTGCACCAACAAATCTTGACCCTACTTGAACAAAAAAGTCTTCCATCGGCGAGTCAGTCTACTCGGTGGATTTTGAATATGATTTCCAAGCTATACATCTCCATAACAAACATTATCAGCAGCCAAAAAAGAAAAAAAAAACACATCCAAGTAGTCTGACATAGCCTCAAAGTCATAAATACACAAAATATATTATATACTTTAACAGGTAAGCTAGGATGTCAATATGATAGACATTTTAATCTAAGGGTTGCTTTGGTTTTGGGAAATCTCTCTATTTTTTTTCTCTACACTTTTATATCAGATTCAGTAAATATATATTCATGGTCCACCAGCTTTCCATTCTATGTGTTTGCTAAAAGAAAAGCCACTGTTTGTACATGGTCCGTACTCTGTGAACGAGTCATAAAGTGATTTGGACCGATCCACATTGCAATGTAGCGGTGGAGAGATGATGGGAAACGGGGCAAGATATGTCAGCAGTCAAACTCCAGTTCACAGATTTTGTTTTAAACTGTATGTTCCAGTGTGAGGGTGGTATATTTTCACATGTTAACTGTCTACTTAAAATACACAACTGTATAAAAATGGAGCAAAAGAAAAAGTCAGTACTGAATCAGTGCCATGTTTTTGCTGCAGTTTAAATTCTGAAGTATCTTTCCCCTTTGACCACAGCCACACAACTCTTTTGAAAGCAACCAGCAGACTTAAAAGTGCAACCGACTCGCAGAAAAAGGCACAGCAGCATTTTGAAGTGAAAAAAAAGGAATACGAACACTCTTTGAAGGTGACACAAACAGTTTGAAGTGGGAGATAAACCTTGCTCCATGCTCACACGACAGCTGAGAGGTGCATGAGCCAGCCGAGCCGTTCGCAACATTAAGGCTCATTAAGGCCCTATAGTTACCCAATTAAAATGAATGATTGCTTGAGGAAAAACTGTGAAGAACTGCTACACCGCTCAGAACTTAGTAGATGCAGTCTCTTGCACTCCCCTTTGCACTTCTCAAAATTTAATTTACATGTGATAAGTGAACTTAATGCAAGAATATCATTAGCATTAGTTTCCACAGGGCATGGAGTTCCCAGGTGGTGCTACAGTCGATCCACCGGGCAGAAAGTTTAACAACCAGTTGGAAAGATGTGTCGGTTCTGGTACTAAGAGGGTTTAAAGATTAAATTAAACAGGAAAAAACCCAGTATACAGGAAATATGTTCCTTAGATTCTTCTTTAAAAAGATAAAGGCAGTCCTGCTCCAAGCGCATGAAGCTGTTGATCAGTAGAACAAAAGTTCCAGCATGGTTAGGGATTTTAGTTAATTGGTAGAGATGTGTTATGTGCTTTTAGTAGTTTGAATAAATCGCACAAATCCCCTTCAAGAGTTGCTGGAGTCTGTTAGTTCTAATTTAAGAGAACTATTAGAAAGTCTATAAAATGGCAGAGGTGTGGATTTATGCCTGAGGGCATCTGTGACTTTGACCCTGAGTTTCTCAACAACACTCCAAAGCTTCAGAATGACCTATTTTGATGGCAGGCTGCATTAATGCAATAAAAATGGTCATCTTGCCAAGATTTTTTGATACTTTTCCTTCTAGTTGTACCATCTGGCTGACCTATGTAATTTTTATCGCCTGAGGAGTGGGAGAGAATTGAGAACTTATCCACAGAATCTGATTTCCCTTGGAGCTCTTGTCTCGGAGGTGCAGATAATTTCAAAGCGGGAAAAGAGAATCTTAACAAAGACAAAACGAAAACGGCTCTCTGGGGCTCTCCCTAAGTCTTGACCCCATGAACACAGAGCAGCATAGTGAGGTGGAATCTGGCAGCTGGAGGAACCATTACACTGGTAATGAGATTTATATTGTGTGTGCAATTAAACCAAACAACCAGAGGAGATGATTAAGTATATCGCACTGATAATACACATTTGATAGTATGCTAACACATTATGTAAATGATTTTACCAGTAATAATGGACCAGATTAATGCTTTGTACATTTAACACATCCTTTATAATAAGGATGATCCCAGCCTTAAAGTTCTTTGGATATATTAAAAGCAGTATTAAATTTAATATCATTTCTGACTCATCACTGCTTCAGGTTGCCGCAGTCTGGTGCTGAAACTCTCCTGTCACGGCACATCAGTTTCTTGGAGACCGGCTTTTTAAGTTTTCAATTCGGAACAGCGGTGCTCCGACAGTGAAGGCATTGTTCCCAGCCGTGCTTTGGCCTTGCTCTTTGCAATGAATCCAATCCTGGACATTTTATCATGTCTCAGTGTTTCCCAAAGGTTGAGGATTTAGGTGTAGTCTTGGGTGCCATGGCATGACTGATATGCATGTACAGACATATGTAGTTCAGAATGGAAGAGTGTAATCCAGCTCATTTTACATTCTTGCAATTCACCAGTGTTCGATAAACACCTCACATGCATCAGTAAACACTACTAAACGGTTGTGTACAAAGAAGCCTCTAGTCTCTTCTCAGTTACTGCAAAACACATATGTGTGGTCAAACATTTGTCTGAAAAGACTGCAATGAGGTGCTCTAACATAAGATCTGCATGCATTTGTAAGTTGAAACTGTGGGACTTTATCTGCCTCTACCGATTCTAGTCGTACACTCAAGCTCTGGTGGCCCAATTGCTTAAATTTGATTCAAAAAAGAAATATCTCTGGTATAGACTGTACTCTTCAGGACCAGCCCCTTTCAGTGTTTGAACATTGTACATTTGGTGAGGTTACAGGGAGTAGAGATCAAGAAGATGGGGGATTTTAGGTTCTTAGGGTCAACATTCCACAGCCATGGAGAGTGTAGAAAAGAGGTGAAGAAGCAAGCAGGTTGGCAAGGGTGGAGAAAAGTGTCAAGTGTGCAGTGTGATAAAGGAGTATCAGCAAGAATGAAAGGAAAGGTGTAGAAAATGGTGGCAAGACCAGCAATGTTGTATGGTTTAAAGACAGCGGCTCTGAGGAAAAGATAGGAGGCAGCGCTGCAGGTAGCAGAGATTAAAATGTTGAGGTTCTCTTTGGGAATGACCAGAATGGACAAGATCAGGAATGAGTACATCAGAGAGACAGTACATGTTAGATATTTTGGAGATAAAGCCAGAGAGGCCGGACTGAGATGGTTTGGATATGCACAGTGGAGGGACAGTGAATACATCAGTAGAGGATGCTGAATTTTGGACAGCCAGGCAGGAGACCTAAAGGAAGACCAAAGAAGAGGTTTGTAGGTGTCGTGAAAGAGGACATGAAGTTAGTTGGTGTACGAGAAGAGGATGAAGAAGATAGGTTTACATGGAAGCAGTGGCTTCCAAAGTGATTCGCTGTGGCGTCCCCTGAAGGGAGAAGCAGAAAGGAAAAGAAGAATGTTATTAACTTACACAAGCAGTCAATATTGACCAGTAGCTAAGTGCTACTTGCCTAACTTGACATCCCAGCTGTATTCTAACAATGACTTGATCATGTGCTCTGATTATCAACATACTTTCATAATTTGACAAGATTTTTAATTAGCTAATCATTCAGCTTCACCAAATTATTGGGTAGTTTAATAAATATTTAAGTTCTTCATAGGTTTTGGGTGGAAAATTAATTTGTAAGGTATCTAGTCACTAAAGCTTTCAGATAAATGTGACAGAGTAACTTGTGCAGTAGTGGAGTAGAAATACAAAGTGGCATGAAAATAAAAGATTCAAGTAAAATACAAAAGTATGAGAGGTCAACAGGCATTTTGTACTCCTACGACTCCTACTTTGCATGTTTCCTTCTACAAAACTGTCACCCACTGCAGCACCATTGTCATGTGCATAAAAATTAACATACAATCCTGCTTTAATTACGTCCCTATTTTTAACCAATAGCAGGATTGTGACTACAGGTTTAAAAAAAAAAAATCCTGTCATGTTCTTTGGTTCTGATTTCCTAATTTATTTTGAAAAGATCCCTGTCCTTGAGAGTCTCTAGTTGTCCTCTCTTTGTCTGTTTTCTATCCTCTTTTGATTGCTCTCATTAGTTTCACCCTTGTGTGTCACCAGTGTCTTGTTTCCCCAATCAGTACTTTGTATATAAATGGTCTTCATGTGTTCACTTACCTTACCTGCCTCAATTCTTCCTTGTGTTTTGCATCTGATTGCAGTTTGTACACTTAGTTTGTTGCCCTTGTTTGTGTTCGTTGTACAGTATTTTCTTTTGACATTCACTTTGGACATGGTTTGTATGCAGCTGGATTTCCTTTTACCTTGTGCTTCTTCCCCACCTCTTAGTGAGTTAAATGAAAATTTCTCTTTTGGTTACCACAACCAGCTTGCCGTGTGCGTGCTTGAAACCTTACTTGATCACCCTCTGACATTCCTCTTTGCTGGACATCCAACTGACAGCTATCTCAGGCATCGGCATAACGTTGATTGTTGAACCATTTCTCAACCACAAAGTGATGTCTTGATTTGACGTTCCCTTAACATCTCTGTGTTTTTCGGTAACGATTCATGAAATGCGACCAGAATCTGTTCAGGAATTAACATCACTACATCCTAAAAGCCAATAACAATCCTTCTTCCTTGCAACATGATCACGTTTGATTCACAATGTACACGGAGAGAAAACACCTGACTTCAGTTCTAATCGAGATGTTACTTCTTCAGGCCCCCTGACAGAGCGATCAAAGAGAAGGCTGCTTTTTTAAATTATTATTTCAACAGTTACTGTTTCACTTGTTATTTGGCTATAATTTAATGTTGCTCTGAAGCATACTGAGAACATGCACAATTTTAAATACCTAGAAACTGTGAATTCCCTCCTTTACTCATCAAGCAAATGCCTCACAGCAGGCTGGATCTCTCAAATTCTGTTCAACTGCATCCCACAGCCTAAAACTGCTTGTCCCAGCTATACATTAATATTCAAAGCAATACGGCATATCCGAAACGTCCTGTCACAGCTGTGAGTGGAAAATTGCAATTTCACCCCATTTCTGTTCTGGTCTCATCTATTACTGGAACTCCCGTACTGCATATGCCAGGAGATCAGGTGTCGACTAAGATTGTTCTTAGAAGTTGGGATGATGTAGGTAATGATGAAAGCAAATGTCCCCCAGGGGATAATAAACATATCTATCTATCTAAGTCTTTAATACTTAATAGCGGTTTACATGTTCCTTGTATTTCAATGTCAGCTGATGAAAGAATGTCAACGCATAGAGAGATAAGTTTTACATCCCTATCTGTGCCTCCAGGGAGTTTCAATCAGGAACGTCACTGCAGCTCAGTCAGCCATCAGAGTTGAAGATGACACTTGAGCCACCCAAACTGATTGTGCAGTATATACACACACAGATGACTTTATTGATCACTTGAGATTTCATAACACATTGTCAGGAGCAAAGCATGCTTTTTTTATGAGCCAGGGCCCACTGCTGAGAAAATACAACATAGTGAAGCAGAGGCTTACTGCAGTATAGGACTGGCGACATCATCTGTCAGTTTTAGAGACTTCGTTAAATGTAAGCAGCATATGTGCTAAAAAAGACTAGGTCATTTAAAAGACTGGCATTTAATCGTAATGTCTTGTAAACTGTGGTTCTCCAAGTGCATGGTCTGGATTTTGGTACACATGAATCAAATCTTGACTGGATTGTCTTACTAATGGCACCACTGTCGTAACATTGTAAAGTTATTGGGCAAAATCTATAGGGCCTAAGAGAATTTAGGTAATTGACTTGATTTAAGTATATCCTACCATATACGAGTACTTTTTTCATCTATTAATATTGTAGTCACTTAATTGATTATTTCAAGGCTCTAATAAAAGCAGGTCACTTGGATACCCACTCCATGCATTGATAAGGAACATCTATGAAACTAAATGGAGTTTTATCTTTTTTCCTAGTTTTGGGACTCAGTTATGTCATCTACAAGTCTGTGGATCACTGTGCTTGTCATGATTATGAATAAACCTTATCTCCAAAGTGAAGAGTAGAGATGGCATTGTCTATTCCATTACAGTTGTATTCCCCTTTAGCCTATTTTTACGCTTTCACTTCTTCTAATGGACTTTTAAGACTCTTTTGCACCGCCTAGTATTAAATAATAAGATATTTATATTCATTAAAATATTTCAACCTATACATCCAAGCTTCTCATGACAGCAAAATGGAAGTATGCTATGTATCTTATGCATTATCTGATGCATTTAAACACAAGTTGTTTTTCTTTATTGTAACGTGTTAGCTACTGGAAACCTTAAATTTCCCCCAGTGGATGGATGAAGTACTTATCTTTTTGCAAAAACATATTGGTAGAATACAAAATGGACGAAATTTACCTGCCTTTTGTAAAATGATTGTGAATAACCACAAAATGTTTTTTCAAGAAAATCATTGTTTAATTATTTTTAGACATTTAAATATCCTTCAGTAAACATTCAAATGATACAAAATACACATTTTCTTATGTAAAATTAATAAGACTGGAAAATGCATTTAATGGAAAGTTATTTTTTGTATAAGTTGGTTATTTTACAGCATTTTTACTGACCCAGCTGCAAGAATAATACTGTGTGTTTTCTTTTTTATCCAATGTAACACCAACATGCATGCACACTGCGAGCACTGGGCAGCTGGGTGCACCCTTGGCTTGAGAGGTAGAGAGGGAGGAAGACAAACTAAAGGAAGAATACCCCATGCCACCTTAAGGACAACGTTATTTGTCACAGGAAGTGTGTGGGAGTCATGCACTGCTGACTGTTATTTCTCTCCTACTATCAGTGGCCACATCTCTCTGTATCTCACTTCTACCCTGCCTCACTCACTCTTCTAGGGGAACTTGTTATCTCCTAGTGAAGAGGTCTTGGGTATCGCAGAGGCCAAGGAAAGGATCACTGGTTCTAGTTGTGAGTATGTGTGTGACACAAGGAAGGCTGAGATGCTATAATAACAGTACTGGTGGAGAGTTAGGGGTGAAAAGGCTGGAATAGGATAAAAAAAACAACAACAACAACATCAAGACAGCCAGAGATGGACTGGCTGCTTATTTCTTTTAAGTTTTAGCTTTTTTTCCAAGTGCCTGTTCCTGTCTGTTCCTACCATTTTCCCAGTCTTTTCTTTTCACACTAACAAGCTGTCCTTCAGTTGATCAAATTCAACCTCCTTTTCCATCCCTCTCCTGCCTGCATACCGAATTGCAGCAGGCACACGAAAAACATCGAGTGCCAAAGAAAGAACAAACAGGCAGGAGATTATATTCCCATTAAAATCTTGGCTGCTCTCATTGTTATTGACATGGCAGAGATCCTCGCTGCTGTGAGGGCAAACAGTTGAACTTGCGCATGAATATGCACACGCTAGCACACATGCACATTTACGGATGGTGTTGATTTCAGCGGCGCCTGTCTGGTGCATTCAAACAGCACGTCCACCTACCAGTGAGGTCTGGTGCTGGCTTTGTTGGGGTCTCTTGACAGCCCCACTATCCCCTCGTGTTGCTCTGAAAGTATATCAAAGCTCTGAAGCTCCCTCTGGATCACACAGAGCTGAGCTGTGTTACAGAGGCAGCTGTGTGTACATATGCACACTGAGACAGTGTGATGTAAGTAAATACACCCAGCAGGCACGCACACAAACAAAAAACACAAAATTGCACATAAAGTCCTTACAACCACAAACACACAGCGCCTTCACAGCCAGCAAAATTCACCGTGAAATGGAATAGATGGGCTGCTGTTCCCCTCATTGGTCTCACAGCGTGCTCATGTAGCTTGAGTATGCGAATGAATGAGGAGCAATTCTCAAGTATTTGCATGTAGGGGGGCTCGCTTGTGTGACAGAGTCCAGCTCGAGATTTGAATTCTCATTTAGAGAAGATGATGCTTTCTAAATGATGTTATTCATCACTGATAAGTAGGATGGACCAAACCATAAAACCAATATTTCAATGCTGTATGACCTGCTGTGTTGTTGTCAAAGCAACCAAAAATATGAAAGTGAATTTGAAAAAAAAAAAAGAAAAAAAAAGGAAGCCTTCCTCCACTTGTTACCAGCTGGGCCTTTAAAAGGAATTCAATCTGCTCCAGAATTATGTTTAACTTCACAGCACATTTGAGTAGCCCCACCACACGGCACGCTGCAGGATTTATCCTGGTGTTCTTTATTGTTCACTAAATAAAAAGGTCATCTGCCTCCTCTGTTCCATTGTGACTTTTATAATCACAATTAACACAGAATCAACATCTGCTGGTTATTATGGATGTCTCAACACTCCTACTAAGTGACATTGGGAGGTTTATTGAGCTGATGTTTTCAGATATCTGGAAAAACAGCAGCTAAAATGTGTTTCTACTCTAACTTTTATACAGTTTACTCTCTATATGCTGGCATATTTGAGATGGTATAGGTTCAATTGCAAAATGCTGACTGATAACGGTGGATGCGGCAGACATCCATGCATATCAAGATTTTGAAAATGACACTTTAATAACACTAATTTTTTTTTTCAAGACGGCAGCAGCAGTTAAACAAGACTTGAAAGGAATCACTTTGCCTCTCATGGTAATAAGACAGCTCACAGTTATCAGAGGCTTTAAACTTACCATTTACCTTTTCTTGGACACAGAAGTATTTGTTGGTGTATTCGTGGACAGCAGTATAGTATATGTGTGTCTGTTAATCATTAATGACTGAGTCTGATAGCATGTATTGATCGGAGGAGTCCCACACCATGGCACCAAGGGAGTGTCCAGCCAGGCAGCCAACAGACGGGCTTTTAGAGTGGAAAAACACTGCATATCACACACGTATCCCCGTCTCATTTAGACGGTCCTCGAGGACCCATCAGCACTGCTTTTTTGTCATTCATTATCACAGCAGACTGGCCTCGGACTCATTTGTGACAGAGACACCACACAGTCTCATTTATTTACTCGTTTGTCTACACAGTCTTTGTCTGCTGGGACATGTCTGCAGCTATTTTTTTTTTATTAACTTTTATGTAAGTTCACAAATATCATCCTATTCTGTTGTTGGCTGAAGTGTTTGAAGGATTCATCAGTTTCAATGTTTTTTTTGTTTGTTTTTTGAGGTTTTTTTTGTAAAAATCTGCACTATTGTGCTATGCTAAATGTGATTGATTTGATTGAAGGTAAAGCACAACTTAGGCTCAAGGGTGAGACCTAAAGCTATTATTTATTTTTGCTTTGTATTCTCAGAGTGCCGTGGCCTTTAATTTGAGCAGCACTTGGCTCTTTGGTGGAAGTGAATGCTTATTGCTGTCTCAATGACACTTATGTCTGATTAAATGTGCAGACTTAAAGCTCCAGCCTCTCTCCCCTCTGTACTGTATCCTTCTCCGCTCCGCGTCTCAAACTCTAATTTTTCATTCCGACTCGATTATCGGGACTGTCTAATCGAGCAGTAATCAGTCTGCAGAGAATGTGGGATACTGTAATGTAGATTTAAAAAGAAATAATTCATAACCACCTCTCTAAAGTCTTCAGAAGAACAGAAGATAAATTATGCAGGGCATTCATGTAACCACAGCTTTACGGCTAAGTGATACACCATACTCTCCTTCTCTTATGGGTACTTTCAGATGTGACAAAATGCACTTGATCCTAAATACATAAAAGTGGGGACAAAAGAAACTAAGAAAAGCCTGTGAAAGCCTTGTAACCGTGCACTCACCCTCTGCTGCTCCTATACTTTGACAGGCTTCAAAGCAGAGAAAGTGCCCATCTGCCTGGGTGTAACACTGGCTTCTAGCCTTGTGGTCCCCGCAGAGAGATAACCAGGTGTAGCTCTAAACACTCCCAGACAGACCCTTATCCCTCTGGCTTAATGTCCTTGCGGCTGAGGGTAATGCACAGAGATGGATGGCCCCGACCTATCCCTCCACGCCAGGGTCCCTGGCTGTGAGATTGCATGCCTGATACTATCCTCCATCTCTCTGTCTGTGACAACCAAACTCCAGCTCCCCCCCACCCTCGCCTCCTTCCACCAAACTCTTTCTCCCTTCCCCAGATCGATGCGGCTCGCTGATGTGCCGTCTGTCAAATCCACGGGCTAAGCAATACACCACCTACCCATAAGGAGTGATGGGTGCGAGACAGTGCATGAAATGGAGGTACGACACACACACGCATGCACACACACACGTATGTGCTCCCTAGTTCCCGAAATGGATCACTCAATTCGGTGCCAAATGATGAGCATTTTTTCTGGCTGTTGTGCCATCTTTCTCCCTGGCTTTCCTTCCCTCGCTCTCCCTCTACTCACATCCTTGACATGTCATGATCAAAAGGGTGCTTTAAGAGTTCAGCGGTTGACCTGGACTCCAGGAGCCCCGACATTCCATCACACCCCGCTTCTTCCAACTTGCATTTTTTTTTATCACTTCATCCCTCCATCGCCTTACATCCGTTTCTCCATCAACAGATCCAGCCATTTCTCTTCCACTCGGGATGGATAGTTTCCGTATCATTCACCTTTATGTGAACCCCCCCCCCCCCCACCCCCACCGCCAAACTCAACCCCGTGCTCCTCGAGGTATGATAACTGACTTGGCTGAGAGGATGATGATGAAATGGAAGCATGGCCACAAGCATGAAATGAAAACAAGCGTGATCCACAAAGAGAGGGCTTTCCTGAACAGATGCCAAGTGGAAGACGAGCACCTTGATCTCACTATATAATCCTCAAACACCCCACTTTCACACACGACACTTCAAGATGCTGTATTGCAGTGGCTGGGAGCCAAATGTGTACTAACTTTTTGGAGTAATATGATTCGCAGCACAGACATTATTTATATTAGAACATTATCAAAGTGCAGCACATTGCATTATTGTTTTCCTATTGGATGTAAGATGTACATCAGAATGTACTTCCTCTGGGTGACATTCACAAATGGAAAAAAAAGGGGGGCAAACCTGCTGCCATACCTACTAACAATAGTTTTGCTAACTTCATGCACAACATTGTCATTTAATTTTCATTTTCCTGGTACAATATTTCAATTTCATGTATAATATTTCATTATTTTGTGTAACTTTTCATTTTCATATGCAATATTACTTGTTACCTCATTGTAATTGCCAGTATTATTTTAGCTTACTTCTTTTTCTTCAGTAATGTATTTAGATCTTGTTTTTCTACTTTTCAGGCACTGCATTTCTTATCTTATCTCATTTAGCTTTGTTTCAAAGTAATATCTGGCACAAGAATTTTCTATATATTTTTTTTTTATCTTACATGATCTTAACTTAATTCTGATCCTTTTGTCCACCTGATTCTGATATTCCTAACAATGATGTTCTTGCCTCAATGTCATGAATTCAGCCTTCAACTGAATTCTTGTTGGGAAAAAAAAAAAAAAAACACATACAATCCTCACTTCAGTACTATATAAAGTTGAGAAAAGTCAAAATGCCAAAGTGGCAGATGTAATGGATTTTTAGTTTTCTCTATGTCTGACTACTTTTGTCAGCTCTCCTTAGGTTAACAAGTTTTGACCAGAGTTCTGCCATCTTGAATCTTCTTACTCACCTATATGGCTGAATAGAGTAGAGGCTGGTTATGAACTACTCAACCATTTCAGAATGTAAAAGTCAAGAGCCATTTGGAAAAGGATCCTTATTTTGTTTTACAAATTTAACTTTAAGAAAAAGAGCACATGCATACTGAAAATGATAAGCTGTATAAGCTTCCCCATACAAATTTTGCATGAATAATAACCACGCTGAAGTAGAACAGACGACATATCGCTTAAAGTCATGTCTGGCGCCTCACTTAACATTCACAGCGAAAGCTTTGTCTCCCTGCATGCTGTGAGCATCTTGAGCCCAGCTCAAGAAAGATCTGGTCTGAATTACTTCAAAGGTGACAATTTTTGGAGGAATCTCTTCAAAATCAGACAAATGTGCACCGCATGTGATCCATCCCTTGAAACACAAGAGAGCTATAGAGGATATATATATTAGATTATGCTGTCAGTATTTTTGCTGCAGAACTGACACAACATTGCTGTATTTCACCAAATATCACATTAAAGCCATAACTGGTGGTTCAATGATTAAAGCTTTGGATTCCTGAACGTCGGGGGTCCTAGCCTCAGCATTATTCCTTAACCCTATCAGCGTTATCATGCCCGAGCCTGCATCCTGATCTCTGCTTCCTAACAAGCTGGGATGTGCAAAACACTTCATTTTGTAGTATTTTGTGCAACTGTAGTGAACCACTTGTTTGAAAGCTTTACTATACAACTTACAGACGCACCTAATGTGTGTCACAAAACATTGGACATGGTACCAAAATATTCCTTATACATGCTCACTTCAAGTAACTTTTAAATGTATTTTCATCACTCTAAAAATACAATTCAATATGTGGTAACACAAAGCTGCATAAAACAAGAGATGTGGAAGACAACCAACAACACAAACAAGAACAAATATAAAACGGTAATAGAATATGGTAATATGTAACCGAAAACTTGAGATCAACAACTACTTTCTTTTTTACAGTGTGAGATCACCTGACCTTGTATGCCAGTGTAGCACTTGTAATGGAAATGTGCTACCATTTGGTGGGGTAAGGGCTAGGCTATGGACAAGGTTCGGCTCTGGGAGCTGTGTGAAAATTAATGAACACAAGGCACATGGGAATTTGTTACCGGTAATGTAATGTATGGTGTATGGTTCCACTGTTGCCAATGGTGTTAAAATAATTCATCCGTGAAACAAGTCTATGAACAAATCCTAACAAAATGAAACAAATCTAACCAAGCAAGTCCTACCACACTATTGGGGAAGGGATGAAGCTGTGAGGCTTGAGGCCTGCCAACAGTGGGGTGGGTGAAGGGGTGAATCTAGCCAACTGTTTTCCAGTTTGTTCCAGGGTAGCTCACCATCAATTCAAATCCTCCATAGAAGCCTAACCTGTTCAGCAGACAGGCTTCATTATTATCATCATCATAATCACCAGCATCAGCATCAGTCGCTCATCACATTTTCCATTAGTTGCTCACCAACGTTCAGCACAGTATGGGTTCAGGTGGGTGGCATCCAGAAATCCAGAAGCATGGTTCCAGTGGTGAAGGCCTGTTCGCATTGGCATGAGCATTAGCATGATGCTAAACAGCTTTTAACATGATTAGCAAGAGTTTGAACTCACTTCTTCCTTGATGGTGTGATTTCCAGGTTTCCAGGCTTGTGAAAAGTGAATGGTTTCCAGAGATGAGTGGTGTGGGTAGACCCTGTTGTTCAAGTTACTGCTGTGTGTGGCTGAATGAAGCTGATGTGCTTCAAACAAAGAAATGGGGTAGATTCCAGGTGGGAGAGAGACTGCTGGTGATTGGTTCAGGTGTTGTGACTGACAGCAAGGAGGTCCAGTAATATGGAAGTGACTGACTGTAACTGCCTGTGACTGCTTGTGACTGATTGTGACTGGCAGGTGTCTGTTCATGTTGGGAATCTTGATGGCCAACATGAACTATTACAGAGTGACTATTGGAGAGTGAGTGCTACACCAACATGCCTACACAAACAAGCCTTAATAACTTTTCCATCTGCTTCCTTCTACAGTTATGCATACTGTACTCCGTTACAAAAGCCACAACAGTGAGCAGGATTTCATTTATATGTGCAAATCGTGGTTAAAGTTCACTCCTCTTCTGAATACAAATAACATAATTTCAAATGCAAGCCACTTTTGATGGCAGTCAATGAATGCTGGCAAGCTAGCAACAAAGGCAGTGGTTTCCCTTTTTGTTCCACAGATAAACCTTAACAATCCCAATGAAGACCATGATCATATAACACCGTCACCTTGATATTTACCCCTGACGTTTGTTTGCAGCGGATAACGGCTAAATGAATGTTTCCATTGTTACCGCTGGTTACATTTACAAACAACAGGACTTCACAAATTCCTGCAATTAATGATATGACATGCACACAGGAGCCCTCATTTAAAGTCAGCTCTGCATATGGCAGAAGACGCAAGCTGTGGTTACGGGTGCTGAGTCGACTGTGGGTGGCCAAGGGTATATAGGAGGGAAACTGGTGCACCGGTGTAAATGCAAGGCCCTGTGTGAGCAATAAAAGAGATATTCACTGTAAATCTTCAGCGGCTATGGGAGCGATAAACATCACAAACACAATCAGCTGCTGCTTTAGTGCTGCCTACGCATCTGTTCTTCTCCTATGGAGAAAGAGAGAGTGAGGAGACAGAGGAAGGAGGGTGAGAAGGGCCAATTCTGTCTTCCTCAGCCTTGGAGACACGTAGATAATGTGTGACGCATACTTAGTTGCTTTAGTTCACTTTTTCTGCAACACTCTAGTGTTTTCCTCTAAAATGTGTTATCTATACACTGATTAGGGCTAATGATGGAATGCAATATAAAAGCATCTCTGAGCCCTGCTGGTCAGAAGTAATCGGATCATATTTTGGCTATCATGAAAGGCGCTTCTTCAAAAGAAAAGATTCTGACATTTCAGAAAAGATTAGATCCCATAATCCAGTCTTGGATCAAAACTTCAATATGTGCTGTTCAAAACATTTTAGGATGATTGGGATACCTGTTACAAAAAAAATAGGATTATCCTGATCCCAGCAGGAGAGCCGAGTCAAGTGGATTACAGGAACGCTATGCTGTAATAAATCTAAACAAATCAAAATTTGTATCATGTCTATACATATAGTCAAGGAAAAAATGATTAGACCAGCCTTGTTTTCTTCAATTTCTTGTTTATTTTAATGCCTGGTGCAATTAAAGGTACATTTGTTTGGACAGATATAATGACAACAAAAATAACTCATAAGAGTTTAACTTTA
This sequence comes from Acanthochromis polyacanthus, assembly GCF_021347895.1. Taxonomy (NCBI): domain Eukaryota; kingdom Metazoa; phylum Chordata; class Actinopteri; family Pomacentridae; genus Acanthochromis; species Acanthochromis polyacanthus. The sequence goes on along the minus strand of NC_067123.1, from coordinate 25,925,896 downwards.
GAGCTGATATCCAGCCATTTCCCATGGTTTTCTTGATAACCAAAATCACTTCAGTTCTTACATCAATAGCTATGGTATTGTACTGCCAAAAACAGTGCTTTTAAGCATGCCATGTTTTGTTTTCTGTCTGCTTTAGTCACATGATACAGGAGTTAGTACTTGATTGCAGAACCATTATTTTTGATGCCTGCAGCCGTGCATCTTGGCATGCTCTCCACCAGCTTTTGGCATTGTTCTGCTGTCACAGCAACCCATCCCTGTTGCACAAATTCAAATTGCTTTGTTTTGGGGCTTGTGGTTCTCCATTTTGCATTTGATGACCTTCCACAGGTTTTCAGTTGGATTTAGAGATAGTGATTGAGCAAGCCAAAGTATTGATTTGAACGTTCTGGTCAAGGCTTTAACTGACCTTGTCATGTGGTAAAGGGCATTGTCTTGTAGGAAAATCCAGTCATTTGAGGCATTCCATGACTGTATATATTGCACTTGATGTGTTTGACCAACATTAGGCTACCTATTAAACCTTATACATGGAATTCAAAATAAAGATCCCTACAAAATAATTCTTCATATGTGTTAGAATTAAACAGTGTTGTGTGCCAACAAGTGTAATACACTGCTGTATATTCATTCCAATGGCATAATCAATAATAGTGGAGCTCAAAAAGCTGATTTCATTACACATATAGAAGAATGTAGAACATTTTCCTTTTTATCTTAATAACTGCAGGTAATTCATTCTTTTATTATTTAAACTGCAGGTTGAAATTATCCACAGTGTATTTGTGAATAATGTATATTTGTTTTCATTTGCTATGGGTCAGGTGAGGTTTGGTTGTTTAAATTAAACTGAAAATGGATGGGGATCTTTATATTATTTAATTTGCTCTGATTTCTGTCTCTTCAAATAAAAACACTTAAAGTGACTCCGTGCTGGCTGTTTTACCTGTTATTCTTTACATAGTTAGTAGTCTACAATGTGATATATGATAAGCACTGGTAATGTGGATTTGGTCATCTTGAAAAGTTTGCTTCTGTTTGCTTTGAAAAATTGACAAAATAAAAATTGATTCTACTAAAACTGCTTGCATACTATTTCCAAATATCACTCTCATCCAAATAAACTTTTGGAAAAAGACGGCCCTGGAGTTTGACTAAAAAAACTAAACTAAACTAAAAAAATAAGATGGGAAAAGACAAACTTTATTGATTCCTCACTCAAAATAATTATAAAATAACAAATAACATTTTAGCCTAACAAAAACAAATTAACACTTTACGTTAGGGGAATTAGCTTCTCCACTTCACGTAAATGAGTTTTTAATTATGTAATGATTGGTAGCATAAACACAAGTCTTAAAGTTGATTATTCATGAAAACTAAGTTGTTCCAAATTTGTTTTTACAATTTTTCCACATTATTTAGATTGAAGTGTTATATATTTAATTACTATAATTATGAGCACATTTTTTTTTAAGTTGCCATATGAAATAATTAAGTTGCTACAGTTTTAGGTAGGGGAGGGGATGTCACATTCTTACCTGATTCTTGCCATGCTTATTTCATTGAGATACCACTAAGTTTTGGCTTCAAATTGCAGAAGCGTATTGAGGTAAGTTTTTGATTAATATTACTACTTTTATCTTACAACCATGCATTTAATTAAGTGGTAGGAATAGGTCCCTTGAATTACTTTTGTGTACATGCAACACATAATGTTGCTAAATTTGTATGCATTAAAGATGTGTTAAACATAGGTGATTGTACTCAATAAAATATGGTCAGGCTGCAAATAGAAGAAATCAACTAAAGGTATGAGTATACTTGCAAAATGAAACAAATGTACCTGTCATAATGATAAAGGACTCATCCAAGTCTTATATATTCTGAACATAAAAAGAAAAAGAAAAAACTATATTGACTGAATAAAAGTAAGTGGTGTGTTGTGCAGCTCAAAAGGCAAACACCTCACTGGCAGACAACATGATTAAGTTGACATTCACTTCAAACCACACTGACTCTGTAATAACCTGAGTCAGTTATCGGTAATTACAGAGCAATTCTAAAACAAAGCTAAATCAAACAAACAAGCAATTAACACAACTTCTGCAAACACCCTGCGTAGCACAAAGGGCAAAACAGGTCACAGCTGACGTGGCAACTAATAAATAAATAATTCAACATTTCTTCACAGCTCTGGGTCTTATTTGGACACTAACCAAACAAACTTCAGGAGCCCTAACACAAAGAGCAATATTCAAGCAAACAAAGTGAATTATGTTTGACTTAATAGAAGCAATATGAGTTAACCACTTCAACAAGAGAGCAGTAGACAGCTGTGAGAGAATGTTTTATCACATGTGAAGCCACAGAGCCTGACCGGGCTGAGTTTGACACATTGGCTGCGTTTCAATGGACGTGGATATTAGGTTTTTAAAGTTTCCCATCCTTGTTTGAAAGTGACGTCACTTTTAATAGCAACAATCAAACTAATTTAAAGTTAGACTAACAGTTAGAGGAACATCAGATTAACCTACTGGTTGGTGTCATGGGCAGGTTTGTTCAAAATGAGCCACACCTGCATGGAATAAGTCACCGGCAATCACCACAAAATGCATGCCAGTCAGATGTTTGACTGACTTGATCCCAACTTGCTCAAATGTTCCATTGGGAAAGTACAGCAATGTGTGATCAAGGTGACTGCAGGGCCTGAGAGGACACGTCTGAACCTGATCTAATAGCTGTTTGGGCTTAGATGTTGACTCAACAGCATGATGTTTGAGAAAACTTTTAATTTTAGTTTGGGTGATTATTATTTTGCTTGTGTAATTTTGAAGGTTTGGTCTGCTAACAGAATAAATGTGCACTACATTGGCAATTCATGGTAATGTTTATCAGTCAGAGAGGCTGAATACATTCAAATTAAAGATCATAAGGTACATACAATATGTACTTCTGGTCGATTGTATACTGCGGTTGGACTCATTTAATTGCTGATGTGTTTAGCAACATCAACACCTCTCATACGAAATGTGAGGATAGTTACAAATCAGTAACATATGCTATTATTCTGTGCTTCTTTCAACTGTATTTGACTATTTATCAATATTTTCAATATATTTATATAGTTGGACAGTTATAGGTCTGCTGTACAGCTTTTTAAGTAGCCATCTCTTCATCATTAAAACTATCACAGACTGTAGAAATTGGCATATGTGTCTTATAACACATTATTGAATTGCCGCTCTAAAAACTTAAGACTGATTGAAACTCTCCATCTTGATTGCCAACTTTTAACACCGCCCCCATGGGAGGCGCAACCCCTCTCAAATGAGCCTTTTATCACACCTGCAACACACACAATCACAAGTCTACTTTCCAGTGAGATCTCAGTGCAAGCAGTTGAGACAACAGTTTTGTGAGGAAAAAAAACAAAACAAATCATAATCAATCAAAACTTACATTTTAAATTGTCAGTGATTCTGTTTTTGTTGCTTATTAAACCCACGTGTTCCACTCCGTTGTTTACCTATTTGTTCCACACATAAAACACACTGCCTCCAGCACACCGGAGGATTTTGGGATGGAAAGACCCAGTAGGCAGCAAGTTTTCAGAGCAGCAAATGCTAAATATTAACAATTACAGTCACTCATATGAAAGCACATTGAGGAGGTCATGTGGCACCGATGCCAGGTCAGATAAGACTGATGGAGAGAGAGTTTGATGAAGGTGAGATCGTGCCATCTGTGCAGCTCTTGTAATTTCTCACCTCACTGATGCACAACACATCTACTCTACTCATTCCTCTCTTCCACTTCCCACCTTCTTTCCATCTTCTTACATACTGGCTAACATCCATCTGCAACCCGCACATGAGTCTACTTCACAGTCTTTTTAGTTATTCCGCAAGCCGACTCTGTGCAATATTCCCCTAAAGAAGTACTGGATCCCTAGTTACTCACCGCTAGTAAATACCAGTCATTTTTGAGTTTCGCTTGACTGAGGGGCTCTGACATCACTTGGAAATTCATGTCAACAACTGGGTTCCTGAAATCTCTTTTCCATTTACAGTGTATGGAGAAAAAAAATGTACACCAGGTGGAGGTTAGAAGAAGGAGACTTTGGCACTGAATCAGTGCCCTGCAATCACTGATAAACACCCCTTATGGCAAAGAAGAGGTCAGCACCCAGGGCTGGGCAGAGAGATTTTATCTGCAGCGTAAACCTGTCTTGGAAAGAGCTGAGAATTTCCTGTGCACAGATCTATTTACCAGGGGCAGTGGGAGAAATGCTAGAAATTTGGAAAATGTCTCAGGAAGACAGAGAAGAACGGAATAAAAGGAAAATCAAGTGAAAGGCAGAGAGATTTCAAATCCTATAACGAAGAATTCACACAGTCCACTAAACCACAGGGTCTCTGAGAGAAGAATACAAGCTTGCTAAGGTCCCGTACTCGACCTGTCACTTACTTTATTGTTAAATCTCACCAATTCCCACCACCATTCTCGGAGTGGGCACTAAAAATCTTTAAAACCTTTTTTCTTTCCAACTATCATCATTCTCTCTCCAACTTTACTTGGTGACCTAGAGGGTAGAATCTTTGGAGTAGAAAGTTCCTGGCTGATAACATCAAGACAGTGTCCGTCCTTGTAGATGTTTTATAAAACCGAAGCAATTTAAATATTAAATAAAGTAGCATGAATACACAGAAATGTGTGGCTGGAGAATGATAACTGTGCGGGGGCAACTCCTGCTATCTCTGTTGACTTTTTGTTGTGTTTTGTTGGCATCGGAGTTACATTGGGTGTCTGCCTGTGTGAAGTTCCTCAGCCTAAAGCACACCATTATTGCCAGGGACTGTCAGCAGACTTGTGTTGTAACGTACATATACTGTGAAATCCAAATCAAACAAATGTGGTGTAACAGAACAAAGGCAAACTTCTTTCCTTTGACCAGTCACATGTTTGCAATTATAAGGATCACCAAGACACAGACATGGAATAGACTGTACGCTGTGCACTGCACTAACAAGAGTTGAGGCTTAAGTACAAAAGAAAATGTTTGAAGTACAGAGCCACAGAGCAACATCCAAGGGTGCCTTCTGATCACTGACTGCCTTCATGAAATGTAAGTTGTTCCTTTGCTACGTCCCGTTGCTTAGTGTGAAAATAAAAAAAAATTGTACCATCATTACAAGAGCTTTAAGATGAAATAGTATCCATTTACTTATCAAAACTGACATCCATTTTCACCCAGGCGAACATGCAGTCAGTAAATCATCACACTCTGATGGGTAATGTTAAATAAAACTTTTTCAAAATGTTGTAAAATATCCATAAATCCAATCTGGAACAGCTTTTAAATAATGCCATGTTGTGGCCGGTGCTTTAGAAGAGACTCAACAAACCCACAAGCTGGCCTCCCAGCATGTATCCCCTCTCTTCAAGGTTATTGCTGAGCCATTTGTTGCGCATTAGATAATTGACTCTTAGATGAGGGATAACCATGATTTATGATGAAAGAGAATACATATTCCGTCATATCTCAGTTGTGATTTATGGCGCGATAGAGCCCAAGTGATAGCCATTTTATCTGATTGTACGTCATGCAAAGTAGTCGATCAAGTAGGAGCAATCGGTCACACCTTGTCCCAACTGAGATGACAAGGATGAGAGACAGAGGCTTCTCTCACCTGGTTTTCTTTGGTCTACTTAAAGCTTTTTAAGGCAGCTTATTATATGTAGAGCTCTGCAAACCACTGTCACCTAAATCACAACCAGTTCAAAGGCACGCCGACCAGTAGGAGGGATTTATGGTCTGCATGACGGACAAACCTGAGGCTTTGGAGTGGCATTCGTGATGTGCGGGACCACCTATTTGACCTTTTTCATCTACTTGTTTCATGTTGTGCTCTGATTAGCACTTTTAAATGCTCAAATTCATCTTATATGTGGGTCACTTCATCATCTGTCACCTTGCAGAGGGGCTATTTCCCACTGGTTTAAAGCCCCCAACTCAATGTCCCCCTCTCAGTGAGCCAAATATCAAGCCTTTTTCCATGTGAGAAGCTCAACATTTAATTTAACCAGAAGCAACTAATAGGGGGAAAAAAAACTCAACCTGCTCATGACCCTTGCAATGCAAATCCTTAGTACTTGTTCAGATGCTGTATGCAAGTCTGTATATTCAGCACGTGTGTCTGTGAGCGACTGTGCAGCTATCAATTATTAACTCTCCATATCTAATTCAGGATCCTGTCCTCTCATATTCTGGGGAATGCTCTCCTCATGTTGGGAGACAAATGGAACTCGAGGTACAGTAGATGCTCGTGTCCTTGTTTTGCTCCAGATACCTACTGTCCTCAGATTTAGCACTGGATATTTGGCAACCAATTTAAAGCACCCTATACTATCTTTAACTGAACCAGCAGTCTTCACATCCACCCTGGATTCAATTTAATAACTCTGCCTGTGGCTGTACCGCTTTCCAATTATTTGTCATATTAACCTTTTTCTTGCCCCCAGCATTGCCTACTTCGGTCCAAGCCCTTCACACTTTATTTTCTACCCTTTTCTTACCATTGTTTGTTTTTTTTATGTGAATTTCCCCACACAGAAAACTCCCCAATTCAATTTCCCAAAAATCAGATGTGTCCCCAATGGACACTCCATCTCAAAAACGTGTTCTCATGGCTGGGTTTTCATGCTAAGCTGCTACCCTCTTCACTGATGAAAATCACTAGAATAAATCATTTAGGTTGCTTTTTAAAAACGGATAGACCTGCTCTAGCTAAAGGGTGAGTACAGTATGTGGTGAATGATTAGAGGAGTCACAGTGGGAAGCTCACATTACTTATTGAGATTTCCCACTGCCACTGGTGGATGTGAAAATAGGAATGTAGTGAAAGAGGATCGAGTGTTTTAATTGGATATGTGCACATGAGGGGCCATAGATTACTACGTGGCCACAAAAGCAGTATGATCTTAATGTTCATGTAATTGCATATTGCCTTTGGCTCGTCTCAAGTTTGTTTGACCTGCAATGCAAGGCAGGCAGGAAAACAGAAAGTCAGTAATGCTTAACATTAGCTGGAAAGCAAACAGTCAATAACACACTAAATAATTTTGCTAAAGGGTAACCACTCAAGATTCCCAGTGGTTTAGGCAATTTTAGTTTATCATGGGAAAATGCTTTGCTTGTGTGACCCATGATCTCATTGTATACACTCTAGAAGATTTTGATATTTTGACTTGTAATGTTAAGGTGCAATAAAACCTTTTGAGTTGCAAAGATAAAAAGTAAAGATGACCTTGACTAACTATTGACGAAACACTTAGTGCTACATGCTGGTAGCTGGCTTCGGCTTGGGTTACTGCCACAAATTGTATCAGGAAAGGAGAAACTTCTAATTGGTTAATAAACCTCTGAACCCAGATGCCTGCGGGTTTGAAAGTCATGTTATCTTTTAAAAAATATGCTAAATTACACCATTTATCAGAGTCAGAAACTGTAAGAACAGACCTGTCAGATTTTCAACTTTCCGATGGTCCATGAACTACTCATCTGTGTAATGCATTGGAAAACTTAATCAAATCTAAGTTTAAAATCATAACATTCCATTAAAATCGCCCCTTACTGTGTGTCTCATTTAAAAAATGGCAAAAAAAAATTCTGCTTGTCCAAAACCAGAAAAAGTCTTGCTCTCGTCAGTGCAACTGCAAAGTTATTAGCGATTGTCGTCCAAAATTCTGACACTTTTCGGCTGAACTACTGGCGGTGCTTCCACAAAGCAGATAGGAGTGCGGAAACAAAATAAAAATGTAGACTGAAAGTAGTTTTGTTGGTTTTTCCTGTGTTCGAATAACCTGTGAGTATGATGAAAAATGCTTTATGTAATTTTATTTTCCCAAAATATTCAAAGAAATGGAACTTAACATTTCAATTTAATTGCACATTTTTGAGTTCTCTCTACTTCTAGATGTGGTAGTGCTGTTTACATGGATGCACAGGTGTTTACATTGCAGTAAAAAAAAAAAAAAAAAAAAGAGCCAAAGCATGTGAAAGGTGCAAAAAACACCTAGAAACAGTTCATGGTTTGAGAACTAAAGCCACATTTGGATAAGCCACTAAGATATGCTGAACACTAACAGATGACATTTTAGATGATAAAATATTAAATGATGTACCTTAAGAAGCTTTCACTATTAGAACAACTTCTTGTGAATTCTCCAAAGTCTGCTAAGGTATTCAAAGATGTGCTCCACTGACTTGGGATTTCACTTCTTTAATCAGATTAACAACAGGCGATTTGATGAAAAGCATCAAAGTCATTGTACCAGAATCAAAAACACCACTTTTTGTGTTTCACATGTTCTTCATCATCGCAAAAAAAGGATAGTGATGTGGTGTACATTACCCACAATGCAACTCAATCGATGTTTAGTTTGAGATTCAAGTGTGTTATGGGAGACGCCAGCGTGTCGTCATTTGTTATGGTCACGTGGTACAAGACTGCTACTGGTTGGCAAGAACCGGCAGTAACATAACGGCTTGCTACAAGAACGGTATCGGGTTTAAAACAAATACGTAAAGTTATCGCTTTTCATGAATGAAATTGCACATGTATTTACCACAATGGTAATATGATGTGGAGGTAGTTGGTTGTACGAAGCGTTTTGAGAAGGGATCAGGCTTGAAATTTTACCGAATACCGATGTCAGGAGAGAGAAGACGGCGGTGGCTTCAGCCATCAACAGGAAAAATTGTACCCCAGTCAGCAGCAGAGGTCGTGTTTGTGGCTCCCACTTTTCTTCAGGTAAACTATTCAACAGTTTAGCATGTTTAGTATGTCCAACTTTGAGCTTATTTACCAAAAGATATTGATTTAGTGTCGCATCCTTCGCGTGAAGCGATCTCTACACTTTCGGTTTGGTTCAGTGTTGTCATGCGTTACCGATCGCTTTTTAGGCGATGAAATTATACTAAAGTCCAATGAAGCATATTCAATAACATCTCCTTAAGCCAGCAGCCTCCTATTTGTAACCATATTTGTTTCTGTATGCGTCTAGCGATCGTTTTTTTTAGAATTGTCCTATTTTCGATCACCAATGCTGTGGGTCTGTTACTGTTACATAGAAGCCATACTGCAGACAAAAAATACAGCAACTTCTTGATGTTTCTTTGACATCTTGTTGAAGATTAACAGAAGATATATTATTTTTAATTCATAATTATATATTTTTGGGTGGGTGAACTGCCCAGCGGTGTCAATCAATTAAAAATAAATGTCGGTGAAGGAAATGTCCGGCCACAATGAAGGATCGTCAACTCACCCAGTCTTCAAATTGTAGTTATCTGGCAAGGTTTTACCCTTTTCCCTGATATCTCAGCTTACTCATGTATATTTGTCGGGCCTCAGGTGATAAGGATTGAGCATAATCGGACGCATCAGCCATTGTTCCTCTGGTTCCTCTTGCCAACCAGCGCGGTACTCACGTGACTTCGTGACGTCACTATTTGTAAACACTGGCGTCTCCCATACTTGTAGCGTGATGTTTTAAATTAACGCTAAAGGTTTTGCACAGATTACAGAAATGAGCTTGAAGGGCACCAAATGAACTGCTTCCCCTCGTTTTCAGTTTGTCCATTAAGCGAAGCTAACCAGCTGCTAGTTTTATTTTTAGGAGACAGAGAAGAGAGCGGTAATCACCTCTTCATCTACCTCTCAGCCAGAAAGTGCATAAGCGTATTTCACAAAATGACTATCCTTTTAAAGGAACAGGTGGAGGCAGGTTCACGTCTCACTTTCAAACCCAAGCAGACCTGTAAACCCTACAAACCTGACGGCTAAATGTTGAACACGGATACATTATTTATTGCCCCTCAAAGATCATGTTTTTGAAGTGTAGTTTTAAAAATTCTCCCTTAAGATGAGCTACTTTTTTTTTCCTCGACTCCTCAAGGCTCCCCTTACTTTCAACTTTTTCTTTTACATCATCTTTGTTTACTGTATTCCTCTTACATAACAGAACAAGTGATTTTCCCATTTTCCACTACTACTGCAATTAGAAGTGATCTATATAGCCCATTTAATATTAATAAGATTACAGGTTGATTTCTGAAAAGAACTGAGGACACAATGTACAAACAAGAGTGAATTGATTGACAAGTCATTTGTGACATTTTTATCACATAGAACTCTTATTTCAAATTTAAATGAAGGATATTGTATTGTTCCTTGTGTTGAGACTTTACTAAACCGAGTGCTGCTGTTTGCTCTGCTGCTCAGGGAAGGCAGTATTCTTCTTTTTTTTTTTCAAGCCACAGGGACTAATGGAGGCTTGAGTCATAGACACTGAAGTTGCCACCATGTAAGACCAGCTATTAACTCCACATTTAACCATGAAATGAAAGCTCAACAGGAGGCAGCAGTTCATTGCAGGTCAGGATGCCCATGATCTACCTCTCCCCTCCTGCTCTCGTGCTTTTCCTCTCTGGCTGCTCACCGAGAGGCTCCATATAAATGTTTTACTCAGGCAAGTAAATCCTGCAGTGAGGAATGTCAACACTAGACGGAATCCACCCAATTTTCAAATGTGACAGACATACACCCTATTGAATATATCAACATGCACTATTGTGCAGACATGAAGATGTACACTCTGCAATACTGTTGGTTGATGCCATTAATAAATTCCAGTATGTAGCAACTTCTTGTATCTTGGTTTACTGCCTTTTATGTCTTATGTAAATTTCTTTGTATTGTCTTGTTGTTGACAGATGCCATAGGAATAAACTTGCATTGCCTTTCCTTTCCTTGCATTGCAGAGACACATATTCGCACAACATCCGCTGCTCTCCTTCTCGCTCTCACTCTGATTGACAATATTTCAGTCCAAACCCCTGTAGATATCATTTGCAGGTTCATGCGCCCACACCGTTCCAGTGTTTGCCTGAAACAAGAAATGAGATGAGAGTCAACAGCAAAAAAAAACAACAAAAAAACAAAAACAACAACACAGCAACAACGCTGTATACTCAGGGCAAGACTCTAGCTGCCAGCTCAGGCCTTGGCAACGCACCTCTGCTCTAATATGGCAGCACCAAGCCTGTGGTGCTGCAGAGTTCCCTGTGCATGAAGTGATCAGGCCTTCCTTCCAGATCGTGTTGTGTGACAGGACACCCACTAATTTGGGGTGGATGTTGTTTTTCTCTGCTTCTGCTTCTCTCCAAAGAGAGAAGAGGAGTGGGTGTCTGCTGCTTGGCTAATATAGTAACAAGTCAACATGTCATTGTGAAGTTAAAAAGGTACAAAGTCCACTGTGGATTAATGGCCTGAACTCTGAAGGTGTGCATGCACATGTGTACAAGTAGCAAATTCACAGAAACAACTGCCCAGAGACTGTTAAACAAGACAAATAATAAGATTCTGCAGCAGCTGTGAGGCGGCACTTCGACAGAGAAGTAGTTTGAACTAAACCAGCTGAAACTACCACAAAAATCTGAGATGAAGATATTGGTTTTTTCTTCTTGTTTCTCTTATTTTTCTTTAAAAAAAGGCAAAAAACAAAACATAATGGGTCAATAGGGGACTGTAGTGTAGTAAACTCAAACTGGTACAGTCCGCAGGCAAGTTCTGGTCAGCAGAAGGAAAAAGCTGTCCTCTGCTGTCTGGCTGCCCTGGTCAGAGTTTTTCTCTCAAAAACTGGCTGCTTAAGGCAGAGCGATCAAATCGTGGGTAGCAGCTCCTTAATTTCTTCATATTTTCCTTAAAATAGACATTTTCTTTTTCAAGGCCTAATCCTGTCAGGTAAAAGTAAAAGTTCTGCTGGGGTTTTAAACACAAGGTCATTTTTTACTTCCCTTACAGGCACTACAGGCGCTCAGTGGTAGGGGGGGGATCTCTGGGTGCCTACTGTGCTCAGCATGTCAGCCTCTCACACCGATGATATAGTTTTGGTTATGGATTCAATACTTCATGCATGTGCAAGGGTGGCGTCCTTCACTCTGCTTTGTTGTGTCAGTATGATTTTCATGCTACATGCACTTCACACTGGGATCCTAATTACCCTCAAAACATAAAGAGAGAACATGCAAAAGAAAAAAAAAAAGAAACACACCAGGCAGCAGTTATTCTAACTGAACATCTCATTTTACCAACATGCTACTGTGACAATTCTAACATGCAGAGGCACATTTGTTTTTAAACGTCTTTGTTTAGTTGCTAATTAGCTCCCGGGGCGTAGTTTAGCTGAGGGTGATGGGGATGTCAGTAGTTCAGCTGGTATCTCATCTAAAGTTTTGACCTGCCAGAGTCAGAGGATCACTTACATTATTATCCTATTATTTTTTTCAAATGCCAGCAAATCTACCTAATTTCTGCCTTCACTCATTTGTGGCAAGCTGGCCCTTGAACTGCTGCAAATAGCAAATTACAAGCTGCATGCTATCGGTTTGTCAGCACTTACTGATGCAAATCCACAATGTCCTGGATATGATGGACCGTTAAGCTCAAATTGAACCTCACATTGTTGCATCTTTGCATCGATTTGCATGCTCCAGACAAATTTGCATCTTTTCTACTGCCTTTCTTTGCTATAAATGTGTCTAAAACCTGCTTTGCATTCTGCTTGTATAGTCACCAATCACAACAGTTATTAGGAGGCGTCAATCAAGTAAATGAAAGGACACTTCACAGAATAAATCAAACTTCTGTTCCTGCTGATGACACTGAATGAACTGTCACTTGAGTTCATCCTCGATGAATCAAGAGCGTCTCTCCAAAATTTCATGGCAATCCATCGCACACTTGTTGACACATTTCAGTCTGGACAGATTGACCAACATTACTTCGTATCTCGAGCCATGGCACTCATGGGAATTAAATAAAAATAAGTTCTTAACTGCTGTGTGAATACTACTGTGATACTGTTTTATAGATGATTTTACTTTCTAATGTCGTAGGTAACCAGAACAGCACAGTACCACACACTCACCAGGCAACATGTGTGTGTTTTTATTTTTTTAAGATCAGCTCCTAACGTTCATACAATTGTCAGTTTCAGTGGAATCTCAGAGTGACACACTCAACTGAAGCCTAGCAGCCATGCCTTAGGGCACCCAAACAAAAGCAAACCTCGTCCGTTTGAAATGTTATCCTGCTGACTGCACTGCGCCGCCTGGTCACCTCTTTCACTCGACCTTCCATGAGAGTTATGAAGGGAGACTTGACAATATCCATCCCTTCATGCACTAGCGGGAAAGCTGCTGCTCGGTGTGACACTTGGCTTCCCCTGTAGAAGAAAGGAGAAAAAAAAGACTTTACTAAACATACCCCTTGCACTCCCATCCATTATTGCTTCTCATTGTAGCATTTCTTCGATTTAATCGCTAAATCACCACGGTTCTGCCACAAAAGCACTAGAATGTCCGCACATTCACAGCTGGTAGGCCATGTGGTCTGTGTGAGCCAGACTACTTATTAGTGATGCTCAGCGGAATCTGAAAGCTTAATGGCTTGTTGTGAATGTCCTCACTTGGCTCAGCTTGCTTAAGTGCTTCTGTTTAATTTTTCATGCTGCATCCACTTGTTAGAGATGTACAGAGGGGGTCCATCACTAATATCTTCACTAATATCATTGCTCAAAGCCTTACTTTCCTGATTACCATTTTCTTCAGCTGATTTAAGCTTCATTGATAGTATTTTCTCGTAACTAAATATGCACACATAGGAACTGTTGCCTGACTTTGTAATGTGTATAAAAAACATCAAGTGTTTGATATGTGAAAACATGGTTAACATTTTTCTTCAAATGTGATGTGTAATGTAGCTATTATAGGTCAAATTTTAAAATTTATGCTATATTAGTTTCACTATTTTACGATATTTGGACTGTAACAGTTCCAGCATGTATTAACGCCTATGCACTGTGTCCATCTACTAACATTTCTTTCCCAGAAATAAAAAATGTGTTCTTAAATGCATAGAAATACACGATGCGAATATAACACACATGCACAACACTTGCATCCTTCCTGGTTTGAAAGGCATGATTTTTAAATAATCCCCTTTTAGTGCATATAACACATTTTTGGGCTCCACGGCTCTAACCCAAAAGCACTGACTTCAAACGACTCGTATGAAGCCATCTGCAAAACTCCGGCAACATTGTTATTAAAAATAAATGAATGTCTACTCTGCAAGCACTTTTGTAAGATTCCTACAAGTGTGTGTACATGCACATAACATTGTTTAATTTTTCAGGGTGTTTTCCAAGTTCTGATTTAGGGAATATAAAATCATGCAGCCACCACTACATTCTTAACAAAAGTACTTCTTGAAGAAACACAGAAATGTTGAGCCTGTAGCTCTCGGTAGTGACAACTTTGTCAGTTTCTTTTTTCAGAGAAAGGTGCAACTATTAGATAAAAAATTGCTTTCACATACCTTTCCACAGCTGTCATGGATGTAGAGCACAGAATACAGTAGCTATACAAATGTCTGTAGGAACTTGATTTATATATAGAATACTTCTCCCCTATATATATATATATATATATATATATACACACACACACACACACACACACACACACACACACACACACACACACACACACACACACACACACATATACATATCTGAGTTAATTTCAATAAGTATTTCATCTAAACCATCGAAATGTCTTTTGACTCCATTCCAACAACACTGCTCAAGGAAGTTTTAGTCTTAATTAACACTTCCGTATTAGATCTGACTAATCTGTCTCTTTTAACAGGTTATTTACCACAGGCTTTCAAGGTTGGTGTAATTAAACTTCTACTTCTGAAGCCTACTGTTGATCCAGATGTTTTACTTAGAAAATCCTTGAAAAAGTTGCTGCATATCAGTAATATAACCTTTTGCCATTTGCAGTTTTCAGTTAGGATTAAAGTACATCATAGTAAAGAAGTAGCGCTAGCAAAAAAAAAAAAATTGCCAAGGGGTTCTTTCTAGCCACCAGTGGCAGACTTGTCTCTGTACTTGTTCTGCTACTTCTCAGTATTGCAACTGATGCCACTGAGCACAGAAACCATTTCATGTCATTAGAATTAATGGAATTACATCAGACTGGTCGAAATCAGTCACAGGCCCCAGACTTTGACATGAAGTTTTAAAAGATCCTTAGTAAGATCTACATTTTTCCCCCTATACATGATTTTAGGTACTATATGTGCGTGTTGCATTCATTTCTACCATAGTGCAGAAAGCTATATTTATCTCTGTCTATATTCAAGTGTCTTATAATGGGAACATGCACCTCTAGAGATACTTACAGAAAGATACAGAGAGAGACAGGACAGAAAGGATAAAGCACAAACTAGAGGAGAGAAAAGACACAAAGTTATTGACATGCGATAGTGGCACATAGATGGAGTGTGAAAGAGCTGTATAACAGCAAAGTGCCTATAGCAGCATAACTAAGGGATGGTTCAGGGTCAGCTAAGCCAGCCCTAAACGTAAACTTTATCACAAAGAAAGTTTTAAGCCTTATCCTAAAAGCAGAGTAGCCTACACTAGGAGCTGGTTGCACAGCAGAGGAGCCTGATAGCTGAAGGCTCTGCCTCCAAATCTACTTTCGGAAACTCTAAGAAACACAAATAAGCCTGCACCCTGAGAGTGAAATGCTATATTGGAATAATGTGGTAATATGAGATCTTTTGGTCACAGTGGAGTTTAATTTTTCACAAGGATTAAGAATTTTACAGGGAGTTGATGCAGAGACATTAATACAGATCTATTCATCCATTCATTAGCTATACTCACTGTATCCTGTAGAGGGTGGAAGGGGGCTGGGGCAGAGAAACAGACCAAAAGGCTAATAAGAGAAAAAATAATATCTCTCTTCCTAATTCAGTACTCTCACCGCAGCACTTTGGATCAGTTGAAGGCTTTTGGGAAATCCTTGCTGGAGGCCAAGGCAATGCCATCCAGAGTAACTATATGGTCAGATAGTGTGTTTCTGAGGTTGTAAGGGCCAAATGCAATAACTTCACTTTTTCCTACCCAGTGTTGCCAAGTTCTGTTCAAGGGGGAATTGTTGGATTTCACTTCACAATGTTGTAAGGTCTTGACCTTACTCTGTAAAGTGTCCTGAGACTTTTTTATTGATATGTTCTTTTCTTTTTTTGGAGTGGTTCAACAAATAAAAACACAATCCTAAATCATAAATCGTCATTAAGTTTCATTGTAGTACAGCATTCTTTTTCAATTTTCTTTGGCTGGCACTGCTGCTGTAAACACTAGAACATGGCTAAGATGTAATTCCTGCTTTTCCTGACATTTTCAAAGAAGAAAGGCAATAATTCACAAGTAAAATGTTACTTATGTTCTTATTGACAAACGAGTAATTTTTTGTAACTATTATTTTATCTAACTGGTTTTATTCACAAGCTTACAAATACATACTACAATCTAATCATATATAAACAGTGTAGTGATCATGACAGCTGTTTTACCCAGAAGTACAATAACTTTAAATGCCTTTAGCCTTACCTCTTACATTTTTTTTTATTGTATTTCTTTCTGATTTGGAGTCACTTCCTGCTCTGTCGACCTGCCAAAATCATCACTGCTGGGTGACTTAATCTATGGGCGTCAATGGTGGTGGCAAATACTTTTGTTTCAGTTTTCAAAGTTTTTCACAAAGCTGTGTTTTATAATACTCGCTAGAAATTCTGGATTAATAAAGTGAGGTATGACAAACAAGTAAGCGAAGTTTTAAATAATTTACATTGTTTTGCACAATGCCCTTTTGTGGCACGTATGGTGCAAGAATGTCAGATGAAATGAGAGAAAAAAACAGCAAATCTTTCTTCAGGTTAGATCAGCTACAACGCGAACAACCCTCTCATCCAGACATGGTAAAATATTTAATCTGTGATGTATAATTGATCCACCTCTCTGCTAAATACATTTTTTGCCTTGCAAAATCCCATAGCTGCATAGCACTTCTTGAATTCTGTAGAGCCAATCCATGCCCTAGTTCTGACTTCACTGTGGTCTGAGGGATTGGCATCCTTGGTCTCAACAGAAAGTTGGTGAAACAAACTTTGAAACTCATCTTTTCAGTCCACTGGCCATGCCTAGGCTGTAGGTTTAGGTGTGAATGATAGGGACATGTCCCTACCAGTGTCTGGGGGCTACTGATTTATTCTTAGCAATAAGAAAAATTTAATAAATTATGACCACTGCTGTCCATCTGTGTCACTGTCTGGTCAAAGTGTCTGGTATATAAACAGTTAACAGATCTTATTCTCTATTTCCAATCTCGCCTCCCTAACCCTCCCTCGAGCTTGACAATGATGTCTTCATTCAGGGGCTCAAAGGTGGCTTTTAAGTCCACTCTGGACTTTAAAGGTTCTTCTACATTCAAGACAGATAGTTCCAGATGGCGGAACATGCTTTGTTTGTTGATACCTTTCTTGACCTTTTCCTCTCTTTTCTTTTAATTTTGTGCATCTGTTGCTTTGAAAATTTCAATTCCTTGATGGTTTGCCAGAGTTTCCTGTAATTTTTGTTTTTCATGTTGGCTTTAAAGAAAGCTTTGAATTGCTTCTGTTTTCCACCTCTCTTAGATTTGCCTTTTCTTTTAAAGCTGAGAGCAGAATATTTGCTTTGGCAAATCACCATGACTGTCCCATCTTATTTGGTTCAAGAACCAAGAATGTCAACCTGTATCACTAATATGATTGGTTTTGCTCAGGGCTCAGTGACATCTGTGCATTTCAACGACCCCCACCGATACTCACAACGACCATGGTTGAGCAGTCAGATGAGTTTTGGTATCAGTCGTTGGAATAATAGCCCTGGACACACCTCACAGAGGTTTAAAAGCTGAGGCAACACCAACCACCACCAGAACTCAAGAAGCCTCTTGGATGAGAGGTGAAACATCTTCAAGGAACTTTCTTAAAGTTCAGTGGATTTATTTAAACTACTTTGGATGATTGGTTTTGCTGTTTCTTGATAATGTGTAAGAGGCTGTAGCTACGTCTGGTTTGTATGAAGTGCCAGAGGTCTATCAACAAAATGTAAGTGATGAAGATTTCTGTGTACATATGGGACAAATCACATCTCGTATTAATTTAGTAAGGGACATTGCTGCCTTGTCCTGAATGAAATTTTTGACTTTCAAATGACTGACCTCATTTGCCTGTACTACTCAGCACACATTACATAATGTTTTCCATGCCAACACATTTTGTACTTCATAGATATTATACCTTGACCAAAGGGACATCAGGAGCTTTATCAAATGAAATGCAAATTAGCAAAATATCTCACATTAGCAGTCTGATGTTAGTGAAGCAGGTTCGTTAGTGTTGACTACCAACATAACCTTTCGTTTTGTCATCTAGAGTGGTCAGGTTGCTAGCAAAAGTAAACATGAAATGATTGGATATATACAATTTCTCAACTTTCTTGCATTTCAATCTAGAAGTGTCATTAAATGTAATGATTAATGATTTATTTTGTATGTAAGAAACACAACAGCGGACTAGAAAGTCGAGCAGGGAACCTCATGTCCCTACTAGTGTTGAGACCAAACCTATGCCCTGCAGAAATTTATGCCCCTCGGCAAAAGCTTTAATCTGGTTGAAGCAGAATTCTTCATTGGTTGGTAATGTTTCCTTGGAGAAAAGAAAGGACAAAAAAAAGAAAAACAAATCTCCACAGCTTCTTCACTAAGTTTCATGAATGTAATTACTTCTTCACTCATATTGTCACATTTAGAAAAAGCGTGTTCCTCAAGCAAAGCCTCCCTCCCATCATTCTTCTTGGTGTTTCCTGACTGCTCCTCATTCCTCTTGTCAACAGTGTGCTACTGGAAGCCTATCCTGAGGCTCTCCACATAGGCAAGGCTTGCTCTGTGTGATGAGACTTGTTTTTCATACTGTGTTACCCAGTAAACAAAATCAAACATTTATGAGAGTTTTATGCAAGCATCAGAAGGACCTCTGTCTGTGCCTGGATCAGGGGAATAATTTGCCTCTCTTTACAAGATCCGACCTTCTCCGGCTCTGCTCTGGACTCTTGGCAAAATGTGATGCTGCCTTGTTAACTCACTGCAGGAGAAGCCAGCAGGTCGCCATGGCTAACAACATATCTTTGAACTATATCCTCTTTGTGTCTCTTGCTTTTTTTCTCTCCCTGCTCTTACAGCCACATCAACCATGATTTCTTATCACCTTACTTCTCAATTTGTCTTCCCTTCATTGCTGCTGTGAAGGGTATATCCATGCTGTCAAGGGCTATCTATCCAAAATTTAAAATGTTAGAAACAAAACAATAACATTCAAGTGAAATGATCTGTCCAGCAGTCACAAGCCACGCAATTTAGCTACTTAACTCCAAATTTGATATCAGCAACCTCAGTCGAATAGGCCGAGGAGATTTTCTGTTTTTTTGGCACAGCTCCTCTGAGTGCAACCAGCTCTAATCCACCTCCCTCGGTTGGGCCAAAGTTGATACAGAGCCATCAATTCCATTAAGCACTGGCCTGATTCACGAAACTAAAGCTCCCCTTTAGAACAGGTCTCGGAACCTGATAAGAGTTGGCAAGGAAATAGACTGACTTGTAATTCATGATATGTCACCGTCTCAAAGTTTCTCTGCCTACCTTCTCCCCATAGATAACTCCAGACAGTTCTACTTTGTGACTTAATTACAGTCTGTGGTAAGTCTGCGATAAAGTCATCTTTTACAGGGGGATTTAGTTTGTCCTAGAGTTAAAGCACAAAATAAGGGGTTTAAGCAAATATTGAATATACCGATTGATTGAGAAAAAAATACAACATCTTTGTCATTTCCTTTATGACTCCATTGGTTTTTCAAATCTGTTAAAGAAAGTGGCTCATTTTCTCAGCGACATACTGAGCCAACTTTCTGTCTTAATTAGTGCTCATTTTGTGAAGAGGCCAATTCCAATATGATGCTTTGCTGTGTGGTTTTGTCCCTCCTGCATCACTATGAGTTTAAAAGACACTTTACTTTGCAGTAAATACGGAACATCTTATGATACTGAAAGGTGAAGGCAGATAATAAGTTGACCGGCCTGATTTTTCTATTTACATGTACAGTTACATTCTATTTAACTTCTCAGAAACCTTGAGATCTATAAAAATGACAGCAATAATAATAATGTCTCTGGTAGATCCTCCCTCTGAGCGTCTGCAGCAATGCTAGTGGCTCTGTAATTAAGCACAGCGGTGCTTTGAGTAAAATACCAATGTCAGCATGCTAACATGACAAAAATGCTGAGATGCTGTTAAACGAGCATAATGTTTACCATAGATCACAGTTTTGCTTTAATGTGGAAGCATACTAGCACTTTAGAATGTTTGCACTGAACAGTACAAATGAGGCTGATTGGCTTTGGGTCACAAACCAAAGTATGGGAAAGAAGTAAAAAATGAATTTCAGATTATATGAAGAGCTCATAAAAGTTATTACAGTTCATCACCAGGGAGTGTTACAAATGTCTGTACCAAATTTCACAGCAATCCAATAACTATCAAGTTCAAAATGTCAACCTCAAGTTCATATCAGAGGGACAATCGGGAGATCGAAAAAGCCATTCATCCACTGTGCCCCATGAATATCTGTACCACAAATGTGTGGCAGTGCATCCAAATGTTTTTGGATGCAACCAGAAATCAAAAATATCCATGAAATTGAAGGAGATCAACTCTGGCAGCCTTGAATATCTGGACAGTTTTGTGTGCAAATGAATACAACAGATGGGAAAGACACAATCAGTCCACAAAACAATGAAGAACCCTCTTCTGAGATAGGAAACACAGCAACACCAAAAGCAGTAAAACCCTGATCAGCTGCAAATCCAGTAGCTGTCTGTGGATGTAAGACTTGTTTCTTAACTGATCCTTATTTTATAAAGGTGGATAAAGGCATCGGTTCAATCACCGCAGACGTTAGACAGGACTTCTTCTAAATCCAGAAAGTTAGTAGAACCCAAGAAAAGAAACTACAAGTCCCAAGTGCCCTGAATCATTCTTAACGTTAGAGTGTTGGCTTCCTTGACTGCAGGAACTCCCCTGACTGTAAAAGCGCTTCACGCTGCAATACCGTACATTTCAAGCTCTTTTATCTCTGAATTTCTGAGCAGTGATATTATACCAATGAATGTCAAGGGATCATTATGAAAGACACTACTTATCAAATATTTTTACAAGCTAATTTTTTTTTTTTTTGCATTTTCAAATATGTTCCTTCAAGAAAAACATTTCCTTGTGAAGGAAAAAAGAAGGAAGAAATACACACTCCAAGAGGTTGATCATAGTGAAACCATGCATGGAAATTACAAGAACTGAAGAACAGAACTGCCTTTTTTTTTCTTTCTATTTTACACTTTAGCTTTCATTTTTTCAGTCCAAACAAATAATCTTTGGTTGTATGGATACACAGAGAGTTGAAAATTTTAGAGTAGAAATGCTGTGTTCATCTGATATCATGGTCCAAAGTTTGCTGCCAGTCTCTAGGTGCATTCAGACAGAAAAGAAAAAAAGTTTTAACTGGACGTGGAACACAACGTTCCCAGTGCACACTACAGACACTCATTTGATAATCTGGTTGTTTGAGCTTGTGTACAGATTGGGTTGTTGGACTGACAAAAGGCCCTGCTGCAGAATTTTAATTTCTAATGATGCTGGGCATTTATAACTTAAATCACAAGATAGTACTATCACTTAATTTTTCACTCTAAATAGATGTGGTACTGACTCTTCTCTTTTTTATTTAACCAATTTTGCAACAAGATATTTGCTTATGCCTTTGAATGATTCACTAAAAGCTTAGATCTGTTTCTGGAAAGTAACCAAATGAAAATACAAAAATCAAACACAAAAGTGTGCTTCCAGTGGTTCCATACATGAGTGATAATGTCAGTAAACAAATTTAAATTTGGATGAAAACTGACGGAAAACAAACAGTGTCCAAGTTCCCCGAATGTTATCCCTCAACAGCATCATCTTGCATTTTGAGTTTTGGGTCAGACACACTTTCCAGGCCCCTTTTTGCAGATGGTGATTAAATCTTTAATTGTCAAGGGGAGGCGGGACTGTAGAGCAGGGAGAGGAAAAACTGGCAAACAGATTTTTAATTATGGCCCACTAAATTAAGATACCCAGATTCAGTCCCATATCTCCAGCTGATCTATTCCTCTCTCCCTCGCTCACTGTCTCTCTCTCTCTCCCCTACTCCAGTGCCCCATGGCTCTGATTGTATTACTCATTCAGAGAGATCATCAGTCATTTCCAGTCACTATACAACATGGTCGCATATCATAACAGCCCAGGAATGAGAGAGGAAGGGACAGGGAGATACAGAGCGAGGCAAATTGGAAATGGTGAAGAAGCAAGAAAAAATTCAATCCGTATTTGAGGATTCCGCTGCTGCCGCATCCTCCCGAAATTCTCAGAAGAGTTAGAAGGGTCCTCCAAGACTCTAATAACTAACAGTGTCTCTTTAGAAATATGGCTAAAAGCTAGTCTTAGTCCACAAACATGTCAAGTGCACATAGGACATTTGTTAAGATAATTCTAATGGAATGCTGGCGAATGTGTATGACCATAAGGATGATTTTTTTTTTTTAATCTGCAATTTATCATTGCATCCACTTGTAAATGTTTGTTTGATGTATGTTGTATGTATCATTATCAGTTTTACCTTAAACTCTGGATTACTCATGAAAGTGACGACTTCTGTATTTTTCTCAAAACCACAATTAGTATGAATGCAAATATTCATGTAGCTTTTCAGGAAACGGCTTGTTTTCTGTATGTTCCATATAGTGTTTGTAGCTTTTAATTAAACATTACGTATGCTGTTCACAAGAAGATTGCACTCACAAATCATTTTTTTCCATATATATCCTACATGTAGTTTTCAGTTTTTAATTAAATATTTAAAGGGTCTATGGTTATTATTGTGCCTTTTCTACACAGTGTTTCTCATTCACACACCAATGGTGGCAGAGCTGTCATGCATGTGGAAGTGTATCTAATTTAACACCAACCTGTACTTTTCTGATATGCTTTTATGAGATACAGCAAAAACAATATTTATGTATTTAAGTATGAATTGATGCTATTTCAAATGAGTTTCTATCATCCAATACACAGAAATCACATATCAAAATGACATGACTTCATTTGTCCCTGATATTGACACTGTGAAATTGAATCAAATTGAGTTTGAAACCGGCAATGCATGGTTCGCCTGGTCAGTGTCCAGAACAACTAATTACTACCACAGAATGATTTGCTCTGCTGCCCACAGAAAGTGCATCACCAAGGGATTATACATTTCTGACCTTTCTTGGTGTGTTAAATTAAATCTAATATTCTAATTAGAAATATGGGCAAATCATATAGATAATAGATACAGAAACCTAAATAATATTTGACAGATGATCTCAAAATCCCCAGAAAGAGCATTTGCCATCTCTATACAACAGTTTTGGTAAACATGACATTTACGATTGAAATGTTATCAGAGGCCCCCCGAGTTGCTTCAGTTTATTGTTTTCAGTAGAAAACAAAATGAAAAATTCACCAGCCGGCATCCTGACACAAGCAGGAGATGACTGCAACGAGTAACAGCAGTATTACATCATCACCTGCGTCTGTCAATTTTATCTGATGAAATCTGTAAGAAACTTTGCTCTATGTGTAAGTTATTTGGAAAACAATCGTGACACCTTAAACATGGTTTCAAACAACGCTTGCAAGATTTCAGTTTCACCAATGTATGCCCAAATCATGTCAGTTTGAGGTCACACAAATTTACAAGGATGTTGTGCTTTGGTTTACTGTTATATGTACTTCCAAGCTCACAAATTATATAAGTTTCATGTTGTACAAATGTACTAAGGATCTGGATCTTATATCAGGTTTGATTTTTAGACACTGCATTTATACTACTTACGATTTTGAAATAAAAGACCAATGCAAATGCGGATGGTTCCTTTATGCTGTTGCTTATGATGACCATGAAAGGACTCATTGTAATACACAGAGTCTTGTTGCACTTGTTTAATAGTGTATGACTCGAATGAAGTTGTGAGTCTCAAATGTGAGACAAGGCAGAGCTTCATGGCAAATATCATGTGTGAAAAACATTTGTGTCTGACTCAGCCCCACAGACTGGATATAATTATTGTATATCACACTGCTCTCATCATGCCTGAAATGCAATTATGCTCCGAGAATATTGCCTGTCCGTGCACATGTGCATGTGAGGGTTTGAAGGCAACAAATACACTGTATGCAAGCAACCATTAGGCATCTGTGCATCTGTATTTGCTGTCTTGACAGTGTGTGGAAACCTCTGTCAACAGATCAGGGCATTCACTTTAATCGAACACGCACACATAGACAGCCAGCAGAATGGCACCGATGTCATTAGGACATCATAAAAGGGTAGCATCGCTGAAGGACACATTGTCTGTGCGCTTGTGAAAATGACTGAGTGAGTAATGGTGGTGGCTGTCCTCATAAGAAGATCAACATCAACAGTATCAATATCAGTCGACATGTGAGGCCCCAGAATTGATATGTTGGCATTTATGGCATTTACATGATAAAACCTTCTCCTGGCTGAAGTAATAATGACAAAACGATGGAAGTGATATTACAGGGAGGAGGCCAGGCCAGATGGATGGGTCAAAAAATGTTGGACTTATATTACTTGCCATCAGTGTTTTTTGTTTATTTGTTTGTTCATTAAAAGAGAAATCTGGCTTAGATCAACCTGGTATATCTGCACATGCTGGCTTGTTTATGTGTGTGAGGCTGACTTGCAGTGTGGGAAGGGAGGCAGAAAGACAACAGTACATCCTGAAAGTCACCTCAGGAAACTGGTGGCGTTCCTCTGCTCACTGCTCTGCTGCCAACTGAGGTGGAAAACTGTTGCTGCAAAGAGTGGGACCTGTCAGTGACAGACTTTAAAAGTCTCTGTGTCCATGGATGAGAGTATTTGCAGCTGTGGAACTACGACTAATGAATCTGCAGCTTTGAGAAACTTTGCCATCCTAGAGATGGTGTTTTACCTTCCCAAAATCAACTGACAGAAACAACCAGGACCAGCCAGACCAAGCAGCGAGGAGCTCTAATTGCTCCCAGGTAAACAGCACTTCACTGAACTCAACAATGGAGGGAAAGAGTGCAAGGTTCGTATGATACTTGAAGCCCCAATAGCTACATTCAAAGATTGATGCTTCAGTCTTTTTTGGCCTTTTTCAGGTAGGGACAGGTGAAAAACGACAGCAAACAGGAATAGGAGGCGAGAAATAAATGCAAGCCACTGCAGAAAGCTTTAGTACTGGTGCTCACACTCTACTCTGTAAGCTACTGGGGCACCGTCACTCCCAAACGTCGCCCACATTTTTGTTGCTGCAACTACAAAGACCTCCAACCTAAATGAAAGTCCGCTTTAACCCCAAACTACAACTCTTCCTTAATCTTAACACACCACCTATTTTAGTTGCTTTTGAGCGTGCACCCAGCAAAACTTGTAACATCATAAAACAGCATCCCTCCTGACACATTCTTACTGCTTGTCTCTTTTTTTTTTGCTAAAAAAGTCGAGACCTTTAGTTTACGACTCTGTGGAGTCTCGGGATTGCAGTTACCCACACACTGTTGTATCCAGGCAATTTTGTTGCCTTCATTTTCTGTTTTAACAATGAAAAGTCGTGCCAGCACCACATAGACAAACAAACCCAACAAAAAAACAACCCACCATTTTGCAGTCAGATGCCAGGGAGGGTGAACCTTGGCGAGGGGAGTGAAATGTTGTTTTAAACAGGCAGAGTGAGGACAGCCTGCCACAGAGGTTGGGTCATCAGTGTGGTCATTAAGCAGACTGTAATGGGCCATGAGAGAGGCTGTTCTGCTCTGGCGCCGGGCCGGCCGACCTGTGGATCACACCACCATTATCAGTCGATGGATCGCGCCATTATGCCCTTGATGGAGGGGAACTCTGGCTATGTCTGGAGGAGACCGAAAATAGTCACAGCTTGCTGCAAATCTGCAGGCACACCATTATCAAGTGTGGGAATGCACACATGCAGAAACACATGAATTGTGGAGATATCCTCGTTATGGAGAGGGTGCATGTTCATATTTAAGAATCTACATATAGTCCAATTTGGATCACACACCTGAGCTCACATTGGCAGAAATTAAGATTTTTTTTCCCTTTTCTTTCTCTCTTTAGGTGAGAAATGCTTGCACCAGCTACTCTCATCTCCAGTCGTGAACACAGTTTTGCACCACACCTGTGTTCCCCATTGAATTCACCTCCCCCCCCTTTTTTCGATTATTATTTTTCATCCGAGAAAGCTAAAGGTCACGGACATCTGCATGCAGCGGGGAAAGCTGAATGTGAGGGGTCTCGGAGGAAAACAACACGAGGATTGTGAGTGAGCGGATGACAGAAATGCATTCACTACTACAAACGCTAATCACAGTCACTGTCAACACAACCACTCACTCCTGCCATTCCTTCCTTATTTATTTCATTTCATGCCACAGACTTGTCTGTTCGGGTGACTTCCTAACAAAATGAATTGTGTGTCTTTTGTCTCAATGCCTAATGAGGCAGCTTTCGCAAGAAGCCAAGGAATAAAAAAAAAGAATATAAAAAGAAGCTAAAAAACTGGAGGAAATAAACCATCAACCCTGATCTGTTGTAGTCTTGCATTCCAGAATTCTCCATCTGCTCATTATGTATCTACCCTATCTACCCTGTATGGCTGAAATATAGTGTTAGAACAGAGCATACATAGATTTTTAGATTTATATATATTAGCTGAATGCAGATCATGATTTCTTCATTAAGATATTTATATCGAAGAAACAAAAACTAATGTCTTACACAGCTTAAAAAGACTCCAACCAGAAAAAAAACAAATCCCTCCACATTCCTTATCTCGAATCCGTCGGTCCACGTTTTGATGGCCAACCATGTAGCCAGCAGACATCGCAACACTCATTAATCTTAGAATGACTTTCCTGGTGGGATTTGGGGAATTGTAGCTAGTTATGTCTCTCTCCACATGTACTCAGTGCTCAGTCCCGCTGCCAGCTGTGGTCCGAAGAAGCGGATAGGAGACCGGTCTTGATGGAGAGGGATGTGGGCAGCAAATGCCCACAGCAGCCCCAGGACAACACTCACACGGCACGACAGTTGGCCAGACAAACTGTGCTGAGAGTCAAAGTTGCTCGGCTCGCCCGTGAAGCTCATTGATTTTCGAAGCCGGCGTGAGAGGCTCTACATTTGGTGGGGAGATTTTGTGCGCAGGGGGGCGTCTCTTTTCAAAATTCGGGGTATCAAAAGATTGTTGACTTGAAAGACAGGGATTATTTCTTCTCATTTCATCCTCGCCCATGCAATCTGCTTCATCTGTTTCCCTCTTTGTCTCTTATTAGGCTTTCATTTAGAACACACAAAATGTTTTATTTGCCAGCCAACCAATCAGGGCAGGAGGTCTGGACATGCCAGTATTTGCGGACAGTTGGCCAAGTATTCAGCTGGCTGCCAACAGAAATTGAGTTAGAATGGAAAATTCACCACAAGAAACACTCCCACCGTGGATCTTCAAACACATTTGACTGGTCCATGATACCACCCAAGGAACAACACTGTAAAAAATGTCAAAAAAAAAGTTATATTTAGAAACAAACTATTTCTCTCAGTAGGTATTTCTTTCCCTGAGTTTCTTTAGAGAAATACACATTTCTAGGTTCCCAGCACTTTATAATGCTTTGTATTTTACACACATATGGAATTTGATTTATTTTCACAAGCATGTAATCTACTTCTAAAAAATAGTTTAACTTTGAAATAATAAGAATAAGAATAATATGTGCGCATTTAGGCTTCACAGGAGACCTAAATTCATCATGCATGCTTTTTTAGCATTCAGTCACAGTGATTGATTTGTCTGTCAGCAGCAGAGACATTCGGAGGTGAAACGGTCTTTTTCCAGTGCAGTCCCACCATGCCCTTGTATTCTGACCTTTTGTCCAATCCATCAATTACCTCCCTGTTTTTAAACTCATTTATACTGACTGCAGAAAAAAAGCGAGAGAAAGGACATAGTGTAGCTGAGAGCATGCACACACAAACACACTGTTGAATGGAGGTACTGTATACACCCGAACGCTCTCCACATTCTTACACAAATGATTAATGATCAGGCTTGAGTGGGTTTACTCCTCTGCTTAACCCAAGACTGATTTCTTCCATGTGACTAGCGTACTCTTATGCACGTGTCCATACACACTCATGCATTCACGTGGAAGAATGTTCTATGTACAAATATTCTACTTACTTTCAGATCAGAATAGAATAACTTCAACTCTGGCTTTAACATTCTTTGGAATCAGTGAGCAGCATGTCTTATTTATCAAAAAGATTATAGATCAATACATAATCATGTCTTTCTTAAAAATTGAATTGTGCACATGTTCTAAAAATAATTCACCACTGCTCGTTTATGTTTCCTTATGTTTTTAGAAATCATTGAATACCAGGCTAAAATATATATTATTTTTAAATTATGAGACCTAAAAAATCAGAATGTCTACTGTATGGTCAATTAATTTCAAAGAATATTTATTATATATATATATATATATATATATATATGATTTGTGCACACACTAGATAGAAGCAATAAACATGCGAAGCTTTGATTTTTCGAGGTACTGATATTTTTGTACAATTTGACAAAACAGGCAATGCACTGATGGATGTTCACCTGTGGCCCTTAATGAAAAAAATACATGGAATTCACAGAAAATCCACAGCATCTATAGACAGCAGCAACATGTATTAGATATTGACAAAAGACAATCTGCAGGAAGTGCTCTTCAAATGCATCATCATGCAAGCAAAAAAAAAAACAACACTGCACAAGCCTGTTTGTGCAACAACAGACTTAACTTCTATTAGTTCACTGTAATCAGTGTGATTTTTGTTGTATACATCAGCAAGAAACTGAATTTAAATGTAGGGAAATACATAATTTACAGGCAGTCCATTTAGGTTTACATGTATGTTAGGCTAGCTGTTCCCCATGCTTCAAGCCTTTCTGCTTTTCTGTTGCTCTAACTTTTGATGACAAATAATAACATATTTTTTAAATGAATACTCTTTGAAGTTGTGTGAAATGTTACAAAAGCATGTAAATGCATTTTAAAAGAAAATGCATTGAAACAGGATTTAATTGAATCTCTTCTTTATTTCAAACATATCTCAATCTCCAACTGTCACTTCACAATGTCTGTAATACAAGAACTGCTTGTAACAAAAGGCATTCTTACACAAGGGATGTCTGACAAAAAAATCATTTGTCCAGACGTCCTCGATGATAATGCGACAATATCTTTGACGCTGAAGCCCCTGAATGCCTCCATAACTTCCAGAAAAGGCAAAAACCACAAGTGCGTACATGTTGAACGCCTGGAAGCCTCTTAGAATGTAAATTAACAAACTGACAAACACCTTTACACAGGGACTCAAAAACACAGTGAACCAAGGTCAGTTGTGTGTCACTGAAAAAACACTTTCCATTATAAAAGAGGTTGCCTTTTTAAGAACCATAAAATGCAGCTTCATTATAAGGTCACTATTACTGAATAAAATGTTTTGTGAGACCGTACATTTAGTTATGGAATTAACTTCTCTATTGATGAATTACTTTGACCTTTGGCGGTGAGGGTAACTCGTGATTTGTGTGCAGTATGTTATTAACTGCTTTGCGCAATACAAACATGACAATGAACACCTGAATTAAGACGACTTATTGTACATGTAAATACAGACACAGAGGAACCCAAGGGGCCTTGCCATGACATACCCACAATCTATAAGTGAACCATTGGAAAGTCTCTGCGAGAAAGCCATTAACTGAGCTATGATGCTTGTCACCCCGCATTTGATCAGCACTTGGATTTTAAAGCCTCTTTTAAAATGTCACATCTACTTAGTATCACATTATTCAGCAGATAGGGTCCAGACCTTTAAGGTTTTTCATGCCTTTGAAAAGCAGTGGAAATTCTCTCTCTCTGTCTCTCTCTTGTGAAAATCTGCAGGCAAATGTCACCTGAATGATATATGGAGCATTGTATTCAAGGACTTTGTGCCATTTTTAATGCCCCTTTTTATTTGCTACATGAATAGAGGTAAAATGTGTTTTTGTCTTGAGGTTTTTTCTCAAGGAAAATTAGCTTTCACCTTAGACAACTGGTTAAACTGTGTGTGTGTGTAAGTCAAGAAAAAGAAAAAAGCTCCAGGCATTCAGTGTGGGGGATATGTGACAACATGCTAGCATTATACAATACACAAGAAAAAAAAAAAAACAGGACACAAGATCGGTATTGTGCCCTTCTTTATTTCTGTTATTCCACCCTCCTCCAAGTACATGAAGCTTGATAACTTAACACTAGGGGGCTCACATGCATTCTTATACAGTAAAGCAACTCTTAACTGAGGGAGGAGTGTCACCCAAATGACTGTCCAGTGTATTATAGATTTTGCTTTATTGTGCCAAACATCCCTTTCAGACTGTTGGACAAAAATCTACAGAGTGGATGGAATAAATTTGGAAATAATCATCTGAATTAAGCATGCAACACTGCATCGTGTCTCCTGACACCAAAGTGCAAATTAAGGACACCATGAACTGTGGATTTTTACGAAATTTAATAGGAGGAGGAGTGGTGGCAGGGAGGGGAGTGTGCAAGATTGCAAGCGAAAGAGAATAACGCAAATCCCTGCCCTTGTCTATGTGCATGCATTCGTGTTACCCGATTTCCAAGTCATGTAAAGTTTGTGGTGGTTTTTTATCGTGTGCACGCTCCATCACACCGCTAAGTCAATCCTACACGGAAGCAGCGCATGTGCAAGTCTTTGCAAACAGAGCAGCTGGTCTACCCTGTGGGAGTCATTAGCAGTGAAGCTCATCCTTTTGTCACACACTCCAGTGTCTGTCCCTCACCTCTCAGCCCAACCTCAGGGCCCGTCATGTTCCCCCTGCACACCTGGCTTTGCTTCCTTCTTCTCTCCGACTTCAAGGCTACGCTGGCTTGCTGCTCCCATAGAAGCTGAGCTAGATAACGAGAAAGAAGGGGAGAGATAGAGAGAGAACTGTGAAAGAGAGAAACAGAGACAGGATGGAAGAAAGAAGAGCACAGATAGAGGAGGGGTAGACGGAGAGAATGAGGTCTGTCAGCTCTCCGCAAATTATTATCCCAGAGTCCTGGAGGACGCTAACCCCCAGACATACCTCTCCTCTTATAGTTCATGACCAAAACAGAGCTCACGCTGACTTTCTTTCTCTGCGTGTTCTTCACATCCGTCACCTCCCTTGTAGCTCCATTCATCCATCTATACATCCATCGGGCCATCCCGACTGCTGTACATTTGCTTGCCTTTGCTCGCTGTCTCTCCACAGTCACGCCACAGGGAGAGTCAGTTATATGAAAGCCTCCTCTTCTCTCCTAATCTCACCATGGCAGAGAGGCTGGCGCTGGCTTTGCTTCAGATACACAGACTCCCGTTTGCTTGCCTCTGCCCAGAAAAATCTCTGCTCATAGTTACCACTGACAGTATGCCAACACATGCTCCACACCAGCCCAACAAGCCCCAGTGCCTTGTCTCCTGTACGGCTCAGCTCTGACCCCACTCAACCTCACATGTACTTATTAAGATGTAAATTGAAATTGTTTGTATTCTCTTTCAATGTTGGTGAAATTGGCATTTGAAAATAGATTGGGGGTACTTAGAGGTGGATTGAGGATAAGATAGAGAGGAAGCAGGTGGCTGGATTTAGGGATGAGTGCTTTTCCAGGAATTCAATAGTTCTCCAATGGAGATGTCCCATGCCTTATCTATATCAGACAGACGATGAAGTGCAATTGATCCCAGGGGTAGGGAGCTTGTGAGGGGAAAAAAAAAAAAAGAAAAATCTTTCCTCCAGTTGCCATGTCCTGGAGGTGAGGAAAATTAATGTGATTTCTAGACTTGCCTACTTGTTATATATTGTGTCTGCTGGTCTCACTTGGGACGGTTTAGGATTCTCCCAGCAGACTGAGGCCATCCCTCACTGGATCCAAAGGGAGTCAGTGCAGATTGGGAATGAACTCCATTTATGGATTTTCACTCTAAATAAAGTGGCTCATTCCATGTGAATGGCCATGACCCCAACACAATTAACCTGGCAATTTGTCACATCCAAGGGCATCCACTGGGAGTTTGGGGAAATTGGCCAACTCGACATCATCCCTCACTCCCTGATCGGTAATGGCAGAGAGGAGAGATGATAGACATGATTTACCCTCACCTATGCATTATCTCTCCCTCCCTTTCACCATCCCTCCTTCTTTTTCCTTCCACCGACACTTCATCCTTCTCACCAAAAGCCTTCCTCGATTTTGCTTAGTTTCGTGAATGCATCGCTACACAGTTGCAGCATTTACAGAAGAGTCACATTCCTTTACAAGCCTGTTAATCGTGACTGCGGCTACTGCTTGTGGAAGCAAAGCAGCGAGGGCCCTCCCAACTGGATGAATGAAAATACCATTGATTTCCTATGGAGACACAGTGCCAGTCCTGTTGCGCAGGCACACAGGGTGGATCAGGTGTTAATGAATATCAATGTTAATCTAATGAAGGAGCCGGAAAAAAGAGGGGACGAGCAGCGAGCTGGGAGCAGCCTGAGGAGAAAGATGAGCTTTCAAAAGTTACATGAGGCAAAGTCTTTTAGCGAAATGTATGGAAAAGCAACTCACAGCAGTAATTTGCTTTAAAGTTTTTGTCTATACATTATTGACAACAAATTAACACATTTCTCCTTTCTGTGATTTAAGGAAACTTAGCTTTCACAGTAGTAATAAATTTAAAAAAACGAAAAAACAAGACTTTTTCCTTGGCAACTATTCTTCCATTTAGACACAGAGGAGCTTTTATGTTATCACACCCATTCTTGTTTGGCCTTATCCCCATCCAGAGGAGCGATTATCAGGGTGACAGGGTGAAGCCTGTCCTCCCAACACACACCAGGTCAAAGCAAGCTGTCCTCCCCTTGCTCTGCAACCATTGTTAATTCTCCCCTATTTTACACCATTGATCTCCTGCCTCCCAGCCCAAACATCCACGTCTTTGTGGAGCTGTTAAGCTGCTCTGCAACTGGACTTTCTGCCCTGTTGTTGCAAGCGTAGTATCGATCCTGAGCTCCCACATGAACTGCCAACTGGGTAAAAAAAAAAAAAAAAAAAGAAATACATAAATAAAAAGAGGTAAAGGTGAGATGCTTAGTATAATGAATGTAACAACCTTTAAAAACAGCCATGAACACATTTCTTTATGTCCACATAAAGTTCTCATGTTTGCTTATTTTGCAGTGCAAGCACTATTGGTGGTGGTTGAACTCAAACACAAAACTTGGACAAAGCTAATCCACCATAAAATAATCTGGCTTTCACAAGACTTCCACACAAGAACATCTACATACAGTATGTGACAACATTTGCAAAATAGTATGTTTTTGTTTGCGATGTTTCACAAATACCTTTCTGGTCAACATATCTTCTTTACCCAAATCATGCTATTTTCCTGTATCTCCAGCAGTATCATTTAGTGTCCCTAGATACTTATATTCATTTAATGACAGTCACAATTTTTAGCCGCTTGTTGGTTTGTCATCCTGCTTGCTCTGAAATCAAAGATATCTTTTAATTTGACCTCTTTTATTTTCTTGGTGTTCACCTAAAGAAAACGAGTATGGCATCAGTCAGCAAGTGTCTCTTTTAAAAGACATTATTACCAGACATTATATTCATCGATAGCCTTGCATTGGAAGTGATAATGATTTTGATAGCTGAGGAAGTCACAGATCAATGTTAAACAGGGACCAAACTTCGATGAAAATTAAAATTAAAATGCAGGGATCACACTAATATTTTATATCAGAAAGCAGCAGGAAACCAGATCTTCTACTCTTCTTCCTCTTTCTTGTGTATTTGGTACATCTGACATCCATTGTTTTTTTTATGCTTATACTTAACCATGCTTCTAACACATAGTTATTGTGAAAATACAAAAAGGAATGACATTTTCTTAAAACACACAGTTTTGGTACCAATCCAACAAGGAGTAAAACCAACATGCATTTTCCTTAAATGATAAGTAGTAATAATAATCTCACGTGGCACACAAACCTGATCTCGTGGCTGAATGTCCTGTTACCTCCTCATTCTTTGTGGCTCTTTCAGTCTGGAGGTGTTTCCTTCTCTGTCACAAATTTAGCTTTTGGCAAAAAAAAAAAAAAAAATGAGGCTGGTTATGTTCCTTTTAAAACCTAAATGAGAAAGCAGTTTTTTTTTTTTTTTTTAGGAATGGAGTGTTTGTGAGACAGGGTTTACTAATAGATTATTGAAAATGTATACACATCTTTAACCAAATCTCCTAACATGTCTTCTAATCTAAAACTACAGAAAAAAAGTACTTACATGAAGGTTTTCTGATACGGCACAGCCATTTAAGTAAAATGTGTCAGGGTTTAAAGGAAACGTTAACTGTCAGTAGGAAGCAGAGCAAAAAGTTGGGGGACAAGATATGTTTTGTTGACCCATCCACCCACCCAAACACTTTGTCTACTGCAGTCAGCATCATGTTACTTCTGGCCCTTCCTGATAGGCAACTGTCAAGTCACATGGCAACTACAATCAGGTCGCCATGATAAAAACTGGTGTTGTGGGCATTTAAATAAATGTGGACTGACATTCTTTCTGAACTCAACACCCCTTAAAAATTGTGTTTTGCTGACCAGAGCCTACTACTACATCAAAACCCCGAGACATCACAGGTTCAACCATGCTGAAACCACACCCAATAGCACCCACACCATTCGCAGTGCAGAGTGCGGTGAGGGGTTAAATGTGAAGTCACTGATTCTAATCTGATACAGGTTCGGTCGAATTCAGTGAATATCTCCTCTCGGTCTGCTAGCCGTGTGTTCTGTGTGGTGTGTGAATTTAAGGACAACTGAAATCAGGTGTTTGTACACAGCCCTGGCTCTGTAAAGAGGGAACAAACGAAGTGGAAGTCCAGAACACTATTCCAGCATGTCTTGTTCACAAAGCCAAAGAGGGCAGCATGACACCGCTCTTCTTACAAACAAACATAAGCTGTGTTCCGAATAAATGTCTCTCATTCCATTCATTTCTAATAAAACATTTGTAAGGCAGTTTTTTAAAAAACAAATTCTTTTTTTTTCTATGTAAGTGTTTACTTGATGTCACTTTCTTCTGCTTCACTGCCTTTGCACGCTATTACCATTGTTCATCAGTCAATGGAATATCAATCAGTGGATCAGTAGAATAGCTGAAAAGACTAACAAGCGAGCTGAGTCACCCACAGCTACATGCTCATGCAAAAAAAAAAAGGGAACTCGTAAAAACATTGCTCCCTACCACTGCTCCACAGGGTACCGTTAATTTTGTCCCAGCTTCAAGAAGTGGCTCCCACAATATTAATGAGATTAGCATTACTTTTTATCCTTGATCTGTTTTTTCAGCCACAAGAAAGGAATTAAGCTCAATTTATTAGGCCAACTATGAAAATCTACATCACCCAGGCAACTGTTGCAAACTAATGAATAAACAGCAGCAAAAGCGACTGTTAAACAAAGCCTCCTCTTAGCAGATAATAAAGGAGATAAGTGAGTCTTTGCAGGTATCAGCAACCCTGGAAAGTCATCCATCCCCCATTAGTTTTCCACCTGCTTATTTAGCAAGAGGCTGCAGTGGCAACAAGGCAAGCGAAACAGCAGACATCCTTCTGCACAGCGTCGTCCTTCAGCTCCTCCTGGGGGACGGCCAAGCACTTCCAGGTCAGCTGCAAGAATCCGTCTCTCCAGTGTGTCCTGGGGTTTCCTCCTACACAGTTGCATTCTCAGCACTGTCAAAGGGGAGACAGTGGGGAGTCATACTTACTACCTCATTTGGCTTCTCGCAGTGTAGAAGCATAGTGGCTCAATGCCAGACAAGGGTCGGTTGATCACATAGTAGTCTCAGCTGAAACCATTAAAAAAAAGAAGCTTGAGCGTTAGTGAAAAAAAAACAAAACAGAAATGTTGTTTCTAGTTACAGAAACTACTCATCATGAGACACTCACAAGCTGAGTTTAGCAGGTAGAAAATCCCTCATGTTGCCCACATTTGGTTACATTGTTGATACTTAAACGCAAAGCTTTGGATGATGGAAAGGACAAAGAGTTGCAGTATTTGGTGCTTGACTAATAGTCGAGGAATTGCTAAAATGATTTGCCTTGTTCTTGCAGCAGGCATCAGCGCCTGTGTGAAGTTTCATGGTAACCAAACCAATAGCTGTCAAGATATTCTGTTGTCAGGGGATCAATAAAGTTTGGAGGAATCGCCTTCTAGGCATCATAGATGTCTAGAAACTTTTACAGCAACTCCTCCAATAGTTTTTGAGATATTTCAGACTGGTTGGACTATTTGAGTGTCTGTCAATCAAACAATTTGATACGCTGCCATGACAGTGATCCAGCCAGAAACAGAGCTTCACACTTCACACATGAACGATGAAGGAAAATGGTCATCCTGGAACCAGTGCAGTTCATCTTTGACTCCAATCTCGAAAAAAAATGGCACCAGTATCAGAGTCTGCATCGGCATCCAATCCAATATAATCAAAATGCAGCACACACATCTGCTGCTAGAAGAAGGTTGTTGGTCACTCTTTGGAGAAAAGACTCCGCGCTCTGAAGTGCTCTGAAGTGCTCTGAAGCCAGATTAGAATTCCTCAAAGATATTTCTTTGACTTATACCAGACTGTAATTAGGCTCGAGGCAACTTCTTCAAAAATCGCAAGTTAAAAACTGTCAGTTTAGAAATCGCCCCAGACTGTGCAGGAGACAGGAGGTCAGGCCTTAGCACGTCACATAAAGTGAGAGGGTTAACAAGAGAATCTGTTGTTATGAAAGGCTCCACAGGACTGCCGGTTCATGTAGGTGAAAGTTGAGAAAAAAAAGCCATTGTTGCATACTTGCAGATTTCTGATATACTGTATCAGCTCTAAATCCTTCGTAGTGCTGTGGGACATTTACCAGCATCACATTTATGGAGACATTTTATGCACTGTATCCTTACAATGTGTGTGTTATTATTCAGTCATAGCAAGGCTAATATAAAGGGGCAGTAACAACACAAATAGACAAACTGTAGACAGAGAGAGAACTTTTCTTGGTAATCTCAGTCTCCACTGGGATTTCGGATCACTCCTCTGCTGTGATGAGCTCCAGCAAGCTTTGGAGGTTTGAAGGCTTCCTTCCCATCACTCTAGTCTTTAGTTCCCTAAACAGAGTTGTGATGGGATTCAGGTCTGGACTGTAGTTTCAAAACAATGATACTGTTTTCTGTTAGCCACTTATTGACGACTTGGCTGTACGTTTTGTCTTTTTGGAAGGTTTAATACTACCCAAGGCCAGATTTTTTGCAGACTGCCTAGTGATTTCCTTCAGAATCTTAATACACTCCTCTTTTGTCATGGTGCCGTTACTTTGACAAGGTTGTCTGGCCTACTTGCTGAAAAACACTCCCAAAGCAATGCATTCCCACCACATTTGACTGTTCTTGGAGATTCCCCTTTCTCTCGCCAGAGAGAAAGGGGAATCTCCAAGTACTCTTTGTACTTTTTCCTTATGCTTTGGACTGTGCCTGCTGGCACTTAAAAAACATTGGATAGGACTTTTTGACCTTTTCCAATCTTGGGAACACCCATCAATGCATAACATTCTCTCTCAGTGATGGACCTTGATAGCAAATTTACGAAGCACTTATGTTTTAGCCACAGACTTGGAATTGACTAGTAACTGACTAGACAACTACTGCATCAGCTGATCTTACTTCATAGTGTACTAAACCCTCTAAAACACTGTAGAAATGACTTGGCTCATTTGGAGTGGCATAGAAGCTGCATTCTCTCTAAAATTTGTGACAGCTTAAAGGCATTTGAACAATATTGGACATGGTATCCCCAACATCTCTAACACAAGCTCTCATTGTCTTTTGTCTCTTGTTTATGCCATTTCCAGCCAGAACAGACCTGTTGGTCAAATAAAAATTCATCATAAATCAAAATGTGGTATGAATGTGATTAATTTGCAGCTTATCTGGAGTTTTAAGTCTGCTGTGGCGCTGTAATTCCCATCTAAGCAGCAAAAAAACTGATTTGATGAACTTTAACGGCAGGAAACAATTGAAGTCTCCCTTAGTGCTTCTTTTGGCAGAAATCCAACCCATCCATCCATCTGTCTATCCTTCGATCCCTCTCAGCTGTTCGCCCCGTCTCACCATTACCGCTGCCACATTCCCCAACGAGCTTTCACAGGCAGTGGAAACAGTTTGTGGGAAAAAAAAGAGAATGTGCTGGGTTAGACTCGACCAAAAGCACTCGAGCTAAGTGAGTCAATAATTCTTTTTCCTCTCCCTTCATCGTACCCAGACACCCCTCACACCCACAGACAAAACCCCTCCACCCACCCTCCATTCACACGCCTGCATTATCCTAAGCCAAAGCATCCGAGGTGTGTAGCGTAAGCCTCTGCAGTGCGCCTCATGTTTCATAAAAAGATAAGGCCCACTAAAAATACCAATCGTGTGTGGAGAGATAGCCGAGCATTAGGAGAAGTATCTACGGCGAGCAGCCAGCGAAGCACTGTCTCCTTTAATTCCAACCACAGACATCTAAAAAAAAAAGAAGAAGCAGGACTCCACAGACCCAGACACTATTTTATAGAGAAACAGGCTCAAAATATTGATAGTTAACACATCTCTGTATGGATGTATTATTAATATTAATCTCCTCTAAGAATGGGTAATAGAAAAGAAAAAATTAACACAGAATGGCACTCTAACAATGTAAGATGCTGTGGCAAACAAAAAAAGGAATGCTGCAAAATTAGCTTCAAATGAATAGTGAGCACTTGCCTGACTGGAGAAATTCAAGGAGATGTATTTTAAACACAGGTTCATTTACATCATTGAGATTTGATAAAGCTTTTTTCTTGTCTAATCTGAACATGGAAAGTGACTTTGATCCCTACATTTTATTTTTAATTGTTACTGATTAAAGGTTGATCTGTGTTTGAAATGATTTGCCACAACTTCAGCTGTCAAAAGTTATCACCTCTCATTGCAAGAAAAGTTACTTCTCATGGAGATCTATAGTTAGCACCTATAGTCTTTAAGTGTATAATGTCATAAGAATGTCTCAGAAAAGACGCATGTGCAAATGAGTCTGTTAAGTGATGTCAACTTCTCCTCAGTTACAAACCAAGAAAATTAAGTAAATGATCTTTGATTTCAGAGCGAGCAGAAAGACACATGTAAGTAGCTATAAATGGTGACTGTTTCTACGTTAACGAGGCTGCACAGTGCCTCAGTGGTTAGCACCATCGCCTTGCAGCTAGAAGATCCCTGGTTCAGAACGTCCTGGTCATCCCGGGATCTTTCTGCATGGAGCTTGCATGTTTCTTTCTGCATGTTCTCCCTGTGCATGTGTGGATTTTCTCTGGGTTCTCTTGCTTTCTCCCACAAACCAAAAACATACTCAGGTTGATGATGAATTGATGACTCTAAATTGTCTGTATGTGTGAATGTGAGTGTGCTTGTTTGTCTCTATGTGTGGCCCTGTGACAGATTAGTGATCTGTCCAAGGTGTCCCCTGCCTTCACCCTAAGTCTGCTAGGATAGACTCCAATAGCCTGCGACCCTAATGATGATTAATTGGCATATAGATAGTGGATGGATGGATGGATCTAGACACAGCAACTGATTGAAAACACAGGTATCACAGAGGGTAACAACGATTATAATTCATGCTTCAAGCTTCAACAGTTTGATGTGGATAAGTTCTTGTTAATCATTCATTTATGGAGAGGATTCTTACCTTCTGCTTTATTGCGTGGTAACTTTTACGGTCTACGGTTAATAAGAACAAACTCATTAAGATTCTTAATATGTCTAGCAAGGTTACAAGTCAACAGCAACACAGTAGGATGCAGCTTTGTGAGTCCCAAG
This sequence comes from Acanthochromis polyacanthus, assembly GCF_021347895.1. Taxonomy (NCBI): domain Eukaryota; kingdom Metazoa; phylum Chordata; class Actinopteri; family Pomacentridae; genus Acanthochromis; species Acanthochromis polyacanthus. Next base: position 25,885,722 of record NC_067123.1, on the reverse strand, counting down.
TGTTGAGGACAGGGGCAGACAATCTTCAGTGATGTATCACATCTTCCCTATCGTGAATACAAGTTGATACTAGCAGGACAGAGGTTCAGGCTACCACAGGCTTCTAATGTCTAGAGATTTTTTACATCCTCCAGCTCTTATATACATATCTGGCTGATATGAGGTGTGTATCACTTGTATTTTCTTGTGCTCTTGGTTTTTAGTGATGTTGAAGCTGTTGTTAAACGTCTGTTTGTAACTGCAATGTCTTTTCTGTTGGGGCTGAATTATATCAGATCATAGCACCCAACACAAAGACTGAAAGAAAACTAACTACAGCAAAGGTCCACATAGGATCATATCTTGATACTGATGACGGAGAGCTGCATTAAATATACCATATCCTGTCGCTAAGCAAAGGCTGATCCTCACAGGGAGGTCTGTTCTTCTCTGTACGCACAGCGGTGAGGCACAACATGGTGAGTTGTTTGTGCTGCTGTTTTTACTCATGCATACAGAATACCAGGAATACAGCTGTGAGCACACACACACGTCCAAGCTAATTGGGCTTTTCTGATGTCATGCAAACTCTTGGCGAAGCAGCTATTGCACGTGTGCAACCTTAAGTTACATGTAGCTTGTTTGAGAGATACCATGAGGGAAAATGTTTAGCTTAGACAAAGCATTTGTTTCTTTCATCCCTTCAATTCCCCTTCTCACCATCCAGTTCTAATCTTGTTCTGTGGAGAGATTACACTTTTTAAATTTTTAATTTACATAAAACAAGACAATGGGGTGGATGAGAGAGGCAGCATAAGAAAGAGAACAAACTGACTTTAGTTTGAGGTTTATGCAGGGCATTTAAAATGATGTGAGGCATCGATTTGTTCCAGGAGAATCAAGCAACTTGCCAGCAGGTTCTTAGCCTTCTTAGCCCTGATATGAGCAAATTCAAACCTACATTAAAAGCTCATCAGAGTGGCTTAACCCTCAGAATTATCAGCACCAATCAATTATTCAGTGTCAAACACAGAGTGCTGATTTAGCTACTTAATAAAATGTTTCCTCCTCTCAGCAAAAAGTGCATGATGCGAAACACGGATAAACTCACTCTTTGACAGAACTGAAGAGAGTCACAGTTTGTAGCACCGCTGTTGTATTTATATTTAATATGAATTCCTATCCTTGTTATTCTTTATCATATTGTGGTTACTACTACTTAAATCTTCCAAATCCAGCTTTTGTTTATATTTTACCTCAATTTCAAACTATTTCCTTGTTCCTATGCTGTCACTTCTTCTATTTCCATTTCTATTTCCTTTCCAACGTCACTATTTTTAATACAGTCCCTTTGTATTCCATTTTTACCTTTTCTTCTTCTCAACTTTTATGACTTCATGCTAATTTTTTAATTTTCACTTACATTCCATTTAGCACCTACTGCTGTTCGACCCCTGCTTCTTCTAATTAACTATTTAGCTATTTTACTTTTTAGTTCTTCTACTTCAGATTGTTCTTCTTCCCTTTTTCTTATCCTCTTTTACTTCTTTGTCTTGTGCATCTTCCTCTGGTGTTTATTTGTCATTCTTTGATTCATCTGTTTTTTAAATTTCCTCTTCCATTTTATGCCTATTATTTTATTTCTTCCTCCATCCATACCAGTTCTCTTCATCTGTTTCATTTTAACTTCCCCTTCTTTCCTTGCATTTTATTTTCCACATCTTCTATTTCACACTACATTTTCACCTGCTATGTCGGTATTGCTTCATTTATTAAAACATGAATATAAAGTAGTATATGGAAATTGTCATTTTAAGGTCTTACATTCCTAAACATACAGTAACTTTTCCCCACAAAGTTCCCAAAGTCTCAAGCACTGTAAAGTCAAATAAAATACTTTTCATTAAATTTCTGTAATTGACTTGTTCGCAAACTCTTCAAAATTAGATTCTTATGACTTTTCCTTTACTTTTCTGGTTCTACATTTACAGACTGACTACAAATTATATAGTTTCCAGTTGGCACAGACAAGTCGTGCACTTTACTGTGACAAGAAACAGATTACAACTGCCAACACTTGAACCATATCCAGTTCCTTCAGATCTTTTCTAGACCTTCACCATTTGGATTTCTATCAAACCAAAGTGGGTGTCGAGTCATCGCTTGCTCCTCATTTTAGCTGGGATATGGATGGAAAAAGATTACTGCGGATACACTCACCCAGCCTGCCCCACCAGTCCAGCGTTTCATCTCTCAGTGTGATTAAATGGGAGACATTCGCACCCGATTTGTTAATTCATCAAAACGGTAACTTGTGGGATACAGAGGTTGTATTAATCACATTTTGGGAAAATTCATGTTGGCTTGCATAAAGCTCAAACAGGCATGCATTACAGATTAGTCTTCTGGTGAAGGTGCCTCACCAGAGACCCGTCGCATTAATATATTACCCCAGTCACAAGGTCTGAAGTGAAAAAGAATGAGAGAGGGACAGAGACAGACAGAGAGAGACTATGTGTCTATTCTGGGTGATGACAAGTTTTAGAGGGAATACAGATGATGAACTTAGAATATCAGCCAAAGATCTATGAATACCTTTTTGAGAAGCAAAACCAATTCGGGATACAATGAATGGAGTTAGAGATATGAAACCTGCTGATTTGTGAGCTTTTTCAGAGTCATATCTGCTTTGGAATGATTGACTGCTAAGAGTGGATTGTAATCATCTGCAGAAAAGGAGCATCTAGAGTGTTAGGAATACTGTTTAAGTGGTATGAAATTCCAACTGTGTGTACGGGCAGGTGGGGTGTTCTTGGCTATCTTGTTTTCCTCTCCTTTGTCATCTAATTTGTCTCATAACTAGGGTTTATAACAGTCATTAGAAGGTAAATCCCCTTGGCTCAACTTTCCTCAGTAAAGTACTGGCATTCAGGGCTTGATAAATGGACACTCAACACTGGTTATTATGATGAATGGGAATTTCACACTGGTAACAGTGCCAGGTACGGGAGAAAAAAAAACCCCTGAAAGAAATTCCTCCCCAAAAGTGCTGCCAAAGGCAAATTGAATACTGATGCCTATAGGGTCAGTTGACATTCACAGTATTGGCTTTTATTGGATTGTTGGACTTGCTTGAAGTTAGGCCAGGGTACGGGGAGGGGCTCTGGCAAAATGTGATCCATTTCCAAAAAAAAGGAAAGCTAGAAAGCAATGTCCAATACATCTAAGACGAGGTGGGAAAAAGAGTCAATAAACAGATCAGCTGTTACCATGGTGAGGCAGATTAGTGAGGCTCCATGGCCATTTAGTCGTCAGTGCAGGCTGGTGGGCCTTGTGCTGCAGACATGGATGCAGCCAGCCAATACATTACACCAACTGTATTATTATTAGATAAGTACATGAGAGAGAGAGAGAGAGAGAGAGAGAGAGAGAGAGAGAGAGAGAGAGAGAGAGAGAGAGACACTTTGCAAACTACACTGGGTGTCTGATCAATGCGTTATATTAAGCAGTGCAGAAAAAGAGTGCACGAGGAGCTAAAGGGAGAGGAGAGATTCAGAGGCGAGGGAGGTACAGTATAGGGCAATTTAATCACAACCATCTCAACTGGATAATAAGAGAAGAGCGAGAGAATATAAATAGTGAGCGAGAGACTAATGGAATTCATTTTAGGAGAGTATTTAGCCTATTTCAGAGAGAATCCAGGGTAATCAATTAAAAGCGCTTTTAGCCCAGGACTCAACTTTAATTACTCTTCAAATGTGATTACTCTCTGACATGCTACCTTCCTAGAAATAGATGTAATATTAGCTACATTAAAATGTTGGCTTTATTAGGCTCTAACAGAAAATATAAAAATGTGTAAATGAGTAGCTGACACGAGAAACTAAGGTTAATTAATATGACTGTGTAAGCACCAACATCAGAAACAAATTTCACTTCAGTCCTTTACTTTGGTTTTGACCAGCTTAAGCTATGCTTCTAGTTAGAAAACAATAGCATGCTCACAGTAAACCAAGACAGTTAACACAGTACACTTCTCATCTTAATTGAAACTGCTCTCACCAGACTCACCATTTCTCAAAGAGTAAAATCTGAGAGAAATAACTAAATATGAAAAATAACACCCAAGCCGATCAATACAACTGTTAATTAATAATGCTTAGTTACCTCTGCATTATCGCTTGGCATCTTAATCTTTGAATATGACAGTAATGTTTGACCTGCCATCCATTTGGCAAATGTGCACACTGAAATACCTAAAAAAAATAAGGTTTCAACACCAAAAAATGGAATATTGACTTAAAAGTAAATGCAGTGCCAGCACTGGCATGAAAGTTGACCTGTGTGTGTGATGAAACTCTAAAATCTCTCACCTCAGGCGCTGGGTGCTCTTTATTATGCTAACTTATGCTTTGTGTCCTCTCTCTTCTAGTGATCCAGAAATGTTCCACTTTTGCCATTACGAAAGATCTCAAAGTCCCTTAAATAGTCTATATTATGTATATTTACAAGTTTGTATTTTTGGGGTCTACTACAATAGCTCTAGACACTTTAATGGAGCTTCGCCCTAGTTTAGACAGGCAAGAAGTCAGGCTAGTCACAGTCTCCTTTTTCTGTGCACATCTTTAGTCCACCCTTCCCTATTAGCGCAATTTATAACTGAGACAGTGTTCAGTCATTCTGCCTGCACTATGCTCGACACATTGCAGCTACATCAGCCTCCACTGAGCAGCAAATCACTTCCTCCTTTTCCCCAGCCTCCTCTTTGTGTTATAAAACTTTCTTTGAATGTATCCAGCTCTGCTAAGGGCTTCCTGATCTCAGGGACTGTCTGTGTCGTGCTTTCTCAGATTGCTCCAGAGCATCACTCGAGCAGAGTCACTCCCAAACATTAATGTAGGTTATTCTAAAATAAAAAAAGTAAAGTTGGCTGAAGTGTCCCTAAAATTATATTCAAAAAAAACCTCGCACACATTAGTTCCGTCATACAGTACATTGTGGTGACACTTTTCTCACCCTCTGCTCGAAAAACTTTGTTTTTGCTCCTATTACTTTAAGACCCCCCTTGAAAATGCACAATCTGCTCTGATTGGTCAGCTGGCCTGAGACAAGCAAGGTAACTATTTGAATATCATAACCTCAGATCTAGGTAGAAGTAGAAAGCACAAGTGACTATATGAGGAAATGGCGACAAACCTACTCAGTCTTTGTCTTAGGGTGTACCAAATTAGTAGTTAGGCAGGGGTGATGTAAATATATCACATAGTGATGTAAATAGGCAACAGAAGAAAAGACTGGACTTCAAATGAGGTGCTAAGGCAGGAAAGAAGTCATGTTTGTACCTTTGGTGTGAAGTTTGGACACTGTCAATTTCCAGAAGTTTTACAAGCACAAAACAAACAACAACAACAACAAAAAAACAATATAAGACAGTAAAGGGGAAAATCAAAAGGCATAATATGGGCTCTTTACATGCTCCTCAAGGAGATGAGGAAGGAGAAGAGAAGGGGTCTCTGATGGTGCTTAGAGCAAAGAAACACCAGTGTATCCTTCCTGCCAAATTAGGAAGAGCTAAGACACGAGGAAGAGTAGATGTGCTAACATAATAAAAGGCACCCACTGTATTACCAGCCAGTTAAAGCCTCAGTCTAAAGGTGCTTAGTCAATATGTGCTCACAGTCCCCTGGACACTAAGGAGGTCTGTTAGAGCCGCAGAGCTGGTGCAGCAGTCGCCTGTTTGTTTGACGGGCAACCAGCACTAATCCACTGCTTTAAAACACTCACAGAGGGGGAGAGGGATCGAAATGGCTGGAGGGCACACTCCAGAAAATATGCAACTCTGCACTCACATATACTCCCAGTGAGACTGGGATACAAAATGCACCACCGCAAGCACAGAAACACACATATACAAACACGGTGACAACCAGTGTAAAGACGTCATGTTCTCATGCCTGATTGGACGGATGAAATAAGACAGCAGAACAGGAGCTTTGATTTTGAGCTGTTCACTTTGTAAAGCTCCCTGTCATCTGTCACATCTGATGAATGCAAGCCCAGAAATTACACTACGGGCCATATCTTTCCACATTTTACATTTTTCATGCAAACCCAGCATGTCCTCTGCTTCATTCTGCCACGGAGGACATGAATAGACTACAGAGATGGCCACTAAATCACTGCCATTCAGTTCAAGAAGTGAAACTCAGTGACACACATGCATCTTCTTGAGTGCCAATTAGAAAGATGAAAAAAAAATCATTTGATGGAAATATCTATTTTGATACATTTGTGAGCTATTTGAAGATGTGAAGAAACTCTACAGAAAAGTCTGAATAACATCAGGAGACAATACATGTATTGCAACTTTGCAATTTTCTATTTAGCAGGTATCAAAACTATGTTTTAGAGTTAGTTTTTTCAGATTCTTCAAACGTATCACGTTTTGGAAAGTGGAAAACCAAAGCTAGAATGAACAAAGTAACAACTCAGTCAAACTGAAACGGCAGCATGTTCCTGCTGTTTTGCACATTCAATTGCTTAAGACATTAACCAGCAACAAGGTGATGGATTTACTACTTCTTCGTAAATGGTTATTGCTATGACTACTGAGAATAAAGAACTCTGAAAGCGCAATCATTATGTCTGTATTAACAATGGATCGCATGATTACTTGTGAAAGTGGCAATTTGTCATGATAAGCTGACAGACAAATATCACCACACTCTGAACCAGCTCATTAAAGTTTGTTTGTTTTTTTCCCAGCATCTTTCATCACATTTCATCTCATTGTTTCTGGTCCACAACTTTTTTTTTTTTTTTGATTCCATCCCACTACCCTCATCAGCATTGATTTCAGATCTTTGGATGAGAAGGTCATTTGCATCTTTGTTTAGCCGCAACATAATGAGTCATTTCACAAACCACCCGTGGCACAGACTCGCTCGAATCGACCCAGATGATCTTGAGGCACGATTTGGAATTTGTCTAGATGTTTTTAAAAAGCTATTACAATGGGAGGGGGCATGTCAGAACCTCATTTAAAAGAGAAGCCTGTGAAACCTCATTGAATTTGACTGTTAAAATTCTTTCTAAAAGGCAAATGAAACTCCAAAACAAGCAGGTGGTTTAAGGTGGTTCCAGCAACGAATCCCTTCCTCCCTAAAAATGTGTTATGCTGAAATGTAAATGATGAAACAAATTTTCCAAGGTCTTCCACCGATGTTCATGCCAACAGAAGGAAAAAAACACATCAAAGGCAAATTAAAGTAATGATCACCTGAAACCTAATTTGACTTAACAGGTTGCATTTAGTATCAGAATTCTTTAAAACACTGCAGCGTGCTTGCTATTTGTTCTAGTTTCTGTAATGCAACAATAAATAACCTGAAAGAATTAATCCAACCTGATCATATGAATGATGCATTGTGCTCTAATGCACCTCACAGTCGCACAACAACATTTAATAGTGCACCTCTAATTGGGTCTCTGCTGCCCTCTCCTCCTCCATCCATTCCTTTTCTTGTTCACCTGTTTGTTTGGATTGTACAGTACTCAATTAATCATTTTTATTGCTGGGCTGGCTAGGAAATATCACATGCCTCGCAGGCTTTTATACAAAAAAGAATTTATGAATAGTCTTCAAGGAAATATTTATTTTTATCCATTTACAGTCAAATTTGATGTCAATTCTTTAAGGTCAGCTTTGCCGCTGGACTGAGAAATCTTGCATATACCTCTCTCAAGATTTGTGCACTGACTCTGACATTTAAACCTTGGAAATAGTCAAACCTGCAGTGGGACTCCAGCTTTGAACCCCCAAGGTTACCAGAAAGTTTCAGTTAGTTCATTGAACGAGTTCACAGCACAGTCCATGTAAGTACGACAAAGCACTTGTTCCCTGTTCTCTCCCGTTTGATGTTTCTACCACTTCGTCACCATCCTCATCATCACCTGCAGACTGCTTAAATAAATCTGGGATATCTTAACACACTTGCTGGCATCGGCCAGCCAAGTCTTTCCCTCTGGTTGGTGCACCTTTTCTGCACTGCTGGTCGATGGTTTTCTCTTTGGAGCCATGTTTTTGCAATGAATGCTGGATATATTGAATAAGTGCTACATATTAATTGCCCGAGTGCCGGATGCTTTCAGTTGGAATGTCGACTACTACCTGCTGTTACAGATTTCATCAGTCACGTTGCTACATGTGAGATAACCTATTGAATTTTGGGGTTCAGAAAAAAATATCTGCCCAAACAAGATTTGTCTTGCAGAAAAAAAAATCACAAGCTTCTCAATGGGTCTCTCAGAGCCTACTTAGAACCTCATGAACACACTTCTGAGTTCACTGTTTAAGGGTGTTTGAGGTAACTACTCAGGGGAATTTTGCGATGAACCATTCAGCAGTGATTTTACACAAATCATTCAGGATTATAGCGTTATACTGTACTTTCAAAGCCCCCTTTATGGTTCTATTCAGCACTTCTTTTCATACAAGTGCAGCATGTCCCTTTCCTAACCCTGCATCTTTTATACCTTCAAACCCTCCAGCTTTGAATCAACTAACTCCTCACTAACCCTCCTCCTAAAACTGATTCAAGTGAACAACCATAGCTGCAGACTCACAGCCCATCCACACCTATCTTACTGGATGAGCACTCTTTGACTCAGAGATGGCTCGACAGATGGATTATATCCCTGTTGTCGGTGTCTCACTGCCGGCCACGGGGCAAAAGAGTTTGATAAAGGCATGTCAAAACAGTTGTAGAGCTCTTGGACTAAGAAGTCCACACTGGGGAGGGGCTAAGATCATGTCTGCCTCTACTCCGTCTCATGCATGGTAACAGATTGTGAGTTCACTCGAGGTGTTGAGCGAAAGGAGAGGAGCAGAATCGCAGCTTTTCATGCAAAGAATGTTTTGTTTTGATTCTTTGAAAACGCAATGCCGCGAGTTAGTTTATCCAGAGACCTGAAAAAAATAAAAAAATTAAAAAACATGCTGACTAACTGTTCTCTGGCGACCTTGCATCCAGTTGGAGTGTGTTTGTGCGTGTGTGTGGGGGTGATAATAGAGAAAGGGTGGAGGCTTCTATAGAAGCAGAGCAGCTTAAGTTTAATTGCTTGTGGTGGCAGTCAAAGTCAATATGCTGGTCAATGGCCCGTGCATCCCGCAGGTTCATTTCCCAATAATTACTCTACACGCGCCTGGTCAATGCATAAGTCTGTCATCATTAAAATAATAAGAATGGGTTGGGCAAGGAGTAGGAGCAGGAAGAATGGAGGAACAAATGCAAAAGAAATGAATGAATCAATACTGCAGACAGGAGGAAGAGATGGTCTGGCACAGCGCAGGAGCAGAATTAAGTGTTGGGCTGGTCTGTGGTTGGACACACACATAACCGCATGCAGGCAATCAAATGCACATGCATGATTAAACATGCAACTTAATGCAGCCAGTGCTTTTTCAGCAAACTTTTTAAGCGAGCTTTTGCAAAACATTAAAATGTTAAACAGATGCAGAAAATACATCACGAAGAAAAATGAATGGAAATGTTCCTCCAATAACTTGCTTAATTTTAGAGCTCCTCTTTGTTATTGTTAAAACATGCACTCGGTAAAATTCAAATGCAGACTAACAGCCAGTACAACTTTATCGACTGGAACTTTTGGTCCGTCTGACAGCACAAACTGAATGACAAGGTCATGACAAACATCGCTGCGTGAATAACAATTCACCAAATGTATTTTAATGCAACTGCCAAAAGCGTTTCTACCACCGGCAGTAAACTGAAAACCTTTTTTCTTCTGTGATAATGAAGAAATTTGATCAGATTTGCCTTTTTTTCATTCAGCCAACCTATAATTCATTTCATATTTTGGATCAAAATACTTGGACGGAAAGCCATTTATTGACAGAAACGAAATAAACATTCCCAAAGCAGCAGCTCAGCTCATTAAAGTTCCCCTGAACCTGCTGGATTGCGGCGTAATGCGGAACAAATCAAAAGGTGTGCGTGTCTGAGCTCGTGCACGGCGGCGCGTGCGAGGCGGTGTGCGTCCTCCGTGGTGCAGCCATGTGTTCTACTGTTGCTCAGTATAATCCTCGGCCTTTACCAGCTGCCCACAGGTCTTTCAAAAACGTCTCACTTGAATTAAAAACAGGTGGACACAGTTTGATTAGCTTGTTAAAACACACCTGCTACTGAAGGGTGAGGTATTAAACACACACACATACACACACGCACATTCATACAAAAAACACACTTTCATATGCACAGAAAAAAAATTGTGCCTGTAGTGCAAAGATAATTATTATAGGTTGAAATATTAGCTACATTAAAAGGTTTCTACAGTAAAAAAAAAAAAATTAAAATGCATTGCTAAGCTTTCTAATACCTATGGGAGAGAATTATGTGAAGAAAAAATAAAATACAGACAAGGGACTCTACCAGCTCACAGACATTTCTTCTTTGCTTTGTAGTAAAGTTATTGGTGCTCATTTCATCCAAGTGAACTATTGTTTTAAACGCACTAGTCCCGTGTCTTTCTTTAAGTACTGTTGTATTACTTTGATCTCCTGCTGCAAGAGGAATTCACTCCCAAAATATGAGCTGCCATGCTTCTAAGTATAACTCCACGGGAGAATTGAAAGGAAGAGATAAAAGAAGTTACACCGACAGTAACTACGCTTTTAAAGAGGTCCTGACATGATTTCTGTTTAGTAATATAATAAGTGTAAGAGCTAAAGTAGAAACGGTTTTGTTGTTCACAGCTAAGGAACACGCATTGGCGCAGTAGGTTCAATCAGAAATACCATATAAAGCTCATTTGCAACTGACAAAAGCCTTAAGGTGTCATTTTTAATATTCTTAATATTACCTGTCTTGCTGGAGGCAGTTTTGTACATTTATTATATCGCCGAACTTGTGTTCTAAATTTCATGTCATAGTCCCCACATCGTCTCCATTGGAAATTTTGTCTTTAGCTGTATGGTGGGAGGTGCAAATTGACAAACCATGCAGACTTTTGCTATCTTCACTGCAGACACTCAACCTCACAGTGGTGGTATTACAATACATTAATTAAACTAATAGATGGTCTAATGATTCAGTATGTATCTCATGGTTTTATGGTGTGCTGTGATGTTCCTGCTGGCTGCATTTTAAAGGCAGTGGGGATAATCTCTGCAGAAGCATTTTATGATATGCTAGCAGGTTAACAGCTATTTGAAAGCCCATTGAGTCATTGTTACACTTAGACATTCTCACACATGGAGCGCTTTATTCCTTAGTCAGCGTTTACTTCAGTGACCAGCAGGTAAATGTCTCTGTGTGTGTGTGTGTGTGTGTGTGTGTGTGTGTGTGTGTGTGTGTGTGTGTGTGTGTGTGTGTGTGTGTGTGTGTGTGTGTGTGTGTGTGTGTGTGTAGGGGGCAGCTGAGCTTATACAGTATTACAGAGTAATTTGCCACCATCACCAATGGGACAAGGGCAATTGAACCCTGGCACTTCATGTTTTAAATGCTCATTTATGCATCAAATGTACCTTCGGAAGATAATAAGACACCATAATAGAATTTTATGAAAATGCATTACATGGGAGGGAAGCAAGCGCATGTAAACCCTCTTCCCTTCCCCTCATCTCAACCTTCAGCAAATCCCTTTCCAGCGGCTATGCACCGGGTCCATAAAACTTCTCCATATGAATATTTAATGTACAACTCATGTAATGCAAATTCTACTTTGTTTTATTTTCCCTCGGCCCAGTACATTATTTTGCAAAGTGCTGCGATAGATATCCGTGACAGCTGGGAACTGTGGGCTAACTCCTAACATAAGAGCAAATCATTTTATGTCAAAGCATTGCTTCAGGTGGAATTCAAAGGCCACTAGGATGGGACAGGTATTAGACAGGCATCTTTAAGTTGCTGATAAGTGTTGTCATGTGGTTACATGAGGATACTTACCGGACATTGATGCCTCTTTGCTGAACAATCTGCAACATCATTTGTCTTTGTTTTCTCCAGGTCGGGTTTGCAGCTGGACTGAACCGAACAGTTCACCTTGGTGGAAATGAATAAACTAATGAATGAACACAACAATTACAGCACCTCTGCCATTACAGCATTAATAGTGATGCTGTGATCTCTCTGGTTTCTGCAGGTGACAGATTTCCCAGTAGTCACATTCTCCAGATTTTAATATTTTAAATAGCAGATATATTCAAATGAATACAAGATATATTCCGCAATTTCACCACACCTGAGGTCTCACGTTCAATGTTGCCACCTTTTAATTAATGTCAAACTAATGCTTACTCTTCTGTGAAAAAAAAAAAAAACCCATCCTGCAGTCATTTCCATTTTCAGCAAATCACATTAGATATGCCAATCAAGGTATTTGCATAGTTTGCTCCCATACAGGGACAGGACTTGCCTTTTGCTACTCTGAGCGCCACACTCATGAATCAGTAGATGTTGTACCTGACTTGCTGTTTCATTTAGCTTTTTAAATTTGCAACCCTTTCTGAGATCAGACCCTGAGGTTTAAAATGAAGAGGAAATATGTCAGAGAAGAACTTCACAAATTATGTGTGGCTAAGATGTAAAAATCTATCTTTTGTTACACTAGTCAAGTGTTCACACAACTGTTTGATAAAAGACCATTGTTGTGTTCATATTGACACAACAGTCATAGGTTTGTGTGTTTCTCAGCTTTTACAACCTAGTTCCCAGTTTAGATATCTGTAAGTCTGCTTTTGTAAAGCTGCGAGCAGGAGAATGCAAACCACAGAATGCACACATTTATATGCTAGCCTGTTATTTGGGGCTTTGAAACAGCAGATGGGCAAAATGGTGGTCCCAGGTCTGTCCAGGCCTCCGACCCTCCCCTCTGCCTCCCTGCCAGCTTCGCCTTGCCAGACTAAGGAGTGCCAGAGAGTAAGCCCCCTTTCTACCCCTAGAGAGGTATCTCTGTGTTGGGTGGCAAGGGCTTGGCACAGCAATCTGCGGAGTGTCGGTAGCAGGGGTCAGCATGTGCAGTTAGTGCCCTGCGGCAAGTCAGTGCGGCATCCAAACCTCTGCTTGCTTTGGCAGAAGAAAAATAAAAAAGAGAAGGGAGGAGGGAGTGGTGATGGGGCTGGATAAAGAATACAGAGAAGAAAAACTGATTTTCTTTCTTTTAAAAAGTTTAAACAAGACAAAGAGTCTTGTTTGCAGCAATGCCAGCAACTCTTTCTTATCATACTTGGCCACAGCAGTGCTTTGTGCTAAATGCTAACGTCAGCATACTAACATGACTGCAACGATTATGGTAAAATGCAGATTTATTTATTTATTTTAGCAGGTGTAGCATTTATCATGATCATATACATTTAGCCAAATTATAGAACAAACTGAAAAATTGAACCTAATGATAGTGCAAGATGAAAAGTTAGTTCAGTTTGTCCTGAATTTAAATAAAAATCCATCCAACACATTTGTGAACACGTTACTAAAACCGAAAATGACAACCTGCTGGTGGCACAAGAGCAAATCCAGGATTGTGAATTAACTCTGAGCCCGTGTTTATTTGCTCCTGTCATGTTTCTACTCAGTGTGGGCTCATTTTTCACTGCAGCTGAAAGGCCTGCACCTCCACAGAAACAGTAAAACCATGGCTCGAAGCAAAGAGAACTTTAAAATGTCCTCTGTGTAGTAAGATACAGCTATAAAAAATAAAAGAAGTATTATTTTTACAAAAATTAAAAGCTTGGAATAAATATGTACACCATTTTCCCAACCCACAGGTGTCACCCATGCTGGGATAAATAGCAAGTCTACATACCACAGATGTTTTTTTAAGAAAAATGTTTAAAGTGTGTCCATACTTGTCTTCTATGTGCTTTAGCACAGCCTGCAGTTCAACCCAGAAGTCTGAGTTTTGTCATGTTGCTGATCACATCAGAGTCACTAATGACTTCATAGTTGCACTGAGGGTGACAAGGTTTTTTTTTGTTTGTTTGTTTTGTTTTGTTTTCTTCTTGTTTTACAGAATTTGGTCCGTTCAAATGATCAGTTTTTGCCAGTTTTTGAATTAAAATGTTTTGATTTGGTTATGCTTTGTAGCTTTGATCTGATCTTCTGACTGACTAGTTCAAGGACTGTATTAAAGCTGAATCTGATGAAATTATACAGAAAAAAATCTTTAGAATTTCTGGATCTGAAAAAATGGTGCAATTTTGGTGATTTAACCTGCCCTTCACACCCATCAGTGGGTTTGGGGGCTGACAAAATGATTGGGGTTAACCCCTGAGAACATGAAGCTGACCTATTTCAGCCTGAGTCTTACTGCGAAAACTGCCTGCACAGACACTAACTCCACATTATTTAGTGTTCATTCCAATCTGTGCATGTCCTGTGACCAAAAATGGCCGGATATGGTGACATGTCTGTGATTAAACTGTATAAGTTATCAGTGTTTTTCATAAATACATCAATGCATTTTCCAGAAAAAGCAATTTGCCCAAGATCTCTCTCTCTCTCTCTCTCTCTCTCTCTGCTCCTTTGTTTTCCAGGATCATTTACTGACCCAGCAGGTCTTCCACGACTCATTACTGTTAAATAATGTGAACACCCCTCGGGGCCAAAGTGCTGGCCATCGCTTTGCAGAAACATTTACCTGAATATTAGCATGCATGTTACTCTACATCCCATTTCCTGCTCTCTGTCAGCGCTGGTGAGCAAATCATTAGATCAGCTGGTCTACTGGCGTGTGTGCATAGATGTGTGTGTGTTTGACACTGGTTGGGAGAGGGCTGGTATAGGAGGAAGAAGCACCATCTTTGAAACTGGATCAGCGCCAGTTAGCTATTCACATCACAGCACTTTGTAGGGCACGAATAAATGACATTTGAAAAGCATATTGCAAAGACATATTGTTTCTCGGCTTTCTGCCTTTAACAATGAACATCTTTTGTAGATTTAACAGGTCTGTTTTGATGCTGGTGGAGATTTAGCGACACTCCCCTCATCTGCCCTGAATACCGGCTTTAAAAAAATTCATATCTAAAACATTGGTACTCCATTCCAATTATTCGTAAAGCGAGTACAAAAAAGATGAATGCTATTTGAAGTATTTGAAGTCATTAGTGTAATGGTTTAATTATTTATGAGTGCCTCGGCATAACTTAGTAGGGGAAAAGCTTTCAAGATATTATTGAAATGAAATGCAAATGATTTTTCCTCTCTGTGCATGAAACGCCTGGAAAACAGGTTTTCAGTCAGCTATTTTGTCTCCATGCTGGGAAGAGAATTTAAGCTTTGTGTATATCTTCCATTGTCCTATTTTCTTCCCTTCAGTTTTTACTTCTCCTCCCTCCTCTCTCCCTATCATACCCGAGCCTGTCAGCGCTTTTTCCTGCCACTTTACTCATCCCCTACCACTGTGTATATGTGTCAACATGTCTAACTGTGGTGTGTCTATATATTCAAGATTAAACAAATGGAAGACAAATATAAAAAAACAAAACAGACAGACGGGAACCTCAGCAAAGTGTCAATGTCCGAGAGATTACCGTACATACATTTAAATGCAAAGAGAAGGAGTGACTCTATTATGTCCTCTTGATTTGCGCTCTCTCCAGCAGAGCCTCATCACACGGACAGACTCTCTGTTCTGAGTCATTTCTATGATATCCTACGTTTTTGTGCTGGTGCCAGGTACTTTTATTCCCTGGATGATGGTGAACTTGCCAGTCAGCTTGTACACAGGCTGATTCCTTGGTTTTCTGCCCGTCCACCATCGAACCCGGTGCATAATCCTCAGTGTGTCCCTCTCTCGGCTCAATCATCTGGAATGACAGCATTAGAGAGGAACATGGCGGTGCAAAGCGCCTGCAGGGAGAAACAGTAGCCTTGTAACTTTGCAAAGAACCTGCATGTGAGCCTTTAAAATTGGTACGTTTTTCTTCACACTGTTTCAGTGCAGTTAGGATTGTAGTTTTTGTGTGACAAGTTATTTCCTCTGCTGTAATGACAGCGTGACTTACTTCATAACCACCACTGTAAGTCATCCACAGCAGCCGTTCATAACAAATCCATACGTGACATGGGCTGGTGATGCAGTGATGGGGAGGTGAGGCATGATTTGTGGAGGTCACAGCATGCATAGTGAGTATGACAAACAGCTTCATTCCAGTGTTTCCTCTCGTTTGCCATTGTAACTCCTGTGTGAAGAAAGAATCTCCTGAATACATTAAAAATAAAGGTACAAGGTAAAAACACAGCTTGCTTAAACACAGTTGTCCATCAGGACTTCATGGCGCAACATGACAGCATTCTGCAAATGTATTTGGCAGCTTTTTGCCCTAAAGTGAAAACAATCAAATGTAAAAATGTAAAAAGTGAGCTTATGTACATATGAACTAGCAGATAGTAGGAGTAAAAGAAAGAAAATACTTTTGAAACTCAGGAATGTGCACTGTACTTGAACTACATTGCTTCTTGCCACCATTTAAGGTGCATTTCTTTCCTTCTTCTTGTTAGCGCTGCTACACCTGTCAGGCCTCCCACCCCAGCATTGCACATATGCACAGACAGGTGGCAAAATAAAGGAAAAAACCTGAACAAATAAATGGAGATACACGACAAATGCAAATGCTTCCATACAAGCAGGGTACAAAAAACAACTAGCATCCAACAATGCTCTGTGGCATGTGTCAAAATGCTGAAATGGTATAAAGGTGGAAAGATAGAAAGGATCCAAGAAGCTCTGGAAGAGGGTTCATTGTTGGGGCACAAATGGCAGGAGCTTCAGCCACAAAGACTCACTTGGGTACAGTGAGGAGATCTGGTGGCTCTGTTATGCTGTGGGGGGGCAATTTACTGACATCGTTTGTATCCATTTTCCCCTTAGATTGAAGAGTCACTGAAAATCAATACAAAGTTGTTTTGAGTGATGACATCTGATCTATGACAACATTTCTATCCTGATGGGAGTGGTCTCTTCCAAGTGACAGCACATGGTGGCTGAAAACATCATACTAAGACACTGTATGTTGGCTTTTGTATTAATTTCTCATCCATAACGGTGGTAAATTACCATCACTAAATATTTACGGTAGGGTGCCTGTATAAGTTCAACTGGTTGAGTGAGCGGCCCATGAACACGGGCTATAGTTCCCAATGCAGTGGCCTGGGTTCGATTCCCGCTCATGGCCGTTTACTGCATGACTTCCCCCATTGTTCTCCCCACTTTCTTGTCTGTCTTCACTGATCTATCAAATAAAGCCACAAAGGCCAAAAAAAGAAAAAAAAAACTTTAAAAATTTACTGTAAATAGCAATCAGAGAATGGCAACATTCATGACACCATGCTAAGAAATTTAGACTCGATTTCCAGGCAAAACGTCAACATCCTCATCAGTTAATGATCTATAGAACATACTGTATGTAGACCAAGATGATCTTGCTCTTGTACTGCAAAGTGATACTATTCAGTCTTGGTATTATCACGCTGTGTTAGAAATGAAGATGTAACTAAAATAGCTCTGTAGCTCGCAATAGAAAACCTTGCTCAACAAGTGACACATTTATGCATTACTGACTGTTATTTTTTTTTAAACAGCACAGCCTACGGTTTTGAGGATGAAGCATGATCAACATGACGGTAATATGAAGCTCTCTTGTGGATGCCAGTGCCGCTTACCCTGACAGAAGTAGGTGGCAGTAGGCGGCGCTCACAGTTCAGTTATGGCCCATGGTGTGAACTCTATTTTACAGTGCCTGAAAAAATAAATAAATAAAAAGACACAGCTTCCATGTTTTAGGTCTAAATCACTGAATACATTTCACGTATGTTGAGCTTTGCCCCATTTATGCTCTACATTTTCACATAAAAACATTGAAAATTCAAAGAACTTTCAGTGCAGTTAGGACAGTGTAACATGTTACATTAATGAGGCTCAGCAATAAAACATCTTTGCACCACTGAATGTAATCTGGGTTTTTCCAACACTGAAGATTAGTTTGTTTTCTACAGCTGTTTGTGGGAGTCTTTTCTCTGAGCTCATCAAATATCTGCAGTCGTCGTACAGCAACAGGATCCATGCGCATGTCTCCAAAGTGAGAAGGATGCGGTGCACATTTATGGATATGCCAGGATGGTGGTAACTTATATATGTGACTTAAATAATTGACTTTATTATTTGCCCCAGACATGATTGTAGAATCAGTCCTGATCTAAAGGCAAATGGCATTCTGTACTTCAATGTTCTACATTTCAACAAGTAGGCTGTCACACACAGAAGTTTAAAAAAGCTACAGTCAAGTTATTTAGTACATAAGGAGTTCATAGTAAATGGGTGGTCTGTTTGTTCTGGACTGAAAGAAAAAAGATTAATAGTGGGTTTTTTTAAGTTTTCCTGCCTAAATTTGAAGTGACACTGTTGTACACGTGAACGTGGCTAATATTCACAGTAAGCAATAAAATATGGTAAAAGGATGAAACAATTAAAAAAAATGATGTTAGATGTCAAGATGTTGAGAAAGACTTCGTCATGGTGCACAGCTATAAAATAGACATAAGGATCAGGGTCCAGAACCATTTAATCTTCATTGGGACATTTTCTACAGTGCTCACAGAGAGCTCACCTGAAAATTACACCATCATATTGGGAGAAATAAGTACTGCAATAATTCTTGACTTTGAAAGTAAGGTTTACACTATGCATAAGAAGCTGGTTAGCTCATCATGCTATTTTCACATTAGAACAGACGCACATGAGTTGATCCATTGCTTATAGTATTGCGCTTATATATTTTTTTGTTCCAGAAAGTAAATAAAAATAGAAGCATCACTCTGACTGCAGCCTTATCCACAAAGCTTTAAGGGAAACATTCCAAATGCCTGACAGATTGTTTCACCTTAGATTGAACTCATGAAAAGGTCCTGCAAGACAACCCAGCAATGCACGTCACATTAACAATACATTATATGTTCAACTGAGATATTTCCGTCTTTATCTGATTCCCAGCACTCAGTACTGCAAACTGGGCTGACTGCAGTCAGGATATCCACAAATTAAGCATGGGGATCTATGAGGAACACTTGATTATAAAGAGGGAGGAAAAGGTCAGGCCATTCATCACACACATACCTGGTCATTATAGCAACACCAGTGGAAACTGTGACAAATGAACCCTTCTCACTTTAATGGACTTGGCATTCTGGTATTCCGAACGCACACTCCAATGCGACTCGGAGTCAACAAGCCACATTCGTTCAGTGTAGAGAGCTGGAACACTCGTAACCTCTTCAGCCAAGATCTGGCAATTAACAAGCTCATACTTAGAAGAACGGATGTGCAATGGATGAGGATGTGGGAGGAAATGGATGAATAAGAGAACAGGCATTGTGCCATTATGCAACCTTGTAAAAAAAAAAAAAAAAAAAAAGGCTTTATGGAAGGAGAGCATCGGGAGATTTCATGCATTGCTCCCATGCCACCGTGCTCCAATCTTATGGTGCTTTATGTTTCCTTTTCATTTGTCTCCATTTCCATCTTTGTGCAATTCTGAGCGGGTTACTGTGTGTATCATGTCAATTTGGATTTGTGTGGGTCTGTGAGAATAAGCATGTCTAATGCATTTCCAATTGCAGAACCGCAGATCCTATTTCACCTAAATATCCTGAAAAATGACTGTAATTTTGGCAACAACTCAAGCCGTTCCCACAACGGGGGCATTATCAATGAGATGACAGAGCAAAGCGATTCCTCCAGGGACATCGCATTTTCCCAAACTCTCCCACTGTTTTCCCATTGACAGCGCTCTTTGCTCCCTGGCTGGGCCCCAAACACAAGAGCGAGCCCCCAGTGGCAGTAATTACTGCACCACTCAACCAAAATGACAAATGAACAAATGTCACAATCCCACAGCCTGCTTACTCCCTCTTTGCTGGAATAGCCTTACACACACACACAAACACACACCCTTTAGAACCCAGAAATCTTCCTTCACTCTCTCTATTTCATCGACACACACAAATAATAAAAGTTTTACTGCATGAAGACAACTGAATCGAGCAGGTGAAGGCTGTGACAGGAGTGCACACACCTTTTGGGCAGACAAACAAAGACGCAGCAAGAAAGAACGAGAGAGGGAGGATGAGAAACTGTTAGATAGCCTGTCAGAAAGCAGGCAGCCATGTCCGTAGCAGCAGGGTCGTATGCCGAACGCTAATTACATTGATGAATGGCGTTGGCTGCGTGTCCCGCTACCAGCGATTTACAGCCTCAGTGACCCTCACTACCACCATACGTGAAGGACAAAGCATGCAGGGTACAGAGAAAAAGGGATTGGAGGGAGGCAGAAGCTCTCTCGCTAGAAAAAAAAAGAGAAATATTTGATGCTTGTTGACATTACCCGCCTGTATTATCACCATTTCACGGCGCCCACAAAGCTAATTGAATCTGCGCCTCCACCCGGCACTGAATCCTCTTTACTGCTGGCAGAGCCACCTTCATTACATTTTTTTTGTAACAGAACACTTCACATTTGACATATGACTCACTCAAACACACACACACACACACAAACACACACAGAAGATGAACACATTTGCACAGCTTCATTTCCACTGTGGCTGACACTGACAAAAGCCACATAATACATGTGTGCTGATCGGGTGTGCGGGAAAAAAATGAGGAGGGAAGGGAATCTCACGGGGGATAAATTTAAGATTTTTTGCTCGTGTCACGTATGAGCTGAGATTGGGGAGGCTGTGGATCTATGCCTGTGTGATTACATGTGTGAGGTAGAATGAGAAAAGAGAAAATATGATATAGGGAATACAGGAGATAAGAAAAAGAATAATATTCATGCATGTGCCTGCACATGGTTGTATGGTTCTGAGTATGCCTTTTGTATAGCAGAGAAAGGACAAGGCTGATCTGTGATTGATTCTTCCTCAGTTTCCCATCGCAGAAATCATCAAAGGGAGACGTGGTGATCTTGAATACAATTAAGAAGGCTCAGCTTTGACACTACTGTAATCAAACAGACCAGGGGAGGAGAAATGGGGACGTCAACGGCAGCTGCTGCATCTGCACTTTCATCTATTGCCCTTTTCCCATGCTGTCAGTTTTCTGCCGATGTGAGGGATGTGTGTACAAAATGGGCTGGATGACAGGTCCAACTTATCAGACCTGAATCATCTAGCATCTGTTCTGTGCAATATTTCGAGGAAAGGGAGGGTTAAAAATCAGAAACTCTATCGACCTGCTGGTTCCCCAGCTCTTTATGTAATATGGATCCTGCTTTGAAAACATGTTTTTAGTTTAAAAGGGATGTCAATTAGGGTACAATAATTACATTAATTAGTCATAACATTAAAATTACCTGGCTAATGTTGTGCAGTATCACACTTATCCCACCAAAACAGCTCTGACCCATCGAGACCCGGTCAATACCTTGGGATCTTTGCTGAGTTCCTTGATCTGCTGGGTTAGGCCGCTGCTCTCATAGACTACTGTTGCTATAAAATAGCTGTGCTTGGTCTACAGCAACGTTTAATTGTCAAAGCAACATCCACATGAATGCCAGAAAGCAACTTATTCCAGCAGAACATTGAATCCTAACAAGATTTACCTATCAGTAGTTCTAATGTTGTTGGTGATGGTATATTGTCATGTTCAATTTTATACATACAAGCAACTCACTAACTTGTATGTC
The DNA here is from genome assembly GCF_021347895.1 of Acanthochromis polyacanthus. NCBI lineage: Eukaryota > Metazoa > Chordata > Actinopteri > Pomacentridae > Acanthochromis > Acanthochromis polyacanthus. Next base: position 25,864,037 of record NC_067123.1, on the reverse strand, counting down.
TATTACATAAGTAGTTATGCAGCAGAAAAAAAATGGTGACATGAGCTCACAGTTAGTTGTCATAGTAATTAACATGCTTTCTGACACATTTGTCCAGAAATAGAGACTGTCAGAGTGAGTGATGGAAGCATATGCTACGGTTACCAGAGTTCAATGAAAGGTTGATCCATCCAAACCAGATGAGATGCTCCACACCAGTTTAGTTTCTAGTCGCCTTTTTTTTTTGTCTTTTTCAATTATTAAATACAGGGGGACAAAAGAAAATCAGACAGCATGGTAGTGAGAAGTGCAGACTTCCCATGTTGGCTTGTAGCAAAAACTCTTTTTGAAAGGCTTTGTCACTTCGTATGATATCTTGACTGTGATGTCGGGGGCATTTGGATTTTAACCAAGATGCTGCGATCCAATGTTAGTCAAAAGTGTTCCTTCACCACGGGGTCCCACTCTCCGTTTGACCATTCTGACATCCATCTGTCCCCATACAAACCATTTACAGAGCAGATCACAGGCTAAAACACTGAGCTGCTCAGCCTTCAACACACCCCGAACGGCAACGAGCTTGACTTTTACTGCAAGGGAAGATCAAAATATCACAGACAGAAAATGGAGCTAAATTAGCTGCACGAATTTAAAGAGCATACAGTTGGCACTGGAACATTCGGAACAAAATATGATTAAATCTATAAGGAGAAGATTCAATGTTTATAGTCTTTACTGCAAGTGATCAGCATTTACATATGAAAACTCCAGAAAGAACAGGATAGAAAAAAAAAACATTGTGAAAATGAATATATAATTATTTGACGTAATGAACCAGAAAACATAAATGGATAACAAAGCTGTCAGATACCTAACTAATACTGCATACCCACTACTGGAAAGCAATCTATAAGGTAGACATTTTGAGCTTTGCATTGGGGCAACATCAAAGACTGGATTTCTTGTAAATTATTTGGAGTCATATCTATAGTTCATCACTTATCTCAGCTGATCAAAAAAAAATCTTACATGGACATGTTTTACCAGTCAAAAATAAAACAAACCAAAAAACAAAACAAAACCAAAAACGGTGGGGAGTCCTAAATATATACTGTTAACTCCTAACTCACTAAACTCATGGTTAATGGCCTATTAATTATTGCCTAAGACTCACACACCTCAATAGTGGTGACACTGTCTGGAGGAGACCTCAAGAAAACAAGAATCTGAGACGTGGTGTTCCTTCAAGCCATAGATGCCTTTGTTCACTTCAGAATGTGAAAACTGTTGTTCTTTAAGACAAACACTACCATTCAAAGGTTTGGGATCACGCAGGCAATTTAATGCTTTCTATGAAAACTCACACTTTTATTCATGTGTTAACATAATTGCACAATGGTTTCTAATAATCAGTTAGCCTTTCAACACCATTAGCTAACACAATGTAGCATTAGAACACAGGAGTGATGGTTGCTGGAATGGGCCTTTGGTACCTCTATGTAGATACTCCATTAAAAAAAAAAAAAAAAATCAGCCGTTTCCAGCTAGAACAGTCGTTTCCCACAATAACAATGTCTAGACTGTATTTCTGATTAATTTAATCTTATCTTTATTGAAGAAAAAACTATTTTTTTTTCAAAACTAATGACATTTCTAAGTGACCCCAAACTTCTGAATGGTAGAATATCTCTTATCCTTGGGAGACAGAAAATCTACACATAAAACAAGGAGTAAAATCTATCTCTGATGTTGATTTCTAAAATATGTGATACCAGAGCTTTGGTCCATGGTTGACAGGCTAATGTTCCTTTGGGGGACATTTAAAACCTAGCAGATGCTTTAAACCATTCTGAAATATATAATCAATATCCTGGCAGTGTGATATTATTATACTGCAGGAAAAATGTTAAGTTACTGGCCTTCTTTAATTTTTAACCATGCAGCGATCTGTTCTTCATCTTAACCAAATGATTTAACTGAATAAATTTCATCCCTTAACCACACAGCAGCTGTCATGGGAAAACTCGAGCAAATCTGTTGGCAATAAATTTTCCAAAACACAATTCAGGCATTTTAACGGTGGTTCAGCATTTTTTGTCTGGTAAGTTGGGTAATGCTGATAATATCATAGAATCAAAGTGATTCTGAATAATAATAAATATATAGAGAAGTAGGTATGTTCTAAACTAAACAAAAAAACTTGATTCCACTACAGTCTGAAAGATAGTTGGCAATCTGAACCCAATCAATGACTGTGTAGCAGGTATGAGCCGAGGGGAGGGACTTTGAAGAAAAAGGAAAAGATATTAACACCTTTTCTCAACTATTTCCACTGGGTAATAATAAAGAAGTGATTTTTTTCCCGCTAAAGTAGTCCAAAGTAGTCTTAGACTTCTGCAAAATGAACTGATTGGTGAGGAATGAAATGTATATCTTTTGTTTTTGCTTCCACATCTAGAATTGACGTCTTGTAATAGATCTGTTGACCAGTTCTGTCCAGAACAAAAAACATTATTTATGCTATACTTAGAATAAACAGCTACCAGAATAAACTCCCAGAGGACTGAATTTAGCTTAAAAAGTAAATCACCTCAAATTGCCCTTGTGGATGTTCCATAAATAAAGTTGCCTCGCTTCAAGCAGAAGAGGTTGCGATGTTCAGTTCACAACACCATACCACAAAAGGATTTATGGGAAAACATACTAAGAGGATTAACAGGAGTGGGGGAAAAAATGTAATGTTTCTGAGAATGTTCGGGGAAAGCCATGGGAGCAATGACAACCTGTTAGTGTTATCTTGCCAATCATGAATGTGCCTATGAAATGTCATCCCCATTGGAATTTGATATTTCTCTTACATAAGTTTGCATTTTGGCCGGTTGACTCTGGAAGAAAACAACATGATTAATAGCAGCAATAAATTTGATGTCCGTTTGACCGATATTGTTCCTTATTGATCACACTGTTGGTCAAGAGGTCATTTTACATGAGAGTGGTGAAAGTGGGGTCAAAAGGCCACCAAAATCATTAGGAGCGGTGCCTAAAGGACCGTGAACATAGATGACAAATTTGAATGCGATTCTGAAATTATTCAAAATGTCACACATACTAGTTTATTGATCTACTTACCCCTCCTTAGGCTGTGCTAGCAGGGCAACACACACAGGTCAGGAGTCATAGTTCATTTTAGCAGACTTGTATTAGCATACATTTGGCAGTGGCAGCCTGCCTGCTGAATCATAGCAAAAAAAATAAAAAAATTAAAACGGAGAAAAAGCAGACGCAAGCAGCAGACAGAATATTGTTTAACAAAACTCCTCCACAATACAAAGGACAGCTACATTAGACAAAACCAGTTTCCTATTTCACCAAAGCAACAGGCTACAAAAGGACTGATTCAGAAGCTGCCTCCTCTCATTGCAGGGGGAAAAAAATCTGCAGTACGAAAAGAGACTATTCTCATTCACTGACCAAGCAAGAAATGAAGTGAACGCTTCAAAATCATCCCCAAGATGATGTCTTTGCCTCATCTTTTCCCCCCAACTGTTCTCTCGGTCGTTGCCAGAGTGATAATGATTAATGAGACAGCTAGCCCACTTTGGCAAAGTGTAGGGCACTGAAAATAACAGTAATTAATGCATTTAATTAATACAACATATAGCTACAAGTACATCATGTATGATAAATCTCAACATATTGTTTAAGGGAGTTCCCCTCTTGATTATTGGGGGTTTCAAAGGCTGATGAAGGAGATGTTTTCAGTCTACTAATCTGTGCTTATACTGCATAGCTCCACTATATGAGTGTGTGCAGACTGTGCACACTTTGCACAGTTAGCTGCTCACATTATTACTTAAATAGACAGAACAAAATCTGCACAGTGTCGGCAGCGCTACGCATATTAATGTGGCTCGTGCTACTTCTATGCAATTTCTCAGAAGCCGTTTAAAGCACCCGGTTCTATTGTTAAGAGTGGAAATACTTTTTAGCTGCTCTGCCCTAAAATGTAAAATGATGACTCTAAATGTATCCTTTCATTTGTAACTACTGGAGAAATGAAGGCAGCACTCTGGAGAGTTTGCTGGAGTCACACACATCTCTCAAACTACTCATAAAATGAGCCGAACAGCATGTTTTTAATTTCTCTTTACTGCTTTTGTAGCAACGTGAATACAACATATTGTTTCTGTTCTTTAATATTTAATTGCAAGCCATTCAGTCAGATGTGTCATGGAGTTCAGCTCGGTCTCCCCATGCTCTCTCTGTTTGGCTCATCTTCTCATCTTTGCTTCTCCTCAGCCAACAGACAAGTTCAGCAAGGGGAGGCCGGTTGCCAGGCAACAGCACAGAGTGTATGATTAAAACTTTGATTTCCAATCTATCACCTGAGAGACTGATGTGGCTCCTTTTCCTCTGATGCTCTGTAAAGCAGCTGGGATGGACTCATGTACAGCAGCACCACACGTGCCAAATGAATCTTTACTGTGAAATGAAACATTTGGTTCACATGGAGTTGGGGTACCTCTTCTTCAGCCAAGCTGACATCTAGCTATGCCTTCAGAATATCGTTTTATACTGAGGGCCAAACCTGTGGCTGACTAACTGGGTTCATTTTAGGATTTGGGAGGGATTTGGTTCCTACAGCTGCAGATTGGAGCTTCAAACGTTTCCGGAGATGTGTCATTTTGTCAGTCTGGTCTTTTGTCCATTGCGAAATGACTCCAGATAAAAGTAACGCTAGTGAGGGTACAAGACAAGATAAAAGGATGTACAAAAATCTCATTCGTGTCTGCTTTTTTTGAACGACAACAGCCGCACTAATGGAGGTGTTACAAGAGATTTCATCATTGTGATTGATTCTAATCTGTCGGAGATGCTCCTATGTTATGGTTGACTTTTTCATAGAGCAATGGAGGAGAAAGCAACAGAGCAAAAGTGTCTGTGTGTATATGTGAGAGAAAGTATCTCTTCGGGTGACCAAATGATGAGTATTGTCAAGGCACCTTAAGAGTTTGGCCCCAGGAAGTACAGTGATACATGAATGACATATTTATCCCTGGCAAAGATGTCTGTATAAAAAATGACAGCGGTATATATGTGTGTGTGTGTGTGTGTGTGTGTATGTGTGTGTGTGTGTGTGTGTGTGTGTGCAACATGCATGTGTATGTGTGCTCACAATCCAGAATTCATCTAAATGCTCCCCTCTGGCATCCATGGCATCCCAATTGGTAGGAAATCTAATCTACAGGCCAAAGATGATAAGATGGTGGCACACAGAGGCATGATGAGACGGAAACTCAGATGAGATGTTGAGCTAAGAGGAGCAAAAAGAAAAAAGAATTGCAGACTTGAAATGGAAGAGAGAAATGTGACAGACATTTTGTGGCTTCAGGGGACAGGATGAAAAAAAAAATGTATCGAGGCCTGAGATTGGAGTGAGGAAGGAGGCACATGGGGACTTGACAATGGCCACTGCATTAAAAGAGAAAATGGGAAAAGGAAAGCTGGGGAGAGGAGATGTGCAGTGTTGACAAAAACAAGCATCTGTCAGCGTGACGGGTGAACCACAGCGGACAGAGACCTTTCATGGAATCCGCGTCTTCTGCCTCAGGTTGAAAAAATTCAATGTTTCTTGTCTTGACCAACAGGTGACAGCTCAAAAGCCTGCAAACACACGAGGAAACAACTACTGTCAGTGTTACAGCAGGCTGAAATTTTGTAAGGTGTTACATGCAAAGAAATATTGATTGAAAACAGAGTAAAATAGGAAGTGTTACAGTCAGTCTGTAGACAGAACATTTTGAGCAGATTGCCTTGACAACAGCTTACACTCCACCTGAGATCTGGTGCAAATATGTGGTTGATGGTTTCATCAAACCACACTGCTCGAGTGTCAGGACCTTCATCTATTACATCATTACCATCAAGCAACAAAGCAGCATTATCAACACGGTGTCACGATTTTGCTTCATTCTCTTTATTCTCTTCATTCTGCCAGGCAATTTCCCACCTACTGAATTACTTTACCTTCCTCACCTGCTCATTAACCCTTTAGTATGGATAGCACTGGCCCACCACTTTACCAGGTTGTCTTTTTCGCATAAACTGCCGTTTTTGTTTTTGTTTGTCTGCCTGCCTGGAACTCATTTTGCCTGATCCCTATGTTTTGCCTGCCAGGCTTTTCACTTCCTTTCACAAGCAAACTTCGATTTAACTTTTATCCTCTTGTCTCAGTGTTGTGCATTTGGGTCTTAGTCTTTGTCAACATAGCGTGCAGGACAGGAAACACACTTAAACAGATCAAAGTCTCAATTTTAACATTAAAAACCACTCCTAACACAAATGATCAGTGTTGAGGACAGTCCTATGCAGAGCACATTTGATCAGTGAGGGACGGATGGAGAGACAGAGGGGGACTGAGGGGGACATAATAGAAGTTCAGGACGGTCACAGCTAACTTTGTGAAGACAATGAAGGTTAGAACAACACGTTAGAACATTTTCCAAGAGACTTAAAGTCACAGGGGGTAAGAACTTGATCCCAAACAATTCAATACCTTAAAGGTCTTTGCTTTGGCGCCTTTAGCCACACCAAAGACAAAGACAAGGATGCTGTACAAAATCATGTGTAACTACTGGAAACAGTGCATTGGTAAAACAGCGAGTATCTGGGCCAAGAGGCTGAATGAATAAAACCAGGAGACTGGTCAGTGTCGATGAGTAGAGAAAGATCAACAATGCTTCACACTTCACTTCAAAATAAAGGTTTCTGAAGAAGATCTTACAGGTTGGGTTACTTAGTTTTGCAGCATTTAAAAAAAAAAGTGACGACCAACCTGACAAATAACAAATGTGATGTGATCATTTTCTAAAGTAGAAGTACACAGTTTCTTTTTGCTGATTGGTCTTCTCCAATGCCAGAATAACAGACACCGTAGGTTTAACTGACCTGTGTGATGAACAGCAGCTATCCTCTATTATTAAAGCTACATAAAAGATTCCTAGCATTTTTTTTAATTTATTTATTTTTTTGCTTATGGTCTCTCAAAACAAAGTAACTCCACTGGCAAATGTCTATTTAGTGCGGCCTGTGATTAGACAGAAAGTCGAAGATTTGAGGAAAATCGGAGAAACTAACAAGGTCATTTGTTTCAGAAATTTTGGCCTGTCTTTTTTGAATCTTTAGAATGAACTTGTGAACAACGCGAACTATCTCAAGTTGGGAGCAATGGTTGTATAAAAACCTTATATTTCTGTGTGAACTAACTGGAAACTGTACGTATGCCTCACAGTGGCTAAAAATGTCTCAGCTTTCTCTGTCTTGCTTCATCTTTGTCATCTGTTGGCTTGTTGTGATGTCTTCTGAGCTTGAAAGTAACTTTTCTGTCGTAGCCTGATGCATAGTGGAGCTGACTGGTCAAACTTAGTTTTCAGACATCAAATCCTGATATGTTGTTCACACTTGTCTGGAAGGAGTGGAGGCAGAGGATGATACAGGCCGTAGGCATATCTGTGGTTTCTCCTTAGTGAGGCGGCGCCAGAGAGCAGGACATGGAAACCCTCTATAGCACAGGAAGTCAGAAGGTGTGAAAAGAGGAGTGAAGACAAGCAGAGCAATGTCTGTAATCACCTATTTTCAATCGTTTTTACTTCAGCCTTTTTCGGGTCCCAGCTAGGAGAAGAAATATATGCATTAACAGTTAGAAATAGCCTCATGACAAAGATGAAAGTAAAACACATGCACCTCTACTTACAGTTTTATATTTATAGTTTACTTTTGTGTCATAATATAATGCAATATTATTGCTCAGCAAATTGTCTGTTGATTTAAAGGTTTCTTGCAAAAGTTAAAACTGTTAAAGTGTGGGCTGAGAAAACTGTGCCACACGATGCTTTATGCTCATATTTTGCAGACAGCCCATGGTGTTGCTAAAGAAACCGAGCTGCCTGCCTCAAAAAGCCAGATTGCTTTGTGGTCAGCGAAACTTGCAGAAAAAAACAACCTTTTCAATTCTGAAACATAAACTATAGTTAAAAGGTCTGTCTGGATTTTTTCACTAATGCAGTGACCTATGTGACGAAGCAGTGCTGCCTTGTAAGACAAAATACAGAGGTCAGACTGCAGAGCTTTGTTGACATTCAAAGAAGAAGAAGATGAAGAAGAAAAGTAGTTACTTCATGATGTTAAAGGTCATTTGACTTTGATTTGCCATCATTTGGTGAGATGTTTAAAAAAGAAAAAAATGTGAACTCATTTCTTGTGCTAGGTGATGAGACTCAAATTGAGATCACTTATATTTTACAACTGGGTGATCATACGATGATTAAGATGCACCATGAATTTATTCTGAAGCTCACGGTTTGTTGCTTATTGATTTCAGTACTCACTGAAGAAGAAGAAGAAGCTACTTTTTACCCAGGTAAAATGCTGTGTCAAAAAGAAACATACATTTGATTCGTCACTGTGGTAATTTGTTTAGTTGTAAATTGAAAGACAGATGATATTGATTGCTAAGAAGGAATTTCTCCAAAAGATATTTTATTGGTAAAAGACAAGACATAATTTCAGTGCATTTAAAGTTCTTCTTTTGTTATTTAACTCTACAAAATGACAAGTTGAAATATTGCAATTCAACTACATATGTTCAAACTAGAAACTGATTCTGAAGAATAATACTGATACGGAAAGCCCCACCCTGCAAGCCAACAAGTATTGGTTCTTTAGGTTTGTTATGTAGACTGTCTTTATCAGTTTCAAGAAGAACATGCTCCGGCACAGCGCCGACTGCTTACTTTTTGTTTATGATGTATCTTCCAACATATAAAAACACCATTCAGACATGTTGACAAGGTGATTTTCACCAGAGGGGGTCTTCAATGTTTAATATTAAATGTCATAAATATGGAACTATATAGGCTCTATGCTGCTAACAAGAAGCTTCCAGGACATGCCAATGGGAGCCGTTGCATACATGAATGTACAATAAGAAACTGCACGAATACTGTTGCAACACTCATGGCCAAGTACTGTCTGGAGGTAAAACATGGACTCTGCTCTTTAATACAATAAATGTAAGTGCTGTGTGTTTCTTTTTATGCAACAGTTGGTTAGTTACATTTGTTGGACATGGATTATTAGCATAATGAAGGTCATGAGTAGGATCCCTGCTGAGGCCATGTTTTCTCTTATTGGTCCCCTTTGCCAGGTGCTTTTGTTGCTGTTTTCTAAGCTCAAAAATGGCAGTAGGTTAGAATTTGCACATTAGAGGATCAAATTTTTCAGTAATGTAAATTCCGTTGAAACATGACCTAAATGTCAATGTTTAATCAGCGTCTTCAACGGTCACCTTTGAACCAGTTCTAAATATCTTTTTACTGGTTACCATAGTTTTTTTTTGGTTTGTTTTTTTAAATCTGTCTTTTCAACAGGAAAAGGCTTATTGGGAATAACTATCTTCTAAGTAGTTTCACCTTATGAAAAAAAAACACATTATTTAGAATGGTGTGAAAGTGCGTACATGTATTCCATCCAGCTGCAATATATTTCTCATTTTTTTTCCACACAGCTAACCTTTACACTCGGTAACAATATAGTAGGATCACTGGAGTCAGTGCCATAGTGTGTGGGTGGGTGGTCAGGAATATACAGCTTGATGTAATTCTCGAATGTTTTGTTTTGTTTATTGTATGCATCAATCTCTGGCCTGCAAGTGTAACTTTGTGTCTTGCACTATGTCTATTTTCCCCCCACAGTTTATTCAATACATCATATCAACTCTTCTAAAGTCAGCCACCAGGCTATCACTCTGAATTAGATAACTTTCAGCCAGTCAGCTGAATGCCAAAGGCCTTTAGGTTGTTATCGAGAGATGCTGATGCAACTGAAAATTTCCTCACTGGGTGTCATTTGCATCATGTTAGGGTGCAGTCATTGGCCACTATCTTTAATTACAATTCATTTATATCAGAGAAGGGTGTCGCGTTGCTTGACTCCTATGCAGCACAATAAAAGCATTGAAAAGCAGAACTGTTGGCTCATCAGGTTTCCTTAGGTACTGTGAAGTGTACAGTCTCAGACTGTTGCCTGCCTATGATTTCAAGAGCATCATAAAATGCTTTGTGGATTAATGCCTGTATGCCACTACAAAACTGTGCCTTTTCGGAGATTATTTCCTTACTGTATATATATTATAATATTATTCTAATATGTCATGAATTCTTGTTCTTTGAGAATGTCTTACTTGAATGCAAAGTAACAAACAAGGGAAGAAATACCAAGAATAGCTGCCACAGCGGCCAACACACAAGAGACACATCACAACAAGTTTCCCATTTCCTGCTCTGAGTGCACAGCAAACCACATATGGAGAGGAAGAATGATAGTAGGTCTTACCTGCATGTCTTCTACCATCTCACAGGGTTGAATTTTACTCCCGGCCGATCCCCGCTTCTGAAAGAAATCCACATATCTTCAGGCCCTTTGCTCAGTACTAATGCAACCACTGTGATGTCGAGAGCAGCGGGCGAGTGTTGATCAATGAGTACAAAGACAAAGAACTAAACAAAGAACTAAATTCCTGCTGTGGGAACATTTCTGATGGGCTCGGGCAGCTTGAGGGGGTCTTCACTCACACTTGTGCAGGATTTGAGTAGGTGTGCTGCAGCCTCATCCACTCTGGGGCTGACTGGTGGCAGAGTACGATTGAAGTGGAATGACTGATTGTTTGATTTAAGAAATATCTGAGGAGCTGAACAAAGCAGCATATCCAGCGGGCGTTGCACCATGTGGGATTGGTGTTGCGTGTTTATTCGACCAGCCTCCCACAAAAGCAGCTGGCTGGGAGCTTTTTCATTACAGAGAATGTAGTTGATTGCATTTTTTCCACCACTCCGTGCGTCTAAATAGAGCCACTATATACAGTACTCATCGCCTCACAGCAATCACAAGGTGCGACTATAAGTCTCCATAAAGCCTGTCAATCCAGGCATGGAAGCCACAAAATACCATTTTTTTAAAAAAATCTAACAATTCAGATTTACTGTTTTAACTAAAAATATCTCTCTACCCAAATGTTATGTAATCGCAATAGTCACTAGCTGCTCTCTGTAGTTTCCAGACTGGACTCAATCTGTCACCAACATTTAAACACCAGTACCAGAAGAGCAAAAAAGAGATACACGCAATCACAGTTTAAAGGCAGTGGGGAAATCAAAGGCCTGGCTCTGCTCAAGTGGGTTTTGGTCATGTGACAGGAGTGCAAACACATTAAACTGTCTCTCGCTAAGCTACTATACTTAATGGAAAAAAATCAGCTCATCAGATGCAATCTGCACGAAAGGGCGGACAGAAGAAGAGAATGGGAAGGGAAGTTCGGCAACATAGTTTGGTTGGTTCACTTAGGAGCTTTATGTGGGAAATGAAGCTGAAATCTAAATTGTTAGGCATATTGACATAATCAAGCAATCTTTCAGTCAACTTCTTCATGGCTGGATAACGCCTGAAGATGAGCCAGCGTGTTGAGTGAACTTACCCAGAGAACATCTGAGGCCCCTCAGTGTTCGGTTTCACTATTGAAGTAGTGGACAGAGAGGAAGCCCCACGGTGTGTCTTCGCTTCGCTTTATAGATTTATGTATGAGCACATTGTGTACACTGATGAAAAAAACATGTATTGTGTTATAAAAAAATGCATAGACAAACATGGAGATTACATGCCGGACCAAAAAATACCATCTCACATTACTATATAGTCATTGAGATAAAGTCAGACTGCACAAAACCCAAATATCTACTAACAACCTACTAAAAACTAATATCTGGTTAAAAAAAAAATGCAGTCGAACCAAATCAGTATTGTCTCCTTGACAGCATGTTTGAATGTTGGAAAACATTCATTGATGGCTAAATGATTATTTTAGCAATGGAGTGTGAATAATTGTAGTGATGGACAGTAACATGAGGAATAATGTAGTCAATATTATCCATGGTTTGCTGTAGAAAGAAAAACGAAGGCCAATCGGATGCTACAACGGGTCATACAGCTGCATATACTGTATTATATAGAGGCAAACAAGCACACTGATTTCTTTTGCTACCTTATAATTGCTCCCCACTGCTCTTCCTTCATTACAATAACTGAAATAAGCCTTAGCTACAGGGATTTCTGGCAAAATACCTTGGATCAGCTGAATTTAATTAGAACTGTCTTAAATATCCCCTAATCTCCATAAATAAGGACATGTTTTATGGATGCCTCATTCATAATTTATCTTATTCTCAACTGCAAGCAGGAAGTGAGAACAAGTGCTGAGCAATCCTCATCAAGAATTAACAATGGACTCATCTGATCATGTTATTGACCCCACACAAAGCTGATTACTTCTCCCCAGATGCTGTCGCGTCTCCGCTAAATCATGTATTGTGTAAAATACGCGAGAAGTGAACTGCAGCACAAACGATAGGGTCACAAGATCAAACCCTGTGAGGAAAAGAAAAGCAAATGTCATTAAATCTGCTGCTGGTTTAGGTGTCAGGAACCTGTTTTAACATAGTGTGCTTTGTAATAGAGTGAGAACAAGACAAAGCACAGTAATCCACCCCTACAAAAGAATAAATAAGCATCTCTGCGTCTCACATGACTTAATATGTATGTAAAAATGCTGTCCCCAATCAAATACAAAAATGATGCCGATAAATTTGTAATGAAACAATACACTGTGATCCAAGACCGATTTGATTCAGTTCAGCCAATTAGGATTTTATCTATTTATTTCTTAATAATAACAGTGACTAAAATAAATCTCATCTTTCCTCAATTTTTTATCTTAAATATTAAATCAGATACCCCAGAAAAAATTATTCTAGCAAACAAATAATAATAAACACATGGAAATAGATCATTGTGCAGTGAAACACTATTTGCTTTTCCTTAAAAATGCTTCGTTTCTGGATCAGTGTCACACTTAAAAACATATTTTCAGTATTGTTGTGTGGGCACATGTCACCCTGTGTTGACCGCTCCTCTTACTGTTCACATCACCATCTTAAATTATTTACACTTTGTGTACTACATGTTGGAGTGGGGGCAAACAGTCCATTTTCTCAAGTCTTTCCATTTTATACTATTTTGCATTTATACCTTGTCACATTTCAGAGGGAAATATTATAATTTATGCTCCAAATGTCAGTTACTTGTAAGATGAAGATTCTTCCATTGACTGTATATAAAAACAAAACATTCATGATGCCACCCAGAGGTTTCTAAAACAGTGTTTTTTGCCTACAAATTACCTCCACCCTTCTTCTTCTTCTTTTCCTTTCAGCTTTTCCCTTCAGGGGTCACCACAGTGAATCAATTGCCTCCATCTAACCCTGTCTGCTGCATCTTCTTCTCTCACACCAACTACCTTCATGTCCTCTTTAACCACATCCATAAACCTCCTCTTTGGTCTTCCTCTAGGCCCCCATGCCTGGCAGTGGGAAACTCAGCATCCTTCTACCAATATATTCACTCTCTCTCCTCTGGACATGTCCGAACCATCTCAGTCTGGCCTCTCTGACTTTATCTCCAAAGCCGCTAACATGTGCTGTCCCTCTGATGGACTCATTCCTGATCCTATCCATCCTGGTCACTCCCAAAGAGAACCTCAGCATCTTCACTTCTGCTACCTCCAGCTCTGCCTCCTGTCTTTTCCTCAGGGACACTGACTCCAGACCAAACAACATGGCTGGTCTTTCCTTTCATTTTAGCTGAAACTCTTCTATCACACATCACACCTGACACTTTTCTCCAGCCGTTCCAGCCTGCCTGTACACGCTTCTTCACCTCTTTTCCACACTCTCCATTGCTCTGGACTGTTGACCCTAAGTACTTAAAATCCTCCACCTTCTTGATCTCTTCTCCCTGTAACCTCACTCTTCCACTTGGGTCCCTCTCATTCACACACAGATACTCCGTCTTGCTGCGGCTAACCTTCATTTCTCTCCTTTCCAGGGCAAACCTCCACGCCTCTAGCTTCTCCTCCACCTGTTCCCTGCTCTCACTACAGATCACAATGTCATCTGAAAACATTATAGTCCATGGAGACTCCTGTCTAACCTCGTCTGTCATCCTGTCCATCACCACAGCAAACAAGAAGGGGCTCAGAGCTGATCCCTGATGTACTCCCACCTCCACCTTGAACTCCTCTGTCACACCTACAGCACACCTCACCACTGTCTCACAGTCCTCATACATGTCCTGCACCACTCTAACATACTTCTCTGCCACTCCAGACTTCCTCATACAAAACCACAGTTCCTCTCTGGGCACCCTGTCATAAGCTTTCTCCAGATCTACAAAGACACAATGCAGCTCCTTCTGACCTCTGTATTTCTCTATGAACATCCTCAAAGCAAATATTGCATCTGTTGTACTCTTTCTTGGCATGAAACCATACTGCTGCTCACCCTACTTCCCCTTATTTTGTTCAGGTGTATTTTCACTTTAGAGGGATATTTCAGGCATGCCAGCTGACAGTTTTATGAAAATTGATAATTAAATGTATTTTTGGTTTTCTTTTGTACGAGAACGTTGTCAATGGCTGATTGAGGAACATGTGGTGAGCTAGCGGGACACATACACTGAAGCATGGATGTGAATGGGTTGCATTTGTATTGAGTCTGATAAATTCTTTCTTGACCTTTTAAATTTGTCGTCATTATTTGTTCCACTCATGACAACTGCAGTTATCTTCACTAGCATCTAGAGTAAATAAAGATTAAAAGATACTAGGAATGCCTATCTTTTCAGGGAAACTTGGAAAATTCTATCACAGCAGAAGCAAATAGTCTCTACGCTGCCTGTCAGGCTTTATTTGCAGGCATCAGTGATTGCAGGGTGTCACTATTTCAGATACGCTGTGCTAACCAAAGAGTGGCATGTGTATCTGATGAAAACTACAGTTTTGACTGTTGTTTTCTTCCAAACGTCAAAGAATGTCAAATATAATTAGATTTTTACTGTCACCGGGATAACCAACACTTTCCTGCCTAAGGAAAACATAGGTAGAAACAGGATGTATACTCACTTAATTTAAAGATGCTCCAAAACTGCCATAAAGATCAGCTATTACTAAAGGGAGGAGGCGCAGGGCCCCTGTCACTATAGCAACATGGAATGGAAGCTGTCTTGTTTGCAAAGCTATTTTTCATTCAGGCAGTGAAGTGGGGCGCAGTGGTTTGTAGTTGTGCCTCCCTGTCGAGTGCTTATTACCTGACTGAATGAACAGGCCCTTGCCATGTCAGAAATGTCACAAAGTCTGCAGGGTGGGGCCATTGCGTGACAGCAACGAATCCATTCAAAAGTTTCCTGCAATGTTATACATATTCTGCCTAGCATTTCAATTTGGTCTGCAACTGCGTATGGTTTTTGAGGCTTTTAACACTTCTAAGAGCGAGAAAAATAAGATAACCATCACAAATCATAGTAGAAGAGAGATTGTTCATTTAACATGCCCATGTTATTGGTGTATTACGTATGTATTAATTGGCAACTACAGAACATGAAGATGAGCGTCATCCAACTGATTGAGTTACTATAATCTAGACAGGCTTCAATTATACGATGATGAGTATCTAAATGTTATGCACTGTATTTATTCACATCACAGTGTCTCCCTGCCTTTCCTCATCACTGAATACTAAAAGACATTTAGCCTGCAGCCAGAGGTCCCCCGACCACAGCTTGGAGTTCTGAATGTGTAAAGGTAACACATTAGATTTGTGGAATACCACCCACGTTTGCACATTAGTGATCATGATGCACTTCAGCAACACTCCTGGTCGTCAAACATGAGAATGCAACTATTTTGAGAGCTGAGTAAAGAAGCTATCTTTCTTTTGAGTCAGCTGGGGATGGATGGGGATGAGGAGTGTCTACTGAAAAATAAAAGCTGGGAGAAGTTCATTAAACGAAAAGAAAGAAATGAATACGAAAAAGTTCTTTTCAGTACTTTGGACTCAGAACTACTAACATGGAGTAGTTCATTTCAATCTGTGTAAACCGAACTCTGAGCTCTTGGGAAGTGTGAACTTGTGCACCACTGCTTTCTGCGCATAACTCATTAAAAAAATTATCTAAATTATATGAGTGAGTGTTCAAAAAGAGGGGCAATTTTCATTAGCATGCCCAGTTAAACTACTTGGCTTTTGTTATTCTTGGTGTTATTTATGACATTGTTAATTTTCTGCAGATCAAAAAAATTCAAAAAGAAAGAAAAAATAACTATTAGTTTCAGCTCTAGTATCGCATTAGTCTTTCTTTCTTATTGCATGCAAGGCTTCCTGTCTTGTTGAGCAGCATTCACAGAATTCTTTTTGCTGTTCTTAAAATATCTTTAAAGGTAGACAAAGGCAAAAATATATTTCTAATTTACAGTATGTTAATAGTTGCAATCATGTCATTTATTTGTGAGGGTAACTGTGTGCATGCATACTCTGTACCTGACCAGAATGGTAAAATAGTGTGTGAAGCAAATTGATTGACAATAAATTTAATGGAATTGTGCACATTGTTCTTATTTTAAAAAGACAAAATGGGTAAAAACTAAATTTTGCCATTGTGAACAGCAGAAAAAACACAATAATGTGTCCAGAAGTACATTAATTGTCATGAGTTTCCTGGTAGAAGCAGTATTTGTTTCTTCTTCTTTTACTGGCATAAGTAACAGAGTCAAAAGTTCAGTTGTAGATGACCACTGACTTGGCTACAGATACATATTGTATTTCAATCTCAAATCAGCTACAAGACATTACAGCACAGTATTACCTCTGCTGCTCCAGCTATTCACTAAACGCACTGGAGACCTTTTTCTGTCATGACGTGTATCTTTATCGCTGTGGTCGTGGTGGTCAGCTGGGTTATGCATGTTTGGGTTGAATGTGAAGTGTTTGAGCAGAATCGTGGCTGCTGCTGCCTGCTTTTGCCCTCTTATGTGACCTCTTCTTGCTGTCAGAGTTTTTTCACCTTGAGCTTTCTTCTTCTATCTTCCTCCAATTCCAGCTGCTGCAGCAGCTTGAGGTAGATGGAATAGCAGAAGAACACACTTTTGTAGTAGTCAGAGACAGTTATTCTGTGCTCCACATCTTTGCTGTCAAAGATGTGGACCACAGTGGCAACTGCTACAGCTGTATAAGCCCTTACAGAGATATTCTAGTTGTGTGTGGGTGTGCCAGTATATAAGTCCATCCATCCATTCCCTATACACCGCTTTATCATCATTAGGGTCGCGGGGGGTGCTGGAGCCTATCTCAGCTGACTCAGGCGAAGGCAGGGGACACCAGTCTGTCTCAGGGCTACATATACAGACTAACAATCACACTCACATTCACACCTACAGACAATTTAGAGTAATCAATTAACTTTAGCATATTTTTGGACTGTGGGAAGAAGCCGGAGTACCTGGAGAAAACCCACGCATGCACAGGTAGAACATGCAAACTCCATGCAGAAAGATCCCAGGCCCACCCTGGGATTTGAACCAGGGATCTTCTTGCTGCAAGGCGAAAGTGCTAACCACTACATCACTGTGCAGCCCCCAGTAGATAAGTACACCACTAAAAGATCGAATCTGGTTCCAGGTACTCACCAGAATTAACAGGTCTGAAGACAGGAGCCCAGGTCAATAGACGATACATTCTGGGCCAGGTCGAAGTCAATCACTCTGACTCTATATGGCTGCAGTCGATGATGGACCATCATAACATCCTCTGCTTTGAGGTGTGGGTGCATTATTCCCACAGACTTCAAATGACTGAGTGCTGTAACAATTTGAAAGTTATTAACGTAATTTAGGAAGTAATGATGTCAATGATAATTTGTCAGTGTCCGTCTTCAAACTGCTGATTATAGCAGAGAACAATGCAGTTCTACATACCTGCTGGATAATAGGTCGAAGTTCTTCCTAAGGAGACTGCAGAAACACTTTTACTGGATGAAGTCAAAAAGACTTTTGTCCAGATGTTCAAATTCTAAATGATGATGTCCTCTATTGATAAAAACTTGATACCACTGCACCAAGACAAATTGAAAACAATTAAAGGTGTGTCAAAACTTTTGACTAGTACTGTATGTACTATAAATGTATTTGACACATCTAATAGCCTCCAATTTACCACAATTGCCAATTAAAGTTTCTGCAATTTAACATGATGAGGCTCATTAACCTGACATTTAATCTCTACTGCACTGAGAACAGAAGACATGTCAGCTGACGTTTAAGTGCTAAAACAGTTCAACTATGGATGAAGTTCTAAATCTATCATGTAGCTATTTTATTGCATCAGTATTTTTTTTTTTTACACAGACATAAAATAACATTTATGAATAAATACATGGGGAACTTTTTGTTTCAGGACAAGAGCACAGTTAGCAAAACAACCTTCTCTGACAAGATTTTTTATTTTTATTTTAGGTGTGTTTGCATAGCTTCTAAATCTATTTTGCAATGGTTTAATGGAGATCATACTTAGTAAGATAATTTACAATATATATAGTGAGACTCGATATTGAGAACACAGCTGGACTAAATGTTGCTACATGCTTTTTTGAACAGCAGTTCTAAATCTTTCTTGAAAAAGGGTTTAATATTTAAGGATCTTGTTCTCACCGTGCTGTAAATGCTGTGATGCACTGTGAGCTAAAATATCTAAATCATTTAGGTCTGCAACAATTTCCCGACCACCTGGAGACATTGACATCATCAAAGGTTAATTTGTTGCCAAATTGTTGGGCATACTAATCGATCTGTCCCTTGCAGAACACCTTTATCTGTTCATTTGGAGTTCTGTTTATGACGTCCAAGCGAATATTCAGATTTACCTCCTTATTTGGTCTCGATCGTCTCCTTGCAGAATCAACTGGCCCCTAAATACCCCACTATGATCTCCAGCTTTTTCGACCTGCAACCAATTCAGTTTGATATGATCAAAGCAACATCTCATTCAGGTTCCTCATCAATAGCGCTCTTAGCCATTGATTGGACATTAACTACCCTGATAATTGCACAAATGTGCTAATGAATCAATTTGACAGTCGCACATGGGAGGCCTGCTTATTTCTCGTTGACTGAAAAGACAAAAAGTGAGAGAGACACAGAAAGGGTAGAAAATGAGATGATTTTAAATGTGCTTCCATATTTGTGCATATCCCCCTGATGAGCCCTGGGTATTATTATCCCATCATGCCACGGAGCACTGACAGTTCCCTCTGAGTTATTGTCCTATTGTTCTGAGCCAAATGTGGTGGTAATTGGAGATTCACTGCTGACTTCTTGTCATGAAACTTGGATTTTCTTTTTTCTCATTCATTAAAGATAATGAGAAGTTTTCTCTCATTCTAAAGCTTACAAGCACATTATCAGTATGTTTGTCTTCTTTCTTTATTAATCAAACCCCTGGATTATTTTGAATAAAGTAAGGATAAGAAAATTAATGTAATTTCCATTTTTATGAAGACAACTTGGAAACTTCAGCATGGTAATGACTGAAAACATACACCCCCTGTGAAAAGTTTTGAGACACTTTCTCATTCAAATTAATTAGAACCCGTCTCAAAACTTTTCACAGGGGGTGTACATGTGTAATTAGATCTACATAAGGGGCTGATCATGAAGAGCTCACTAAACTAACTGATTTTAAGGTGGATTATAGTGCTTCTTTATATTCCTATGAGCTCATGACAGCTACATGAATGCAAGATTACAGTGTGGCCTGAGGAAAGTGCCAGCCAGGACTGAGCTCTCTGATGTTTACTGGTAATTACAGTGAGTTAGCTGTCCCAGGGCACGCTGGATGCAGCAAGTAAGCCAGCCCCCCCCCACTGACAATTTCAACTGACAGAGCAAATATATACTTCCTCTCATCAGTCAATCCCTTCATCCTTGATCCAATGTCTTCTGGGACAGCAGAGGGTGGATTTTGCCTGATATTAGCCAAGGCCCAAGCCAGCATGTTTGGGGGATTTGCGAAGGGTAAACCTCTTGCTTTGATGTCTCCTTGAATATCCCGGCTGGACACAGTAAAACAAGAGATAGCAGGAAATGGAAGGGACTGATCCAAAAGAGATGCCCCTTGTGATCTTGCAACCAACAGAGAGTACAGAATTAAACAATGGTGGAAATAAATAAATAAATAATAAAGAAATAGATTGCATAATGCTTAAAAAAAAAGAAGACTTTAGCACTGGAAATGATCCATATTTACAACATACATACAGGATTAGCAGTGTAATAGCAGTCAAGATAGTTGTTTAAACATGGTATCAGCTTAAAGCTATAATAACTCAATTTAAACTAACTGAAAAAAAAAAAACCCACACCGCCTCTCTGACAGAAAATCAAGTTCAAATATGGTAAATTGAGATAGATTTTTGCTTAGTTCCAAATGATCTTCATGATGAATTTCATGGTCTTGTTTTTCAGTGCAGCATAATAAGCTCTTATTAAAAAAGCAACAAAGTGAACATGGCTGCCAGACACCTGGGTAATTGGAGGAAGCTGTCATCTCAGGCAAGACAGTGGAGTGTATGGCTGTCAGTGGGATGTGGCAGACTTGGCGCAGTGATAAAAGTGACAAAGCTAATTGTCGTCTCGCATCTCCACGCTCAAAGAAACTCTCGAGACCTCTGAAAAGCTTTTCCCCTCCATTCTTTGCCTCAGAACTTCTCTCACTGATATTAAAACGGCCCGAGGGAGACACTGGGGTGGCGCCGTAAGAGAAAAGCAGTAAAACTGATGCTGACGTTAAACTGGCTTCTCAATACAGGCTGGTATAAAAGGTGCAAGTCTGAATTTAGTTAGGCAGAGTTTGCACGCTGTCACATCAACTCCGGGGAACAACGAGCTGAAAACTGTTCGGAGGACTGACGGAAATTCAAAGAAGCAATGATGCAAATAAAGAGAATTATCAGGGAGCGAGAGCAACAAGTAACTCATGCAGCACTTTAATTCCCAAACGTGCAACCTGACGCACCACAGCACTCCATTTGGTCTCAGGAATGACTTGGGATGGGGATAAACCATTACACAGTGCACTTAAGCAGAGTAAGATTAAAATGTGATGAGATAAGTTCATAAGAAGGCAGCATGTATGATTAATGCGCCTGGAAGTGAAATCGATAGCTTCTTTTTGATCTGCATCGTCAGTCTGTGATAAAGTGGAGGTGCCGCTAGGTTAATACTCCACATTGACTCGGGACACAAACACTGAGGCCATGCACATTTTTTAAAGTCCAGTCTTGAGGAGTGAGGGCTAACTGTGCGATGTGAAGGAACACTTTCGCAGGTCACGGCAACTTGACAAGGTTTGATGAATCGCTGTGGGAAACCTGATCGAGAACAGGAGTGACTAATGACCCGTGTATGGCTGTTGATTTAATCAATCAAGAAAAGGCTCTAACCTTGCCAATACTTGAAACACACACATACTCTTGCACACACACATGCACTACTTTATTTGAACCAGCAGGAGTAGTCTTTGAAATATTTTGTACTCTGCTGGCACGAACCACATACAACTTCAGGCTGTTTGTGCCAGTTTTTACAACATTTCTCCAGAAAGAACAAAAAGACAAAAGTGTTGTCTGAAAGTATGAGAAGAATAAAATGATATGATAAAAAGAATCAAGGCAGGTAGCTAGTTTCTCATCAATTAGAGCTCATACTTTATGAGAAACGATCAACCTCCTCACAGTATGTTATACTCCTCCATATATGTCAGAGAGATAAGATCAGAACATTTTCGCAGCAGTCTATTAGTACTTATAAGACAGAAATGGCTGCAAGGCATTTTTTGCTGCCATTACCTACTTTGCTGCAGTGAAAATGAGAGCTAAGTGCAGTTTTGGAGGCGTACTTTTTATGCCTGTGCTGTCACAATATACATTAAATGATGGAACGCAAAGCAGCAAAAATCTGTTTTATGACTATAATGTTGACATCAACGATGCATTATTTGGGAAGTCAACTGCTAAGACTTTCAAAATCTCATTTTCTGTTTCTCGCTGTGTTTGGAAAACTTCACATATTCAGCAGTTCAAACATTGACAAAAGCAGTAGCAGTAAGAGCTTGGCCTCCTTCTATTACTCACGCTAAAGGCAAAAGACAAACTGTAATTACTTAGCTTGCTTGTGTGTTATTTTTAAAGATGCGTCTGTTTTATCTATTAAGATAGCTGTGCTTGCTGTGTTAACATGAATATTTAGATGTTGCAAGATGAAAGCAGTGACTGATTATCGCACCTGCAATGTAAGCACTGCAACCAGCGAAGTCCGCTTAATTTAAGGTCGACATTAGAGTAACATAGTCCAATTCATGGCTCAATTACTTAATCAATTTTTTTTTTTTTTTTTTTTTGGGGGGGGGGGGCAGTGTTAATGTCTACAGTGTAATGACTCTTTTTTTTCAGTTGGTTTATGATACAAAGTATGTTTCATGTAGGCTACTTTGTTCTCCTATATTTAAAAAAGACTATTTGAGGGGCATTTCAATAGCATTATGTAATAGAAACAGTGGAGATACAAAATGGGGAAAAGAAACAAGGGAAAAGACATGCAGCAAACAGTCAAAGGTGTTGGGAACAGAACCAGGGACCTGTCGCTCAAGATATTTGCAACATTGGCACCGGAGGCACCTTAAGTACCTTTAAGATATTTATTAGTTTTATTAGATGTAAGTTGCTGTATAAACAACAGGATCTCATTGCATCAGTTGGTCTAAGTGAAGTGTTTACTCCTTGAAAATGTATTTACCACTGAAAATAAATCAGTTGCTTCTCACAAACTAGTTCTCACATAAAGATTACCCACTGTTTAAATAAACTAAACATCAGGCGTAACTAATACAGAGCTAACATAACACCTAAGTCTTTACTAGCTAGGGCAGTTTATTTAGTTTGAATGCTGCAAGCTGACTGGTCTGAAAATAGCACACCAACTTTGCACAGATACATACAGTAGAGATCGTGCAACTCATTAAATCATTAAACCTTTTAAACTGGTATTCTGCATATCGAATGTGACATTCATCTTTCTGACCTACTCGTGTCACAGACTTGTCGTGAGCAAAAATTCAGTCCAAAGAGTGGATATCGCTGAGAGCATGCAGTCAATATGCACAGAGAGCAACAGATGTGAACCTAAAACACATACACAAGTACACTTCTACAGAGGATAAAATGATTGCATAGCATATGTAGAGTGAAGAGAAGATATCTTGGCCCAGATATGAGAAGTTGCACCCTTAACACTGGTTATATCAGACTGCTTACTACCCCTGGAGGCTAATTATGCATGATTAAGCTATGATTATGGGCTAGAAGCAAACTCATTCATTCAATAAATACCCAAATGGAAAGTAGGTTTTATATTTTATTCCAAAACCTTCAAAATAAGTTTCAAGTTCAAGAAAGTAGAATAAGCTTAGACACAATGCAAAGCATCATATACAGACGGATAAAATACATTTTATATATTGCAGACAAGCCATGGTGGGTCTTACATATGTACAGTATGTATGTAAACTTTTATGTACAATCTTTTTTACATATACAAAAAGCCTTGTTTCTATTTTCTTTGTATATATTTATATTTATTTATATATATATATATATTTATATTTATATATATATAGATTTGTCATATACTCCCCACTAGCATTTGTACTACAATAATGAAAAAGAAAAACATTTACATATATGTCAATCCATTTTTTCTTTTTATATTACAAATGTATTTTCATAAAAATATATCTCTGTACAAAAAAGGTTTTTTATTCGTCAACATATTCTCTTTTCTTAGAGAAACGTTCCCTCTGGAGTTGCTCGGTCGTTACACAGTCTGCTTAAGTTCTCGTTAGTCCATTTCTTTACAGGTCACCCTTTTGGTGCAGAGCAAGACATTGACACTGAATCTTTGCCTTTCACTGTTTTGTTGTTTTGTTGAGGCGTTCAAGGGCCATGTTGATCTTGCTTAGGCGCATGTGTTGGCATGGGTTTCACATAGAGGCTAGCTGAGAGACCTGCTGGACTGGCTTAAAAATATGTCATAAGGGGGAAAAACAACAACGATATGGGATCTCGTCATAACTTTGTTGCCGTGAAAGGAATAAGTCTTTAGCAATCAAAAGCAACTTTTTGTAAATACTCTGCTATATTCTACTCTAGATAAACTGGACATTCTGTTTTTATTCCATTGGTATCACACATTGGCAACATACTTTTATCCATTACTGCATACAAACAGAGGAGAAGTTGTTGGATTGCAGATATTAACACAGTATCGAGATGCACTCAGTGAAATGAAATACATTCAGCAGTTTTTCAAAACTCCCATGATCTGATCACAAATCA
The DNA here is from genome assembly GCF_021347895.1 of Acanthochromis polyacanthus. Taxonomy (NCBI): domain Eukaryota; kingdom Metazoa; phylum Chordata; class Actinopteri; family Pomacentridae; genus Acanthochromis; species Acanthochromis polyacanthus. The sequence continues at coordinate 25,839,674 of NC_067123.1, read as the reverse complement.
TTCAACTATCACTCTACTTATACCTCCACTTCTAGAATAAAATTAATCTGAGCTCCAAAGCTTCTCAAAATAGATCTTTTTCCTCTCCCCCTTGCTTTAGTCCACTAGACACACTGAAATGGGCTGAATAGTGAAGGCAAATTGCATGGAATGTGCCGGAAAAACACAGCTGTAAGTGTGGTTTTGTTGGAGTCGTCGATATGCGGTGACAGTGAAAGATGGGAGATTATAAATGATAGTTGATACAGAATATGTCACACAGTATAAACTGATGGATTGCTTGGTTTTTCGATACAGGTACAGTGCGGGTTGTGCTGAAAAGCAAACAGCTGCAGAAAGCTTTGGGACTTGTGCCTAACTGTGAGGAAACTCGGTGAACTCGAAGGGAACTCAAAGACCATAGCTGTGGTGCGATTTATTATAGAAGAGATGGTGAGTAGGAGAGAATCCAGAGCTGTGTCTGGCTGATAACGAAAATGAACCTCGGATGAACAGAGTTTCTGTCTTAAAATATGCAAAGAGAACCAGGAAGTAGCCAGCTGCCATCAAGAAAGACCCAATTCGAACTCTTACAGCACAGCTTCAACCAGAACTCACTGATCTTCATTTTCATATCACTGTACTGCACTTTCTTAAAGAACTTTCTGGGCTAACCCAGATGGGTTTAAAAGAAAATACTTCCACAGATGTAGTGCCCATTAAGTTTTAAACTTCAACCAGCATGAATTTTTGAAAATGTCTTGTTCCCCATTAAAAAAATTTCTAACTAGTGGAACTAAAGCAACATCAAGAACTCATTAAACAGTCAATCTTAATTATGTAGTGTTGTCTAATTCTAATTTGGTTGAATTTGAATAACTTTCTTTGGTTGAAAAGGAGATTTTTTTAAACTAAAAGAAACACATAACACAAATATCAGTTGAACATGTCAGCAAGTACATAAAATCGCGGGCATTAACTCTTGCACACAGAGATACAGTACTAATGGTCGCGTCTGTCATTAAGAAAAAGCAAAGAAAGGAACAAAACTGGACGGTTACTCTGACAGGTTCCTAAAATGCTCAGTTTTCCCCAATAAGATCAAAAACACAGATGTAAAGAGTTTGTACTCTCTGCAGCAGGCATGTGTTTGGGTTATTCAGGCAGAGATGATAATAAGGGCTTGACAGAAAAGCTGAAAAACATTGACATAAAAACCAGATAACCGCCGGCTCCTAGCAAGGAAATTATGATGTTTGGATTTCCTGAAAGCAAAAACGCAGCCACTCAAGCTTATTCATGGAATCATGGGGTTGTTACAAGGCACTATAATTAACATAAAGTGCTTATTGGAGACTGGAGGAGGTAAAAATATCTGACAAGGTAAGAGTTTGGCCCTTTAAAACCATTTCTGAATTTCTTGAGGATGAGCCCTTGCTGGTAAAAACAATCATAGTTGTGAGATCCTTTGCTTCTGTATTATGCTTGTCCAGATTTATAGTCTAAATCTAGTCAAATAGAATAAATTCCCTCTAGGGATTGTGGGCATCATGTCCTACTGCACCAGCTACTCACACTTGTTTGTTTAAAACTCAACATGGTTTCATAAAGTGTTAGGTGAAGTGTTTTTAAAGGTCGTCATGAGGGGAGTGAACGGAGGGGAAAGGCCACTTCAGAGTGGCTTAAACAAAAACTAAATGGAGTGTAATGAAGCTATCCACTTTGTTGAAATATTTGGAGCAATTTCAGAATAAAAATAAATGAAACGCACCGTGCAGCATAAAACTACGAGAACTGAGTAGCAATGCCTTCCAGATAATGTGAGTGCAACTGCTCCTCTCCCCGTGAAATCTCCAGGGTAATTCAATCGTTTCTTTTCCCATCAATTCACGACCAGAGCAGGCAAGGGGCAATATTCTATCTGTACTGTCGAGATAAACGAGAGCTTTAAAAGTAATAAAATTGTAAAAGCAATTACCGACCCACAGCGAAACTGATTGAAGGAACAATACAGTGATTGGTTTCAAAGGCCTGAATTTCTAAGGGAAATTATGTACTGTAGGTGATTTTAAAGACTTCATTAAAAAAAAAAAAAAAACCTGTTGGTATGGAGGTTGAATTTGACTGTGAAAACCACTTTGCTGCATAATGTATAGATTAATGTACTGACACAAATGCATGCAAGTTTAATTTCCTTCCCGATTTCCAGCAAGAATACTACTGAAGAGAAGGATGCCAAAGAATAAGGATGCATGGATGTTTGAGACTGCTAGTTTTGGAGTCAAACACCACATAATTCAACAAGATCTGTCCTGTTAGTGATAATGGTAAGATGAATTCGGGATTCGTTATGGGTTCGACAATGAAGCACGGCTAAATTAAAGCAAATTGCGTGTAATGGCTCAATTTGCTCCAGTGAAATTTGAGCACTATTCACCCCACTCAGCATCTACAGGACAGACAGGTATGAGGATAGTAAGTGGTAAATAGCTGGGAGCAGGGTGTTTGAAATCCAGAGGGTATCATTCCCTTTCATATATGTTTTACACCCGCATACACACATAGTAATAAGGGTCACAAAAGCATGACTCCTTTGAATCCTCTCTTCTCATTAGAAATGCCATTCACCAGCCAAGATAAAGTCCTGCTGCTAAATCTGACGACAGCTTCCTCCCGTGTTGCACTTTCAAAGCAATATTTTCTGTATATCACTCCCTAGTTGCCACAAATATGAGGATGAGTGTTAGCGATAGATGCATAAATATTTTTTCCCCCACATATATTTATCATTTCTAATTTAATGCATGGGAGTAATCAGTATGCCAGCGACTCCCCTGCCGTCACAGCTCTGAAGAAGCCTTCTGCAACATTTTTATGACGAGCAAAGACAAAACAAAGCAACCCTATTCTTTTTTCAAAGGGATGGAGCTGTCAGAAGTTAACTTGTAGGAAAAGACCTGAATGTAATCCGGAGGGAACACATTACTGACTCATCCATTCTTCAGACTCAAACGCCTTCAATTGAACATTTCAAGAGAGTTAGAACATGACCAGACTTTGATCTTTGTTTTCCTAAGGCCAAGTGTAGGGAGCTACTACTGTACCTCGATCTCAGAGGAACACATACGTACCACCTTCAATCCGTAGAAATATGTGAAGGTGGATCCAGGATTAAAAAGAAAGGTCGAAACAGAGAACCTAACTTCAGAGTTGCAGTTGTTCCAAAGAGAATGCTCCGCTGGTTAGTGCTACAGCTTTGTTCTTATCTTTTTTTGGATATGAAGGAAAAGAAAGGAGATGGGATGTGGTCCCAAAGTGTTTGTATATCCAAGGATATGTATCACAGTTGCTGTCCCTACTTCTTCTCAACTGCCTCAGACTGATGGTGGCAGGTTGGCTGTAACCATCTGTGAATCTGTGAAGCAAATTTCAAAGTATTTCCACTTGATTTAGCTACATCGGTGTGACGGGTGCATTTGTCTACCTATCCTTCCTTTCATTCTCTCTAAAACCTCGCTAAATTGTAAAGTGATTGCATATGAATCACTGCAAACCAACAGAAAGAGGACGGAAACTGAAACTCAGTGGATTTATAGATTGTCAGTATTTGTTCTGGGTCGACATTTAATTTACCAGAGCCTCGAGGTGGACGTACAGAAATACTCCGAAGCCCAATCCTAAGCATTTCTTAAAATAAAACTAAATTATCATGTGTTTGGTTGTATCTCTGGGGCCAAAACAGACAGAAGATATTTTGGACCAGATTGAAGATCCAGCCACAAATGTGTGCAGAAATACACACACCACATGCATGCACTCTTTCCCACTCACATACACACAGAAACTCTCTCTACAGCCTCACTAAGTGCTTTTTTCAGCAGCTCTAGCTACCTTTTAACCCCTGCACTGGACACAGTTGCTTCAGCAAGCAGAATTTCTTCCCTGCTACAAAAAAAAAAAAAAAGAGAAGTGAGTCAAGCTCAAAAAGTAATGATAGAGTATGTGTCTCCAACATGGCCTTCAAAACTCACTGCATTTTTAATTCATCCTCAGTCAGAAATTCAGGGCCTCCGATGAAACCTTTCAACAGCCTCAGGAGCAGACGGTTGGGGGAAACACAGGGTTCCCAATTACTCATCACATAAAGCAGGCAGAATACAAAAAAGAAAGCAAAAAAAAAAAGCAAATGGAAAACAGTGAGGAGGACGAATCGAAACAGTCCAGACTGTCTCTCTCTGACTCACACAGGTCAACACGAGGCTGTCCACCGTACAGTTCACTTGCACAGAGATCTCTGTTAGCTACAGGTAAATTCCTTGACTTAAAGTTGACTGTAAAATTCCCTTTGGGTTTAGGCGGAGGGCGGTGAGAAAAGTCATCACAGCTTTGCTTCCGGCAGTACTCCGGCAGGCTGCAGTTTCAGGTGGAAGCTTTTCCCCAAAATATGGAAAATGATCAAAAAAACCATGTAAAGTTACAAAAAGCATCTTCTTGTTGGTATTTCTTACAGTTATTGTTGTCTTCACATGGTTTCTTTTTTTTTTTCTCGTCTCCTGCAGATAAGAGCCTTTGCCGCTGGAGATGTTTCTTGAAGGTATTTCAGCAAATAAAATTATCTTTGTCTTGCCCTCTGCTCAAGGAACTATAGATGTCCTCTGTTGGCAGGCAGGCGAGGATGTGGTGCACCGCTCCTCCCCTAACTGAATCAAGAACGTAACAAAGGATGAGTGTGTAGAAGAAGGAAAAAATATGGCAGGGGAAGGGCAAAAAAGAAGAAAGTAAAGCAAAATCAAGAGAAACAAACAATGGTCAAAAGGAGACAGACAGAAAAACGATGGTAAGTAAGACCAAAAGAATGGCAATGACAAAGATGGAGGAAATCACAGAATAGAGAAGATATAAGTATTATGTGAGATAAATACATGTTCTATTTTTTTTAAGCAAGTATAAACAAACCAAAATGAAATTTATTAACATGACAGATCAAAGGGTGTATAGTAGCAGAAAACCAATCACTGACATTTCTATCTGTGGAATATTCTTAAGGGACGGTGCAAAAGCTTCGGTGTGAAACCGAATTCTGAGAAAGTGTGTCTTGCTTCAGCAGTTGTGATGTCTTAGATGTATGATTAGCTGAGGCAAACCATAAGGTGATAACTTTATCTCCTCTCACTGAAATGTGAAGCTAAAGATGCCTGAAGCTGTAAGTCCTTTCCGTATTATGCAGTCGGATGATCTGGTGGCGTATGACTCTTACCTCTGTCTGAAGCAGTTGCTATACAGCTGTGCACACTGTGCTGACTGTGAACTCTGTCTCATTGGCCATGATGTCAGTGGGCTGGATGTTGCGGTCGTACATGGGGTTCTCAAATGTAGCTCGTCCGTTAGTGTTCTCATGGCCCACGTAACCATTGAAGGGAACTTTGGGTCTTCTTCTAGAGTGAAACGAATTATTGCAATAAATAATAAGCAGTGTTCACATTAGAAAAGAAACCAGTCTTTATCTACCATGCAGCAGAAACTGGTGTCTTAGTATGGCACTATTTGGGAACAGTACTTATCTGTATTGTTACAAAATCCATTTAAAACTTTCACATCAGGGCTAGGTGTATCACACATGAAGAGATTGCTTCCTCAATCACCCTCACTCATTACTACCTCAATCTGTCTCACTGTTATGAACCAGTGAGTTTTCCAGGCAGGGAAGGGGATTTTCTCTATACCACAGATAATCATGTTCTCAGATTCAAGTCAACATATGCCTTAGTGGATTAAAAAATCAATATCGAGTTAATGTATTTTGGAAGATGAATGCAAATTTTAGACAAGTCAAGCAAGATTATTTTTGAACAGATATCTTAACAGATGGAAATGTTGGCTAAAATGCTTCCAAATGTAGTAAAGATGTTTTTCTGCATATATATCACACTCCAAAGACAACAACCATAACAGACCTTTTTTTTAAAGATTGTACTCAACATTTCAAAAGTGAATTTGTGCAAGGTGCAAATGCATCTTAAAAGAGCATTTCCTTTGTCACCAATATTGACCAAGCTGTCCAAAATGAATACCGTTTAAGGAGGTCATCCCTCACATTGTATTAATACCATGATGTTGCTCGTACATTATGTAGCAGTGTGAAATATATCAACAATGTTAGCCTTACCTGTGTTTGTAGAGGTACAGAGCAAAGCCTGCAATGATCATGGCTATAAAAGGCACTAGGATGGCTGCCGCCACTGAACTGCTGTTGGAGGCAAAGTTGTAGCCTGTGTTGTCTCTTCCGGTATCTAAACTCTCTGTAGGAAAATAGAAAAGACAGTGAGCCATTGCTTCAACATTACTTCAATATCTAACTTCAGCAGGAGACGCAAAATGAAATCCCCTAAGTACAATTTAAACAAGCAAAAATCAAATCATCTTCTCATCTTTGACAATGCATTATGGCAAATAAATATGAAAACAATGAAATATAATAATTTGAAATCGCTGAAGAGTGCTACTAGTAATACTTTATTTATTCACAATAGGGGGAGCAGCCTAAACTGACTTTTTAAAGTTTATTTCTATGTTTTAATTTCATTTCCCCCATGGGAATGTCAAATTCCATTACCCTAACAATGACTCGTAATTACTTACATCAAAGGCCGACAGCAATTAACTCGTTTCAGATTCATTCTCTAATTTATGGAGGTGTGTGTTTGCAACAGCAACAGTGGAGGAGTGACAGCGCACCTGTTTGCCGCAGAATGGCAAAAAAAAAAAAAAGCTCCAATAAAGGACAAGTGACAAACAATAAAGAATTCAATAAGTGGGTTCTGTGGTGTTTGCCAATCAGCCCCCTACTGCATAAGTGGGGCACACAAACAGATGCACAAACACACTCATGTAGCCAAACTGCACTCGCAGTGACACCATCACAGAGTTAAAACAAAACATGAAATGTAGACAAATTAAGTAGGATTATTTCCAACACATCAAAGCCACCTACCAGACTCACATCCAGTTTTTTTTCTTACACTCTTAAACACACATGCACATGAACACTCTGGCATCAGCCCCAGCCCTCTATATTAATGAAGAGATGTTTGCTCAATCAGGCAGGGTGATGGGAGGGGGGGGTCTGCACCTGCTGTTCAAGTACCTTTCTCATTACAACAGATTTCAACATCCACTTTCAGCATACATACACACACTTAATCTATGTTAACACCGAATACCATCATGCTCAGTTCCAAATTCCCGCTCGTTTCTGATCTGTCTTTGTACCTACACTTGTGCTCTTCACTTTGTCTTGCAGTCAGTGTAGAAGCCTCTCTAGTCTGGACTTTGCTTTATAAAAGCTGCTAAATTCCTATGAAACATGTCATCCTCAACAGAATTTGCAAAAAGAAAGAAGCAAATTCATAAGCACAGGCATTAGCTACTAAAATATTTACACGAATTATAAGAAATCTGTCACATTAGTGACAAAAAGTCAGACTGCAAAGGATTTCAGATGCATTTTGAATCCAACTTTAGTTGCATGTTACAAAGCCCTCATTTTCTTCTTTCTGCGTGTGCTGTAGAGCATCTTTGCCTGAAGACAGTGAGCCATTGAGACTTAGTGAGATGCAAAACCTGTCACTGCCATACAAAAAGTGACTTTTTTTAATTAACTACAGTCGTGTGATGGAAAGTTTGGTGCATGAGTACATACTTGTGAGGTTAAGTCCAACTTTTTAGGATCAATTAAATGTCAAAAAGGCTTCTCTAACTCTTGACATTTTTGGCTGGTTTGCAGCAAGTGTTTGGGATTCAGGAACGCATTTTTGGACATTTTTTTCAAAGCTTTATCAAAGCAGCTGGTGGCAGCTGTAAACCAGAGTTATGAACTAGCAAAAATGAAATGAGAAGAACAAAACAAAAATCTACCAGTCATTTCTTAACATTTATGCAGACAGGACCTTACATATTCCATGTTTCTCGTATTCTTCAACTTTTTAGGATCAGGCAGAAAAGTGGCGCGTGTTTGCAAGTAGCTAAATCAAAGCAGGTGGAAAATCTGGCAAGGAATATGTGGGCATGTGTGTCAGGTGGGTCTAACACAAACACATTCCTGCTTGCCTGAAGCAGCTGTTCAGATCTAAGAAGTCAGGATTTAAGGACTTGCTGTATACAGCATGGAGAGTGACATGGGTAGGATTTCTAGGTCACAATAATGGGACAGAATATGGATAGCTGTAGCTTTTTAAAAAATGCTCTGTACCCCTGATAGCTGAAGTTGCTGAAGGAGCCAAAGAATGACATGCAGCAAAGAATGGATGATATTTACTGTATCGAAACTGTAAGAAAAGCAGCTACTTGGCAGATAAATGAACATATAACTCCCTAAGGAAAGATTTTCTTAAGCTGTATATGTGTTTATTGTGTGCATGTGGATGTCATTTTCTGACTATTAGCCATGTTTGTGAACTGCATTTCTTTCTTTAGGCTGGCTTCACAGCCACATTCTCCAAAATGTGTTTTGCAAAAGTAGATAAATGTCAAATTCCACACAACATAATGCACTGCCGTAAAAGCAGCTAATCTTACAGAAGACTGAACATTTTACAGACAGGAATATGAAACACAGACATACAGTCAGTCCCAGGAGACCACTTGGTCAAAGGTTTCTATTACCAAGTGGGTAGCCCACTCACCCAGTTTCTGGAGACCAAACTGGCCAAAGCCTTTTCCTCTGACAAATCCCTGGTACACAATGGAGTTGGATGAAGAGATGTAGGACACCTAAGGAGAGAAAGGAACGGAAGACAGACACTTTATGTGTCACATCCAGGCTTTACAAAGGAGCGTATCATCAAAGTGTCAGCAGCTGGTGCACGCGGAAAATGAAATATCATGTCAAAGGGAGCTGAGAGGCGCTCTTATGGCTCACATTTAATATGATGTTTTCCTGCTCAAGAGCACAAACATGAACACACTCTGCCACACTGCACACATTCAAGCATGTTGCAGAAGAGGAACACTCCATTCTGCAGGAGGCACACTTAAACCACTCATGTGCTGTGCATCTTGTGAAACATCCACATAAAGACACACAGAGAGACACACCACCGTACATACTGTGACCTGCTTTTTTAATTAAATTGGGAGTGTGTGTGTTCGAGGTGCCTGAGGTTGGGGGATAATACGGGAGAGAGGAGTGAAGGGGGTCTGTCGAGTCCTGATTACCAGGCGATGATTTAACTGACATTTTAATTAAAGAGAAAACTCTCGGTGGGCCCTCCATCTCCCGAGAGTGACAAGGTTAGCGTGCATTTATGCTTGTGCGTATTTCATAAGAAAGGTGTGTCTGTGTGTAACGTAATATCTTTGCACATACAAAGAGAGGTGTTGTGTTGCACCTGATCCTCGAATTGAACTTACATGTCCATCCAGGGCCCAGTTGTCTATTTTGAACTTGTTGACAAAGATCTCCACAGGGCCTCTGATCTGGTGGACCTGTAGCAGCAGCTGGGCTTCCTCCCTTTTATAGGTACCTACCAAAGAAGATGTTGACAGTTATTTGAGGACATCAGTCATCTTTGGACCATTTGAAAATCATGTGCTCTGATTCATCCTCTTATCACAGCAATGCTTTTCCTAATCACATTCTGTTGACTCTTTCTTCTGTTCCTAACTGCTCCTTTTTACCTTCATAGTCCACTTGGGAAAATTAAAGTATCAAGCTCAATACTGTCTAAAAAATGCGTTTCATTTAAGTTATAATGGGTTTTGTGTTGTGAAAATGCAGACAAAAATTCTACAAAGTCAGTTTTTGTATTCCTCCAAACTTTAGGCGTCACCACAAATTGTGAAAAATAGGGCAGAAAATCAGTATAGAAAAAGTACATATTGTTTATTTAGAACTTCTATTGCTTTCAAAGAAATTTGCTCTGTGGAAATTTAGATTTAAGCAACACAGCCCAACTTGTTTGATGTGCAAAAAATATGTACAGTGCCTTGTGAAAGTATTCGGCCCCCTTGAACTTTTCAACCTTTCGCCACATTTCAGGCTTCAAACATAAAGATATAAAATTTTAATTTTTTGTCAAGAATCAACAACAAGTGGGACACAATTGTGAAGTGGAACGAAATTTATTGGATATTTTAAACTTTTTTAACAAATAAAAACCTGAAAAGTGGGGCGTGCAATATTATTCGGCCCCCTTGCATTAATGCTTTGTAGCGCCACCTTTTGCTGCAATTACAGCTGCAAGTCGCTTGGGGTATGTCTCTATCAGTTTTGCACATCGAGAGACTGAAATTCTTGTCCATTCTTCCTTGCAAAACAGCTCGAGCTCAGTGAGGTTGGATGGAGAGCGTTTGTGAACAGCAGTCTTCAGCTCTGCCCACAGATTCTGGATTGGATTCAGGTCTGGACTTTGACTTGGCCATTCTAACACCTGGATACGTTTATTTGTGAACCATTCCATTGTAGATTTGGCTTTATGTTTTGGATCATTGTCCTGTTGGAAGATAAATCTCCGTCCCAGTCTCAGGTCTTTTGCAGACTCTAACAGGTTTTCTTCCAGAATGCTCCTGTATTTGGCTCCATTCATCTTCCCATCAATTTTAACCATCTTCCCTGTCCCTGCTGAAGAAAAGCAGGCCCAAACCATGAGGCTGCCACCACCATGTTTGACAGTGGGGATGGTGTGTTCAGGGTGATGAGCTGTGTTGCTTTTACGCCAAACATATCGTTTTGCATTGTGGCCAAAAAGTTCGATTTTGGTTTCATCTGACCAGAGCACCTTCTTCCACATGTTTGGTGCGTCTCCCAGGTGGCTTGTGGCAAACTTCAAACAAGACTTTTTATGGATATCTTTGAGAAATGCCTTTCTTCTTGCCACTCTTCCATTAAGGCCAGATTTGTGCAGTGTACGACTGATTGTTGTCCTATGGACAGACTCTCCCACCTCAGCTGTAGATCTCTGCAGTTCATCCAGAGTGATCATGGGCCTCTTGGCTGCATCTCTGATCAGTCTTCTCCTTGTTCCAGGTGAAAGTTTAGAGGGACGGCCGGGTCTTGGTAGATCTGCAGTGGTCTGATACTCCTTCCATTTCAATATGATTGCTTGCACAGTGCTCCTTGAGATGTTTAAAGCTTGGGAAATCTTTTTGTATCCAAATCCGGCTTTAAACTTCTCCACAACAGTATCTGGGACCTGCCTGGTGTGTTCCTTGGTCTTCATGATGCTCTCTGCACTTTAAACAGAACCCTGAGACTATCACAGAGCAGGTGCATTTATACGGAGACTTGATTACACACAGGTGGATTCTATGTGTCATCATCAGTCATTTAGGACAACATTGGATCATTCAGAGATCCTCACTGAACTTCTGGAGTGAGTTTGCTGCACTGAAAGTAAAGGGGCCGAATAATATTGCACACCCCACTTTTCAGGTTTTTATTTGTTAAAAAAGTATAAAATATCCAATAAATTTCATTCCACTTCACGATTGTGTCCCAATTGTTGTTGATTCTTGACAAAAAATTAAAATTTTATATCGTTATGTTTGAAGCCTGAAATGTGGCGAAAGGTTGAAAAGTTCAAGGGGGCCGAATACTTTCACAAGGCACTGTATATATATAAAATGTAAAAGTAGCAGCATTACTTTTTGTATCGAGCATGGTACTCAATGTGGCTGTTGAGAATATTTTTTACTACACTGTGATGAAGCCAGGTACAGAGGAGTGAGGTGTCCTGGCTGTTACTGATGCAAATTGTCACCTTAATGATCACAGCTATAAAGGGGATTATGCTACAGGAGAAAAAAAAAAAATCATAAAATGTCTGCTGTTCTACTTTATGGAGAGACGACATTGGCTTAATGTGCACATTTTTTGTAAAGATGTTGACAGCAACTTTTGTTTTTTGGGTACCCACCTGCTAATTTAAGTTCTACTCCACTGTGGTCGATGAGCGTCCCGTTAACCCGGTTGCTAAAAGGTTCAAAGGCAGTGATGCTCAGCATAGCTGGCTGCTTTTTCCCCAGGTACTCATAGGATCCCCTCCACAGAGAGTTCTTAGCAAACACACCACCAGGGACTGAAAGACAGCACAGAAGTTAAAGAATGAGATATAGAACTTACAGAAACTATTTTTTTTTAGTTTTATTTGGGCATTTCAAGGGATATAAACACCAGGTTCTAGGTTGTTTTACTGATTAGAAGACATGAGACTAAGAGCTAAGCTTAAAGGATAAACTAATCAGTGAAATCAGATTGGATAACAAGGTATGATGTGGCAGAATTCGTCACTCTGTACATACTACTGGGATGAAAAGGAATGGCATCAAGCAAAGATGATCTTAAAGTCTTTCTTATTTTGATAGGTAACTCTGAAATTCAAGGAGACCCTGTGTTACCTGGTAATTTGGAGGGTGGCTCCTGCACTGTCCCCACTGGGCTTTTACCACTTGGGCGATTATCAGCTGGAAATCATAAGACACAAAATCAACAAAGGGAGATATTAAACAAGTATATCCTGTAAACGGGTGCAGAGTGTGCCTTGGGAAGTGAAAATAGAAGGTCTAATTTTATTCTGAACACAGCATCTCTAAGGTAATTGCAGGAGGTGGATGTCATCATCAGCACTTCCTGTCTGTGACTCATAATCCCTGTGGCGGCCAGACTGAGGGCTGCCTGCGACGCGATTTGTGTGTCGAAAAAGCAGCCCAAGTATCCCTTTGGGGTTACGGCTAAATCAGAGTCACAGTTTTAATAATACCTTACTGTTCACATGGGGCTGCAGGACGACATCACAGTAGTAAACATACACCCACACAGGTAAACAGAATGAAGAGGGCTTTACTCACAATCGTAAATAAAGAGTTATACTGATGGTAGTTAATCAGCATAAACCTAACCTTCGATAATGCAAAAAGCACGGACACACAAACACACCACAGTCTTGTGCTTTATTAGCTGCCATTCTTTTGAGCTGCCCTTCCATCACTGCGCCCACAGGCACTGTTAATATCCTGTATGCGCTAAGGCCAGTCCTCTTTGCCTTCAGTCTTAATAGCATGGCCTTAAAAATACCTATCACCCTATATATTTCAGGAACAGCTAGACATGGAATCCATCACATGGATATTCCCCCCTCTAGTATGTCTTCCTGCTCCAGCCATTAGCATTCCTCTACCCTAGATAATTGTTCGTCGATTACTCTATTTTTTCCTATATGTATTTAGGTCAATGCTTTGGGGTGTCTTAATGGCAGTCTATTAGTCTGCAAGACCTTGTTAACACTGCCTCACCATTTGTAAGAGGTACTTCTGCTAACCTAATCAATGGGATGCATTGGCCTAATCAAGTTTTGCACCCTTGTTAATGTTTCAAAGCTTGCCCGTGTGTGTGATGTGCATGTGTTGGTCTGTGTATCTGTGTGTGTGTGTGTGTGTCTGTCTCTGAGTGTGAATGTGTGTAATTCCATGCAGTGTAATTGTGTGATGGATGGGCCATCCTACCCTGGCATGTGTCTGAGAATAAGCAAGTGTTAACACAGCTATTCATCAACATTAGCTGAATCCCCAGCTTCCCAACCTTAGTCACCAATGAATCCTGAGCCAGTTAAGACCCCAGTGATTTCAGCAAAAAGCGTTTGTGAAAAGTGCACATAATACATACGAGCTGAAGTGTTGTAAGTGCTAAATACATCTGTGCCCCTCCATAGGAATGAAAGTGTTTATGTCCATATATTAGTAATGTCATGAGATTTGGTACACAGTGTGTGTTTGTTACAAGTGTAATTTGCTTTTGTCTACATGGTTTTAATCACTGAAGTGATGCAGGAAATTAGCAAGCAGAAAATTCAGGTTGCATGAGTATCCATGTCTTTGCATATTAGATATCTAGTAGATCTCCGTGTTTCCTTAAGGATGTAATGTAACCATGTTTGTACCTGCACATAAAGGTGGCTTCCCTGACCAGCTACCGTCGGATCTGCAGGTCCTGTGCTCTGATCCTCCGGCCAGATAGAAGCCAGGCTGACATGTATAAATCAGCGTGTAGCCGAGGGATGGCAGTTCAATGGCTCTCACATCAGACTGGGCTGGCAACTCTGGCTGGCTGCAGTGGTGGGCTGCAGGGAGAGGGAGAAGGATTCAAGCCGCCAAAAAACAGAGGGTAGAATTTCAGAGAAACAAAGTAAAGCAGGGGTGACGAGATGAGCAGAGAGATTTGTCAGAGGACAAAAAGATTAGAAACAAATAAATAAAGTGGAAGACAAACAGTGAAACAGAGAGCCAAGGCAAAGGAGTGGCGACAAGGACAAGTATATGGGATAGACAGCCATTAGCAACTTTGAAGTAAGTTTTATTCAAGACTGTGCTTCTCATTCAACTATTCTTATGTTTTACAATATGAACAGATCATGTTCATACCAATGCACTCAGGTTGAAAACCGCTCCAAGTAAGGTTGGGCAGACATGTGCGAGAAATGGAGCCCTGTAGTAAGTAGCCCTTTCTGCAGCTGAAGAACACAGTGCTGCTGATCTGTAAGAGAACACACATACTGACGCTGAAATGATGTTCATAACGAAAACAGTGTCTTGCAAACAGAAAAGGCTGTTAAATTATCCTTTTTGGACTTGTTGTCACTGAGTTTCGACTTCATTAGAGTTGAAAGTCAATAATTTTTATACTACACAGAATTTGATGAGCAACATAGTTGACAGGGTCTTCTTTAAACTTGGGGAAAAACACTTGTGCACCAATAGAAATAGGTGTAAATATCTCAGTGCAACGATTTGTCATCATTATATGATGTTAGGTTTCAGTAAAGTAATTGCTAAACTCATTTATTAAGATAGGGAAAATGGTGGAATGCAACTTTAAACAAGCTTCTATTTTGTTGGTGTACAATTTTTAAAAATGTAATCCATCAATAGGAACCCTTGTACAACAGACATTTGGACTTATCATTGTAGGAAAAGCACATGGGTTGCCAAAAGCATTAACAATAGCTGTATATAGAAGTAAAAGCAACTGAATGAAATTCAGTCATCACAAAGTTTGTTATTCATTTATTTCAGAATTTGCCTAAGAAACCCATGTGGGCTCTTCTTATTAAATTCTACACTGAAAATATATTACAAATAACCTTAGACAAAGAAAACATTGTCAGTGTTCTTTATGATATCAGAAGAAAGATCTGTTCTAAACTGAGAGGTAGAGCGCTTTCTTATAACATCAATATTGCAGTCATCATTGATTCAACCTTAGGGCCCATATTGGCAACATAAGGTAGAGTAATAAAAGAGGAAAATACATATTGTAGTATATAGGCAAAAGAAAAAAACAGACTTGAGGAGTCTTTTGTTCAGTATATGTATAAAGTTTTCTGTGTCAAAAAAATTTCCCACCTGGTAGCCGTGACTGTTGTTCTGATTTCCAAAGAGAGGAGTGCCAGGATCTACACATGTAGTGTGACTGGGATCTAAAACACATAAACACACAACCTTTTTTGATAAGAACTCTTTTGGTTGCACCTGACATTTTTTTAATTTTATTTTTTAGCTTTTTGCATTTTCAAAGGTGTTGATTGTGTAATTAAACCAAATTCATCATCTGGTGCTTAAAACTTCTCCACAGTTCTGTAGGTCATGACAAAGAGATGCATTGCTTTTAGTTACTGTGGGAGGGAACAACATTTTTTAGAGATCTGGTGACAAATAACAAAAATCATTGCAAATTTTGCATACTACTACTCTTAAAAGCCACTAGTTGGGGCATTTTTTTTAAAACTTCCTACAGTGTATAATACCAAGCATTTCCAATCACTGCAAAGGCCTTCACAGACATAACACTTTGAATTAATCTTCCTAAAGCCACAGTATAGATTGTACTATAATTTGTATGGGAATGAAGTAACGTATTACACAAAGTATTACACATTACAGTTTAGTAAACACATTAAGAATGAATGGAACTTGTCATTTGAAAGAGGTCTCAGTGCACTCAACTTGAAAGCTGAACAAGAAGCCACAAGAGGCCAGTCTTTGCAGTGAATTTAAAACCAAGAGGTGTCTCAAGAGGTGGAGTACAGCAGTGTCAGCAGTAGCTACACACTGTAAATATACACCACATTTTATTTCTAATTGATCCGAGTCTCACTAAATCTTAGTTGAAATCTTCCTACATGCCAGGCGCTATGTTTTTTCCAAGCATGGTTAAACAAAGTGCCTGATAAATCATGCACAGGTAGTGGAGTTACTAGTGACTTTGGCATTCATAAATTAATGTTTACACTAGCAGTTTATACATGTGAATATTTCATAGCACTTCAAATACCGAAACAAGCTCAAGTGCTAAAAATGTGTTTCATTTTGTCTTCAGTTTGTTCCTGACCAAAGTGCTTTTACCTGCAGTATCCATATTTAAACTTTGTACCTTAAATTACATCACTCTTGTATTTAAAAGGACGCTTGAGGGATGTTTATGGCAGGAGGAAACATTATTAATATCATAATATTATGTATGCACCAATGTGCATGCACTGTTAGTTACTTTCAAGTTTCAGATACATTTGTGCGTGCTAAAAGGGTCTGACAGGATCATAGATGGGTCACGATGTAACAACTTCCTCAATTAGTGAAATATGTCAAAAAAACACAAGGTGGGAATCGATTACATGGAAATGTGCAGCTTGTACGTATGTTGTAATTTTTCTGAAACAGGCCCCTGGAGCTTTGTTGCATTTCCACACTTTTCTCACACAGGCAATAAAGATTCGACTGACACCCATGCTCACTCTGAAATTGGGGACATAAATGTTCAGGGTTGTTTTAATTAACTACACAAGTCAGAATTGAAAAAGCAAATCAATATAGCTTGTTAGCAGGATCAAATGGTTTTTGCATGCTTTATGTCTAGGTTGCAAATTGCAATTAGGACTAAAAGGGAGCAGAATGCAATTGTCAGCCAAAGGGGAAGTCTCTCACATTGACACTTGAGTTATATAAAAGCAATGGTATATAGTACTTTAGTTTATCTGCTCTGATTATGGAATTATGGCCTCACACTGCACACTGGTCACCACCACCACCACATTATTACACCAAAATACAACATGTAATACGATGAGTTAAAATTGCCAGAAATTAAAGAACAAACTGTAGCATACCTATGCAAGAGGGCTGCGTGCCACTCCAGGTGCCATCATACTGGCAGTATCTTCTGGTTGAGCCAACCAGGACAAGGGGAGGGTAGCAGGAAAAGGAGACAGAGGAGAGATAGGTGAAACCTCGGTCCTCCCTCCTCCCCTGTGATGGCATCCCTGGGTCTCCACAGAACACAGCTGTAAAGATGAAGAAGGATGAAGGGAAGAGAAAAATGTGGTAACATGAGGTGACCCACAAAACATGTTGGATTTTAATTGGATGTTTTCCAATGCGGAAGAAACATAGCACATGAGACATACATACCATACATTTCTAAGCCAAGTCAGAGACAAATGAATACATGTAATGTAATTCGACATGACAGTGTGGTGCCACTTACGGAAGCACTGTGGTTTCTCTCCACTCCAGTTGCCGGTGCCCTGGCATGTTAACACAGTAGGCAAGGACAGCTGGTAACCTTGGTTGCAGGAGTAGCTGATGCTGGAGCCCCAGGTGAAGTCTGTACCGACAACCTGTCCATTAGGGATGTTGGGTGGTGGCCCGCATACAATTGCTACAGCAAGACAAAGAGGCATAATTGTATTTCATGTATTCTGCACAGCGGTTTCAATTATGTTCCTGTCTAATAATGTTAATTGATAAAGCAAAGACAAAGCCTAAATTGTGTCAGAGGCCCAAGAGGAAGAATTCTGTAACCTGCCCATAATTCCACCCATTTGGTTGCATCGCGATGCAAATTACATAGAACTATACCTTTGCAAAGTGGTTTGGTGCCATTCCAGGTGCGATCCTTAGTGCAGACGAGAGAGGACGCCCGGTCAGCATCCATGGTGAAACCGGGGGAACACTGGAAACTGACAGTGTGGTTGTAGGTGAAATCATTTCCGAATCTCACGCCATTGGCTGGTACTCCAGGATCACCACAGTTAATTACTGCAGAAACAAATTGGCATTGCAACTGAGAATAAACACATTTCACCACTAAAAACAGGCATAGTAGAACACGAGGACCATTTGCTAACTACACTACTCGCAATAAGTTAGGGATATTGTGAGGTCCTCAGTGGATTTCATACATAAGGTGTTTGTTTCACTTCACTGATTTTGTGGAGGAGTGGAACGCATTGCCTCAGAACAACATCATGAGACTAGTTAGGAGCATGAGACGTCGCTGTCAAGCTGTCATTGTGGCAAATGGTGGAAACACCCGCTATTGACTTTGTCAGTTTTGGTTATTTGGGGCTATCTTTGTTATTGTTGGGGTAATTAATATTGCACTAATGAAAATGATGCTTCTTCTCACTCATTAATAGTAATATCAAAGGGAACTATTACTTATTTCATTAACATTCAGACCAAATAGGAAAAGTACTCATGTAAATAACAATATTCCTGACTTATTGTGAGTAGTGTAATTGTGCCTGAGACACATAATTTGAGAATTTATTTAGTTTTCCATTTGATTGTACTTGGTAATGTAGGAAAATAATGTCAGATAGGTTGGATGAAATAAGTGAACAAACTAGCCTCATGTTAATGAACTGTAATATGCACTTGACTCAAGCAGTTCACCTCACAAACCCCATCTGAGACAACATAGCTGATGTGTCCTCATGGACAATTAGCTCTGGATTCATTCATGGATGACTTTTTTTTTAGATAAAATATGTATAAAGTGCACATTCTTCAAAGCATGACTTAATGGTTTTCATGTGAAAGAACTGTCCTTGCACTTTGATTTGTTTCTGTTTGAGTTGTAAGGAAGCAGACACAATGCAGGGACACTCTTGTGATCTGTATCTGTATCTCCACAGTTGCTCCGTAAAGTTTCAAAATGGACCACATTTCTCTTTGATTGTACTTTCACATCCTGCAGGGAAAACATTGTGACTGAGTAACAACAGTGAGAATTCCACTGTGTGACTCAGCAGCATCATAGCTCAGCCCTGTTGTAAACGCTACAAAGAAGGAAAATCCAGGGCGCATGGCAACTTGCGCTAAGTCGCCTTGAGACAAAAGGCATTGTTAAATGTGTATATCCTAGTAACATTTTATGTAGGGTGCAGAAATTGGGCCTGTTTAAGCCATAGTATGTCTCTATTTGAATGCGTGAGCGCTTACATTTCCCACCACCCTCGAAAGATCACAATGCCCATCAAGGGAAGTCTACCGTCAAAAAATAGCTACAGCACTGACACAAAGTTAGATAAATTCTCCTCATGAATGACAATATTCTTACATTGTCATTAGTAAGCGTAATTATATGATGCAAATGTGTAACTATCAATCAGAATGAAGTAGACTGAAGATGAAATAGAGAGAAAACAATCAGAACTTCCATGTTTTGTAGCTATCTTTGTCACGCAAACCCTGAGCACGGAGGTTTTTTTTCCCCAGATCAATAGAAATCATTTAGTCAGAGACACTCCGTTTCCCATGTCCCTCCCTCGCTGGAGGCATTCTGCCAAACTGCTTCAACATGTACCCTTTCACTCCTATGGATTACTGAGTTCTGAAATCCATAATGGAGCTGCTTAGGGTTTTATCCTCTCCATTCAGAAGGAACTGGTTCTGTTAGTGACCTCTATTTGCTAGGGTCTCCTCTCTCTGTACAGCAGCTGTATGTCTTTTGTGAGACATGTTGATAAAGGGCTGTCAGTCAGGCCTGCACCCTTTGAATGGGCCATGAGTCAAACCAATTTCTTCATAGGGAGCCAGAGGACCACATAGAGGCATTCACTGCTGAGACAGTCACCATTGCAAGCAAATGCCATGAGTTCCATGTTGTCTTACATATTTTGTATAACAGTAAATACCTGGAATGATTATACCTATTCAACCAGGATTTCCCTTCTCTGCAAGGAATGGACACACTCTTACCATATTAGAAAGTGTAAAATGCTGTTATAGATGACATAAAGATGAGGCAACTTAGAAAGAAAATCATCTTGTTAATACTAACATTTCCACTACTCAAATTAAACAAAAATGATAAGCACTGTTTAAAGATTCAGTCAGACATTTCTTCTGTGGGAGCTGTCCATACCCGAGCACTCTGGCATGTTGCCAGTCCAGGTCCCATTCACAGTACAGTGTCGGGTAAGCAGTCCAGTAGAGTAGTAGCCCTCTCTGCAAGAGTAAGTGATGGATCTGGAAAAGGTCAGGCCATCATGGATGAGGATCTGGGCATTTCGTGGAGTTCCTGGATTTCCACAGGAAATCACTGAAAATGAGAGAGAAAAACAGAGGGCAGAGAGGACTGGGTCATTTCATTTACTGACTAAATCCGAAATGATCAAAGGTCAAAGTGCATTATGTGTCCAGATGAAAACTCTCCTTACTCTTACATTAGCCATGCTAATCAGATGTATATTAAATAACTTTAAAAAAAAAAACAATATTTAGTTGGGTTTTCTTTATGCTTCTTTACTTGTTTGATATGCATCTGTACTTTGCTTGTTTTCCCTTTCACTCTGTTCTTCATCCACCAGCTCTATAACCACCCTCCTGTTCCCCTGTGTCCTACTTCATAAGTAACTCTGCTTTGATGGACACATCCTTTGCTCAGAAAATCCCTTGGTGTCTGTCCGGCCGCCAGCGATGGTTCTGTTCATTACAGTCTCCAGCTTGCTCCGGGCCCTCAGAACCCCGTGGGCATCGCCCTCCCGTAATGACCAGATGTGGCCTGGCCCTTGAAGTCTGTGCCAACTGAGAACAGGTGGGCAACCTCCGTTAGTGGGCATACCACATACGCGCACGCACACACACACACACACACACACACACACACACGGCACACGAGACGAGGAAGACTTAGTGGTGCTGTGAGGAGGGGGGCTGTGGGGGTGTGTTAAGAGCACAAGCGAAAACAGCCGGGAAGATAGGATGATGCCTCTAGAAATAACACACTGTATACTAGGATTATGGACGACAAGGGCCAAGTTTATATGGGGAGTAAGAAAAGGACAGGGAATAAATACACAATTGAAAGCAACTGATTTGGTAAGTTAAATTTGCACACTTCTTCCTCTTGATATTATCCTTAAGAACCTCGTTATATTCTACTTTTGCTGCACTCAATATGTTTGACCATAGATAAAGAAGAGCTGCACTCTATTACTTTCACATTGTGTTGTGTCTTTGTCCTGTCTCAGCAATAATAATGAATAGTGCTAGGCAGAATGACCCGAATCGATCACTCCCACACAAACTGCACATTCAGAGAATTGTTTTTCCAGGTGTATGCAGCAGAATGGATGTGATGCTGCACGAGGACAAAAATTAAAAACTGTACAGTGGTCAATAGAGGAAATATTCTCTGTCATGTCCTCTATTGTCTCCTGTTTACACAAACACAACACGCACTATGTGTTTTCCACTCAAATTCTGAAAAGGTGACGTCTAATCACATAGGCAGTGACCGTTACGACAGTATTAAACACAATCCCTGAGTAGGATGAGTTTAAAATTTACATTTCAGGGGAATGGTTGGGATCAACTAGCTCTGAAATAGAAACAGATGCAAGGATGATGAAATATAAAGTAAAGTATACACATTCTATATTTACACTTTCTTGCCTGTCATTCACCATCCACACACTTGCATACCATTAACAGTGGAGTTACCACGCAAGCCGTCAACCTGTCATCGTGAGTAACTTGGTTTTCAGTGACTTGACACTTTGGCAAGTGGACAAGAGGAAACTGATGTACCAACCTTGTGATATCAAGACAATCCGATCCACCACCTGAGCAACGCTATTTGTGGCTACCTTCAGACATCATTTGTGTGAATATTTGTTTGTAATCTAATGCATTGCAATCTGCGTTTACAAAGGTTTGTAGAACTAATACATAGTGTTATCTATGCAATTAACAGATAATTTGAGGAAAGGGACAATAAATGTAATACAAAATGTACATTAAAGAGAGCTGAAAAAAGTACGTTAAAAAAGTTACTAAAGTGAACAAAAGGTAATGCAGATGTCTTATATCTGTGCATGTATTCTATCATCTTTCCAGGCTTCAGTTGGATTGGTAGCAATTAAATCGTTAGCCCACACATGACTTTCATCAGTCATGTCCTCCATCTCCCATGGGCGTTTCCAGGCCAGATGGGACATGCAATCAATCCATCATCTTCTGGGTCTGCTCCAGGGTCTCCAGTTGGACATGTCCAGAATATTCCCATAGTACATAGGGAAAAACATTGTGACCAGATTCCTGAGCAACCTCAAATGGAGCAGCTGTTTTAATCCAAGCTCTTCCTTGATATCCAAGCTGTTCAACAAAAAGCTCATAGCCACAGGTGAGACTTGGAAACTGAACTGACTGCTAAATTGAGAGCTACTCCTTAGGGCTCAGCTCCCTATTCTCCACAGTTTGGTAAATGCCACACCAATCCACCTATTGATCTTATCGTACTCTGGTCCCACCCAATCTCAACATTTATATGCTTCTTGACCCAGAGGAGCACCCTTGAGATTATTTTTGAAAATAAAATACATTACAATCTCTGACAATGCACAAGATCAGACACAAGAAACATCCGCTCTAAAGTACTTAACTTACCACAAAGTATGTGTGCACAGCTCCTGCTTAGGCCATGGAAAGACCCCATAGCCAGGAGCAGTGATTTTTGTACATCCATCTCCCACAGATACCACCACAGGAAATAGTAATTTCATCCAAGAAACACATGTATATCTCACACAGACCTATGACCCCTGTAGTATCTCTGCGAGGATGAAGGGATGAGGAGACAAGGTCGGAATCCATATCTGTCTCATTCTAAAGTTTGACAATTGATGTGAGTCTCTTTGCTAGCACACTGCCAAAAAAAACCAAAAACCCTCAGACGCTGAGCAGTGTGATACTGCTATATAAATTGTGTGTATGGGGTTCAACCGATTTTAGCAGTCCATGGTTTTCAGAGAAGAAATTAAATACATAAAGTATGAATACATGTGTGTACTGCTTACCATGACACTCAGGTTGTGTGCCCAGCCAGGTCCCATTGGCCAGACAAGTTCTCTCTGGGGAGCCCTTCAGCATATAGCCAGGTTCGCAGCTAAAGCGGACAACGCTGCCCACTGTAAACTCTTCTCCCAGACGAATACCATGAACAGGAACACCTGGATCTCCACAGAGCCCTGCAGACTCCCCTACAAAGATAAAACGAAGAAGAATATACATGTAAATGTAGCACAAAACGCACACAAACACATGTACTGTCCACAAGGGTGATGTTTTCATATTAAAGCACAATAATGATGCAATTAGAACAGGATCATAGACCCCTCCCTTACACTTGTAACCCAACTGGAAAGAAATAGGTTTCCCTCCCTCCTTAAGAAGTGACCAGCTCCCCAAACACAATCTACTTCTACTCCTCCAACATTATATTGTACAGAAAATGTACAATGGGATGTGATTTTTCCATTTCATTGCCCCGACATATTATTGCATCCCGCTTCAATAACTCCAAGTCCTCCATTTAAGCAACCACAAAACATTTAGTAAAGACGTGTACTGCTCTTGCTACTCATTTTACAAGGCATTGGTCAACATCGCTTTAATACTACAGAGCTAAGAAAGCCAGCCAAATCTTTATAAAAAGGTTGTGTTTATTGCCCGTTGAGAGAACACTAGCAATCCCTGGGATATATAAGAACGTCATGAATTACGATATTAAACTGTCACAGCGCCACTTTATTGTCACACAGCTTGTGTGTCTGTGTGAGTATTGGTTTATGTGCCTCTGTCACTGTCTGTGTGTTTGTGCATTTTTCTGTCACATCTTTGTGGAGATGTACTTGCGCGAATGGGCATCCCCAAAGCCTGCATGTGTGGCTACAGTTGGAACGCTTAAAAGAATGAAGAGTGGAGAGGAAGGACAGGGGCTGCTGTTTTTACAGTGCCGCATAACCCAGCTGAGGTACTGGCGTTGATCTTCTTCAGTCTAATATGAACAAATTAAAGCAGTTTTACAGGGGACATTCTCTTTGCCCTTGAGGCCAGCGGAGTAGACAGGCAACTCCATCTTTGGTCCACCTACTTCGCTCATTACCTGCTAACAGCTGCCACGCAAACTCTTTTATTTGTTGGCCTGGTATTATGAGGGCATCAGCATAACTATTAAATCCGATGTTATTAAATCCGAATTAATCACATATAAGAAGCAGAAATGGGAGAAGAGGATGAAAAGACGGGCTATGCGGCACACAGCACCAAATATTCTGAACATAATGCTGTTTGTTCCCGTCTTTTTTTATTAAAGTTGATACTGAATATCAAGTAAACAATCTGTTTCACAAAATATTGTCAGGTTTAGCAATTCAAATCATCAATCTGGGTGACCAGTCAATCTGGGTGTAGGTTTCCATACCAGAGCAGTGTGGTGGCGAGCCGCTCCACTGCCCGTCCAGCTGGCACATTCTTGTTGTGTTGCCAATGATGGTACGCTGGCCTATGCAGCTGTAGCGAATGACTGAGCCTACTGTTCGACGGTCACCTGAGATCTGGGCGTAAGGAGGCATGCTGGGGCGGTCACATAGCACCACTGTCCAATCAAAGCAGAGAAATAAGAGAGAAAAGTTTGTCATATATCACATGTAAAATTTCCTGCAGAATTTGCTGATTTATTTTGTTACGTACAGTGTATTGTTGTTCTTGGGAACTGTGATGGTATTTTTTTTATCATCATTTAACATTTTACAGAATAAACATTGAATTAATCAATTGTAGGTATAAGCCACTGATATGGCTTGTTTACAATAATTAGCCAGAAAAAAATAAGGCTTACAGAGGTGGACAATAGCAGAGTACTGTTTTAGGAAAATCAGTTAAAACCTTTTCTGAGTGGAGTAGTAGCAACAGAGATTGTATAACTGTCTGCTTTTTCAGGCCATACAAAAAAACTGAAATCATGCACCATCACTTACAACCAACCCCCGAGGTTACTCACACAGGCATTTGGGCAAGGAGCGGTCCCAGGTGCCGTCCCCCTGACATGAGATAGAGCTGGTGCCCAGCAGGTAGTAGCCCGGGTTACAGCGGTATGACACAGTGGTTTGGAAACTGTAGCGGTGCGGCCCGCTGGGCAGTACCTGCCTGATGCTGTTCTCTACATGGCCTGGCTCGGTGCAGTTCACAACTGAGGAAAAGCAATGCAAAAGGAGGAAGGAAATAAAGGAGAATGAGAGAAAACAACATATTTTGTAAGCATTTCAGTAACACATTAACAATTTATAAAAGCTAGAGATGATGATGCTGATTCAATAATATAATCGTTTTTACAAATATATGCAAATTTTAAAAGCCAGAAAGAAGACAAAAGAGGCTTTTTGTCTTAATATGAAAGGCTTTGATA
The DNA here is from genome assembly GCF_021347895.1 of Acanthochromis polyacanthus. Taxonomy (NCBI): domain Eukaryota; kingdom Metazoa; phylum Chordata; class Actinopteri; family Pomacentridae; genus Acanthochromis; species Acanthochromis polyacanthus. Next base: position 25,814,173 of record NC_067123.1, on the reverse strand, counting down.
TAGAAATAACAGTCTCCCACACACAGAGAACATGCCCATTTTTTTGCCGAGATTTCTGTCTCTGTCCATTACTTTCCTCGGCTTCTATTTCTACCCATCCACCATCCATCCATTCACCCCAATCCAAATGAAGTAGGAGGCAGACTCCGGAAATAAACATTTGCTTCATTAGAGGCAGCCTCCTGCTGGCCGTCTTGGTGCAGAGACGGTGATGGATGGAAAGCTCACAGGAGAAGAGGCACCATGTCAGTTTAACACCAGATGGAGAGAGTTAGGGAAGGGGAGAATGAGGAATGAGCGAGGAACAGCGAAGGAGGGTGTGGTACAGAGTCAGTGAGGAAGAGGCCCTGATGGCGGAGAATATATTAGAATTCATAACAGAATGTCAGCTGGAGACTACTACCAACACCAATCCATCTTGTTTGCCTCAGATACAAGGCATAAACTAAAATCTTACATTGCCTCAACAAAGTCAGAACACAGTGAGTAACAGTTGCTGTCTAGCCTATACTGCTAACCACAACTAAATGTGTACCATGATGCCAAAGCTCTAATGGCTTCTAAAACAGAGTCTGGGAGAGCCCACGCAGCCATTATGCCCCAGTTTTCCTTGCCAGTCTCGCCCCCATGAGTGTGTCTTTGCTACAGCCAAAATGAACCCATTGTATGCTAATGTGCCTAAAAGCTTGCTCGTTTTCATGCTCCCAAGCTGGCCAGCATAGCTAAATCACCCCCCAAATACCTATTATAATGTATTCCTTCCAGTAGAGCGCTGACCTGTGGTGCCATCATTTACAACTTACCGCATAATAACACTACAAAGGGTTTTTCGAAGCAGTCGAGCTGCTTCAGTACAAGACCTTCCAAGCTTGGAATTCCGTTTTGAACAAATGTGCTCAGGCAACACAGGCTCAAACACGATCCAACAGTCATCTAAAATTACTGACCTCCTAGTAAATTCTTGTGTGTGGCCCAGTAGGCAGGGAGAGAGGAAGCAAAAGGATGAAAGGAAAAGAAGAATAAAAGAGAGAGAGAGGGGAAGAAGGGCTGAGGTAATTCATCTCTGTTCAACTCAGAAGTGGGGACCCTGGTCACCCTCTCCTCCTCTTGGCCTACTGCCAAGTAACAGCCCTGTAAGTGATGTGTCAGAGAGTGTTTTTCCTGTCCTGTGTCTCTCGTCTTTTATCACCGAAAGACAAATAAACACACACGAGTCGTCCAAAGAAGGTACTGTTGCTGCGACTCAAATTGGTGATTAGAGAGGAATAGAGGACTGGCTGCACTGGTGGTGCTCTCATTCTCCTTGCATTATTGATGGAGCCTACAGACTCTTATAGTTAAAATCTAGACAGTGGAAATCATTACCTTTGTCTGACTGACTCCCACCTATTTCCCTGCCTTCTGGATGTATCCCCTTCGCTATCTCCTCTTAAAAGAAAAGCCAATTCTTAGATCTAGCTGAAACTAAGTTTTTTACTCAGGAAGGGAGTACATGGCAGACAGACCACACTTCAATAAATATGTCCTGATTGCTGTAATTAAGGTGGTAAAACTGATTGACAAAAATACCTCTAAGCTACTTATGTCACCACATCGACCACAAGAACAATGGCAAGCAAAATGGACTGCCAGACCTACCCACACACATATGCAGAGGAGTGCACAGTTGTCACATAAAATGCACATAAGAGCCATCATCTGCAAAACAAGGCCAATGCTAATATGATACCACTGGCAGAGAGATTTAATGCATAGTCTGGAAAGTATATCTTGCCTGCTTGTGAATACAGCAGCCAAATGTAACTCTCTTTTTTTTTTTTAAATAACAGAATATGCATTACTGTAAGATTTGTAAGCCCCATATTCATTCAGAAACGTCTCAAAGAAGACCAAACCTTTTCTCTTCATTTAAAACAAACTCATAAGTCAATCAGTCACTGGTTCTGTCACTACTTTGTCATACTGAAGGCCCGACCTTGCAAGCAGCCTCTTTCTGTGCCTGTCAGAAAGCCTTCGGTTAGTAGGGGCTTAGAGACAGACATGAGCGGCAAGATACATAGCTTGTCACAAAAACACTGTCAAATTAAAAGCCCTTGCCTCGCTCACACAACGCAGAGCAGGGTACTTCTTATTCTAAGCAAAAGCCAAGATGCAGGTCTCCAAAGGCGTCTGTCTTCCATACAAGCTCAAGGATCCTGTGATTGTTTTTGGCTGTCTTTGCATGGTTATTAACTAAGTTTGTTTCCCTGACAGACAGGTGAGCCTTAGGGTGGAACAGAGGTAGCTAGGCTAAAAGGAAACATGTAAATATTATCCGGAATCTCCATGGACCATATATGTTGTGCTGAAGTAATTAAATAATCCAGGGTTCTTTTTGGTCTTTCATTACAATTTCCCCTAATACGCATCAGTTACAGTCTTTCTCCCCCTGGGTGCCTCTGTGCTTCATCTCCACTCTCTCTGTGATTGGGGTCATCTGTGGCCACAGAAGATATGACCTTGCACAATACAGTAGGTAATTTAATACCTTTCAACACAAAGGGATGAGAATACAAAATGAGAACCATACTGATTGCCAAGCAAGTTGAAAGAAACATGCTCTTTGGCAATGTCCTCGCTCTCTGCAGTAGGTACGTACAAAGCTGGCTTACACAGCAGAATGTACAAAAATAACAACTTCAGACTTGCTATGATATGCCACAACATTAAAACCACCAGTTTAAAATTGTGTAGATCCCCCTTGAGTAGCCAAAACAGTTCTGAGTCACTAATGCAGGGTCTATACAAGACCTCTGAAGGTCTCCTGTGCTGTCCAGCACCAAAACATTAACAGCAGATTGCTTAAGTTCTAGAAGTTGTAAGGTGAGACCTCCATGGAACAGTCTTGCTTTTCTAGCTCATCCCAGATATTTTGATCAGGCTAAGATCGAGGATATCTGGAGGCCAAGTCAACAAGATAAACTCTTTGTCATGTTTCTCAACCCATTCCTGAACAATCTTTCTCCAATGTTAATAATCCTTCTGAAAGAGGCTACTGCGTGACAAGTTGTACTGTTGTCGGTGCTACATTTCAAAGTTACTTCACCATGAATGCCAAAAGCTTTTACCAGCAAAACACTGCCCAGAGCGTCACACTTACCCTCAAACATTTACACATATTTGTGTAAGATGTGTTCAGGTATAGATTTTAAAATTATGCTGTTTTCGATACATTTTTTCTCTGGTACTTATAATTCATTTTCACACAACTTATTACCACAGCTTGTATAATCTGCCCTTAAAAAAAGTAATGTTCTGGTATCAACTAGATTGAGTGGTCGATAGGATCAAGAGTGTGTTCTCCATGTGCTCTGGTTCTTTATGTTTATTCTTCAATCTGGAGAATATCTGAAATCACAGATGCATATGTGTATCGACTTGACACTTACTTTTACACCTGGGTAGGGCATTGCTCCACTGCCCATTGGCCTGGCACATAGATTTTACGGCCCCCTGCAGAACATATCCGGTATTGCAGACAAAGCGCACAACATCATTTAAGTTGAACTGGGTTCCTTGGGTCATACCAAATGTAGGGTTGCCAGGGTGACCACACGTGATGGCTGAGAGAGTCAAAAGAGAAAGAATGTCGTGTTGATACAAATATAGAACAATTTAGAAAGGTTTAACATTCAATAATCACTTGAATTAAAAGGACCTCTATTGGAAAAAAGGTACCAAAAAGCAGATTGAATAAACGTGATTATTGCCTCTACAGACAAGTTTCTGCTTAGCTTCTGAAGTAATGCTCAAATCAACTGATTCTCTACCTACACAGTATCCCTCCTATTTCTTTATGAATAAACTATTCTGAGTGTGCACTTACGGACACAGACAGGAGTCCGTCCTGACCAACGGTGATCTTGTTCACAGATCCGCACTGACACACCAATGAGACGAAATCCTGGGTTACACTGGTACACGACGCTGCCTCGATAGTTGTAATTTTCCCCGATGATCTGGCCATTCACAATTGGCTCTGGGGTGCCGCAATGGCCAGCTAACAATGAATAAAGAAGGAAAAAGTCAAGAATGCACATAACTGCTTTGAACAATTGTTGTAGTGATACGTAGGACTTTATGAGGTTGTATTGTAATGTATTATGTTTGACTGCTGAAGACCTCACCTAGACACTGGACCTGTGTTCCACTCCAAAGCCCATTGGACATGCACTCTCGTACCCGAGAACCCACCAAGGTATATCCTGTGTTGCAGGAAAAAATGGCTGTGGCTCCATACACAGTTAGTGTTCCAATCTTGTTGCCATTTGGTGGAGTCCCAAGGTCCCCACAGGAGATGACTGAAATTGAGTAAACAACATTACAATCCCATATGGTAAAAATGTAATGAAGAATACTGATTTCTTTTGTTTGGGCGATGGTTTTGTCTGATTTTCATTCATTTTGCTTTGGTTAGGGGAGCTATAGCTGTTCAGCTATGTTCTTAATATCACAGGGAAAATAAGACATATTTGGATTTATTTATTTCACAAATCTGTTAAATTACTTTTTTCTAGAAGAGGCTTTTTGATCTCTGTAAGGCAGTTATAAGAAGCAACAGCACTTACTGTCACAGACTGGACGAGGATCTGGGTAGTTCCATGTGCTGTTGGCCTGGCACCGAATGACCCTTTGACCTCTGTAGTAATATCCTGGGTCACATATGAGCATCATTATAGCATCATATTGGTTTTGAGTCCCATAAATTAGTCTCCATCTCCCATGCTCCACAGCAGAATGACCAATGTCAGGACAGGTAACCGCTGGAAGGTGAAAAACAAAGCAACTATTATCAATTCACTTTATTTAAAATAAACATCTATTTTACCTTTTTGTCAATGCAAAACATTTTGAGAACTTATACCTTTATATACACAATGATGCAATTCGATTAGAGATTTTAAAAATTTGTTCAGTTCATAATGCTGCAACTAAGCAAATTGTAAGTAAGAGAAATACTCACGAACACATCTGGGTGGAGCCTCAATAGGACTCCACCTTCCAGACTCTTGACAGATTACTGAAGTGGTGACAGGCCCGGAAAGTCTAAATCCAGGATTACACTGGTAGGTAGCACTGGCTCCGAGAGAGAAGTCCTGGCCAACAATACTTCCATTAACAGGAGGAACTGGCATTCCACAAGACATGACTAGAAAAGGAAAAAGGATGCAGCAGGTAAGTCAGGTACAATAAATATAATGCAAACAAAATTTTCATGGAAGAATGAAAGCACAGGTAGCAAAGTATATTGTAATACCCATCTTTGTATGCAGAGTAGCTAGCCCCCTGTACAAATACACTACAAGAGCCTGTGTTGATGTGCAGTAAGCATCAGCTTGGGTCGCCATCTGCACAATAGTAAACAATCATGTCTAGAGAGAACACATGCAATTCATGTGGAGATTACACCTGGTGCAGACTTGACCAGATTCTGAATGGTTGCCCAGCTTTGCTGCAGCTGCTACTGTTAATAAGGCTGGTTAAAAACTAGACTGGGGAAGCAGAGATTTTGGATTTCATGTTTCATGATGGAATATAAAAGAAACTCCCCATACAAAAACAGAATTCACCGATATTGTAACTCAGTGAGAATGGCACGAGAACATCACAACTTTATACGATATTTCTGTATAAATGTGCAAAGTGACAGGTGGGCAACCAAGATTTAACTCACAACACAAATATATCATAGATTTTAGCTCTGATAAACCAAGTATTATTAATGTAAGGGTCAATTTGCAATGCAGTTCTAAAGAATTGAGAAGTGAGCTTTCTAAAAGCGCATTAGGCTGTGAAGTTGTTGATGATTGTGCACGCAAATAAAATCATACTTTCATCCAAAGTAAATTGATTCAGTGACCCTTTGTTCGATCAGTTCAGAACAGAATGTGTTAACTTACAAAATACATTTGCTACAAAAATATATTTTCAAACTTAGCATGCCTGTTGGGCTATGAGTGCTATCACTTTTGAGAGACGGGAATAGATACTGAATGAGTCAGAACAATGATATTGACAAATTTCTACACAATTGAAGGGAATTCTTGTGCAAATTGATCTGCATGACAAAGGTGAAATTATCCTGTTTTGAACAGATAAGGCAAACTTGTCTCTCGACTTACCCATGACCTGCTGCCACGACTGAACCCTCACCTTGACAAAGTGGTACTGGTGCATTCCACTGGTATGTCCCCTGTGCAGTCCGGGTGCATGAGGCACTGCTCTGGCCTATAAGCCGGAAGCCCTGGTCACAGCTGAAACGCAAGGTGCTGCCGAGCTTAGTCCCTGTCAGACTGTGTACTGTGCCATTTACAGGGTTGTTTGGAGGGCTGCAGTAGGCCGCTACGAGTAAATAAAAGAAAAAGGTAAATATGCAAATAGGCATCCTGATAAAAGGGAGCGCAACAAGCATAAAAAAACAATAATAATGCAAGATGATGCAAGTTGTTGAGAAGGTTATGGATTAATGTACTTTCAGTAACACAGAGCACCACATCTCTTTTGTATCTTCCATGCATGGTGAGGTAAAGAAGGTAATGTATTAATACGTGTGCTACAATGCAATCTCTTTTAGGCAAGACCTGCAGTCTCAAGACAAGGAAAATTGATTAACATGAAACTAATATTCTGCAAAGCAAAACAGGAGTTTGTCAGCAGCTGCAGAGGAGGACCATAAAAGTGATGGATACAAAATAAAAGGACCAAAGTATCTGTTTTTGTTTGTTGGCTAAATTGGTGGCAGCAATAAGCATTTATCATGACAAATGTGATAGCGAAAGGTCTACAGTTTCCAAAGAAGGGAAGACCCACATGCGTAACTGCATATCACAGTTTTGACAGTAATGTGGCATCACTACACATCTGCTGGAGAATATGCGAGTTTAAGTAAAGGAACACAGATTGTTAAAGCATTTTTGAAATTATGCGATGCAATAATGCGACATAGAAAATGATGCTCATTGTTCTTAGAGAATCCCTATGATCACATTACATTTCTATAAAAATGCAAATTCTAACTCAAACAGCACACATGTGGCAATGAAAATAGCCTCTTTTTCAAGTTAGTGGGAATTTTTAACACCAAGCAGACAATCAGATAAAACTCCCTCATAATATAAAATCTTAAAGTCCTGTCGATGGTTAGTAAGTATTCAGCATTTATGAGGTGTGCCAGCTCACAAAAAATGCTCCAGTGAGACAGAAAACTTGATATTTTTCAAGTGAGCTGTCAGACCCTTTTGTGGCACTGAAGAGATTTTATATCAAACCGCGTATGACACTGAAGTTCACTAGGAATAATGCCAGATTTCTTAGGAGGTAATACACAACAGATGTACTCCAGGCTCTAGTAATTTTGTAAAGAGCAGGTTGAAATTCTTGACATCTCCATTAAAAAATAATTTCTCAGTAATGTTCTCTTTAATGACTGCATGGACAAGACAAAGAACACAGGCAAACCCAAATTTAAAATCAATACACTGACAGAGCTACTGAATATGTTCCTTGGAGAGGCCTTCTCTGTCCGTCACTGTGACTGACTGCTTCTGAGCCACCCTTGAGTTCAATTATTCACTTATATCTCTGTCCAACTCATTTGCCCTTCTTTCTGTGTACATCGCTGCTTTGTCTCTTCGGCCTGTTACAGTAGAGTGTACGGTTTGTATCTGCAATTCGCCCTGCAGCTCAGAATGAATCAAATCTATAAAAAAAGATGGGAAGTGACTGACAGAGAGAAAAAAAGAGACATGTAGGCATAAAAAGTAAAGCTGTCCTTGAACAGTGAATTTCCTAGTCTACTAGTAGTCATTATTGTAATCCCTTAGTCGGCTGGTTGTTGCATATTTATGATATTAAATCATCAACATATGTCTGTTTTTTAGGGACATCAGAACATAATTTGTGTTCCAGGGCTGAAGTAGAATGTTATAAGTGGGTTTTACTACAGAGAAATATAAAAGAATAACTAAAGATAAAAAAAAATAAAATACAAGTGCATGCTGAAAGCGAGCTGTAGCAACACTTGCAAAAGTGAGTGTGGTGAGTAAATAGCAAGGAAACTCAACTCTCACATTTTAGATTTCCTGTCTGACATATATACTATCCAATACCTGAAGAGATCAGTGGAATAAAGCATATGTCTTTCCATGTATTAATATTTTCACATCCTGTAGAGTTGATTTGAATCAACTGCTCAAAACATGATTCAGTAAGACTTCCCTCATCGACTAACTTTTGGGTGATTGTTAGTGGGCAGCCCTAACAAAGACACAATAGGAAAGGCAGTGGAAGACTTTTTGACTAGATTGACTGAATCACTTTACATGAATATGTGTAAATGGACTGACAGAAACAGCGAGAGAAACAAAGGGTCAAAAGTAAGAACAGGAAACTGAGATGGAGGGTGGCAAGAGAAGACGTCTGGTATTTAGCAATGGAAAATCTGCCCTTGGAGACTAAAGATGGATGGATGAGGAACAAAGCTGAATACACTGAATGTGCCTGTGCCATCTGTTTCCTCCTCTCCACCAAGGTACCACAGAAGGCAACTCCATAATGGCCAACTTTTGGGTTCTCAGGCATCACTTTGTGCATCTGTCACTTAACCTGCTATGGCAGTATCCATCATTGCCAAAAAAAAAGGACTGTAAAAGAAGTTAATGATGAAAGTGGAAAAACAGGGCAGAGGAACGACAGAACATCCGGCTGGGGAGACAAAAAGCTCCACTGAGAGGAGGAGGGAGAGAGAGAGACGATTAGTCAATCTGCCTGAGTGGTGTTGATACAGAACGGAGGGAGCCTTTTAAATATTTACACAGTCATAATTCACAGCGAGTTATGCAGGTGTCGTATACCAACAGGTTCTTCATGAAAGCAGGACAAAACAGGGGAGTAATAAGCAATACAAGAAACAGCGCTTACTAATTCCTATGTTTTACTGCATAGCAAGAAGTGTTGCAGATGCCTGCCGCCCCCGTTATGTTGTCATAGCGATGGGTCAGATTTCTAGCTGATCCAGCTGCAGTTGTCAGCTCAAATTTTGGTCTTGCTGGCAAAAGTAAATCAAATATAGCACTGATGGAATCGCACTCAGAAGGCCAAGAAATAACAGGTCAAACAATGCTTTTTGTCCAGGGATTCAAAGAGACTATAAATGAACATTTGCAAAGAAATTACATCTAAAAAAAATAAGCCTTTTACTTAATACCAGTGTATTCCCGGTCCTTGCTCACCTGAATAGCGTATGCGAAAGCCTTTGTGGCTGGTCGTGTGATCGAAGGACCAGTGCAGGTAGACTTTGTTACTGGAGCTGGTGATGCTCAGCGGACTGGAATAGTTACCACTAAGGGTGATGAGGAGGGGACTTTGTCTGGATGGACCTGAATGGAGATAGGAAGAGAAACAATCATTATGCAGAATCCAGCTGTGAAAGTCCTATGACTTTGTGAATTAAATAAATCACACCATACTTTTATGTAAAACCAAACTAACCAATGACCTTTGAAATAATTTCTTGTGTTGGATTACTGACATAAAACTGAGCATATTTCTACCAGTGTACATGTGATTGTGATACCCCATTGATCGATACAATGTTGATTTTCTAAACTTTCACAGATTTCTAATGTTGAATTTTGACATGAATTGTACTATTTAGTTACAAAATGATCAGTTTCTGATTGTGGGACAAAAAAAAAAAGTCTATAATTGGCTTGGTAGCTCCAAGGTTATCCCTTCACTCAGCAGAAGATGAAAAGCACTAATCAGCATTACTAGTGTATACGACCACCATTTTCCCAGAGCAGCCTGGCAGAGTTGCTGACTGTGCCTCTAATCACATGCAAATGTACAAGGCAGATGTAGATGTTCTGTCACCATGAAAGGAAGTCTATATGTGTGATTTTCTGTTAGTAGAGGCAATGAGCTTTGCTAGGGACAATAAATATAGCTGTCTGGCTCATTGCAGTCTTCAAAGCTGGATAATTGTGAAACTGAGCTTTTGTTTTTTTTTGTTTTTTTTTTACCAGGAACATGTAGAAGGGTATACATACTGTAGGTGACCATGAAATAATACAGAGAGCTGCACCAAAACATTGCTTTTTCCTTGATAAGGAAATAGATACAAACAGTAATAATGATACGAAAGAATCAAACTAATGAAGATCACTCTGTGAAGCTAAATAGCATATAATCTTCTGTATCCACAGATTTGCTTCCTTATCAGACTTACCATCAAAGATTTCAAGCTCATCAAACTGACGGCTGGTCTGGAAGTGTTCAATAGTGAAGGTAATGTTGTAACCGGGTTCTACTTTGACCACCCACGAGCAAGACTCAAAATGGGGGAAACCGCTGCCTGGAGACTGGCTCATGATGACACCTGTGGAAGCTGTCAGTATCTCATTCATGGGACAAGTAACTGTTGAGAGAAAAAAAAAATGAAATCTATTAATGTAAAGGACAGAAAAATAGAAATATGTATGCATTGTTTCATAATTCCAGATCACGCATAGTGGTGGTTAATTGTAGTAATTACTTTAGTTTACTTCAAAGCACAAATTGGATTAGCTAGATCCATATTGTTGCTGGAGGGGAACTCAATGTGACTAAACACATAGCCAACCTAATTGTCATTCTGGTCTTGATGCTGTCACAGGAAAACAAAGCTGTCCATGCTACGTCTGTCCAAGAAATGGCATAAACATTATATAATATTACTGACTTGTCATCAGCATATTCCCCCCTTTATGCTCATTGTCAGCATATGACAGATGTGATGCTAACTTGGCAACTGATGCTCACATCTGCCTTGAAGCCCTGTTGCTGAGGCATGTCTGAGCAGACCACATCCCTCTGCTCATCTCATTTCCCTGTCATTGGTATTCTTGCGAGACATCTCCATGACATCTTTTGACATTTTCTAGTGGTTTCAGCCTGTATTATCAGACAGTACATAGGACTGCTGTCTGTTGTGTTTTTGCTGCAATGCTGTGAAGCCAACTTCTTAATCTGCCAGAGCTGTCTGCATGCACAGTGGAGCCACCCAAAACAAGCTGCAACATGAAAGGATGCAACATGCTGTAACGGCAACAAAATATAACTACAACATTGTTTATTTGCTTTTTAAAAAAAAAGTTTCTCAAGGTTTTTCTTTGCCTGTCTGAATGCTAAAGAGGTAACATGGTTTGAAACAATACTTTCAACAGCAAAGAAATTGTGAATTTACTTTTCCTTGTTTGCTTGTGATTGCTTTGCTAGCAAAATTATTTTTGTAGAATTATACAATTAACTGCTTTCTACTGTAAACTGTTTCCGAAGCCTTCCACAAAACGTTAGTGCTATTACATTGCAAAACATCTTTAGGGGCCATTTTGACAAACTAAAGCTACGTTCAGACTGCAGGGCTTAATGCTCAATTCCGATTTTTTTGTGAAATCCGATTTTTTTTGCGAGTTTGTTCACATTTCCAATTAAATGCGACTTGTATGTGATCTCCTGTGTGAACCTCACACGACCCAGAAGTGTCCCGCATGCGCAGAAGAGGACACAACAACGACACGCAGAGAGCGTGTTCAGTGTTTACGGAAGTAAACATGGACGCTAACAGTAGAGCATGTCTGGCCATTTTAAAGTTGTTGTCCAACCGGAGCCAGCATATTTATAACTTAATCATTTTAAGGAGAAGGTCAAGAAGGAAGAGAGCCAGGATTTTGGCCCTGGCTTTTTGTGGGGCAGTGGCAGCAACGTCTGTCCAGAGAACTGTGTGTGTGCGGAGTCGCAGCCAGGAGTGGTTGGGATAGTGATGTGAGAGGCTTCACAGATGCGGACTTCATTCAGAATTTTTGAATGACAAGGGCGACCTTTACGTACATATGTGAGCGCCTCTTTTTAACACTCTCATGGCAAGACACACGTCTTCGGCAGCCCGAAGACGTGTTTTGCTTGAACGCAGAATAGTGATGTTTGTCGTGTACCAATGACGTATAGGTCGGATAAATGCGACCTGGCCGTTCAGACTGAAGTCGCATGGCAAAAGATCCGATACGTATCGGAATTAGGACCAAATATCCAAGTGGCCTGGGTCGCATTTGAAAAAAATCGGATCTGTGTCATTCAGACTGTCATGAAAAGATCGGATACAGGTCGTATAGGGGCAAAAAAATCGGATTTGGGTCATCTGAGCCTGCAGTCTGCACGAAGCCTAACAGTGCTTCAATGATTTAACACTTGGGCCAGTTTTGCTGGAACACAACCCAACAGCTTGTGAAGAGCTTTTGTGATTAGCAAAACACCACAGCAAATTCACAGAAAAACCATACATTTATCTTACAGTAAGAGGTTTTACTTATTATCATAGGAGGAATCAAGTGAAAACACAATGCAACAGTTTAAATGCGATTTAAATATATATATATATATATATATGTATATATATTTCAAAGTGCAGGGGCTCTTTACACGCTACTACATTTTTTGTGTATTTGTGTTTGTCAAAGTGTGGAAGGAAATTTAGCCAGAAGTGTAAAATGCCCTTGCTGTGTGCTGTTATTTCAATACCTAAGTCTGTTCGGCCTGAAGGTGAGAAAGAACTTGGCACTTGCGTGTCCATCATTACAGTGGAGAATTATTGAATGCTCTAAATCACGTTTAAACAGCGCCTCTTTTCTAGGGCAATGTGTGAGTATACACTTGTTTTGTGTACGTGGATGAGCTCATGTGTTTGTATCATCGTACAATTGTGTATGCTTTGGCTTGTTCACCCTCCTCTCTGTGTGTTCATTGGGGAAGAGATTATTAAATCTGCGAGAAAAAAATATGGCAGACAGCCTGGGTTAAACAGCATCTGCAAATAATTCTTCACATTTGTTTTACCGTGCTTGGCACATCAACGAGGGCGGCTTTATTGCCTCAGGAAATCTCAGATAATGCCAGGTAATCTGTCACTCACAGTAAAGCATGTAAAAATGACTTTAAAAATGTTTCTGCCAAATGCTTTTCCCACAACTTTTTGCCATTTGTAGCATTAGTTACAAAAAAGTGCTGCCACGAGCAAGGCAAAACATACAGGGAATGTATGCAAATGTTGTCTATACCAATCAGAAAACAGCAGTTTATCTGAATAAGATAATGTGTGCATAATAATAGACGTACCTAACCTGTAATATACTTAGTGTGGTAGCATTCGAATTAGGTCATATGATGTTGAAATTAAAAATCTACAAAGTATTTTAGGCATCTAATTTGAAAGTAAAGTGACTATAATCTACTTTGATCCTAAATTCCAAGAAGACACTCATCAAGTCTGTAAAATCATTTACAACCTCCAGCACCTTGGTGGATGTGAGTCAAAAGGTTTCAATCCATCAATAGCAGTGAAACTGATTGCACTTGCAAGTGGGATATAAAATCTAAGAGTGAAGTTCATTAAACAATCAATTCTCTGAGGATGAGATGTGTGTTGTCAGTGACCTTTCAGAAAGCTCCAACGTGTCTTCAAAACTGCCTTCAGCTTGTCTTGGAGCTGATGGAAAGAGATGGGCAGCGGCTCTTATCTATAGGCTGCTACTTATTAAACTAATCCACTTTGAAATGAAGCATCACTCTGGCTGTAAACAAAAGGGTATGAGGGGACAAATCTGACAGCTGGAAAAAGGCAGCTGCGACACACAAGGTGAGATCAACGCTGATAGGGCTCAAAATGAAATCTCGCTTTAATGAGACAAGAAATGGAATAAACAGGTAGGAGGAATGGCAATCTGCGATACCTCCCTTCCGTTTGTGTATAAATTGCTCATGGTATGCAACAGCTTCCCAATGAAATATGCAGTGGAAGGCTTTTGTGCCGACAAGTACAGATGCACACACATCTGCATGCATACACACATATTTGTGCACGCCAGTGCGCAAAAATAGACACGAACACGCGCATAAATCCGCAACATATCAAGCCTGTAGTGCTGCAGTGCTTTTGAGATGCCTTTACTCGTGTTGGTATGTAATTAGCATAAGCTTAGGAGCGATAACGAGCTGATTGAAGGGGATGGGCCACAACATAAGCATTAGTGTAGATCAGGACCTAACAACTCTTAGAAGACAGGGATGACAATGTAGATTTGAAAAAGGGGCAGCTGTAATCCATTCTGCGAGACAAAAAGAAGGAGGCAGGGGCAGAAAGATGCATAATCTATGTAACAAAAAAAGAGACAGATATAGAGGCGAAGGAGACAAAGGCACCAAGATGAGGAAAGCTACTGTAACTAGCCAGGAAACTAATGTGATGGGTGATTATGCAGGTTTTAACCAGAAATGTGTCTAGGGGATAAACAGGGGGATTTTGGATCATCAGAGCTCATTGTGTTTTCATTAATGAATTCAAGCAACACTTTGTACTGATGCTGCTGCTTTGTGTGTGTGTGTGTGTGTGTGTGTGTGTGTGTGTGTGTGTGTGTGTGTGTGTGTGTGTGTGTGTGTGTGTGTGTGTGTGTGTGTGTGTGTGTGTGTGTGATGCACAAACTCCCTGTGGTCTCAGCAGACAGCAAATGTAGTTAAGGGCTGTGGGCCCAATGCAACCTAGTATAATCAAGCAGAAGGTAAATCAAATACTGAACAAACCAACTGGTTGCTCTGATGGCAGGAAATAGAAGAGAGGCTGAAACCAAGAGCATGACTGCCAGCAATTTATCTGTGTTTATATGTGCATGGTGGTGGCTGTTATTTCTCTACTGGTACGTCAGTGAGACAGAAATAGAAAAAGACAGATATGTGTATTGATAGACACCTGTGCATTAAAGTTTGTGAGAATACAGAGTGCTGTGTTTTGAGCCCCAGACAATGACAAACAAAAAAAAGGGGGAAAAAAGTGAGAGTGGGGGGAACAAAGGATACATGTGTTATGTAAGAACAGAAGTCTGATGCTATTGAGTCAGGGGAGAGAAGTGGTGAGGGAGGGAGGAGGGAATGCAGAGAATAAGAGAGGATACTGGCGCTGAGGGGCAAGCAAGACTGCAGAACCGGCTTTGGTTCCAGTGCTGCTCTTTGGAAGACTATCACGGAATGACAACATTCACTGCTGTATGACCCAGAGAGGAGCTAGACCAGTGTGGATGTGTATACAGTATATGAAGGAGCGTGCGATGTGTGTTTGTGTGTAGGGGGTGGGTGCCACTGGATGTGCAGGGAGGGTTGTGCTTGTCAGAGCTAGAAGTGGTGATTTGATAGGTGCAGCTGCAGCAGGCATGTCCCCTGCATTTCAATGAGCTGTGCACTTCGTCTCTTCGCTGCCCTCCAACTAAGTCTCTCCCTGTCTGGCTTTCTCGCCTCACTTTAAAACTCCACTTCACTTACTTGCTACCCTTCTGCTCATTTAGCAGTTTCTCCTCCATCTTTTCCAACCCAGTATTGGCTTTTTTTCCCCCAAGAATTCTGCTTATTCAGAGTTATCTCTAACTTCTCTCTTTGTATCAGTTTATCTTTGACCCTTCTCTCTCCCCGTCCAATCTTCTTCTCTTCCTTCATGCTAGGATCAGTTTGCTCCTTTAACTTTTTTCCTGTGCTTTCAACTCCCTCTTATTGCCCTCTTCTTCCTCAGCGTGTGTTATCTCTGGCCTCTCCATCACCCGGGTCTGTGTCAATGCAGGCAAAAGTGCCAGAAGGGAAGGAGAAAAAGGCAGGAAGTAGATGTACACTTGAACAGTTTGTCAACAGTGTATCACTCAGCATAAGGGGAACAAATTATTGGGGCACCGAAAACCATAAATGCAGTTTTATAGCTGAAATTCACAAAAAAATACAGCAATGAAATCCACTACGATATCATGGAATTTTACATAGTCCAGCAAAGTTAACTGTGAACAGAAAGAAAAAGTAAATCATAACGTGGCATGAAAAAACATGTAGGCGTAAGTTTATCAATGCATGTCAAACAGGAAAAAACAAACAAGCGAAAAGAAACTTCATTCTCATGGGTGAAAGCTGTCCATTTAACCCGCTATGCCACCACATACTCCTCTCATCATGGACTTTGTTGCTGTTTATACGATCTATCTCATCTGGGTGGAAAGACCTGTAACTGGCCTAAATCTTCCACCACTTCGATTTTCTAAAGCCTGTATACAGAGCCCAGTTAAGATGTGGAGAAGTGCAGTTTCCTCTCAGACTACTGAAATTACAATACGCTGAAATGTTGTATGGAGATTTTGTCCAGTGATGCCAAAAATGCTGCTTTACTGACAATCTGCTTTATTGAGCACATGTGGACATGCAAATGTCTGTGAGCAAGGTGAGCAAACAAGAAGCAGTAAAAATACGACCAGATTGATTTTCTTTTTTCTTCGGATTTTTGACACTTCCTGTCTCCTCGGCTCTGCCTCTCACTAGGTGCGTTAGCTGCTTTGTTCTGTGTCTTCATTCCTAGCCTATACATAGCTCCCTTTCCCCTTTTCATTGCCCTCTTTCTTTTTCCTAATTCTTTTTATCTCTCTCCTTTTTCACCTCATGCTGAGAGCATCATATTTTTCCAATTTAGAACTCTAAATTAGTTGCATTTATCAAACTTCGCCTGCTCTCCCTCGTCCACCACATAAACCACAAACACAACGAGGCACACATACTATTCTTTTTAAAAGAAAGCAAGAGAATGAAAGATATATGCTTTTATAATGCTGTGAGGCAAAAAAGAAACAGGAGGACCCCTATATGCACCCAGTCCCTTGCCCAGAGGAAAAGTGTTGCACACAACAAGATGCAGTGTGTGGGGAGCACTGCATTCATGGAATCCTCTGGGAGGATGATATCACAGTATGAAGAGAGTGCCCCAGCAGCCACCCTCTGCCTCATGGGAGCCAAGTATCAGCCACAGAGATGGAAAGTGGTACCAAACTGATATGTGGTGATGCTCAATGACTAGAGGCAGAAAAAGTACCCATGGGAGCCAGAAATAAGGCAGAACTCAAACTAGTGCATAAGTCTATGGTTAATGCGCAGTGATATAGGCTATCTATAACCCGGCTGAAAATAAACTCAAAGGACTTCTCTTGGCAGACAAAGGCAGAGTTCACCTGTGTTGCATTATGTGTGAAGCACTTGTTAAATCATTTTCAATTGAGCTGATGCATCTCAAGAGACACTGTGCAAACAATAAACTCTCTTTAGTGTGATGTACTGTGATGTGTGCTTTAGAAGAAGCTATTCTTTTTACAAAGCTATTGTGCATATAAAAGTAACAGTTCTTCATAACGTTCACATACATGTCCCTTACTGTGTCTATACTGGTGCACGGTAAAGCAACAGGTAGGGTTGAAATATTCAAGGATTCCAAATCTTTGTGTTTTTTAAAAGGTACAAATTAACTATAGCAATGTAACTTTTAGGTCAATTGTGACGGCACCAGTAAAGACGAGGACAAAAACCAGTCCAAGCAGCTTGAGAGAAAATCCACCAAATTAAACAATGGAAAGACACCAGGAAAGTTTCTCTGAATGTCAAAATGATGCTAAAAGTATCGTGAGAGATCTGAACTGTTGAAGAATTTTTGCTACCATGTTGCTCTGACTTTCTGTTAGTGTCATGGCTGTGGAACCATTTTCAGCTACATGTAAACTGAATGGCAACGGAGCTAAAACTGCTGATGCTTTCTAAAAGCTACTTAAATAATAGATGGCACAAGCATTCACTTGATATTCAGCGATTCATAACTCAGGATTTAATTTAATCAACTGATCAACACACTGTACAGATTTGAGAACTCTTGTACAGTATTTGTATAGTCCACTGACTTTCATGGAGAGAGTAAGAAAGAAAGATGCTCAAAAAAACAAAAACAAAAACTTAATATATGCAGCTAAACGGGAAAGAGTACACAAAAGTGTTCTTCAAATCAGATTTCGGGACAAGTGCCCTGAATGTTCAGACACTGTCAAGCTGCATGCACTCACTCACCATCACATGAGGGTGGAGGCCCCTCAAATTCCAAGTGTGTACCTAACCGACAGGTCAGGATACTGTTTCCGCTTAACTGGTATCCTGGGAGACATCGATATCGCACTATATCACCTGAAAATAGAGATGGATGGGGGAAAGGTACAGTCAATGACAGATCAAAGATGGTGGCAACAACTATTATGATTAGCCAAGACAAAAAAAAACTTCATATATCAATCAGTGTTCCTCTGTGAGGATACCAATATGGCACAAAAGCAAGTAATTACAGTCCATTGTGTGACTCACTGAAGGAAAAGTTAACAGTGGAAAAAAGTACCATAATAAATTCCCATTGGGGATCCTAGAGATGAAACACTATGTCTGTGTTGGCACCTTTGTGGATGTGAATAATAAGTCAAGGAGGTATGCAAATAAAAGATTAGGAGAATTAACTTTTATTGTCTTCGACACGGAATGAGAGCACCTGCCCCAAATTCCACAGGCTTTCGGATTATTTTGTCATAATCATTCATTTATGCCAGTGCCTCAAAACTCCTTGGGCGATGCTGTTTTTGGTGAGTCTGCATTCAATAGCACTGACTTATGGCAAGTGCAGCCAGCGAATGTGGAGCAATGTAAACTGTCAAAGCCAGAAGGGGAACTGACAGTGGGATTAACTCTTCAAAATGCTGCATTTCCCCGAGTGACGATGGGACCAACATCTAACACAAAAAAGGCATCAGTACCCAGATAGCAGTGGTGCTCTGTCTACATGCAAGTGTCTTTTTGTGACAGCTTTACCACCTACCGATCTTGAATTCCTTGCTTGCCATGAGGATCTCTGCATTAGGGATGATGGGGGGAGGCAGGCAGTACTGCAGTCTGTAAGCTTTATTTAGAACATCAAAAACATAAAAGAGTTTAAACACAGATTCTATGCGAGTCATCTGGTAGAAATAAAAATCAACTAAGATATTTTATGTACCTTGATAACCGATACGGAACAGTCCACCCTTTTCTGTGTTACTACGAAACCGTATCAGCACTTGATTGGATGTGCTACTTGGTGGGTCATTGGGCTCCCCGTCAGTGAAAACACCTAATTTCCTCGCTGTCTCCTGTGGACCATCCCTACAAAGGAAGAAATGTCAAAGGTCAACTGCGGCTTCAGAAACAACAATACACTGGGGACAGCAAGCTCTACTAAACAGCTCATTTGTTCTCAAACCATAAAGCACCTTGAAACTCTGACACAAACCAAAGTACACCACATGGTAGATTATTGTCAGGCAGCTTCCAGCAGCAGACTATAATCAAGCTGCTCTCACTTCATCAAACCCAGAGCAATTACTCTGGCCTGCTCTGGGTGATTATGTTAAAATAAGGTAGAAATTACAGATAAGCGTGGGATGACAGGTCTGGATTGCACTGTTTTTGCTAACAGCCATCCAAAGGGAGTGTCCCTGGAAGCTGTGGCCCAGCCTTGGCAGTCCCCTGGTGCGGGCATGGCTGATTAAGCTAGCTCCCAGATTCCTGCCACAACCATTCAGCTTAAAAACCATCTGTCTTTGGCTGTCAGACTGGGCATGGGAGATTACAAGCAGCTCTGGAAACGGCTGGCTAGGGACTGCTGCCTGACAGCACTCTAGCCAAGCTGCCATTACGGGGCCCATTTCCTTGGCTCAGTAGTTCAGTGGATAGATACACAGCGGTGGTAACTGGAAACTGGGGAACATGATAGCCCCCATCTTGGCTTTGCAGGAACTTGTTGGGAGAGATCAACACAAAGGGGGGCATTTACAGAAGAGAAACAATGTGATAAAAACCATTTTGGCTCATTTTAGCCACGTTGACCTCAACTGTTCATATTTGAAAAATCTTCGCGCAATTTTCTACAAGCAATCCAAACTATAAAGCATGGATGTCGCCCCGCACCATGTGGACTTTTCATGTGGTCCACAAGTTGCCAGATTGGCTGGCAGTCAGATCTCCGGTCTCACTGAGAGCTGGGACCTTTGGATGCAGTCTCTGGGAGAGGGGATCAACTGGGACTGGCAACCATCATGCATGCAAAATCCTGTCTTTGGTGGTACATATGGCAGGTCCAACCATGCATTATGGAGGTGATGAAAGGAAGCTTTACCCCTTGATAGTCAGTCAGGCATAGACCAACCACATAAACGTTATGACACAAATATTAACACACACACAAAAAAAGCACATACACTTTTCCACTAGCCAACACGCTTCAGTCTGACTCTCTTTCTTCTCTCACACATATTCAGAGGAGGAGGGAGGTGGTCTAAATACAACCTTCTTCTCTGATTAGTCTTCCATGAAAGATTGCATTCATTTCATGTTAGTGTTAGTAATTAAGATATATGATGTACGACCAATAAAAATTAACATTTAATTTCCTATAATTAACATTGCATATAAAAAGGCTGAACCCACAAAGTATACGTGATTATCACAGGTTTCCACCGTAAATTCACTTTGCAATTCTTATTAAAAAAAACTGCTAAAATTTCTCTACAATTACATGTTTGTATTAGTAAAAATATATTTTTCACAATATATTTTTACTAACCTTTGCAATTATTAACCTTTGCAATTCTATAATGATCCCTGTGGCTGGTGAATTCTGAAAAAAAAAAAAATGGGCATGAGTTTCAGTGAAATGAATTTCGAAGAATAAAACAGGTTCTAAGGGAGAGGGACTTGGCGGAAGCAACAATGACATAAGAAAAGACAGGGATAGCAGCGAAGCAGATGTGAGGTTTTATCTTGCAGTTTTTTTTGCCAATGTAATGAATGACAAAAATGAGGGATACATGTGGTTGGAGGATATGTTGTACTTGTTAGTTACAAAATAAGCTGCAATTAAGTCTGTGAATGAAAGGAGAAGCAGGGACGTGGAGAATAGATAAATCAGTTTTGTCAAGCAGAGGCAGATACGGGGAAAAAAAACCTGGAGATGTAACAGTTTAAGAAGTAGGAGGTGCTAACAAGTAGCTGAAAGAAGAGGCAATGTGGAGGTGATAATAATGGGAAGATGAAACTTCAAATAAATGAATAAACATGGAAATATTTCAATTATACATATATAATAAGTGAAGGAAAGAGCGGAACATTGTTGATATCACCTTGACTTTGCGGCTTGACTATGACTCCAAAACTGCTTCAAATGTAATTTCAAGATTAGCAGAATTTTTAGGGAGCAAAGTGTACATGGCATTTTAGGAAAATCGTTTCTACACATCTGGAGCCTGTGACACTGTCAGTTCTTACCAGACAGTGATGAAATCATGCGGCCCATGAACCTGAAGCAGGGTGAAGTTGATTTTGATGCCAAAGCCGGGAGCCACGGTAATCAGCCAGGAGCAGTCAGCTGAGCTTGGGTACTCCTCTGGGTAACCCGGGGAGAAGATGGTCCCATTGTCTGATGTGATATTCCCACCACAAGGCACTGAAAGAAGGAGAGGGGGTAGAGAAAGACAGGTAGAGTATATCTATATCAGTGAGCCAGGAATAAAACAGGACAGATGAATAGTTCAGCTGCAATCAGTAGAAAAAGGGGATTTTTTTTATCCCCCTCTTCTTCTGCTTCCCTTCTCGGTGTCTCTTTCCCCCTCTTCTTCACTCTTCATCTATTGCCCAGGCGCTTGTCTAAGCTAAAGATTAGCCAGTAAAGCCTGTTAGTAAGTGGGGACTTGGATGGAGTGTTTTGCTAAGATAAGGCCTCAACCCTTTCCCAATGGGGCTGAAGAGAGCAAGTGTGGAGATGAGGCGTGGGGTTAGAGTGGACTGGGCTTTTGAGGTGTGTGTATATGTACAGTATGTGTATAAGGGACTAGATATGCATGACTGTGTAAACTCTGAGTGACAGTAAAGGTTACGACAGCATGTCCATGTCAGAACGGCTACCCTGAGGTTTAAAAACTGCACAATCACACAACCAGTAAAACGCACATTCAACTACATCCCTCTACCTCATCTCCAAACACCATGCATAGAAATTGGAACTGTAGTTTAAATATTTCTTATGAACTCATGAAGTTCTAATGAAATATATGATTTAAGAAGCCCAACATGTCCGCTGGTGCCCCTAGAGAAGCCTTATATTCACTGTAGGGCAGCATGAAATAATCAGGAAAGAGTTGTAATCGCAGCTGTGCAGGCATCTCAAGCAACCCACACAGAGTATTCAGCTTCATGCATACCTTTGGATACCTATGGGTAAAAGATCATTCCCAAAGCAGAGAGTGCATGTTTTAGCCCTCTGTTTCTCTCATGGGTTATGTGGTTATGCGTGTGTTCATGATACACAGCTTTAGCCCTGTGCTTGAGTAGCTCTTCTGCTGCTGTTGCCTCACCTGTTAAATGAGCTATCGATCAGACCCATTGATTAAACTCTGGACACTCTATGGACTTGCACCTCTGGCTGATGCATCGACTGGCAAGCTACAAGTCCTATGTGTGAAAGAGTATATGTGCTTCAAAGATTGGGAAGAAACAGAAAATGTTTGGTTACCAGGGTAACCCTGGTCTTCTTGAACTTAGTGAGCTTTCTTACTATGAGAAGCGCCTTCTCGCCTGACCACTCACGGAAGCTCCATTAGCAACATGTCTGTAAAAAGATAGACCAATCATCTGATTGCCACAGGGGTACTCATCTCCCCTTTAAGGGTTAAGAATGCCTGATGTGGTGTCCATGGAACCATATCAGACATTCTTAAGCCTTACTTCCTAAGCAAGCAGGGTAGTGCAGTGAGATACCTCACTCAGAACTCTGGTTATCCATGAAACCAAATGTTCCATATCAAGTCTCACTTATGACCTTACAATGGGAGATATAACTTCATAAATCCTGAAATGCTTCCTTTGAAGCTCATAACACATACACCTGGGAAGGTTGACATCACATGCCTACCCCAAGGACGAGACAAATAAGAACTTACAGCAAAGACCGAGTCCACACATGAACCTAACACAAGCATCTGTATGATTCGGCAATCACCTCTACGGAAGAAATTATTTGTTTGCTCTACAAAAAACAACAAAATAAAGCAAACAAACAAAAAAAACTGTATAAATCATGACCCAGATGACTCAAGTTTAAAGACTACGCTGCTACGCTGACAGCTAAGTCATCAATGCCTGGCGTGGATTCAGAAGTACTCATGGGTATTAAGGTGGAATTGGTGTTCCCCGTGTTTTCTAAATGAGTGGTTTGTCTCTAAACAGATATGGCAGTAGTAGAGCTTCAGTGATTAATCATGTCAGAGAACATTTTCAGAGACACAGCTTGTGAAGATTAAGAGAGAACATGAAGCACTCCTGGCAACAATTGTTAAAAATGCATTTAAAAAAATATCAGTAAAAATGACAAAATGTTTGGGTAATAAATGGATGTACAAAACTGACCATTGTATTTTAACATTATGTTCTAAAATGCACTAAATATCGTATAAACGAATCTGTGTCTAAAAATTGGTCTCAAAAAATGCTACTACAATGCAATAAAATTGTGTACAAATGCAGGAAATATGTTAGATTTTTCTGTGGGACCAGAAGACAGATGGTAATTTAAGTCGTCATTTTGTCCCGCTTTGCGGTCTTCTTCAGAAAGGAATTAGAATTTATTTATCAGTCATCCAAATGCATATAGTATTTTCACAGAAAACTTGCTTTTGTAAAGTTATTAAAAGAGACGACAAGGGAGGAGGAAATACGACTACTAAGGTCAAGTGCAGAGAGACAACATGTTGTGATACTAATACCAGGACAAGTGGAGCAGGCAAGGTAACAAAAATCAATGAACTTGTTTCTGTCGTCCCCTCAGAGGAAAGCTATACTAGAGTGACAGATACACTCACGAGCAGGTTTTACAGTTTATGGTTCGAGTGTACTTGTTAAAGCATGGTATGCTAGCACACAGTGATTGCTGTGTATCAGAGGAGATGTTTTATCAACGTCAAAACATTCACTTGGTTGACAAAAAAAGTAGCAATGTATGCTTTTGTAAATTTGCACAGTCAAGAAAAGGAAGAAAAAAGAAAAAAAAAGATTAAAGTTATTTGATGATTTTTGCAGTCCGAAATGTCTGTTCCCTTGTGAATGAAAAGAGAATTTGAAGTAAGTGAAAACTCTACAGCAGTAGTCCAAAATGGTGACATAATAAGTCATTTGCAGTACGTTTAAATCTAGTGTTGTACTAAGGCAGCTGGGCATTGATGCAATTACATTCAGGTAAGTTTCATTAGACAGAGGTATATCCAAATTTTCAATCATTACTTCCTCATACTAGGTCATCACATTTACGCCAGTTCAGTTAAAATATATTCTATAATAAGAAATGAATGTATAGGCAGTGTATAGATAATGCATGGACACACACACACTACCATCAAAAGTTTGGGGGTCACTTAGAAATGTCATTATTTTTGAAAGAAAAACATTTTCTTTTCAGTGAAGATAACATTAAATTAATCAGAAATACAATCCAGTCATTGTTAATGTGGTACATGACTATTCTAGCTGGAAACGGCTGATTTTTAATGGAATATCTACATTGTGCTCACAATGTTTCCGTTTTCATCTGCAGCTGTTTTCCTTGGTCTACCTGTTTGACGTCTGATACTTAGTACACCAGTGGTTTCTTTCTTCTTCAGGACATTCCAAATGGTTGTACTGACTATGGCTTATGTTTGTGAATGGTTCTGATTTATTTTCCATTACTTGTTTTTCCAACTACAGACAGCTCTCTGGTTTTCATGTTGGTTACACCTGTAACTATAGATGCAGTCTGCAAAGGCAAAACCCAAATCTGAAACTGAATGTAGACACTGAGTGCTACTTTTTGTTTGAATAATCAATATAATAAGACAAACCAGGGCAACAAAACACACTTGTCAGTCCCACCTTCCCATAATTTTGCTCACATGAAAAATGGGTAGGTTCAAACAAAAGGTGCCATCTTCGAACCGAAATATTGATCTTTCGCCTCATATTCATCCTTTGATGTCAAACACAAAATGTTTGCAGTCTACAAGCAAAAATAAAGAAATAAAGGAATTGACCTCACTGTTCCAATAGTTTTAGAGGCAAATGTATATATCTATATATCTACATCTATATCTACACCCACACACACACAATTTGCATATCACACAATCACATACACACGTAGAATTTTCATACAGTTCTACAGATACTTCTCAAGCTTTGAACTTGACATTAACACTGAAAGGATGCCCACATATACAAGAAAATGGCTGTGAGAGAATAAACTGTCACGTTTCCTCTGCCTTTTCACTCTGTTGTTCTTTCTCTCACTCCCAATTTATCTCTCCGCTCGCCCATTCAAAGTTCCAGGATCATGGTCATCACCTCCCCCTGCAATTTTGCCTGCCTTATTGAATAAATGACAGTTGGAGCGTGAGAATGTGGGTCAAGGACAAGGCAAAAGAAAGAGCGTCCATTACTTTTCTTTTCAATTTAGCCCTTCTTTTATTCATCACTTATTTGTTTCTACTCCTCTTTAGCGCAGTATTGATTTTCATTGAGGGCTACTTTGCTCCATTAATAGGGGATAATAATTCAGTTTAATTACATTATTTATAATAGATAACCATTATCTCCATGACCACATATTGCGCTAATGACGTTACAGCTCAATACGTTCTTAACAGGAAGATATGTTATTAGCTTAGTTCAGCATTAATGTGGCAGCTCAGTTGGCCTGTTGTTTGGAGCTATTTTATGGTAAGATTTATAGCTGCGATAAATGTGCATATGACTTACCTTCGCAGCGAGGGAAAGGGTGATCCCAGTTGCGGGTGGTGCCATGCTCACAGGTGAGGATGGAGTGACCCATCAGTTGATACCCAGGCAGACACTCGAATGAAATAGACTGACCCACATTGTAGCCAGCACCCACCACCACTCCGTAGCGGAAAGGCTCTGGATCTGGGCACTCTTGTAACTCATATGCTGAGGGTGAAAGAACAATTACACAATTAGAATATGACTAATTCATTAATACTTTGATTCAGTCATGTTTTTAGCAGTCATACAGCACTCTTGACAGCGGAATCCTACAAAGAGTTTAAGATGGTGGTTTATAAAGTCTCATGACAGAACAACAGAAAATATTTATGCTCCAATATACAGTGCTTATGCAAAGTATTCATCCTCTTTGGAAGTTTTTCTGTTTTATTGCTTTTCAGTATTAAATTAAAGTCATAATAATTTGACTTTTTTTTTGACAAGAATAACAAAAAAAAATGAATATTTAATGTTGAAGTAATAACACATTTCTACAAATTAATGTCAGCTAATTGAAAATGGATAGGTTTCAATTAGTCTCTGACATCTAGAAAGTGCAATATTACCCCATTCGTCTTTGCAAAGCTGCTCAAGCTGCCATGCTGCAATGGAGACCATGAGGGAACATCACTTTTCAGGTCGAGCTACAAATTCTAAATTGGATGGAGGCCTGGGCTTTGACTCGACCACTCCAGAACATTCACCAGAACACTCACCTTGTCTTTAAACTACTTTTAGAACCATTTCGTGTAACTTTGGGTGTATGCTTCGGGTCATTGTCTTGCTGAAAAACAAATCGTCTCCCAAGTCACACTCAGTTTGACATCGCTTTGTCCTTCAGAACTCCCTATACTTTGCTGCATTCAGTTTACCATCTAACTTTACAAGCCTTCGTGGGCCTGCTGTGATTGCTTGAAAACACATCAATTGTACTCAAAAGATCCCCAATTCACTAACTGTTGCACTATTTGGCTGCATCTTTGTTGAATTTGGTGGATCATTTTTATCAAATTCATATTTCTTACACAATCATATATTTAAAGTGTTGTTTCTATTTTGAATTGTTAACTATTTTACATTATTTTGTAGAAATCTGTATTCACTTTGATATAAAATATATTTTTTCTTTGAAATTTTTGTCAAAAAAAAAATGGCCAAATTAAACCAACTTTAGTTCAATGCTAAAAAGCAACGGAAGGAGGAAACTTCCGAGGGGGGATGAATACATATTATAGGCACTGTAATCATACCATCAAAGTAGATAAGAGAACTTATGTTTTCTAAGGGTCTATTGGTTTGATGATTGCTGTGATTTGGATGCTGGCCACTTTACTGTTTTAGTTTGTGCTTGATTTTATTTATTTTTTTACCGTTTGAAGTTATCGTAGCAATCAATTCTCACCACCATCATCACAGATTTGCTTTATTATGTGAATTCTCCACTTTCGAAACAGAATAATGTTGTAGTGGAGAACACCCTATATTATTTTCTACTTTTAAGTCCCCTTCATTTGAGTTTCTGTTGTTCCTTGGGTTCAACCTCCCACTCACTCACTCCTACTCCTCCTTCTTAGACAGAAGTTTTCAGAAGGAAAAAAAAAATGCCAGAGGCGGGTTTGACTTGCAGCAGGGAGTATGATGCAGTCATCAGAAGTGGTGTAGGAAAATAATTTGTACTTTTTATTTCCTCTTGGATACAAAACCAGAGCAGGCACTGAGCCTTAAAGAGTCAGGATATAAATATAACTAAAGGAATTGATTTCTGTGGATCATAGCTTCTCTTTGTAGGAGATAACTCATGCAAATACTGCAAAAGGGGGTTATTTGCAAATATAAAGCTTTATTTAAATGCTAATGTGCACATAATTATGTAAATGCACAATTCTACCTTTCGATTTGCTGGCTCGTTTGTTGACTCACAAAATACAAACTTTGTGTGCCTGTTGCATAGGCAAACAAGGGCAATTTCTTCCTTGCAGCCATGCAGATATGCAGTGAAGCCTTTTATTGGCACATGGTGTAGCAATCCTTTAAGTGATCAACAATTTTATATGCTGCGGTTTATAGGTCTGGGGAATTCACTGGCTCTGTGTGCTGATTTGTTCTAAGTCAGTTCTAGGACTAATTTAGTAATTCTAAGGCAGTACATGAATAAACCTCACACTGAAGCGATACTAATAGTACATGAGTGCAAATGCAGAAAGAAAAGTGTGCATTTGAGAATATTATGATTGATCAGTCCTCTTTTAGAAGATATAATTCATCATTGTGACTTTTATTGTTTTACGATTATGTAATTGTGTCACCTCTGGCAAATGGCACTGATTATATTGTCTAAATTCTGATACTTATCTTCAGTGTATCTCTGCTGAACCACGTTTTAGTGACAGCGAAGATGGTCTGAAGAAGGCATAAAGTGGCACTCATTCTAAAGTAATTACTGGTTTGATAAATTCAGAAGAAAGTAACTCATAATACTAATAATGGTTCAGCTCTAATGAACAAAATTACATCTTGGTGATTATGCTCATTATTGAAAGCATATATTAACTACTTCAGTCTATTTTTCTCAGTAATAGAATAATACGTGCCTACTCTTTTACAAGGACCTTTGAGTATGCCTTTGTATACACTGCCATGTTTGGTTTCTTACCCTGGTACTCAAACCTGAAACCTGGTTTGTTCTGCGAATGGTCACTATGGAAATATACTGTGGTCTCATGGGAGGTGGTGAGAAGGGAGGAGGGAACATCCTGGCCGCTGAATCGGCCAATCACAGCACTTGTATCAAGGGGACCATTGCGGATCTCAAGGAAATCATGGTTAGCTTCAGTGGAGAAGTTGAGGAACTGTATGTGGGCTCCTGGAATAGAAGAGAAAAGAACTGTTTTCGAAAAAGGGTGCTCAGAGCTTGAAGACAAAATGTCATCCTCTTCCCTTCAACTACTGCATAACCCTACATGGGTTCTTAAATCTGAATGAGTTTAACCACATGTATCTACAACCACATACACTGTCATTCCGGAATTCTAGCCTTGCAAGATGTAAAATTTAAAGTTCCTCAATGTGGAAATACCAATGTTACGTGCTGTAAGAGCCTCTCATATTGCTTACCGTAACCAACTGGCAGGTAAATTCTCCAGGTGCAGTCACTGTTGCTAGGGTAGTTGCCAGGGAAACCAGGACTGAGAATCATGCCCTCCATCTCCTCTCGGATTCCACCACATTGAGCTGGCAGAGGCCAGACAAAACATTTCATTAACATCTCCAAACAGTGATTCTCCCATAATAGAAAATCTAAAAAAAATAAATAAAAAAATAAAAAATTCTAAATACGGTTTCAGAACAGTTGTTCCTCCAGTTGTGCTAGTCTTGAAAATGACTAAAATACAGTGCTGCTAAAATAGGACAGCATAATGTAGTTATAAGTAAATGTTGCATACCAGCACCAGCATCTCAGACCAAGACAAATGGGTGCTCTGGCCACGCCTCATGTTGTATTTAAACCCAAAAAAACGGTGCGTACATCAGAACCCACTAAAAATGTTCAGGCACAACCATCAGCACATGCTAACAAGAGACATAACAAAAAACTCTGATCAGTTAAATTTCATTAATCAATTTAATGTCTGTCCAGTCGCTCCTGACTGCATTTTTGCTTGAACAATAAATACAAAGCCGGAGGTCATTCTCAGTGGAACAGACAGGGACTCACATGCACTAACATGTATGTGTTAGCACAATAGAGATGTTTGGATTTCAACAAACTGTAAGGGTGTGTAACTTCATCCTCTGATGACATCCTCACTCCACTGCAACTTTATTTGGCAAATAGTTGTTTGCTGCTCCAATAATGCCATAGCATTTTTCAAAGAGAATTTTGAGGTCTCCTTCTCCTATGTATGTCATACATACGTGATGTAAGATAGATGACGGCAGATTGCTATATACTCTATCCTTTGCTACTCTTCATCCTTTTCCTTTCATGTTGAGCCGCTGATGGATAAATGTATCTTTGGCAAAAATCCAGTCCTAATACTTAAAAGAGCTTTAAAGAGGTGAAATTAGACAAAAGGTATGGAGATACAGAGTGGAAAAGGGTGATGGGATACAAAAAGATGAAAAGAAGAAGAGATCTCGACACCAAAATTAAAAAGATGAAAGCATACTGCAAGCAATGGTAAAAAAAAAAAAAAAGTAGCTGACTCGATGAAAAAGAAGAACAGAGGTGCTGCAAGGAAGAAAGCAAACATAGCGAAGAAGATTAAGAAATAAATGGAACAACAGTCTGCATAAGTCAGTGGAGGGAGAAACCACACAGAGAACATTGTGGTGCTGTACTATTGTGTTTCAGTAAGGAATAAGTCAAGGGTTAAATGTTATCCTGTAGGAGCAGAAAAAGCCTGAGGTAATCAGGAAACTGCTGATGCCTGTAAACACGATGAATCGTCCCCCGACTTCAACCAATCACAGTCTGAGATGGAACTAATTAGGCAGTTGTAGGTTGTTCCAATAAGTGCAACTCGTTTGTCAAGGCGTTCTCACAGGCAGGAACACTTGAAGAAAGGGAGAAGTATCGTGACGTAGAAAATGCAGTTTCTTCAGACGTAGGAATACCTTTCAAAGCCTTTCAAAAGAGTGAACGCTCTCAAACTCGAACAAAAACAACAGCTGAAGGATAGAACTTCAGATTTTTTTTTTTTGGTTCAATCTCCTATTCTATTGATTTTCTGATGGATTCAGAAGGAAGGTCATCTCTTGCATGCATGTATCTTTGTCACCTGTTGCATGTTAGTTCGATTCTATCGTTTAAAGGCTGATAATGTCAAAAAAGTCAAACAACACAACCCTTAATAGTGGGTGATTGATCTGAGATACTGTATATAATGTTTGGAACAGCCTTTATAATACAATGAATACAAAAAAAAAAAAAAAGAAGAACCTCGAAAGTGGTATAAAGGAAGGGCAAGGAAACAAAGCAAATGAAGGAAAGTGAGAAAAGGTACTTTACCTATGCAGAGAGGAGGAGGGTAATTCCATCGTCTGACAGTTCCAGGCATACAGGTGATGTGTGAGTTCCCCTGCAAGGAGCATCCATGCGCACGCACAGACACAAACACAGAGACAAAAGTGCAACAAAGAGCAGGCAATGAATTAACTTGTTTGCCCCACTGTCACTCATCTATTGCTCCAATTATTTGAACCTGCTGCCTGTCTCCACATGACCTCATGTGGCGACTAAATGACTAAATCCATCTGAAGTGACAGAGAACAACAGAGAGGCAGCATCACAGGCATATTAAGATGATCATACAGAGAGAGAAACAGACAGGAGAAGATTACAGAAAAATGTCCGTTTATTTTTGCACTACCCAAATGAGCAGTAACAGGCATTTGTTTCTGCCTGTCTACAGCGGAGTTTAAAATCACTTGCCATTAAGATATTCTTAAAAAAAATAAAACAATGATAAAAGTGATTTTAAAAAAGTCTGATGTTAGAACATAACAGACTGGCACAGCTGACTTCTCGTCTGAGAATGTGTCCATAGTTCTAGTCAGAGAAAGCCGGGCGCCCACTACATTTAGCCATAAGTTGACATCACATGCTGCTTTTAGTGTCAAGTCTTTTGAACAGAGAATGCACTTTTTCACATCTTGCTCATTAACACTGTCACTGCAAGGGCTGATAATGCCTTCAGATATTTTCAAGCTTGAGGGATAATTTTTCAATTTAATCTTTATCCAGACTACTTACACCTCTACCTGAATTTAGACCAGACATTCTGACTTGTAACATTGATTAAAAAGTGTATGAATATAAAATTTTCTACTGTATGACTGGAAAGTCATTTGACTAGCAGCCTGGTCTATTTCCACCTTGGCAGTAGGATAGACATGTATGTGGTTTGCATGATACACAGTCCTACCAATGGTGTGACTCATCATAGTGCAAAGGCAGGACAGAACAGGCTACATGGTAAACATGAATTTAACAACAGGAGTTTCCTGCAAATTATGTAGAACATTTTTGACAAACTGTAGAACATCTTTGGCACAGATGTGATAAACTTGAGGAAAAATGCAGAAATTTGGAAAGGACAATAAGCACCAATTTTTCTTTGCAGAATTTTTCTGAGAAGCCAAAATACCAAACCATCCATTGTTCTATTCTCTGTGTGCCTGTAGCTCTGCAGTTACAGCCAGTAATTGTTATATGTTGCTGTTTTGGTAAACTTTAGTTAACGCTGCAGTTGAAGCTATGTGACTCTACTGCACAATGAAAAGAAAAAGACTGGAATGGGAGATTAAGATGCTGTTCCTGTAACATTAGCAGCACTTTCTGCCTCTCCCAAGCTCCTGCAGTGGAAACCCCAAAAAAACCAAACTCTTGTTCATTCACATAAAACCCCTGTTGTACACCTTAAGTCATGTTTATTAAAACTGATAGTTCTGAAAGATCAGTCCGCAAACCTTGCCACTATTGCATTTTACAAAAACATATCATAGCCATTGGCCTAAAAACTACTGCAATTAAAAGAAATGCAAAGCTAAACCACAATGAAAAATGGGAGTGACATAAACTCAGCCTGGCATTTCTATGAGAGAACATAGAGTCAGAGCTGGTGGGAACACACAGTCCCGATGGAGCCGAAATAGAATTTGTGTGAACTACTGTACCCAGCGTGCTCCACAGATGTCACCATCTGTCTCCTGAAGGACAGATGACTATGGGGAAAGCACTGAAGGCTGTGCAGCAGTCTGACTTTATAGCCGCACCACACCACAAAATATAAATTATGGGCAGCAAGTATCTGATAAACTTAAAGGAAAAGTTGCCATTCGTCAAAATATACAAACCACATCCACATTTTTTGCAGAATTATGTGCTCTGCATATCTGATGAGAGGAGAAGTGATGCAGATAAACCGTAATTGGTGCCTCTTAATGATAAAGTCAGAGTAGTTTCCACATACATAATCACAGCACACAGTTCACCAAGGCTGGGAAATTACAGATAATT
This sequence comes from Acanthochromis polyacanthus, assembly GCF_021347895.1. Lineage (NCBI taxonomy): Eukaryota > Metazoa > Chordata > Actinopteri > Pomacentridae > Acanthochromis > Acanthochromis polyacanthus. Next base: position 25,781,367 of record NC_067123.1, on the reverse strand, counting down.
TGTAAGCAAACTTGAAATAAATTAGTATGAATATGATCCATTTAGTCAATACCAGTTTCTCTTCTCTGACATTTAGTTTTATCATGTGCTGTAAACGTGATTGCAGCTCAAGCAGATGAGTGATTACAAGTAAAGCTGCCAGGAGTGACACTGACCAAGGGTAGAAAAGCATCACTACAGTTAACATGGTCATTCATGACTGTGCCGGTAGCATAGGGGGTGTTACCTGTAGAGTATATCCAGGTTCACAATGGAAAGACACCACATTATTCATCTGAAGACGCTCCCCAACCTTGATACCGTTCATAGGAACTACAGGCTCTGGGCAGTTGGTCAGAGACACCGCTAAAAGGATTTAAAAAACAGAGAAAGAAAAGATAAAAAATGACAAATTACAAGACAGGTTTTGACTTGAAATTGCACGACGTTCATTTAACCCTGCAGAGATATACAACCGCTAAAATGTACGAGTGTTTGATTTAATGCAGGTGGACAAAACTATTTCTTTTACTTACTTTTGTATTCCAGCCTGAATCCAGCTGCAGACACGCTGATATCAGAGAAAAAGTGGAGGTAGAGTTGGTTGGAGGTGCTGTTGAGGAGAGCTGGGACCGTCGTGCCTTGGGGAGAAAATTAATAGTCGAGTTTAGCAAAGCTATCTCCTCTATAGGCTGACCACAACTAGTTGTCTGAGCCACTGGCAAAAAGCTGAAAAATTGCTCTCTTTTACATTTATTGGCTTCAGTGTGCGCAAGCGTCCAAAAAAGGTGTACACATAAATGATTGTGTGCATATGCATTCAGATATTTGATGAAGCAGCTGCAAAGCAGTGTGACCTATTGGTTGTTGCAAAGACTGAGTGCAGAGCAAATAACTTATTCAAATAATTGGGTACGCATTCTGCTTATAATAAAAGAAAACACAAATAATTAAAAAAAAAAGAAAAACAAACAAAAAATAACCCCTCCACAATCATACATTCACATACAAATCACACATTTCACAGACATGACCTAATATTGGTGGCATTTCTCTTTCATCTCTTTACTTCAGGGCACATCTCACATTTACTTTTGGTCTTGTTCCAAGCACAAACAAAAGGAGAATTCCCTGTTGCTGTATCCTCACTATGATGGGAGTAACAAAGGCACTGTAAACAAACACTGACTTCAACTCCACACAGAAAAAGCTAACCTTTGTAGAAATGTAGCAAGATTTTGCCAAAGGAAGCCCGAACGGATTAGAAATTTTGAACTTTCCCATGACGGAACCCCCGGCCATTATGTATTCTGCATTTCATTGAGCAACATAACAATATGAGTGAGACAAATAAATCACCATTTTTTCGTCCTGTACACGTTGGTTAACAAATACAGTGTGCGTTTCAGGTTATAGTTTCTGCTCTGATAAAATTAATAAGACTATTATTTTGCCTTTTGGCAGGTATAGAAGACTGATTTGAAAAAAAAAATCTGTAATATGCCCAAGGTTGCAAACATTAAACACTGTGGAGAAAAAAAAAGAAAAGCATACACACAAACACGATCCAGCAATACCTGAGAAGCTGCCAAGCATAGTGTCAGTGTTGTCGCCTCCGTCGAACACCTCCAGCGAGTCCCAGTTCTGCTCTGTGACAAAGCTGATTACCTGGATCTGAGACAGGGAAGAGACAGGCAGAAAGAGGGGGTGGAAGAGGAACACAATTAGTGAACAGTGAAAAAGGAAACACCAGTATAGAAATGGAAGAGAAATTAGGCTTAGGGAGCAATTCGGTCACAGTAGGGTCGAGAATATGCATGGGCAGGAAAATCAGAAATTGGGTAAAGAGTTGAAGATTAGTGAGCTGGAGAAGAAAAAAAGAAAAGGTGTGAAGAAGGCAAAGTGAAATACTAAAAAGCATCGTCATTTAGCTAGTCACTACTCTCACCTTAAGAGAGGCAGTTACATAGGCCATGACACGCCTAAATATTTGTTAAAATGCCTATGAAGAACATCACCAGTAAAAATCGTGATAAAAGATACTTTGGTTTTGGGATTCAGGGGCTTAAAAATGAGGGCATTATCCAAAATCATAATTTTTTGGGGGGCCAGAAACTGTGAAGGGTTTGCATCAGATTCTTTAAAAAAAAGGAAAAAAAAAATGCAGAGCTCCTCAAGTCAGAAGACCCCGAGTCACAAGACAAAAAATTCTAAGGTTTTTTGGGGAATTGCAGGCTGATACAGGATGCAAGAGAAAGAATATACCATACTTGAGCAATAAAACAAATACAGCAAAAAGGAACAAGATGTCAGGAAGTTGTAGATCCGTTCAACATGGTGAAATATCTGTCTAGTGTTGATATTTCACTATGCTAAATATATCTGCCTTAATCCGTCCAGAGTTGATGTGCAGAACAATGTGAAAACATTGCCTAGTAGAGGCTATAAAAATGTAAATACGCCTTGTCAAATAGCCTATCTATAGTGTGCAGAGCTCACATTCCTTGGAAAATGTACATATTTCCAGTTTGTTCCATTTCTTGTAAAACAAATAATGAAATATCTCTTTAATTTAATAAAGCATTTTGAGATCTCTTCTTCAAGTCATGGTTGTGCAGTTAAATAAAAGCACAGGACTTTATATTTCAGTGAAAGAGTAAAAATATGACAGGAGCAAAAACACCCCCCAAAACAGTATGAGTGTTCTATAGAAACAAAGAGTTGAGGGTGTCTTGACAGGCTCGTATATGTCGCACTCAATCTTCTACTTGAGCATAAAGTACTTAAAGGGTGAAGTATGAAATGATCACAATCATGAAGTAAGAAATAAAACACAACAAAGAGAGCTGTACTTAACTTTTATTATTCTTTAAGGCCCTCTTGGAAGCCTGTGTTCAAGTGGTAGTAGAATTTAAAATGAGAAAACTATAGGACGGCTTTGGAAACGGTCGTCGAAGAAACAATGACTATCCTCATAAAAGTTACAACAAATGAGAAACCAAAGATACCACATGCTATAGTAGCATTCTGGATTTTCCTGATGGTTGTCCAAATGATCAATCTTGAAACAGATTTTTCTGCTGAACTTGTGCCAAACAGAGTGGCTTCTAGTCACCAAGCATTTGTAAAACTGTCAGAGCATTTGCAAATTAAAACAAATGAGTGAAAACTGTGCCATCTACTATATCTATGTTTTCAGTCTTGGTCTGAAATTCATTCACTCATTCTGTGTCGTCCTTCATATTTTTCAAGCCTCCCTTTCCGTTCCTTCTCACATCCATTCCTCTGCCCTCTTCTCTGCCTCTGATGGTTATAGATCGGATATGAGCCAATTAAAGGGGCTGCAGGGGCTCTGGCGCACTGGGCTCCTGGAGAGACGAGGCAGATCACAGATTGATCTTTCATTAGGGGGCCACGGCAAATGTGCCAGCAAGGCACCTCGCTCCTTTAGGTTCTCTTCTAAATCGTGACACTCCAATCTAATGTTTCTGGTAGCTGGTAGAGAAGAGCAACAGTTAGGAAGACAGACTGGGACGAAGAAGATGACAGTGTAAATGAGAAGAAGTAGTAAGGATGAGGAGGATTCTGCTGCAGAGAGCATAGACATAGAAAAGCAAACTCTGGAGTTTACATTTTAGTAGCATAGGCAGTGACCCTGTAGCAATATGGAGATGTGCCTCTGTCTGCACAAGCGTTCCAAAGACTAAAAACTCTTATATGTTGTTACCTGACTACACCTATACCCGTCAGGAATATGTACATTTAGAGTATCAAGTTGTTTGTCTTTTGGAGGATGTGCATTTAATCGGTACTCAGTTTTTTCAGTCTATTTCACCTCCAAGCCACTGCAATGTTAGTTTGAAGTGCAGCATGCTAAGTGTGCCTGTGGGCCATCTTGTATATTTGACCTGCAAGGACAGTCAGCTGAGGTGGGGGAGCTAATAGCTGAGGGACTGCACTGAGGTCATTAAACACAGAGGCTGAAGCATAAGCCTAAAAACTTTCTGTCAGGCAGATCCGCAGGGACCGTACCCAGGTTCCATGAGTTTCCATCACGCACGCATCAAAGAATAAGAATATGCAAACTGAATTAACTCCCAGGAAAGAAAAGCAAAGTAATTGAAAAGGCAATTATATACAAATTTATTTCAGATTGTGCAATCTCAAGTTTCTGGTATTGTGATCTCCAAAAAATTAAATTCTGAGCCTCTGTAAAGTCAGTAGACTGTTTCATTTAGGTGTTTTCCTGTAGAGAGAGAACTGTATATGCTGTAGCTCAATATACTGCGAGTAGCTCTGTTAATTAACCTAAGCTGAAAACATATCACCACACTGAAGCTTGGTGGCAAGACACGCAGAGTCATAAAGGCTAGAGGTTCAAGAGAAGCAAAACCTGGTGACAGACCAGTCAGAATGGTTGTAGGCAGATATGAAAACAAAACAACACATTACATTAAAAATCTGAATTTGATATACTTTAATTGAAATTCTGCACATCATTTATTATATTGTATTATGAAGTGCATTGTTACTATAGCAATCCTTATTTTATATCTATATGATATGTAGATAGGTTAGCTTTTAAGACATCTGTAAGAACACTGACTTCTTGCAACAACTATCTGCCTCTCATTTAATCATTCTGACATCCAGGTGAATATTTTGATGCCAGGTAGACCTTTTGTGCTACATACCTGGATTCCTGATCCTTCAGGAACAGTGATCTTCCACACACAGTTGAGGCTGTTGAGGTAAGGCTCAGGAAAGCCAGGAGATAAGATGGTGCCAGTTCGATAGGTCAGATTACCTCCACATGGAACTGTAGGATAAAAGAAGTTTGATAAGTACAGTTAGCAGTGTACCAAATGTATCATGGCTACAGACTGGATGCAAAGCAATATATGAAGAGCATACAATCATTAACACATGGACATGATCATATAGAAATATGTTAAAGTCTCTCTACTCATTAAATAAGCCCCTTAAAAGTCATCTTTATGTGTCAGAATTACATGTACATACACAAGTTTTATCGTGAAAATAAAACCTTCATTTCTTAAAACAGGTAAGATGTAACTGCATCATGGCTGCTTTAGAAAGTGTGCATCTGTGAAGTCCCTGCTTCTTTCTTTCTTCATCATCTATCACTCGCTGCAATTCAAGCACATCAGTTCAACTCAGACTCTGATCTAACACTGTAAAACTGCTATACTCTACACATTGGCAAGTTTTAATACTGGAGTAATTCAGCCATATATGTAAAGCCAGAAACCAATTCTGAAGAAGAAAAGTGATAAGGAACGTCCCACCTTGCAAGTTTACAGGATTATTGACTTCAGTTTGTTATGCATGAAACCTCAAAAGTCTGAATTCATATCTTTAAGAGTGACATCTGCACACTCCAGCTTTTGAGATGGCAGTGCTCAGCCATTGTGCTGACTGCTAATTTTAATCTACTAATATCATGCCACACGTTAACAAGGTAAAAACACTTGATTTTCATCCTAGGGAGTATATAATAGTACACAGACTTCTACCATAACATCATTCCAAACATGTATTGTGCAGGATCACAAATGATTTTGGAAATAAGTGTCTGTATGTGACTCAATAAAGCTAAATCCTGAAATCACAACTGGATTACACATGCATTTGACAACCACACACTGAGTATGATCCACCTGGCCATGGAAGCATACGCACAAATTACACCAGACACAATGTAACACTCCTACATAGTGTTTGCAGTCCGCAGACAATGTCTTCCCAGCTTGTTCAGTTCAATTCACATCTGTTGACAGCATATGAGCATCTGCTTCAGCTGTATGCTGTGTGGGAGAGTGTGTGTCTTGTATATGCATGTTGATATCACCATATGTGTGTGTGTGTGTGTATGTCAGTGTGCATCTGTGACCCTGAGCAGTGCCTGCCACCTGTGTGCCGCATGGTTGAATCTCAGTCTATCACTACAGTTGATGGCTGGCAGCCCACATCTGTGTCAAGGCGAAAGTTTGATACTCGAGGTATCAAGTGAGAGAGGCAGAGGGAGAGATGGAAAGAGAGTGAAGAAAACAAGTGGATAAAGAATGAAACTGAGAAAGAAAGAAAGAAAGAAAGAAAGAAAGAAAGAGCAGACAACAACACACCCTGCCTAGCTAGTAAATGCTTAAGATAAGAGTGTGTATGTCTCTGTATGTTTCTGCTTTGAGAGTGTTCATGCCCTACCTATACAGCTTGGTATGGAGCTGTTCCACTGTGCCAGGGCATTGGGAACCGTTAAACATTCAATGGCACTCGATCCCTCCAGCATGTAACCTGGGCTGCACTCAAAGCGAACCACTGCACCTACAGCAAAGTTGTTACCCATACGGCGGCCATTTCGGGGCTCAGGGACTGAGCTGCACTGGGTGGCACTGGTCCGCGGCACAGCTATGGTAAGAGAGGAAGACATGGTCATTATAGTTTTGTTCTTTGATCTTGAATCAGTATGTGTGACATTTTAAATTAAGTATACAGCTATGATGCCATTCTAGGTCAAATGGACCTCACCACTGAAATGAATTGCAACACAGACCGAAATTTAGGGACACTAGTGACTATGAGAGACTTAAAGCTTATATTTCTAATGTTCTCCGTGACCCTTTAAATTAGTTATTTATATATTAGTTATTGCTATTTCTGGTTGTGTTTGTTCTTGGTTCTTGTGAGTGAATAAACTTCACTGGTGTCAATGTAGTTTGTTTTCAGGTGTCTCTCTGAATCTAGATCCTAATGTCATTGGGACTTCCTGATAAAAACATATTAACTAACTACTGTCTATATCGTTGTGATCACACTGCACCAAAAGCACAATACAAAATGCGATATTCAGTTTTGCTTTCCTTTGGCTTTCCCTTAGCTTACTTACAAACATGAATTATTTATTCATTAAACTTTCTCCAGAGCTGTCATTGCCTTTGGATATCTGCAGCACATGCCTTTTCTGGTATAGTGCATTGTTTAAAGAAAATAAAAATACAAAAGGAAAGTCCCTCTTAGGGGAAGACAAGAACAGGAAAGTTTAAGCACAACCTTTTCACACAAGCACACACTTTCTGCCGACGTGCACACTGGCACATGACAGCTGAAACAGTGGCTGAAGGTGAATCCTTGCAAAATCACTCAGCAAGTCATCTATTATGAAGGGGAACTGGGGCCGTTCGAACTGAGAGAATCCAAAACAGGCAGGGCACACGATTTTGATTCAGTGTGTGTGTGCCTGTGTGTTACACTTACCCTGGTAGACTAGATGGAATCCTCTAGAGCTGGATTGGCCCTTGGAGGTAAAGCGGATCAGGATTTGGTTGGAGGTTGCTAACGGCAACGACTCGCCTAAGATAGAGAACAGTTAAAGACACAGTCTTTAGCAAAGGGTTGCATCCAGTTTATTTTTTGCGTTAGTACATACAACTGCCTCTTGTTTCTATCAAATCATATCTTCTGTTTACTAATAAATATTAAGAGATTATTTTATGAACTGATTCTGTGTGTACGGCAGGTATTGGGGACAAAAGCTATGATTGAGTGAAAAAGGACATGCTGCAGGTCTCTCTTGTTGATAATTTTGTTTGGCCACATATTTCACTGTCACGCATATTTCTATACTTGGAGGATAGTCAACTGTTTCCATTAGGTATAGTGCAAATTGCAGTATTTAGTTCTGATCAGTGACCCAGATAGCATTGTGTTAGTAGCAGAGCTGAGCAGTGGCCTGTATGTTGATCAAAAACAGCTTTTAATATAAATTATATTTCTTTGTCCAGTTACAGCTGGAATACTGTAAATCTCTTTCTGAATTGTCATTCACAATAGCTCAACAATTAAAAAAATTATTACTGAAGTATCTGTAGCTGCTATAAAATGGTCTATCAAGGCTTGCAAGTGCTGTGGACCCACCTTCGAGGACCATTTCCTGTGGCTTTACTTCGTTGGCTGTGTGTGAAATACAGAATCAAATTGAAGGTTGGGTTTTTCACATGCTGTGTAAAGCTCTCCACAATCAAGCTCCTGCTTATGTTCAGGAAGTCTTAACAGCATACTGTACAGGCAGGACTCTAAGGTCACCTGACCGAGGCTTACTGGCTTTCCATCTGTCAAAATCCAAGACCAAGGGTGATCGAGCTTTTCTTGTTATAGTTCGAAGGCTTTAAAACACTGGACATTTGGCCAGTCAGGTTTTGTTTTTAAATCTGACATCTAAAAACCTATTTGTGAATTTAACATTTGTTCATAGTGTGAAAAATCTGTTTTTTTTTTTAAAACTGTAAATGATTTTGTCAGGTGTCCTCTACAAAATGCATACAAAGTTAATATTTTAGGAATAGTTTATTATAATAACGTACATTAACTAATGCATACTTTAAAAAATCCTGATTACAAATAAAATAAACAAAAAGACGATATTTCATCACTGAAATTACTAATATGACCTCCTGCTATCTTCATCAGCTCAGTGTAATTACACACAAGGAAAACCCCCATGATACATCTAGTGTGGTGGAAAATTTGTTGACTGACGTAGAACATGATACGAGCATCTCGGTCTCTGCCTCTCTGTCTTCCTCTCAGTGTGCTGCTGACTGGCTCTCTGCAGTGAATCTCATTACTCTGTGTCTGCTTGCTGTCACACTGTAGTGGGAGGCAGACATGCTTAACCCCAGAGGCAACATCTGTGTGTCTGTGTTAGTGTATCTATCCTGTGTGTGTGTACATTTTGCTCACGTTTTGGTGGGAGTATTTTTACACCTTTAAATGCAGTATCCTGAGACAGCTTCAGGTACTCCGTTTCTTAATGTGTCATCACTATAACTGTTTGAGCTCCACTGTAGCATCCCCACGGCATGCTGGGTAGTTTATTAGAGGAAGCCCTTGCTGCGTGCTGTCATGGTGACAGTGTTTCATAATTTGCTGCGCAGGGCAGGTATTCATCTCGATAGATCAAACATGTGTCAGCATGTGACTTATCAACTCTCTGGCCACTTTCCAGCTGCAAACCACTCTGCCCTTAAAACGATCTGGAAGACTCACAAGGACAGATATGACTTTGGCTGGATCTCAGTGGTCAGACTTCAGAGCCAGTTGTTGGTGGGCATTGATTTACATACGGGAGTCATGGGAAACAATGTCAGAGATTAATGTTCCAGCTGTTAGATGACAACTGCAGCACAGTGGGGACTACTGAAAGGAGATTTTATATTTTATGAATACATGTTTTGCATTCATTTAACAGCATGCTAGGAGTGAAACAAAGAGAACAAATGCACATGAGCAATAAAAAAAAATGGTCAAACTTTAAAGAGCTCTCAAGTCACACCTAAAATGATGGCCAGACGGGTGACAATAGCTTTTTTTCTTTTTTTTTCAAAAACAGTTCAATAATTTGCATTTAGATAAGTCTCCCCGATTTCTTGATTTGATTCTTTTGTGCATTCTGTCTATATGCTGTCTCCTTTTCTTTTATAATTCCCACCTTCTGTGATGATTTTATTCTCCCCTCCCTTTCCTCCTTATTTTATTCTCTTTGTCACCAAGCCTCCAATAATTCACAATCATTGCCCTTTCTTTTCCAAAAGAGTGATTTGACTCACTAGACATGACGGAAATGAAAACATACTGTTGAACATTTTACTAAAACTAGTTTAATGCAATATGCTTTTGAAGGTCAGCATCATCACAACAATCTGCTTCATGTTTTGACAACAGTGATTTATCATGCATGGAAAACAGTATCCTGCCAATCACTTAAATGCTCATTACCTGACTATATATTTATTGCACATAATGATAGATTGTATATTTAGACAGTAAGGGTAATTTTCCTGCTTTATAAGCTCACAGATATGCAGCTCTGTGGACCTGCCACCAGGAATCCACAGTTAACACAGTGTCCTGTTTATTGAGCTGTAAACTGGATTTTCTGAGGCTGCCCTGGACACAAACCAAAGTAATCATTTTGCTTTTGTCGAACCACAGGGCTATGGTAGGCTGGGATAGAGAGTTGCCCTTAATTCATACACCTTTTCACTCTCTTCCTCTTTAAAGGTTGAACCTCAGTAACACAAGCCTGTTTCTTTGTAGACTATCGACACAGGTACAGCATTTATCACATTCATGCGTCAACGTAAGAAGCGCAAAAAATTAGTTCTTCAGATTTTCACCTCTAACCTCACATCTGTTGTGCTTTTTGCGATTCTCCAGTCTCACGTATAGCCGTTTTATTTTTATACATTTGTTTTTTACACGTTTGCAAGATTTTGCTGTACTTCTGCTGGACATCTATTCAGAAATATTTGTAAAAAGGGGCTACTTGAGCAACCTTTCACTGGCCCAATCTTTGAGCATGCATGTACCATGCTCTCATGCACACCGTGAATGGCAAGTACATTTACAGGGCATGTAAAGAGACACATATCAATTTATTGATGGTTCCTCGGACCACCGGTGCAGCTGCTAGTTTTTTGTTTTTCTTTTGACAGGGGTGCATCCACTTTTAATATTTATACTCAAAAGGTAATTGTTAGTTGCAATTTTGTGTAAGACCGTATTTGAACTTACAACAATGACCACACACGGTCTGTTATAATGAATAACACACAAATCATTGTATTGTTCTTGTCTGTTTTGAATACATTCATAAAACACTGACAGTGTAGGGTGGAAAAAGGATTTGAAACTCTAGACTAATGACATCAACACAAACGAATTGGAGTAATGAGTTTAGAAACAAAGCTTCATCAGTAAAACTCACTGGAGATTTAAGTTCAATCTATTGGGATTTAAAAGCAACGCGGGATGGTTCAACCAGTTATTAAACCCTTTGGCTCACTTTGCGTGTTATTAGCTCACGATTAGCACATTGCATTATTCCATATTACAGATAATATTATATAATTAATGCAGAAGAGCAAGAGGAGCAGTAAAGGATTTACATACTGTTCCTGTCACTGTAGGTTCATGATAAGGTTTTAGAAAAAGTTTAATTAGCTGATATTATTATCATTATATTAGATTCTGTGACAATGGGTTTCAATAGAGGCCTGTGAATAGAGGTTCCTTGTCTTTTTCAAGTTACCTTCAAGGAACATATCAATGCTTATTGACTGATTTCAACTGAATTTAGCTCAATTTTGTGGTCATCCTTCAATATTTAATATATTATATGATAGTTTTTTCTTTAAAATAATATAAGCAAAGGCATTACAACAATTAGTGAAGGCATGTGATCGTTTTTCTTGCTTATTCGAGATACTGACTGCATACGCTTTCATGGAAAGAGGATCAGTGCAGAAATTTGGTAAGGTTTTATCTCGCTGTTACATTGAATTGACAGTTAGAGGCTGTTGCGTGAACAAACAGCTGGGAGCTAAAATGTTGTGTGCATGGATGCACTGGTTTGCATGCATACCTGCATGTGCTGAGACCTGAAACTAATGTTTCACTAACATTTCAGATGTATGTACATGTACGTCTTCTTGAGGCAGTCTGCTGATATGCTATCCCTGTGATTCTTTAAGCTGTTGTTGTCACAGCTGAATTGTGTTACAGCTCACTGGAGCTCACCTGCAGCCACAGCAGCTCTGCCTGTGTCAGCAGTTTGTCTCTGAGCTTAACTGGATATTTATGAAAGAGATAAGGCCAAGACAACATTTCATTGAGTCCCCCTGTCATGTCAAAAATAATTACTGGGAGATCAAGTAGTAAAATCACATTTGCTGGTTTGGTACAAGCCAGTACTGAATATGAAACAAAAGTTGTAGAAATGTGTACCAATAATGACTTCCCTGCCTGACGTTTCATGTAAATACTGTGGCTTATTTTTCGGCCCTTCATTTGGTCTGATACCTGCTGAAATGCACAAGAATGTACATGTATTCAGGCATCTGAATGTGTGTGTTTGTGCTTAATTACCTGTGTGTGCTCCAGACAGTGAGCTTAGAACACGAGAATGTTGTGTAGCTCCATCATAAACCTCCACAATGTCATTCAGGGCTGTCTGGAAGAAGGCAAACTGACTGAAGACCACTGGAAAAGACAGACATGGACAGAGAAGGCTGAAATTAGCCAGAATTAGTGACACTAGCAGTCATTCTTAACGCTTTACACTTTTTCTGAAATGATTCAGAAAATCCATGAAAACATACTCTGCAGCATTCACATTTAAAAGAACATCAACACCAATTGCAATCAGAATGTCTTCTTTAATACAGGGTGGATAATACCAGCAGTTATGACAACACAACCAAAAACTGATATTACAAGGGAGATCAGCAGTCCTGTCTGGGCTTGATGGCCTGTCAGTAGATGAAAGGCTTCGCAATGACAGCCAATCTGTTGTACAATGTGCAGCTAAAGCTCCACTATGGTGCTTTCATCCTCTCAACCCACCCTTTCTTCTGCTATTGCCTGAGCATATTCAGTCCTTTCACATTCAATCTACGTCTAGTTTACACGTGGAAAATATTGCAGGTTAAAGAGAAGGATGAAGAGGCAAAGGGAGACAGGGAAAGGGCAGAGGGGGCACAGGACTTGCGCTCTCCATTAGGTGTGATGGCAGGACCTTATCTTCTGGGTTGTACTTGTTCACCATGACTCAGCAACCATAATCTCTTACTCATCAGTTTCCTTTATTTGTACATCCTTTTCATCTACGACTATGATAATAGAAGCCAGTGGTTGCAGTAACACCCACCCTGTACTCTGCATTGAAGAAAATAGCTTACTATTAGGGTTGGTGCATCAGCCTAATGAGAAGAGGCAAGAAAGGAGTACAGAGCATTTGCAACTCTTGAGTTGCCTTGGGCTTCGCTGTCATTTTCCGGGAAAATGCAAATGTGGACTTTAATTATTTCAATTTCCACTCTAACTTTGACTTCATTGAGTGAAATATGCTGCCGACAGGGAAGGATGGGCGCCCAGTCTTTCCTTTTTAGACCTCTGAATGGGCACCATGACCTCAGCATTCAAAAGACTGGTGTGAAGTACCTCAGAGCCAAACACATGCCCATTGCCGTTTTTGGTGTAATTTAGCCATGATTGGACTCGAGCTTTGACATGGAGAGGCATTATGCTGTTAACTCATTAAAGAGCCAGACGGAAGAGAAAATAAAGCAGGGGATAAAAAGGAGAACAAGACGGGCTGTCAGAGAAAGAAAGTGAAGCATCGAGACATATTGGGCAAGCAAGTGAAATGTGTTTGCTTCTGCATTTACATGTTGAGCTGTGTCATACTTCCACATTGTTTTGTCTTCTGAATAATTTGCTGCCCCGACAGTATCCGATTACATCTTATCAGCAAAGTGTGACCTTTAAGATGGAAATGCCAAAAAGTAGTGAAACTCCAAGAACTCTGGATCATCCAGGCACCAATTATTTTTCAGTCTGTGTGTGCAGATTAGAGTCTTTTGTACAGTGTGTATGTGTGTGTGTGTGTTGGATGGACATATTGTATCATCTGTAAGATGGTGATTAAATTGCTCTATCAAAGTGATGTGAAAATATATGTATTGCAATGAAACATGGATATGAGGAGTATCAATCACTGAGATTTTACTGTGTGTAGAAAAATATGAAAAATGTATTTAGTAGAACCCGGACTAACTATTAGAGCAGTGACTGTGGGAGCTTTTACAGCTTTACTACAGAGATGTTTTCTCCTGTAGACCTATCACCGAGAAAATGCTGTTAAGGAAACAAAACACAGAAATGTTTTCGGTAATTCATATTTTTAGGTGTAAAAAATAGGTAGTTTAGTGAGGCACTTCAGCACAGTTTGTGCCTAAAAATGGTATATTTTGCACTGTAGATTAATTCCATTTTAATTATCCACAAATGATTAGCCGCCTCTACGTATTCACACGCACAATTAAAAGTATGCCAGGACAAATGTTATAGTAGTGCAGTGCTTTTCTTTGACTTACCGTAATCCTTGGGCACAACTACTGAGTATAAGCAGGTTCGTGCACTGCTGTAGTTGCCAGGGTAACCAGGAGACAGGACCACTCCCTCTAATCCAGAGTACTGTCCACCACATGGTGCTGCAGAGAGACACAAAGATGGGACTTGAAGAGACAACCACAAAAAGCACGAGGCAGACATAGAAGAAAGGTCTAAAGCCAATAGTGAAGTATTCCATTTCTTCCCTACCTCCTACTTTTCCATCCCCTCTGTTCCATCACTCCTAAATTACTTTTCTTGTCTGATTGGGCTTTGGGTGGAAGATGTCCCAGGTGTTTGCCACAGTGAAATTGCAATGTTTTCCAAGTGTCTGTCTGGGTTAGCCCGGGTGTGATGAGGCCCAAACCTTCTCCACTGCTTAAAGCCTCTGAAAATGCTCTCTGCATGCTTTTATCTTTGTGAAAGTACTGAACCCATGTTCGCGTGCGTGTTTTTATTTTGTGAAAATGTGTGTGGATGAGCACATCTTCCACCTGACATATAACTGAGGTTTCACACTGTGAGAGCCAGATTCTGTGGTGACGGGGATCTTCTAGAAGCTTTCCGGGGGAATATGCACAGCGTGAGTTGGTCGTGTCATGGGAATATCAGAGAACAGTCAGAAACATGCAGGTTCTGCTGCGAGTGTGAGAAGAGGATATGCAAAATAGGCAGCTCTTGTCAAACTGGAGATTAAATTAAAGCTACACTCTCACATCTATTAATATTAGCAAAACCCACACAGCTCCAGACATACAGCTGCAGGACATAACTCTGTGGAAAAGGTACATAATCATGCTTGGATGTTTACATACGATAAATCTATAAGCACTGATGCGGTTTGTGTTCCTAACAACCGACTCCAGATGTCAGTGTTTACCAATGCAGATGGGTTTGGGTTTGTTCCAGCTCGGCTTGCCGTCTCCCCCCATGATGCAAGTGAGCGTCGGGTCTCCCTCTAGTGTGTAGCCGCTGTCGCAGTGGTAGGTGACAGTGGAGCCCAGCTTGAGATCACTGCCCACCCGTGTCCCATTGCGCACCAGGCCAGGCTCGAAGCAAGACTCCCTAGGGTTCTCTGCGGAGAGAGGTAACACAGTGGAAAATCAGTGACAGAAGGGAGCGTGTGTTGGTATCCGATAAAAAGATTTTTGCATCAAGCTGCAGTAGGTATACTCGGAAAGAAATTGTTTTCTGCCTGAAGTTGGCTGTATAGTTGGATTTCTAACTTCCTTCTTCTGTGGTTGCATTTATGCATTCCCTGTTTGCTGCAACTCTGTGCTTCTCTCTTTCAGTAAATATATCTCACTGACTGCCATTTTTCTCTCTAGCCCTTGACGGTGGCCTCTCATCTGTGGCTGCTGGGGTATGTATGGCTGTGGAGACAGACAGGCAGCTGATTGAGAGTGGCGTGGCTCTGGCCCAAGGTCTGCTGACTGCACACAACCGCCTCTCAAACAACGCTTCACTGTGCAGTCAACTAGAGAAGACAATGCACATACGCAAGTTTTCTTTGCTGAACACACACACACATAGCCTCATACTCTGCCAAACCGCACTCACACACACACTGCTTCTAACCACATATCAATCACCACTCCTGAGGTCGTAAGAAAGATGTCTCGCTCAATTTGCCATCACATTGTTCTTAGGTGGAAAATGTGCACGTGAGAGGGGGCCTGTCAATTGTGCGCACTTCACACTCTCTCAGCTAAAATAAACATAGGAAAAATGCCAAAAGCAATTTAGTTCAACTTTTAAACACAGTTCACTCTATTCTCACAGCAAACTTCAATATTTGATGACTTAACACACAATAGGGAAGATGAGTCAAATGTTTTCTCGTCAGGAAAATTTCAACTTACAATTCACTGACTGACAAAAAACGATGTGTTACAGCCTGAACTGTCTCAACATCAAAGTTTGCTGAAAGCAAACCTTAAATGGGGAACATTTCAACAATGCTCATATTATATAAGCATTAATCTGTGGTTCATTGGGATGGCTTCAAAGACGACTTCTTTTCATCTTTCTCTTGGCAAATGGTATTTATAAAAACCATATAATAATGTGTGTAATGAGCTGACGGCGTTAATTTCCCTGAAAGTTTACATCACTTTTCTGTGAGCATTTGTTGCCAAACTTTACTTAAAAATGAAGTGATTTGATGGAACTTTTTGTTTTTCTTGTTCTACCATCTAGGACTTAAGGAAAGGTTTATTCTCATCATGTGTGTGCCATAAAGCAAACAACCACTCAAGTGTATTATTCTAAGTAAACAATAACTACAACAAACATTTAATTCTTATTCAGTTGCATTGATGATGGAAACACATTGGATAAATGTCTAGTTTCTAAGCTGAGAGTTAGGAAACTGCTGAGCAAATGGGAGGAGTCTTTTCAGAGTTTAACAGAGTGCTGTGTCATGTAGGGCACCTGTCCTTTAATGGTTGAGTCCCTTCATGGGCTAATTTAGACCTAAACCTTCTGTCACAGCACTTCCAATTAAACCAGTACATCTGAAAGGAGACAGTGGAGGTGTGATAGATGTAACAGCTATTAGGTATGGACTGGTATTGGACACAAACTAGTCGAGAGAAGATCGGTCCCCGCAATGAGAATGGTCGATTTAACAAGCCTCGCCTTAGGACATTTGTAGGTGCGAAAAATAGAAGAGAGGAATCATCTGCTTTGAAAAATACTCAAAGGAGTTTAGGTGATGTGATGTGAAGTGAAAATGAGCTGAGGACTCGTGAAGGTATTGGATTAGACAGATGTGAGTGCGAGGGTACTTGTACGTGTGTGTTTTCTGAGTATAAATGTCCTTGTCTGTGTCTGTGTGTGTTATTCAAATGTGACTCAGGCATGGAAAGTTTTAGCTCATATATTTCCCTAGAGAGCCCAATCAAACATGGCCAGAGACACGGAAACAGAAAGACATAAAGACTGCTTGGTAAAGAGGCTGACAGCACCTCAGGCAGATTTTGTAATGCAATTTTCAGTAGCAGGCTGACCAAATA
Organism: Acanthochromis polyacanthus; assembly: GCF_021347895.1. Taxonomy (NCBI): domain Eukaryota; kingdom Metazoa; phylum Chordata; class Actinopteri; family Pomacentridae; genus Acanthochromis; species Acanthochromis polyacanthus. The sequence continues at coordinate 25,764,400 of NC_067123.1, read as the reverse complement.
CTAGCTGGGCCAACTTGTCAACTTGCTGCTTCCTCACCAAATAGACCCAAACTCACAGCCAAACATGCTTTTGTGCCATGTTGTTTGTCTGAAACTGAGGAGGTAATTTATGTATTATTTGGTTATGGTTCATTAGTGTGGAGAATTGGAAGTGGGGTGAGGGAGTTTTTCTGAGCCACACACTGAGTCCATCTGCTCGACCAGATTGGCCATACAATATCACACACTGCAGTAAATATTGCTGGGAGTGAGTTAATGGGTAGGCTCTGTAACACTGCCTTACCAAAAGACAGTCTTTCACTCCATTTACATACAGTTTGCAAATGAATTGCAGAGCTTTATTGCATAGACAGACAGCATTTGAAAATCAGTTGAATTGCTTATATAGATCAAATCCCACCTGAACACCAGCCAAGAAACAGGGAGCTCAGGGTCGATCTGGAATTGGTTAAACGTCTGATACCTTAAACAGCTCTAATTGAGGCTGGGAGATTTAGGAAGATTTAACACTGTTCTCTCAAGCAAAGCCCTTAACAAAGATGCCCTGTCTAATTTAGAGCTTGTTCAGCGTCTGTATATTTGTTAGAAGGCTTTAACATGCAGGCACTGAGGTGTTTCCTTCTGAGGCTGAAACACAAATGCAGAAAACACAGATGTGTTGTGTTATCCTCAAACCAACTGGTTCTCTTTCAAGGACGTCTGTGAACACTCTGCACCATGTGTGCAGCACAGAGTGCCTCATGTGAACAAATAAATTTGGGTCCCCCAAACAATTTGCTGCGGTCAGCCAAGCTTAGACATGAGACAACAAACGGTGTTTGCTCTAATTTATCACAAGCCTTTTGTGCAGCTGCACTGATCAAAAAGAACTTAAGCACACATGCTGTCAGCATTTTATTTTCATAATTCTTTGTGGTAGTAGGCTACCACAGGAGGGACACATGAATAACACCCAAGCAGACCATTGCTCAAATTGGAGGGTGGTGATCAGGATGCAGCAGCACACAAATTCCATCGTTAACTGGAGCATTTTTTCCCACCACTAATCTCTTGCTTTGGACTAGACATTAAAAAAAAAAGTTTAAAAGAAACAATCTGGAAGGTCGATAAGCAGCAGAGGTTTAATCCATTCTCACATTGCCAGAGGAAGAGCTTTAAACACATTGTTTAGAGGATAATGTCACGGATCCGATTTAAAATACCCAGTTTTGTTAAGAGTCACAAGTCACTAGAGATGAAAAAAAACTAGTAATAAAAGTCTCATGGTGACATAGTGAGACAAAATCCACATTCCTCTAGCCTAGAGATCATACCTGTGTACTGCAGCACAAATCCATTGCTGCTAAGGGAAGCATCACTGCGAAAAGCCAAGAAGAGCGTGTTGGAGCTGCTCTCAATACGATCTGGAACATCTGTGCCATAGAAACTACCCAACAAGGGGCTGAGGGAGTCTGGCCCATCATAGATATGTAGGAAGTCATAACTGGGCTCCAAGCTGAACCTGGGTACAGACATGGCATTAAAAAAATCATCAGAATGTGCTGCTCAGAGGAGTTGCAAGTTAGGTAATAATATTAAGTCTTTTTTTAAATGTGAGCTTATAGCTTTGATTGGAAGGGGATAAAAGATGAACATGAACATAAGTAATGCTATCAAGAAGATAGCAATTCTAGGTATGCTCAGTAAAATCGTCAAAACATATGTATATATTTTGTGTTATACAAGCTTACTGATTGAAGCTCAGAGAGATGACATAGTCCAGTGTTACAGTTACAGTCCAGTCACACTCCCTCCCATGGGGGTATGGTTCAGGATAGTCTGGGGACAGAATCAGCCCATTCGGACCTGTCAAGTTCCCGCCACATGGAGCTATGAGAAGGAAGAAACTTGTTAGAATTTGCTGCAGTGAGTCAAACTGTAAACAACAGTGGAATTACAACAGCTACTGAACAGTTACTGGACAACCACAATGATTTATGAAAGCTTTTATCTAAAGACCATCTAAAACATGTTTTGACTTATTTCACTCTTTTTTCATAGTTTTGATGCCTTTGGTGAGAATCTACAATGTAAATAGTCATGAAAATAAAGAAAAAAATAAATAAATGAGAAGGTGTGCCAAACTTTTCACTAGTGGTGAACGTGTGTCCCAAACAAATGCATACACCTTTTAGCAGCTGATAACTAACTAGCCTCACACCACTAGACTTCTTTTTATGGGGATACCTAAAAGACAAAGTCTGTGCAATGAGACCTGCATCAGTCACTGAATTGAGAGCAGCCATTGAACGTGAATGCACGCAAATACCAAGGGAATTGTTTCATGATGTGTGCTGTTCCATCGCTTCACGTTGTCGGCAGTGTCTGGAGCAGAACGGACATCAGTTTGAGAACAGGCAGTGACAAAACAATAGAATGATGTTTGTAAATTCTTCTACATGTGGAAAATTAAACCAATTATAATAAACACCGAGTTTAGAATTATTTAAAGTGTGTATACATTTTTTTAGGACACCCTGTATGTGTGTACACAAACACACACACATATGTATATATATATATATATATATATATATATATATATATATATAAAGCTGCACAAAGAGTATAGATCTTGCTGAGAGGTCTGGGTTATGGTGGAGCAGGATAATCAAATCTCACTGTCTGCTGCAGTGACTTCAATAAATGTCGAGGGACCATGGCAATCTGGTTTGCCACTTAAGATTCACTTAAGGAGTCTGTTAAGTAATCGAGTTATGGACCTGTGTTGTCTACCTGTTCCACAAAACTTTAACCAGTAAATGCAGGTATACAGTAGGCGGTCTTGGGCATGCTCTAAGGCACAATATACCTTATCGGATTACTTTAATTTGCATACTGTTCCTTTTAGTTTCTACTGACTGCCATTTGAAATTAAATTACTACAGGTTTTAGAGGAAAATTTTAAGCTATATATAGCACATTGTATTTCCTGAACTCACAGAATGTAGGCTATGGGTATAAGCTTGCAATTTCCCACCAGCATTCACCTTGCTGCTACCTATTTGATTGCTATCATTTTCAGAACTGAATCAACATGCTGAAAATGGCATGTTTTGACAGAGATTCGGATCGTGCTGAAAAGGAGACCTGTTGGTTCTTTCGTTGTGGTGACAGTGCTCGTCTCCATGTACACAAATATTCCACCAAACAAATTCCTCCCACATGTTTTTGCTGGTGCACATATGGCAAAATAACAATGGGCACAGTCTGACCATTGTCCAGTGCTGACATGGTACTGTGGTCTGGCTACGCACTTCTTGACAAAATGCAACTGTCACGGGAGGCCACTGAGACAGAAGCAGAAGTGCTCTTGTTAGCTTTAAAAATAAGCTATTTTGTTTGCTGAATGGACTCATGTATCAACATTACAAGAAACTGTGTTAGTCGCATATTTCTACAGGAGAGGAAGTCTGCGGAAAATGCAACCTGTGGGGAAGCTGCTTTAAGTGTCATTGCACAGCAGTAATAATGGATATATGATGACATTCAGATTAGTTTTGATGCTAATCAAATAAAGATTTAGGCATAATTAATGACTGCATGCTGCGTTTCCTGACTACCTGTGCATGTGGGAGGGTCTGGCTGCCAAAAGAAGCGCCCATTGATCTCAGTGCAGGTTATCCTGTTGGCCCCCTGCAGGATGTAGCCGGGATCACACTGGAAAACTACATGGTCCCCAGGCTCCCTGCTGTCGCCGCCACGGGTGCCATTAGTAGGCATGCCTGGGTCATTGCAGGAGGTTGCAGTGGAAACTGCAGGAGCAAAGGAAGGTTTAGTCAGTGAAATGGCATGGAAATAGGATATTATTGTCCTTGTTCACAGTTAAACCTGTGAAAGGTGAATTTGGTCAGTCATGTTCAGTTAACATTTCCATCATCTCCCACATCCTCCTATCATCCGTTCTTCTTACCAGAGAACTGCACAGCGAAGCCCTGCTTGCTGGTGAAGAAGTCTGTGGTGAACTGCAGACTGACAGTGTTGAAGGTGCTGTGGGCGTCCGGGGGCAGCACTGAGCCGCTCAGCTCCCTCAGCAGGACCCCTCCATCCTGGGGTCCATCCCAGATCCGAAGCACGTCGTGGACCTCTTCCGTGTGGAACACCAGGAAATGCAGACTGTTCAAGGCAAAGACAAGATACTTCAGAGGAACTGACAGTTGAGAGATGGCACTCTCTGTGGGGAACTGAGTAAAGCAACCTCAGGCAAACAAAAAGATGTTCCTCACCAAAAAATGAGAAGTTGACTCTAACTGTGCCCACTTCATTTTGTTGAAACAAACCTCAGGTGCTTTTCATGGAAAGTAACTGTTGCAGAAGTCCATGTTGTGTGTGTGTGTGTGTGTGTTTTTTAAATGAACAGCTTTATTCAATAGACAAATCAAGACTGCAGTTGACTTCTCATATAATGTGACTCATGTACAGAGTGGGGGATTATAAAGGTTTTCTGCATTTGGGACCCTTCCACAAGGTTATAATCAAGTTTCAGTATTTCGTTTGTTTTGTATGGAAATTAAAATTACTCATCGTTATAATATGGCAGAAAGGTAAAAAGGGACAAATCTGGGCTTTTAGCAATGTAAGTCGCAGTTTCTAAAATGCAATAAATGATGAGTCAGACAGTGCGAGGGGCATAAAAGAATTACATTAAACAGACTATTCACAAGAATCAATACACAGAAGGTAATAATGTGATTAAGGGAGACATTAAGAATAGAGAAAAGACAAAAATACAGTTAAAGTCGAGTGTAAAGGAGGAAAACAAATAGCATTTTAAAGTGAATCACAGATGCCAAATTCAGAGCTTTCAATGGATGTTCCACAATGTCAGTCAAGCAGATACGTCTGCCACAGGATTTAACAGTTTCAGTCTAGACATCAGAAAGATGATGCTGTCAAAATATCTACTCTTCACTTCAGCTTAGACAGCTGTCAGCCTGCTGGTGGTCCAACGGATGTGAAATGCACTATAGCTGTGTACGTGTGTGTTTCTGTAAGCGTGCCGGCCTCGATGTAGTGGATTTATAATGAGATATTGCTTGGAGTTCTTTGCATGAGCATGTTTCAGTGTGTGTTTTGGAATGGCTCAGCAGAACTAAAAGGATAGAAAGCGGTACTAAAAGTGAGCAAATGAGAGGAAAACGGTAGTGTTGACATGGACAACTCAATACAAATGACTTGTTCTAAGACAAACAGCATTTTCAGCAGCTCTTTTCCGCTGCAAATGCTTAAAAAAAAATCTGAAAGTAGGTATTGTTTATGTCAGCTCATTTAATTTGCGCCTTTGGATTTATTTATTTTTTCTTTAGCACATTGTCATCTTACATGATTTGAAAATAGCAAAATACAGTGGAATGCAGTTAGATAAGGTGGGTTAAAAAAAAAAAAACTTGTTCAAATGTGATGAGCTGAACTTGACACAAAGTAAAAACATTTATCAAACAGTTTTTCTTCAGATGTGTTACAGACAAGAGAAGACCATCTCTAATGCTGCTTCAAATGCTCTACTAAGATGATGAAACACCTTGAAGAGGTTTCACAGAGATACTTCAATGTGCTGGTTGAATTGGGGCTCACTGGGGCCAGCATGCTGGTATTGGAGCGAAATTGCATGCGTTGGATTGTGCACACAAGTATTCATATCTTTTGGATACTGAATATTGTGCTCCTGTGAAAATTTCTGTAAATGACACAGCGAGTTAATGTGAAACTCCAGGATAGAAACTATTTCATCATGAATATTTCCAAAAAATACATTTTGCACAAATCTTTCTTCTCATGTTTCAGCAACGCAAAGCAAACAGCAGTGCTCTCAATCCACGATTACTGTAACAGAACATTTGCAGAACACAGAGAGTTTATAATTTATAGAAAGTAGCATGTGGAGCTATATTTATTCTACTATTTTGTCTAGAAGCTTAAGATCTATCCAGTACTCATCTTTATTCAAAACATCTTTTCAAATTCAAAGAGCAGAATGATAATCTCTGCCCCAGTCATCCAGAGGAAATCATGCTACTTCGTGTTTTTAGTATCCATATCCCTTTACACACAGACACACACACACACAGCCCTGAGCTATAGATGATGCAGAGGAGAAAGAGTAACGCGCTGATATGTCGGGTGGCAACAAGTTCCCACCGTTTCTGCATAATTGGTGTCAGACTCCCATTCCCATACTGTCTGATGTGTGAGTAGCAGCCAGAGGCTACTTAGCAATGTGTTGCGTGTGAATACTGTACACAACCTACTTGACAAGTCCTGTCGCAACGCTTGTGAAAGAAGGGCACATAAAACAAACAGATGCAGACAGACGCACCAGTAAATATTCACACAAATGTGCACTGTTAGGTATTTGTAAAGGGTACGCTGCATTGCATTACATGTCATTATGTACACACACCTGGAGAATATATGCTCAAACAGAGGTACGTATTCATACAGTTCACAGATTAACCGCATCTGTGAAAAGCAGCACATCACATTTCCAACTTTTAGCATCTAGCATGAATGGTAATCCATTATACTCATTCCTCTGCTTACACTTCTCTTACTAATATTCACTGAAGCATAGATAACATCATGTGATACAGTGGAGTCATCATTCAAAAATTAATGAAAGTTAGAATATTATAAACAAGAACAATAGCAAAATACTAATACTTTATATATAAGCAAGTAGAAGAGACAAAACAGAAATCAAATCTTAGACTCTATAGGATTGATTTTGATTCGTTGCCAAACTTAAGTGAGAGAGCTCACATCTGTGTTCATTTTCATGGCACAGACCCTAAAGTTAATTAATAATCCATGATGAGCTACAGAAGACAGACATTTGTTTTGTTTAAAGTGGCAGCATCTGACAGAGTGATGAAATATATGTTAAACAACTCTGGTTTAAATGGAAAACTGTAGGTGGAAAAGCAATGCTTCTATATCAACTTGCGTGAAGGCTAAATAACAGTTTCCACATCCCCGTGTGCTACCCAAGGCAGACTTTAAAGACAGACGGTGGACATGTTCGTGCCTCCGTTTGTCTGCTACACAGACAGTCACATTGATCTAACATTGAACACAAAACAACACATGGGACTCTGCTGAATGCTTATGAAACTGACTGTGCTCTTTGCATTTTTAACAGGATATAGCAGCTAGTAATAGAGTAGATGGGACTGTACCTTGTCAGACTGCCAGATTTTGGTTCTTTCTCATCCTGGCACTGTTGATTCAAAGCATGTACAAATCAAAGAAGCATTTCCAAAATCCTACTTTAATTACAACTCTTTCAATCATGAATTACAACAGTGTGTATAATGTTGAATCTCCTTACACAGAATCTCCAAAAAAGTCCAAATCAAGCATTTGTTTTCAGTACCATTTGTTTTCTTGGCATGTGCAGTTGGCACTTGCAGTGCATTTAGTGCACACTGTCACAAATTTTGGACTGCACATTGATGTCCGCAGAAGAGTCAGCAGGGACCCTCACGGACTTGGGCAGATGACAAATGCTACATAATGCAGACCTTTGCAGACATGCAGATGTGGTAAACATGAACTGCAGCAAGCACTTAAGGATGACAACCAACGCTGAAATGCACAGTACAAGACGGTCGTTCTTCTTGACAGCTCTTGCTTGCAAGCTGCCAAACCTTTTGCACATGCTACAATTACTGTTTCTATCTGTTTTGGCAATCTGCAGAAATACATCAACTTTGTATTTAATTGCAAAGGTGGTGTTAGCTACACAAGACTTCATTAAGGATAACTACCACAATGCTGTGATTGGCAAGATAGTGTTGGCATGATTGGGCAAGAAATCTATACAAACCTTTCAGCATATTTTTATTCCGGTGAGACTTCTAAAAGGAAACTAGACAGCGAACTAACCTCCCATCTTTGCTCCGTTTTCAGGTTTTAGAAAATGTAACCCATGATGGGTGATTTTAGCCAATTACTGGCCTTTTTATACACTTTTTTAAGACACTATAAAGAGCAGAAGTCCATACAGAAAGAAGGAACAGGTGGCATGATTGCTTGGACAAAGAACTTTTACTTGGGAGAGTGGGGTTTAAACCCCAGATGAAGCCACAAACAAAGATTGAGTTATCGCTGGATTATTTTTGTACATCTGAAGTGCATGCTTGTGTGGTGGGACAGACTAAGAGCAGAAAGGGAACAAGGAAGAGCTGCAAGATAAAAAACTGTGTATTTCAAAATTCTGGTAGGATTGTTGGCCTAGGGGTCTGAGTTCATTGTAGCATTATATTTTAAACATAATGAAATCCTAGTAGTAGTTACAGCGGTGACCTACTACTCTCTTGCTACCATCCTGACTATTTTCTCCACCTCAGGCACCCAAATGATGTGTTCAAAGGTCTTCATCCCTGTCATGTAAGTGCCTCAAGCAGCCAGATGCTTGTTATGCAAATGCCGTTATGAAACCCTCGGGTACTATGATCCTTTTATGCTCCACCTCTGCATACTCTAGACAGGAGACACAAAGATGCTTCACTGAATTTGCCAACATGAATAAAATAAAAATAGAATGTTTTCTAATATATGTATTTCTGTGTGTGCCTTCATGTGTTAATTTGCACATGTACAGCATGCGTGTATACTTAGACAGTACTGATGCGAGTGCAAAATGTAAAAGATGGTTCTGGGGATTTGCGTGAGCAATGCCAGTATCAAGTACCAGTCACGTGTTGAATCCACGCCCATGTGCTGACGCGCATCATGTTCTAATGCAACTTTCGGGACTGTCAGGCGTCGAATGGCATCACGTTCCGTTTGCAGATTTATGCGTCGAAAGGCAGATGAAAAGGTGGGTGGAAAGAGAGAGGTATGCTGAGGTAAATCAGACGGTGAGGGAGGGAACAAAAACAAGACCAACGTTAATCATTGCTGGGCTGCTGGAGGAAGAGGATGATGGCAGCAGGATAAGAGGTTGATGGAGAGCAGAGGGAGCTCTGAAGGATGTAAGGATTTGTGCTGAGCGGTCGGATGGATAGGATGGACGTGGGTTGCATGTTAGGATAATTGGTTCCTTTTATACAGCATCTAAATAGCGTATCTCTCCTTGTCACTCACACAATGAAGGCTGCGGGGCGGGATGAGGAGATAGAGAAAAAGAGAAGATGGCAAAAGGATAAGAGTGCTGCAGGAGAGTAGTAAGAAATAACGTTGATACTGCCACGTGGAAATATCCCTGTCTTTTTCTTTCATCTACTCTGAGGTTTCAAGTTTAGGGCATGTAGATTGCACTTTACTTATAATGGGCCAGTACTCTTGGTTGTGTAATATGGACATTCCCTATTTTTCTTGCTGTGTGTAAAGGGTCAGCACTTGCTAAATGCTTGGTAGTTAGTCATCGAAAGTTTCAGAGGAACCAGAAAGAGAAAAGTTAGTTGCCAGTAGGGAAAGTCCATTTAGAGACAGCTTCTCCACTTAGCGCAGATGCTTGTGGGGTGAGGTGGAGCGGAGTAGGGGGAAAGGGAGATGAATAAAACGACAGATTGAGAGAAGTGCAGAGAGTTACTGTATGTCTCACTAAGGAAAAGGAAATTTGGGTCTCTGTGTGCAGTTAACATTTTGTGGAATCATAGGAAACCATGTTTTGAAGTTTACAGCTGAGGGCTCTCCTTTACACTTGGTCCCCTCTTAACAAGATAAAATAGTTTAATCAAGTGTCAGAGGAATCGCCGTGAGGAGATGAGCTGGAGAAGGGAAGGATGGAAGAGATTTCTCAGGTCTCTTTTGATTCTGCCTTAACTGTTTTGTATTCATATGAGAGAAATAGAGAGAGAAATAGAGAGAGCTGAGACTCTCTCATGAATACAAAGCAGTCTAGCTGCAATCACGAGTCCTGTGGGGAGTCTTCAGAGAAGGTGTATGTGTGCATGAAGATGGTAAATAAGTGTGTGTGTGTGTGTGTGTGTGTGTGTGTGTGTGTGTGTGTGTGTGTGTGTGTGTGTGTGTGTGTGTGTGTGTGTGTGTGTGTGGTATGAGAGTTTGAAGAAAAAGAGAAATGTAGAGCAAACATACTCTTCCAAACGCCTGCTTTCTTAAAGCTAATTGAGAAAGTGTGGGTAATGGCAATGTCACAGCCAGAGCTAACCTCATCAGTATGTGTGGATGTGGCCTCTGTGGGACTGTCCCTGTGGGATCATTCATCAGGATGGAGACACATCCATACAATAGGCTTTAAAAGATACTGAACAAACCAGACAGTAAAAACGACACATCTGGGTCGCCTTGACATCTGAACCACGTGGTGGTCATTGCAATCGTTGTCCAGTTCATTTACTGTGAGGCACATGATGTAATAGCATGTAAGCAGTATTATTATACAGATAAAAGAAGGTTTGCAATTATTTGGAGACAGGAAAATGTGTGACATTGGGAAATGAATCTGCAAGATAAAAGCAGAGGTCAAAGAACACACACATGTAGAACCTGAACCAAATAATAATTTAAAACCACCAGAACACAACTCCAGATAAAATATGCTCTTAAAAAGAGAGCCCTAGCCAAAGTAATCACACTGTGAAAAATGAACTGTTATTTAGAATGGTCTAAAAGTCAAACTAGTAATCGGGAACACAAAGATGTGACTACAAAATTATACACACGCATTGTTTTCATCACTTCATAAGGGCATTATAGTTACTTCCTGCAACCTGAATCTAAACAAACCTTAGACTAATAACATTAATCCAAATCTCCTCCTTGAATTTTTGACTTGCTTTTTGTCTCCAAAGGAGAGGTAGGTCCCCACATTATGACAGTGAAATATATGCACACCTTAATTTGAGACTGAGGACACAATGACAAACTGGGGGATACACTGCAATGAAAAAGCGGTATGGCTGCCACAAAATTACTTATGCAGCATGCTGTCGAATATGAAATAAAAAATAGAAATATTTCACTCTCTAAACACCGTAAACCTCACCAACAATACACCTTTAATCACAGCTGCAAATTGCAGAACACAGGAAGACTCATCAGATTTCCAAGTTTTTGAAGGTACATGAACTATGAGTAACTTTCAGTTTTACCTGGAAAAAACAACCAAATCTAAGGTTAAAGTCTGGATACATCATTTTTGCACTCTTCTGTGCCACAGATAAGCCATTGGTTGAAAATCGTTTCAATAGCACTCAGGCCTTTGTCATGAAGCCGACTTTTATCTACAAGGCCCACCATTGTTATACATAATACATCAAGAAAGATCACTTGAAATTACCAGCCAACTGAATATTTAAATATTATCAATACATATAGTGCTTTAACTGTACACCCTAAGTGTGTGAAAGCAAGAGATCTTCACATACTGTGTTCATCCTATCAATGCCTTGTGAACGACAAAAACAAAGTAGAGCTTTAAAACTCAAACGGCACACCTTATTTTAATGTGTCCCTCTTAAATTAAAGTGCATGCTTCTCAATAAAAACGAAACACCAAATTTTAGATGAACGCTTGCGGCATCATAGTTCAGTCTATTATGTGGTCTGGATCCCTCATTTGATCTCTGCAGCAGTAACAACTGAATGTTACATCAGTGAAATGGCTCATTGCCTCCCTTATCATTGCTATTCATTTGATCTTGTTATTATCTCTTTATGCCTCTATTCCACTCTGTACCGCCTACCTATATTCACTTTCCATCAATAACTCTTCACAAATCAGTCCATGGGCTCTCTAGCAGTCTACTGTCACTCAAGCACAAATTCTGGTCTCACACAAATTCAGTACGATTTGATTAGTGCGCTACCTCCGGCTACACCGCTTGATATACAAGGAATCCCTGGGCTAATGCATTGCAAATTCTTCTCAATAATGAATTGCACGCGTAGGATCAAAGGCATAGATGTGGAGCATACCTTGCAGAGGAATGGCAGCGACCCAGAGGTAGTGAAGGCACTAATGAACCCAAACTAGCAATCACCAGGGACCGAGGAATGTCAGATGTGCAAGGTTTGGGACAGCATGCACACGCAAATAAATCCATGCAGACACCACACTGAGCTGTAAAATATTATGCAGACTCATAGGCTACAGTGAACAACAGTTACGTACAGTGCAGTCTAAAAGCACTAGGACATGTTTTCATTGTTTTGGCTCAACTCTATCCACAGTGGATCTGACTAAAACAGTGACCGAAACGAAGCTAAAAAAGCCCCTGAGAAAAGCAGGAACTAAAAATAGCTGTATTAAAAGCCACAGCACTACTAGGATAAAATACTCCTGCTAAATCTCTACTGGTGTCTGCAGGTCACAGCTATTGCCTCTGTTTGCAACCATTTTCTGTTGCTTAAAATTGAGGAATTACGTGCACAGAATGCAAAAAGCAGCATGATTCCTGGACAATTCATTTGACGCGGATGTAAACACCTTATATGATATATATATATATATATATATATATATATATATATATATATGTGTGTGTGTGTGTGTGTGTGTGTGTGTGTGTGTGTGTGTGTGTGTGCAAAAATGTATAAGTAACGAAGATACAATGCTGTATTATGATGAGCATGTGATTGTCTTGGAAAAGTTAATCCAATTTATGAGAAGAGAGACTATAGCTCTCCCACTTAAATCATCTACTATATCCCCTGCCTCTTCCGTATGTTCTTTCACATACACATGCATTTATGGATTTAACAGTATTCTCCTTGAAGAGCACTGTGCCCCTAAGCACTGTTCCTTTAAGTATCTTGGCTTACAAGATTACTGCATTAGTTTACATTTCTGCTACATGACAGTGCATAAACACAGCTATGTTTATGAATACATCAAACACACTTTGCTTAGTGCGTGTGTGCAGCTTAATTGCCACTCATTTCAGTTCTGTTACAAACATGGACATCATGTATCATGGCAATACAGTATATAAGCTCCACTGATCCGAACTTGTCTGAAGCCCTACGTAGCTAAATGGATACACGATAAAAGCTAATGCTACCCGGGTTAAGGTTTCAATACACTCAAGGACATCTCATGGTAAAAAACATGTAGTGTGATACTGCACATTAAGCATTGAGCAAAGCCTTGATTGGACTCAGAATGAAGGAGTTGTTTTCTTTTCTGCTTTTCAAGGACAAGGCTGTTGGCTGCGGTTTGAATCATTGGATTGAATCTGAGTGGGAAGAGATGAGATTATGGTGGAACATCTGGTGGGATATCTGATGATCTTTTGGAGTTAAATAACAATCTTCGATTTACTAAGTCACAAATCTCCCTGCAGATTTAGTTAAATCCATGCGATCACATTTACTCCAGGCTAAAGGTCTGACTCACAAATCTATGCATCTTGCTTTCATTCTTATTTTACTTTCAAGGTTATGACTAGAAATGGGGATTCATACCTTTGCTGGTATTGGTTCACTCACTACCATTCTTTGCCACCATACGTTTACATAGCGATCTTCCAGGTTGCTGTGGTCCTCGATGTCACTATGCTGTCTCTCGTCCTGTGGATGCACACAACTCCACTCTCTTTGACTGTAGTTAATGACACTAGTCAGCTATCTAATCATGGGTGTAATTTATGGCATTTTTTGTCCTGCTCTGCAGTCTATTGTGGCAGCAGAAAGTGAGCTTCATCTCAAACAGGTGGTCAGAAGGACACAGTGAGCCTGATGAGCTGAATTCTTCTGTGCCCATGCAAACCAAATAAATACTGCATGTAGAAATACTTTTTTTCCAGAATGATTATTCATCAAGAGGAAAGGAAATCACTGATACTTTCTGCGTGTAGCAGCAAATGAATCATTTCTCCGCCTGCTGCACGTTCTAGTTGGAGTGGTCCTTCAGCTCGTAACAGGTCTCCCAGGTCTCTATCAAATACAATAGTCAATATATGTCAGCTAAAAAGTACTATAGCATAACTACAAGAAGTTCAGTCTGTCAAAAAAAAAAAGCATCTAACCAAATCAATACATACTGCAGGATTTTGCTTGCCTAAATTTCATCAGGACTTTCTTTTGCGTAGTCTGAAACCTAAAAGCTCTGAGGTGGCACTTCTTCTCACCCAGTTGAAACTCAGCTATTGGTCAACAGCAGCTCACTGAAGATTGATTACACAGCAGCCTGTGAAAGTGATGAATACCCCTGCGAAAGGAAGGGGCTAAATTGGAAGTATATTGAAAGGTGGTGGATTGAAAGAAAGTCTGTAAAAGAACAATGTAATCAGAAAACGAGAAAGTACACGAAAAGGAAACCAAGGGTGTCGCTCAGACCTTATAGTGCTTCCTGGGGCAGCCTCGATGCTCCACATACAGTGCAGGTTGTGCTCATACGGAGCTGGGTAGCCCGGAGACAGGATACGACCAGAAGGCTCTTCCTTGATGGCGCCCCCACACTCCGCTAGAAAGAGGAGTGAAAGCAGAAGGATGAAGAGATGAATACGGAGGCATAAAAGATAAATTAATAAATGATACAGCAAGGTTAATATACTTAACATAACAGAAACAGAACTATCCTGCTTCCAGTAAAGTGCATCTCATCAGTTTCCTCTCATCATTATTAATTACTGACATAGCAGTGAAATACTCCAATGTGATGTACTCCATCATCTTGTTTGTAATTTGAATGATAAGAGGGAGAGCAGCCAACTCAATATACTCGATGTGTCTCCTTGGCTCAGCAAAAGCAATCCACCATCTCAACCATGATCTCATCTTGTTGCCTTTGAAAGCTGATGGACTTGTTGAGTGAACAACACAACATTTAATTTATCAGGCTCAACTTCAGTGCGACTTTTTAAGAAAATGCTGTGATTGATATGGTAAAACGCATGTCATATTTTTGGGTACGATCCAGGAATAAAATATTCACAGCATGCGCTTCCATAACAGACGCATGAATGTGATAACAAAGTATCAGTGATCACACTAAGAAAGACTTGCTACGAGCCACTTGTTCATCAGAAGCGTGTCATTCACTAAGCATGCTCACGGGTGTGTGAAGTAGAAGTGGTTGCAGTCGGTATGATTCCATCTACTTTCATAAGAATGCTCAACAAGCCTGCACAAAACGCACCCAACATAAGCTCAGTCTCTAGAAAACTGACAACACAAATACACCTCTATGAAACTACAAAGCAAAATCACAGGCCAAAACATTTTGTCAAGAACCGTGAAAAGAATGGAGTTCTTTTTTCTTTTTTTTACCCTCAAGTAATGAATTGCTATAAGAAACGCTCTGTGACTGAAAAGCAATTTTCAGCCCTCCTTCAATTACCACCTTCTACTCTGAATGGAAGAAAAAAAGAGAAAGAATGCTCCCCAACAACATCAGATTTTTTAGTGTTTTTGTTCACATTTTTGAGGCCATCTTAACTGACAAGAGGATGCTATAAGTGTTCTTGTTTCTTTTCCTTCCCCCTGGGAGAAAAATAGCTCCTTTAAACAGAAGGAAAATGGAGGTCTGGGAATCATGATGATGATGATGATGATGATGATGGTGATGGGTGTAAACTCCATCTGTGAAAAGCAGAGTTCATACTAGAATGCAGCAACAACAGCAGATACACAGAGATATAAAGAGACAAACACAAAATGGGAAGGAGCAAGTAACCAACGAGAGAACTGCTTAAATTATCATCATACAATAGTGCTATACATAGAAAAAGACGATCAGATAGAGACAAGTCACAGGGACATCAAAATATTTTGATGATCCATTTGACAAAGATGATATGTTATTATGGCTGCAAATATATATTTTTTGTCCCTATCTTTTCCCATAATCCTCTTTTCCTTTCCCTCATGCATTATACACCATAAAACAGCAGTAATCACCAGAGATCCCCTCTGATCAGTTTTGCTGCAAAACAACACTCATACACACACACATAAAGACAATTACTGAAATCTGCTAAATATCTGATTATCATTTTTGTTTACATTCTCTAAGAAAAAACAGAAAAGGCCTGAGAAGACTGAAAGGAGATGTAAAATGCGAAAAAAATAAATAAAGTGTGAACATCTTAATCTTTACACTCTCACTGAGGTAGAAGACTCTTTCAGGTTTTTCCCACTCTTACGCTTTTTCTGTTGAAGAAAACTTGCTGTTTCATGGAGTGAAAAGAGAAGATGGTGATCCATCACAGTAAGACAAAGCCATCTCTTTCTTCTTGCCTTATGACCTCAGAAACTACTGCTCAGTGTTGCCATGCCAGTATAACTCCTTGAGCTACTCTACTCCTTCCATCTACATCTCCACATAATTCTTTCTAAAATCAGCGCTTAAGTTATCTTTCCTTGTCTTACCTTCTACTCAAAGAAGTTTCAATGTTGCTCTCTGCAAAAGATTACCGTGTGTATGGGTGATCGTGGGGGAGGAAAAAATATGTTTTATTTTTGCTATATATGGATATAAAACATCAAAGAAAAACCCACAAATCAGACTGGACAAACAGTTTACAAAAACTATGTCAGTTGGACATAAATCTTTATAAATCTGTGATGTACAACAGATACAAATTTTAACTGTAATTATGCATTAGTCAGCCATAACATTAAAACAAGGAGAAGTGTATAGCCTTGACCATCATGCTGCAATGCAATGACCTGCTGGGAAACCTCAGGTCTTGGCATTTATATGCATGTATGGCAGCAAGACAATGCAGGAACAGCTCAGCGGACACTACAAAAAGCCCAGGGTGTTGACCTGGCCTCCAAATCCCTGAGATCCCAAGGTGATCAAGCATCCTTGAGATGCACTGAAACAAGCCCAATCCACAGGGTCCATAGTCCACAACCCACAGGACTCAAAAGATCTGCTGCCAGACACCACAGGACACTCCCAGAGGTCCACGTTTCTAATAAGTCAGAGCTGTTTTGGTGGCACAATAGAGGACCAAAGCAATATAAGGCAGGTGGTTTTAGGGTTGTTGCTGACTGGTTAACAGATTGGGGAAACATTGTAATTTTAAATGCGACTGGAATACAATGCTGTTGACAACTGTGCCCACAACAGAGCTACTCTAGGATTCAACCTTGCAACTTCCCTCCTCTGTGACTTTCAGGACACAAACTATCCCCCAAAATGTTTTGGTTTGCCAGACCTTTCTCATCTGTGTTCAGTGTGTCCTCACTGCCAGAAAATAATTCTATCATTACAAATCGAAACAGTCCCTCATCTGTTCCTAAATTCACTCCGGCTGTAAAGTATCATCTGCAGCGTAAGGAGCATGGGGAGGACAGGTATATACAGTTTGCTGAATGTTGTTTATCCCTAAACATGAAATTACCTGTCAGTCTGGGTTGAAAAGGGAGCTGAGCAATACTATTCTAATCACCCTGGGTGATGTCAAAGAACACCTGTCTGCGTGTTTTTCTTACCGAGTTTCTGGCTGGTTTCGGAGAGACTGTCAAAATATCATCTGGGGGAGGTCTAAAAAATTGCTCTGGGTGTATTAGCGGGGCTCTATGCAGGTAGAATATTTGTCCATAAATAACAGCTTAATCATTTTGAAAACATATGCATGCCATGTTTGTGTTGACTTGAACCAAGTGACAGGTGATTATAGATAAATTCTGCAAATAAAATGATCACCTGGGTGTATCTTCTGCTAATCTTCCTTGGAGAAATTAGCTTTGTGAAAATGACTTTAAAAGTCTTCAAATCCCACTCAGACAGCAGTTAAAACCCTGCCTCCCGTGCACAGTGGTGCTGCTGATACAGTGCATCTTATTTGAGTAAAAAAATAAATAAAAAATATGTGAAAGGAGGAATTTGCAATCATGATGCAATATGCATGTGAAAAGCTAAATAGAGCACAGTCATTTTCGATGAGATAATGCACTGAATAAGGTGCTGGGAAAGCAACCAAATGGAAGCCCCAAAATAGCAGAGCTAAAACAAACCACGGAGCTTTTCTAAACCTGCACTGGTTTATTCACATTGTTATTAGGATGAGGAACTAGGTCAGACATCCATTAAAAAAAAAAACAAAGCTGGTTTGGATTAGCAGTATGCCAAAAGGTAAAAAAAAAAACAAGAAATAAAATAAAAATAAATACTGTTATGCACTATGATACAACATAATGCAACTTTATGTAACCTCAAATATTTGCCTTTTTAACAGAGTAATATGCAACATTTAGCAAAGGAATGACAGCTCATAACACACAAATTGCAGAGTAACATAAACTTGCATGACACTAGGTAACTTAACAACACACATGCGGTAGCTGACGTTATGAGACATCGCACCTAAATACAACTTTGATGCACTTGACAGAAAGTATTTTAATTTTACTCTACAGTTACACTTCAATGACATTTCTGTGACAGGTTTTAGCTACTAGATTATTTTTTTCATTAGCACAATATATGGGGTTCTAAAATTTGATTAGTTGTTTTGTGAGCCATGTGTCAATAGGCTAACAGTTCGCTCCAACATCCAAATACAGTTTAACTGTTGCTGCATCACAACAATAACCTAATATGATGAAATGTATCCAACAATAAATCGCTTCACTTTTAAAGAATTTCTTTTTTATTTTTAATAGTTTAATTAGTTGGTCTCACAGTATTTCTGCATTTTAATTTGGACAAAGGTATGTTTATATAGTGGTATTAATGGGTTGACTTAAGACTTGCCACTGGACAAGATTTAAAAAATAACAGCTTGCAAGACAGGACATCTTTAGAAGATAATCAGAATTATAGTGGCAAATATACCAGCACTTCTGCCATCACCATGAACGCACCACAGTGGCCAATTTCAGGAGCATGTAACTCACCAACACACAGTGGAAGGGGGCTGTCCCATGCCCTCCTTTCCCCTCTCAGGCAGGTGAGCACCTCAGGGCCTTTCAGGGTGTAGCCTGGGTCACAGTTATACGACACAGTGCTCCCCGCAAAATGACCTTTGTCCTCTCGTTTATAGCCAAACTGGGGAACACCTGGATCCTCACATTTCACCAGCTCAAAACCTTGAAGGGAGAGCGAAAGGAAAATGTGGATGGCACAAGAATTAGGGAGGGCATTAAAGAAGAAAGAATCAGTGTGGTTAGTATGCAGCAAAGAAAGCTGGAAACTGGATATAGCATTTACAAACTAAAATGAAATGCTGGAATTAAATGCAAATAAAGGCTTGTATGCAAAAGAGGGAGTGCTACTCACTAGTGAAGTGCAGTTCAAAACCTTTACTGGTGTTATCCGCATTGCTGATGAACTCAAGCCACATGGCACTGGAGGTGGAGTTCAGGGTTGTGTCTAGCAGCTCGTTGCTTGTAAACACCCCCAGCAGACGAGCCTTATTACTGCTGCCATCAAAGACCTGGAAGGAAGAGAACGGATAGGGAGTGGGAGGAAGAATCCGAATTAAGACGATCAGGTGTTGTGCACGCAAGATATGCTAACAAGGCTGCGTACACGCATGGGGAGGATACAACTCCCACCACCCCCTCACTTTGAGTATGTCATCCTCCTCCAGTCTGAAGTCCCGTGCTCGTAGCTGAATGCCTTTGCCAGGCTGCGTCTGGATGGAGTAGATGCATTCGTGGTTGTTGCCGTAGTAACCGGGGTAGTTGGGTGAGAGCAGCACCCCTTGCATGCCAGTCACGGATGAGCCACATTCAGCTAGAATAAAAGAGAGGGAGCAGAGATACAGAGAGAAAGAGAGGGAGAGAGAGAGAAGGTGGTGGTGTTGGAGAGAGCAGAGGACATGTCAATCGCTATATGCTTGAAACTCAGTGCGTATTTATTCATGCCGTCATGCAAAGGAAGATGGGAGAGGTAATGGGGAGAGGAATGTGGTCACTGACTACACCTGAATTTTGAGTGGCACATCACCATAATCACACTGCAATCTGAATATGATTAACAGTAATTTCAGCTCTATTTGAAAATTGCCTTTTCCGAATCACATCAGGGAAAAAAGTGGGAAAAAAAAAATGGGAACAAAGTTTTCTGCAGAAAACTGGCAGAATTTAAATGACCACAAATGTACCCCGACTTTTACATTTCTTGAATGCAGTGAGGTAAAATAAGGTGAGGAGATAGGGCCTGTCCTGGAGGCCCATGGAGAAGTATCAAGTTTCTAAAATGCTGCTTGCTGTGATGAGTATGATGAAAATATCAAACTGTGTCTTCACTGTCATGCTTCAAAAACCGGGATTTATCTCGAGGCAAAAAGACCAAGAAACTACAAACTAGCAGCTACAAGCTACAGAAAACTAAACATGAGCCATGAGGAACATGAGGCAGACAAATACAAAGTTTTTGTCCGGAAATTGATTGACCTAGTTTACACATACCTAAACACTCAAAACAAACATTTGGAAACAAATCGGATACAATTTGTGTGTACATAAAGAAAACAAATGTGGCCCAATTAAAATCAGATTTATTAAAGTGTAATTACTTGCTTCCAATCGAGTGTAAAATCATAACGATCTACAAATGACTTTCTAAGCTTTGAAACAAAACTAAACGTGCAAATGGTAAAAGTATTTTCAGTGCAATTCATGTAGTTTCTTTCCATGTTCCATATGCTGTTACATTTTAATGGTGTTTTTAGTCAATTAAAAAGAGCCACACTAAGGACAAACACAAGTAGGTCAATGACTGCCATGGTCTGTGATTTGCCTATCATTAGGACACAATTTATTTTCATATCAACACGTATATGTAGCTCTTAAAGTTTGTTGCACCATCGAATCAACACGTTGACCCAAATCTTTGACCCTTCATGTTTACCATGCAATAACAAGCAATAGCAGTGATTAACATATTTCAGCTTTAGAACGTCATCCTCATTAGAACAGCTGCACTACATAATTTGGACGAAGTCAAAAATGGCTGATTCTGGGAAACTATCCAATAAAGAGACAAAGTGTGGGTGTATGGATAGTGGATGATAATGAGGAGAATTGAAAGGGAAAAGACTCATCTTCCAACATGACTGAGAGTCTTGTACATTTCCTAATTTGTGAATTTATGTGAAGGGGCTAGTGTGTTGGCATGGAACTGGGAGAGGATTAGAAGGGAGGTGACAAAAGCCAAAATAAAGCATGTGACCACCTACCAACACACCTTGGCAGAGGGGAGCTCCACACCCGCCTCCTGCCCCCTAAGCACACAACCCTCGCTGGACCCTCCAGTCGGTAACCTGGGAAACAAGAAAAAATAAGGGCATCGCCCACGCCGTACTGCAGTCCTTTTCTGGTACTGTAGGGTGGGATTCCTGGATCCTCGCATGGCTCCAAATCATACTCTGAAAAAAAAACAAAAAACAGAGAGAATAAAAATAAAAGGTGAGACTCCATAGTATCAGCATTTTATTATACATAGAATGTCGTGGTGTTGTTGTTGTTGTTGAACTGCCTGTGATGAATAGAGGTGTGAAAATGTAAATTGAACAAAATGAGACTTCATTCATACTTTGAAAGGTAAAGAAAATGGCTCAGTAGATAAAAGGGAGGGTAAACTTTCCTAAAGATGACAAATCACTTCTAAATTCAAGTTCACGTCTAAACATCAAAGGACCAAATGTTGTTGATTAAAACTACAAAAGCAGAGGCTTCAAGGGGACTTTGCAGGGTATGAAACCATTTCAAAGATTCAATCTTGCATCCATTCAGTCACTGCTGAGATGGGTGATATTTTGTATTTTAGACTGTCTATAGCAGTTTATTAGATTGTATTGATATTTATTTTTCTAAGCCTTGGTGTTCTTAGTGGTTGGTGTGTAGAACGCCAGAGAAAAATGATACTCTCAGTAGGTAAAAAAAATCATCTTTGGTCTTTATTCATTTAAAGTGAATCCGTTTTCTTGACACTGTCCATTATATTATTTAGTCTCAAGTGCAAGTAATTACATATTTCTATAAGACATACTTGGCTCCTTTTCCATGGTTTCCTCCTCTACAACTTAAATGCGTACTGCTGTTTGTGTCAAGAACATTTTGAAACAGACCCAGGTCATTAAAAGGATCTATAATGTTCCACTCAACTTGAGTCCTAATTGCTCTATGTTCTAAACTTTTTTAATTCTAGCTCTCAGGTTTTTTTTCGAAATGATTGGTATGGCCCGGCACTGACACCAACTATCCCTGTTTTTCTCTCTCAGTGTTGTGAATGCCTGAGTTTATTCTCACCAGAGAAAGTGATGTTGAATCCCTCGTACGAAACAGAGAAGTCAGACAGAAAACGGATCTGTGCTGTGTAGTTTCCAAACAGGCCTGCGCTGAGAGGTGGAGGCAATGTGGAGCCCGTCAGTCTCCATAGTGGTTGAGAGAAGCTGCCATTCTCTGTCACCAATAAATGGTCATGTGGGCTTTCAAGATGAAAGGTGTGGAAGGTGAACTGGACACCTGCAACAGAGAGAATTGAAGATGGAGTCTTCGAATATCTTGTCTTTGCTTAAAAAGAAAAAAATAACTTTGCTATTTTAGATAACTGAAAGCCTTGGTGGCCATTAACATGCAGTGCATAATCAAATTATACATTCTTGCTAGTTAGAATTTGTAATTAAGCAAGAAACAATGACTAAATGTTATATTCACTGGAGTCTTTGGATTCATGTGAAACACAGTGTTCAAACAGGTTCGTAATGAATGACACATCAATCCCCTGTCTTCCTGTCCTCGTACTTATCAAACACATTACATCTACACAGAGAGAGCATCTGTAAATAAGGCTGTGTCAATTTGATGTGAGCCATCGACCAAAGGTGACATAACCGGAGAGTCATCCCTTGGCGCTGTAGCCCTAGGCCAGCCTCTCAGCAGTCCAGTCTGACAAAGACAGCTAGTTCGGCAAAGTAAAAAGGCCGCTCAACCGGGGGAAATGACATTGTAAGGGAAATTGAATTTGACTTCTGCATGTGTTGACACGGCATTTCTCTGCTAACCTTTGCCATGGGAGGTCTCGATTATCCATGTGCAATTCAGGTTATGCGGATAAAAGTCTGGGAAGCCAGGAGACAAAATGGTGCCGACGTTGCCCTGGATATAACCTCCACACAATGCTGGCAACACAGGGCGAATGGAAACAGTGGAAGATGGATGAACAGAGAGAAACGAGAGGAGAGCAGAGAGGTAAAATCAGAGCGTGCTTGAAGACAGAGATAAAATTTCCTGAAAAAATTGCAAAACCTGTCTGTGCATTTACAATGCGGTGAAATGCATTTTACAAGAGGTGCCCTTCAAAACAGCATAAAAAGGAGAGAGTGGTATTATCAATATCTTCACAGAGTGGGCAGAAATCAATACAGTCCTTAAATATAAAAGCATTTACAGATGAGGAATAAGGGAAACATCAAAGGGTAAGCTTATTGCCATACATATAAAAATTTCTGATGAAATGAAGCAGAAACTTTTAAAGTCTAAAACAAGAGTCACTGAAAGAATCCTTTTATATGGATTTTATGATAAGTCAGAAATACACAGCAATTTAAACGTGATGCAATATGAAGCAAAGTGCTCAAAACGATTTCTCATGTTTCATCTGTAACAACACATGACAATGAATTTAGCTTTAATCCCATTTATGAGTAGGAGAAATCTGGCAGGCGACTCTTCATTTCTAGGTCAATATTATGGAACATACCATCACAGCTAGGCAGGGGGCGACTCCATTGAAAATTGGGTTCACATTCCAAAGGCTCTGTGTCACTAAGTGTGTACCCTGCTTCACAGCTAAATGTCACCAAAGCGCCCACATAGAAGTCATTGCCGTGTCGCTGCCCATTGACAGGTATACCGGGATCCACGCAGTGATCTGATTGTAGCTGCAGGGCTGGAGAGAAAGAGGACAACAGACAGAAAAATAAAGGATCAACATCGCATGATCAAAAATGGAGACCCAAAACCTCAACATCCGGCTGCTTGCAGTGTAATTAGGTTTACATCTCCCTGCCTTGAACGGGTCAAGTGGAGGTCAGGAAATTCAAAAGGCAGTTTGCTTTCATGAAGTAATCTTGATAAATAATTCATGTTTTTTCGACAGGAATGAACACATAAGAAGTTTCAGGGCTCTTTTCCAATCTACCTTGTATAGTTTCCGGTGAAGTAGTACTCATAGTGAATTATTTAAGCTTTGCAGAGATTTACCAACAGAGAATGTACAAAAGGCTACCAGTGTGAACCACAAAGGTAGAAGTGACTGAGCACTGAATTACATGAGTGAAGGCTGGTCTATGGGAAAAGTGTGTGGGCACACAAATGTGACAAGGTAAATGTAATTTTCAGCTTGGCAATATGTGTCAAGGCAGGAACATCTGACAGAATAATCTTGACCCATTTACTTCCTAATTATAGGTGATTTAATAAGTACAGCTTCATTGTGAAATTGACAGCCTGCTGAGATTATATTTACAGCCTCGTCTGAACAGCTTTCACAAACACAGTGAGCACCAGTTATGGCTCTCTCTGATTTCACCTTCCTGAATGTAATGGATTCATTTCTATTAGAGTATGTGGACAACGGGTGAATGAATCACAACCTATTTCTTTGGATGTGTGGTTCACTTTTGTGCCATCAAGTACACAAGCTCTTACTTTCATAACGTATACGGAAGCCAATGTCTGAGTGGCTCTTGTCAGTGGAGAAGAGGAGGTACAGGAAGTTGGAGGTACTGATGAGAAACTGAGGAACCTGGGTGCCCTGGTAACTACCAATTAGAGGTGAGGAAGGAAAACGTCCATCGCGCACCTCAAGGACATCATAGTTCACCTCAGTGCGAAACCTGAAAACAAGAGACAAGGAATTTTTTTTTGCTAAATCAATTACAAGCATACACGACTGAATGAATGTGCTTATAAACAATAATTGAAATTATAGTTCAGACATAAAAACGAGTCCTTCAAACAGTTAGCTTGTCTGACATGTAGCTTGCTTTAAAAAAAAAAAAAGTTTTTCTGAGTATTTAATTTCAAAGGAAACTCTCATCATATTCAGTTTTGTGTTAGGTTTACAATATGGCACGTGCAAAATTAGACTACAAACCAGACAGCGGGCAATTGCCCTGGGGATCCAGACCGTCAATTAATAGCTTCATATTCACTGTGTGTTCTGTTCATTTGTTAGAAATTAAACAGCATTAATGCAGAATATTCAATGAAATGTTGAGAGTCTTAAGGCAAGTTGTACGAAGTCTTAGAGTACTATTAAATGAAAAATTAAAACCTGCCATATTCCAAATATATATTTGTGCTGAACAAAATGATCAGAAAAAGAGGTCAATACTGGTCAACAGCTCATTTTAGCGCTGGAGCCACCAAGTGGGTTAATCAGCTTTTGTGTAAACAGGCTATACTCAGTGTAATTCAAAATGACTTGAATAAAAATGTAAAAAATGTACTTCCTAAGCTTGTAGAGAACCAACAATTAGCCAATGTAATGATTCCTCAAAAAAAAATTTAGCATACTGTTGACATTTGGCATATACTAGAGACATAAAAGCAACATTTTATACAAATGGAACAAAAAAAGAGATTGATGCTTGAGATTTGCGCAATCCCGAGACCTTTGGCTTTGGTGAGTGTATACATGTGCAGCATGTATGTGTGTGTGTGTATGTGTGCTTCTGTCTTTGTTGCCAGAGACATTTCATCTTCAAAGCCATGAATAAATTGCTTAGTTTCAGAACCATGTCATCTAAATGAAGCGGTTTGTGATGTTTTATTGATGTTACATAAAAATTAAAGAGCAACAAACATTTATGCTGTATTCATTTTGCATGGCGCTCTATCGTGGCAAGGACGTGGATGAGATGGCATTCCAAGGATGAGCCTTAGTGAAACACTAATGTAGCGTTTGATCCTACAACTATCTGTCTCTCTCTCTCTCAAACATCAAGACAAATTACCTCCTTTCCCATCTCTACAGTCCCACTTGACAGACCATCACCACTTACATGTGAATGTGTATTTACGTACTTGCAGATCTACTGCAGTTTCTTTGTGTGTGTGCAAAGTGTAAGGATATCTGTGGATAATTAAGGAGGTGGGTATCAGATTAATGAATCAAGCACTTCCTAAAGAACCTGATAAATAAAACATTGTGTTCTCCTAGTTGGGGTACATGGTAATGTGCATTAGATCTACTACATTACCTGTGGAAAAGAAATTTGGTGGAAGAGATTGAAGAAAGTCAGAGTAAGTACAGAAATTAAGGTATGACAACATGTTGAAACTTTGAGAAGGTGAAAGGAGGAAAAATTCAAGCTTGTTCTGAGAAAATGAAACAAATCAAAAAAGGATGGCACGACAGCCATGGCTATCTGCCTTACTCACTTGTCGAAGATAATCTTGATGGGGTAGCCTGGAGGAGCCTCAATGATCCATTCACAGTTAAGGGCCTCCTTATATAGTTCTGGCCAGCCAGGGGAGAGGATGATCCCACTGGGAGCCTTCAGATCCCCTCCACATGGGGCTATCAGAGAGAGAGAAAGAATGGAAAGAGAAGGAGCAGATAGAGATTGAATTATGCATGTCTTTCCGAGCTGATGTATGACAATGCTCATAGATGATCCCATGCATCAGCTGGGGCTCATCCCATTTCTTTTACTGCCAGAGTCTATCTAATGTAAACTGGTGACAGCTCACTTCAAGGTTAACCATTTCTCCTAGGAACATGCTTGTCACTGTACGTGTGTCTGTGTGCACAAGACCATGCATTATGTATCCATATGTATGCACATTATTCATCTGCTGTTTTGTATCGTTCTTTTAAATGTATCATCAAACCCCCTCATACAAAGATGCTGCTGTTAGACCCATATCAAAAAGGGAAAATGGAACATCTTTGATCACTAGCACAAAAGACACTTGAGCACATCGACCTCTCTCCTGTACCCTCATCTCTGTTACAGATCACTTTGCCGTGCATCTCTTTAACTGCCTATCCTTAACCAGAACACACAGGCACAGTGGAGGGCTTCGTTACAGTGCCAGCTCCTTGCTCCCTTTGAAGTGGAATGATTTAATCAGCCAACTCAGCATACTGAAGGACATCTATAAAACGCATTACACTACAAACGCTGGGGTATGATAGATGGTCTCAGAGGAATACAAAGCTGCGGTGGCACACAGGGGGGAGTGACATGTTTTAATAATGGCTCCCCTCTTGTGTATCATGGATAGTGAACCTGAGTAGACCCCACAGAGCTCTTGCCATGCTTGCACTTAAAGTGCTTTGCTGCTGGTGTCCAAAAACCTTATCTGGTTAATGGCAAACTTTATCAAAGCACTGCAAGCTATAGTGGACTTTTCTGGTTTGCTGGAAACAGTTTATTGAATATTGAGTGACAAAGGGGTGAATTGATTGTCCAGCAATCTGTACTTTAGCACAGCATGTCTGCTACATAAGATTCTTAGAAGAACAAAGGCTCTGGATCATCACCAGCCTAAATTCAGATCTCAGTTGCCCTTGACACAGAATAATCAATTATTAATTAATTATATTTGCATCAGCTGTAAATTATAAATCAATTTTCAGATTAATTTCTCGAGCAGTTTTTTATTCCACGCCATCTGGGCTGTAAAAAAAAATGTCCTCACAATCCTGAGATGCAGTAATGTTGCTTTTTAAGCTACACCCAGAAGTGTGGGTATATATATATATACACACGTGGACAAAATTGTTGGTACCCCTCAGTTAAAGAAGGAAAAACCCACAATTCTCACTGAAATCACTTGAAACTCACAAAAGTAACAATAAATAAAAATTTATTGAAAATTAAATAATCAAAAACAGCCATTACTTTTGAATTGTTGATTAACATAATTATTTAAAAAAACAAACTAATGAAACAGGCCTGGACAAAAATGATGGTACCTCTATAAAAGATTGAAAACTATTTGACCAGAGTGACATGATTAACTCAGGTGTGTCATTTAATTGACATCACAGGTGTTTCCAAACTCATAATCAGTCAGTCTGCCTATTTAAAGGGAGACAAGTAGTCACCCTGCTGTTTGGTGAAAAGGTGTGTACCACACTGAACATGGACAACAGAAAGCGAAGGAGAGAATTGTCCCAGGACATCCGAAAAAAAATTATAGACAAACATCTTAAAGGTAAAGGCTATAAGACCATCTCTAAACAGCTTGAAGTTCCTGTGACAACAGTGGCTCATATTATTCAGAAGTTCAAGACCCACAGGACAGTAGCCAACCTCCCTGGACGTGGCCGCAAGAGGAAAATTGATGACAAATTGAAGAGACGGATCGTTGGAATTGTATCCAAAGAGCCCAGAGCAACCTCCAAAGAAATTAAAGGTGAACTCCAAGGCCAAGGTACATCAGTGTCAGATCGCACCATTCGTCGTTGTTTGAGCCAAAGTGGACTTCATGGGAGACGACCAAGGAGGACACCACTGCTGAAAAAAACTCATAAAAAAGCCAGACTGGAATTTGCAAAAATGCATGTTGACAAGCCACAAAGCTTCTGGGAGAATGTCCTTTGGACAGATGAGACCAAACTGGAGCTTTTTGGTAAGGCACATCAACTCTATGTTCATAGACTCAAAAACCAAGCATACGAAGAAAAGAACACTGTCCCTACGGTGAAACATGGAGGAGGCTCAGTAATGTTTTGGGGCTGCTTTGCTGCATCTGGCACAGGGTGTCTTGAAAGTGTGCAAGGTACGATGAAATCTGAAGACTATCAAGACATTCTGGAGAGAAATGTGCTGCCTAGTGTCAGAAAGCTTGGTCTCAGTCGCAGGTCATGGGTCTTCCAACAGGACAACGATCCAAAACGCACAGCCAAAAACACCCAAGAATGGCTGAGAGAAAAGCGTTGGACTATTCTAAAGTGGCCTTCTATGAGCCCAGATCTGAATCCCATTGAACATATGTGGAAGGAGCTGAAACATGCCATTTGGAGAAGACACCCATCAAACCTGAGACAACTGGAGCTGTTTGCCCATGAGGAGTGGGCCAAAATACCTGTTGACAACTGCAGAATGCTCATTGACAAATACAGAAATCGTTTAATTGCAGTGATTGCCTCAAAAGGTTGTGCAACAAAATATTAAGTTATGGGTACCATCATTTTTGTCCAGCCCTATTTCATTAGTTTGTTTTTTTAAATAATTATGTTAATCAACAATTCAAAAGTGATGGCTGATTTTGATTATTTAATTTTCAATAAATTTTTATTTATTGTTACTTTTGTGAGTTTCAAGTGATTTCAGTGAGAATTGTGGGTTTTTCCTTCTTTAACTGAGGGGTACCAACAATTTTGTCCACGTGTGTATATATACAGTGGGGCCAATAAGTATTGGGCAACTTAAAAATTTCCAAGTTCACCCATTTAAAAAGATTAGAGAGGTTTGTAATTTTCATTATAGGAACACATCAAGTGTGAGAGACAGAATGTTAAAAAAAAAAAAAATCCAGGAAATCACATTGAATGATTTTTAAACAATTTATTTGTGAAAATAAGTGGCCAATAAGTATTGGGTAGCCAGCAAAAGTTACTTTTATTACTTTGTGATGTAGCCTTGGTTGGTAATGACAGTGGTCAAATGGTTCCTGTAGTTCTTGACCAGGTCTACACACACTTCAGTTGGTATTTTGGCCCACTTCTCTGCACAGATCTTCTCTTGAGCTGTGATGTTTGAGGGCTGTCACTTGGCAACATGGAGTTTCAACTCCCTCCATAGGTTTTCAATTGGGTTGAGGTCTGGAGACTGGCTAGGCCACTCCAGAACCTTGATATGCTTTTTACAGAGCCACTCCTTGGTTTTCCTGGCTGTGTGCTTTGGATCGTTATCATGCTGGAAGACCCAGCCATGTTTCATCTTCAGTTCTCTGACCGAGGGAAGGAGGTTTTTACCCAGAATGTCACAAAACATGCCCCCATTCATCTTGCCATTGACACAGACCAGTCTTCCTGTCCCTTTTGCAGAAAAGCATCCCCAAAACATGATATTTCCACCCCCATGCTTCACAGTTGGAATGGTGTTCTTGGGATGCAACTCAGCATTCCTCTTCTACCAAACATTGCGATTGGTGTTTAAACCAAAAAGTTCAATTTTGGTCTCATCCGACCACATCACATTCCCCCAATCCTCCTCTGGATCGTCCAGATGGTCTTTAGCAAATTTAAGACGGGCCTTTACATGACTTTTATGTAGTAGGGGAACCTCTCGGGCAATGCAGGATTTCACCTCATGACGGAGTGTGTGTAGACCTGGTCAAGAACTACAGGAACCATTTGACCGCTGTCATTACCAACCAAGGCTACATCACAAAGTAATAAAAGTAACTTTTGCTGGCTACCCAATACTTATTGGCCACTTATTTTCACAAATAAATTGTTTAAAAATGATTCAATGTGATTTCCCTGGAATTTTTTATTTTTTTTTAACATTCTGTCTCTCACGCTTGATGTGTTCCTATGACGAAAATTACAAGCCTCTCTTATCTTTTTTAAATGGGTGAACTTGGAAATTTTTAAGTTGCCCAATACTTATTGGCCCCACTGTATATATATATATATATATATATATATATTATTTTTTCTGACCTACACAATGTATAAGGACTTCAGCATAAACACAACATTACATATAACTGCTGAGTAGGAGAGAAAATAACGGAATAAATTCAATTCCACCTGTTGCTAAATATTGAAAATATTGTGTCACTGAATGTAAGGATGATGCTTTTTTCTTCACCCGTAAGCGTGACCAACATTATGGCTTTGCCTCCTGCCACCTGAAGCGAAAATGCTGCGTCATTCCGATTATCTGATAGATAATAACTGACTTTAAGGTTCTATCCTTCTGAAACATGCAAGAATCAGAGGCAGGGAAGCAATTGGTTTCAGTATCAAAAGATAGATCATGGATTTATCTGATCTTACACAGGCACAAAAAATATATAGGGGTTAGGGGGTTTATGCCCTGAGGCTCATATTTCCCTTACCAGCCACATTTCATGTACTAGCTCTTTTCCTAAAATGGTTACCAGATTAAAGAAACCCCTTATGCTGTCCTTGCAGCTGTATGTTGTTGTCTATAAGGGGGGTTTGCATTTGTCTCCCCTACAATTAGTCTCAGCAGGGCAACATTATTGTTTCTCTTTTATAGCAACAACATTAATTTTCTTCAATGTCCTCTGATTATCATCAGACCTCTGTTGCCTTGGCTCTTACAAATGGTGACGGCTCCTTTACCCACCTTCACACCGAGGTACAGCATTGTCCCACACCACATTGCCATCCTTGAGGATGCAGGAGATGGTCTGGGAGCCATGGGTCTTAACAAAGCCCTCCTCGCACAGGAAAGAGATGGAACTGCCGAGCTGAAGGCTCTCACCGAAGCGCTTCCCATTAACCGGCACACCAGGGTCTGGGCACTCATTGTGGCGAAATGCTTTTGGAAATGCAGAGAGGATACGAGGTAAGCGTGGAGGACAAAACAACGGTATGAGGTGACAGAATTAAAAATGAAATCAAAGCTAAATTCAACTCACTAGTCAGGTTAAGAAAACAAAAACCAAAAAAATCAACAGCTTTCCACTGCCCTTCAGACAATGCAACAAAAAAGAAGAAGAAAATTTATTTTCTAATTCCTAAAACAAGTCTTTTCATGATTAAAAGTTATTAAAGAAATTAGGAAATACTAAAACAAAAACAGAAGGCTTGAGTTCTTTTATTATTAATCAGTCACATAGTCATTTTTTATTATTTTTTTGTGCAAGGATGCTAATTTCCATGGAGATTCTAAAATAATTATCCAAGTTTCAAAAACAAAACTTTTTCCTCTCTACTGTCAGCATTTAGCAATGCCAGCATGTAACGAGAAGAAATTTGTTTCACTTAGTCACATTGATTCACTCTGCTGCAGTAATTCTAGACGGTGGGCAGCCACACCGTATGCAGATCATCAGTGCCAGATGACACTGCTAAAATGATTCGTGCAGTGAACAAACATGGAAAATTGTTTTCATATATCCTGGGAACTTTATCAATCAGGCCCCTGAATGAAATTTCAAGTAAGAACCAGTTAGAAAGACCACGAAGAAATGCAGTCACGGAAGAAGAGTCATAACCCTGGAACAAGGCATGTAAACAAATACATCACCTGCGCCACTATCTCTCTCACTTACTCTCTCGCTCTCACTCTTGTACACACAAGCAGGTAGGTGACACATGTAGGTGTTGATGAATCCCTCTTCTGTATCCATTGGACCCAAACAGGGAGCCAGCTACACATCATCCATCACAAATATCTTATTTATTAACGTGCCAAAAATCGCTTCAATACAGTTTGGCATGTCCTTAATTAACATGAATGATGGAAGTTGTGCGCTCAGCCCCACAACCTCCTAAAAACTGTCCTGCAGTTAGATGACACTGTTCTCGGGAACTAACCGTCATCTTCAATTAACTGCTCCTGACATTCATTCACCACGCTGCATTGGTTATTTATTTATTCATCTAACTTGCTAATTAATGCATTAGCCACCATGTGTTGCCCACATTGTGGCTTAACAAAGGCACCTGGGCTTGGTTGATGTCGTGTCTGCAAATGAGCTCGAGCCAAGGCCCAAAAGCATTCTGGGTAGTTTGAAATTTACAGGAGAAGTACAGCATTTGGAGCAGCATATAGAAGCATATAGTTTACAAACACTAAACTCAGAAATGGGCACAGCTATTACAATGACACTAACAATACTACTAACACTATAATGACTACCACTGTTATCCGTACTACTGTTAGATGGGCCACACTGAACATCAGACATAAATTAAAAAAATAATATTTATTAATATGTCTGAACAGCTGCACATGCAAAATCTGCAACAATTTTGCTTCAGCATCCCAGGCTTAATTTGGTAAAATCTTTAGTTCTTCAATCTCAGCTGGCTTTTGGAGAGGATAACTTTGACGTAGCAGATTGTATTCATCGAGTTCTGAACAGAAAAAAAAAGTATATATATATTTGCATTTTCTTATTATTCACAAGAAGAAGTGATCCTCTTATCTGACAAGCGTTTCACCATAACAACTGTAACAATTGGTGCTGTGCTAACTTCTTCAATAAACATTACTGGTATGCTTCAAAGTAAATTAATGCAAGTCTTCCTATTAAATATTCCTATATAAAAGTGTGAATTGCAAAAATAACATTCTATTGTCTGCAACAAAGTGAGTCTCCCAACAGCACCTAAGGGTTAGACACTCTGTGCAGAGATGTTTATTTTAGGATGTGGAAGAATGCAAAAACCAGGCTCATTACACAATAGTGCATATGCAATGAATGCAATAATCCTGCTACCAAGCCCTCATGGTACTGTATATCCATGAAATGGGTTTACCAGTATGCAGCCAATGTGTACTGCATCAGAGTATAAAGCCCATGTGGAATTTCTTTAGAAGTCAGCAGTTACCCAGAATAGAATATAATGAGCACTGCCTCAATGTATCTGTCAGGTAAGGATGCTACGTCTTTTTTGGGGTTTTATTTAGATGTCAAGTCTCTATTTAGAAAATAAAGACAGGGGTTTTGTCATTTTTTTCCATGTGAGTGTGTAAGCAATGTGTTGCTGATGTGTGACACAATTTATGCAGGAGAGACAGGCACAAAGATATGGCAGATGATTCATGAGGCCAATCATATGCACAGACATAAACACAACGCCCTTTCTGTACACATGCACAGGCTTTTGTGAGAAGCTGTTAAGACTTCTCTTTATCGCCTTTGAAGTAACATTCACACATACTTGTAAATGTGATGTTAAAGCCTCTGTCTGTATAGGTGTGGTCAGTCAGGAACTCCAATCGGGCAACATGAGCACTTGTTGTTATGGGAGGAGGCAGGACATCACCGGAGAAGGTACCCAGGATAGGTGACTCAGCCTGACAGAGACAGATAGAGACGTTTTTTATGAGACCAAAGATAGGAGCTAAAAAGGGAGAAAAACTCCAGAGTAAACAGCTCCTACAGTGATATAAGCAAAACTTAATGACTAGCAAGTCCAATGATGGTGGCAGAAAGGCTGTTTAGCTTCTACACTTAATTATACAGTCTGATTTTCCTACCGACAGAAAAGAAGGCTGATTGACAGGTTATAGCTGAGGACAACTTCTTATAATTATACACAACCTTTCCCCCATCCTTGATGGAAAGGAAGTCAAACTGTTTCTCCATGCTGAGGTCGTTGAAGGCCAGATTGATTCTGCTTTCAGGATTGGTGATGATGAGCCACACACAGTGCATGTTGTTTCCATACTCCTGAGGGTAGTTTGGAGACAGTAGCACTCCGGATGGAGTGGTAAAGTTGAAGAAACAGGAAACTAGAGGAGTGATAAAGAGAAACAGACAAGGGGAGTGAGAGGGAAGAGGACAACAAAGTAACATAAAAATGAGTATTGTTTAGGAGGCTGAAAACATGGGGCAAATTCCATTTATTTTTGCTGACTACAAGACAATGCGATTTGATTCATTTTATTCAATCTGTAGAAATCCACCTCAAGAACCAGATACTGTAGACATCTAATAGATCAGAGAGGAAATCACATTTCAAAAGACACCACTATAACCATCAATTTGATGTGTTGTAGCATAAGCACATACACAATGACAGCAACCTGGGGCACACATGGGGCTCACAGGAAATGAAAAGAAAAAACGAGATCCATCAATTTCTCAACTTGCCATTCGAGGTACTAGATTAGTCTAAAAAACAAAGGGGAATGCTCAATAGGCATGGGAACGAAACCCTTTGAAAATGGCACTGCAGTATGTTCCTTCATGAGACATCTCCATCTGAAAGGACAATGTGACCACTCTTGGGCGATCAAGGATGATTTTCTACCTATTCTGAAACACCACAGCGGTTGTGCAGATGCCTAATTTGGGAAAAAGAAATGGCACATCCACTGCATTTACATGGATACAGAAGGGACATAAATACATGCATTATGGGACCTGCTAACAGAGAGCTTAGCATTGGACAGCTGTACATTTAGAATAGGAGCTCATCATGTTTACATTGTTGGCTTCCCAACAAAGACAAACGTGGTGCATTATCTCTACATGACTAAAACAGTTTGTTAAATGGTAACCGAATAAACATTGTTTCCCTGCATTGTGTAGCCAAACTGACTTTTGTGCCAGCAAGCACTCTGTTATTCAGCTCAGTGATGTTTATCTAGATACTGCAGCTTTTTGTCCACCCTATTGTCTTATCAATAATAGAACAGCGGGCATTATCTGCGTGGTCAGCTATCTTTTCCTTCCCCCTACTTCACCCTCTAACTCTCTCCCTTTCTGTATTTGTCTTTCATGGCGTTAATTAGCTAATAATCCCTCCTATTGTTATAAAATCCACAGCCTTTGCAAGGCAAACTGTAAGGATAATCTGACCATTTATTATGCAGCCCCCTTCCACCCGCACCCATCAGCACAAACACACATATTTATAAACCCATGTGACTTCTGTCATACTCATGCACTTGTGCACATGAAGTACGTCAAACTTAAACAGCATAAGTCTTCTGAGAGCTTACAAACACAGCTGGGTTTCTTAGCCGACCACTGGTTGTTCTTCTGACAGGTGATGTTCTTCTTCCCCACCAGCTCAAAGGCAGGCAGACACTCAAAGTACAGTCTGTCTCCATGACGAAAACCTGTCCCCTCCCGCTTGCCATAAGCTGGGATTCCAGGATCTCCACAGCTGCCTTGGTCAATTTCTGTGTGGGCAAAGTAAGCACATTCAACCAAAAACTCAGTACACAAAAGATAACAAATGATAACAAATTACGTCAAGCAGAGAAACATGAACACAGGATAAACACAGTACAGCTACATATAAATAAATTATATGAATATAAAGAATGTCAAATTAAATCTTAAAAACACTTCTGCATTGTTCTAGATGAAGATAATGTGGAGTGCATCCTGTTCTTCTCAAAATGTGCCCTTCAATGCTTCCCACAAGTACAAAATGTGTCTTTCCAGGGAAGGTGGCTGTGATTCAGCGATATTCATGGTTCTGCTGAGAGCTGGCTTCAGAGCCGCGTTGTGCTGAATGATTAGGGTGTTATATTTTCCTGTTTATATCAATGCTCAAGAATGCACCATTCGTGCAGCCTCCTTTAGTCAGAAAATAAAAATAGTATATTTAAAATAAGCAGGGTTTGAGAGATCTATTTGGGATGGGATTTCTCTAACCAACTATACTCGCTTTGGCCTGAAACAAATGACAGCTGTTTGTTAAGGAAAACATATGTTTTTACTGCCTAGTAGATTCAAATTAATTTATTGTCTTTTTGCTTTTCTTTCCTTTAGTTTCTAGTCATTTTATCTAGTTTTGCGTCGTTTTGCTTGCTTCAAGCTTAGTTTCGTTTTCTGCTGGTGTGTTGTTTATCTCTAGGTTGCCTTTGCTGTGTTCTCCGGCTCTTTCAGTCAAGTTTCCTCCCTCCATAGCTGCGCAGGGCATGTGTGACCTCCAGTTTTAATATCTGCGTTTACATTAAAATTGGTGTATGTTATGTGCTGAACCTATTTTTGTATAATAATAAAATTGTATTTACATTTTTGTACACATTTGCCTCTGTGTTTATTTGTGCGCGTACCTGTGTATTTAGCTGGAGAAACGCTCTGTTGAGAGGCAGTATCGTTAATATTCTTAGGGTCAAAGTCCCTATGTTCTAGTCCTAACTTGGCTATATCTTTTCTTTTTAAAAATTTGTTTTTACTTATTTGTTACGATGCTTGGTACCTATGCGCCTTAAGCACTGCACTTTTTAAATTTTGTTGTACTGGTACAATGGCAAAGTAATTCTTTTCTATTCTATTCTCTCTTCAGTACAGTGACAAGTCCAGAATTTGTTTAACCCGTTTTATCAAAAATACTTGTACCACATGGGCACTGTCAGCCATGATCAAAGTAAAAACAATGCTTCACAACAACAACAAAAGTGTTATTTACCTCCTGAATCTTGTTAACTTATTAAAAATTATAAGAGCAATAAGAACGTTGAAGAAATAGATTCAGTGTTCCCACAGCTCAGTGTTGTACTTTTTATTATTCACAAAGCTGCTTTATTGTTCCTATTTACCATATCATGTTCCAAACACATTGTGCACTCCATTAAATTAATTTAAAATGTGCTGGCTCAACCAATGTATGCTAGGACATCTAGTATGAGTCACTATCATTTGGAGTGGAGGTTTGTACCCTGTGTGCGGGTTGGATATGTGAAATAACCCATAGCTGATACGTGATGAGTAAAGACCTCCACTGACAGTTCACCACACATGTGAATTGCAGATTAATTCCACCGTTTGATACCACCATAGTGAGAAATACATTTTTGCTGGCGCTGCTACTCTATGAAGCAACAAGAAGGGCACTTGGAGACAGCAGCCCTCCACCAAGGCCAGTGTATAATTGTTGAGAAACTGATCTTCATTAGCACCCTGTAGTTTCTGTGTAATTCTGCTCACAGACAGACACTGAAAACACACATCTACCTCAATAAGGAAGACTGCCTTAAATCTTTCTCAAAAGACAGAAGCAGATAAAAACAGTAAGAGTCCACAGTGTTCTGGAGTCCCTGTTCAAGTATCTCCTGGGTTTGCCAAAAACTTGAATCAAAGAAATTTTCTGCACCTTGTCCTTTAGCTAAGAGTGAATAGATATAATAGAAATGACTCTGTAAGAATAACTCACTGAAAAGTTCATCGTGGCTCATAAATTATCTTTTACATGTCATAACATTGAAAACTGTAGAATTCCATAATTGTCACACAGTTTATTTTGCCATTATTTTGTTCACGACTACATATTCTACACTCATCCTCCCAAAATATTATTCGCTAAACTTGCCAATCTTTCATTTGTTTCTCTCTCCCCCTTTGTCCAACTGCAAATATACCCATCCTTTCACAGTTTGACGAATGTCCTCACTTGTGTTGGAAGCTGATGCGAGCACTTTCCAACTCACGCAAACACACCTCTATGACCACCTTTCTTCCTTAAAACCACACATGCCAATTTCATTATCGCAAGATTTATGCATCTCGCATCCATTCACTCAGTCTTCTCTCTACTTTTCGGAGGGTGAAGACTGCAGATGGGAATGCTGAGGCATCCTATTGAGGCATCTGGACGGGGGAACACAGAGAGCGAATAAGCTCATCCATCCAGGAAATGATGGCAGGGCCTAATACGATTTTAAATCGCACCAGGGGTGATGCTGGGTATAAATCCATACTCAGCCCTAATGATGATCATCATTTAGAACACATATTTAGAGCTCACTGCTGTTTGGATGTATGGCTGTCCTGAGGCAGCCTCATTCACAAGACAACTCATTGATCTTACGTGGAAGTCACCTTTAAAAAGGGGGGGTGAGGCTGAGAGAATCAAGGGGAAAATGAACCAAGAGAATGAGTAACATCCAACAGAAATTTGATCTGAAAGAGCAATGCAGTTCAAAGAGAGAAATAAGAATACGCACATACTAATGCAAATGCATAAAATCACACACACAATCAAGCACTGCAGTGTTCCTCAGATAAGACTATTCTGCCTCATGGGTCTCCACCATAAGAACTTCAGGGGAAATGAAGGTAATAAATAAGAGCCCCTTTGAAGTGTGCATGTACATGAGTGTGTAAACATCTTGCCTTGATTGTGTTTCTTGTTTTACATGTGTTTGTGCATTTGTGTGTATGTTGCAAAGACAATTTCTTCAAGGCAGAAGTGAATAAAACAGCAGTGGATCCTGATGATTAGGGGAATGGATGTCAGGACATATTTATTGTTCTTCTCTGTTTGACACTCCAAAATAATCTAAGCACTGTAATGGACTCAAATTATTGTCAACAACTGCACTGCAATCTCCTGAGGCCCGGGATGACAAAAGGACTTCAGTAGTCAAGTTTATTGGTATAACCTAGTACGGCATAAAATGTCTCAAAGGTTTTTTACAAACCCACTGTTCCACTGCTAAATCAAATATATGTTAAGTATATATAACGTGTGAACCTGAGTTAAAAGTACATGACCTTATACTCACTGTGCACTAAAGAAAAAAATCAAAAGTAGCAGCACATCCTGCCAATAGGTAGCTGTTCAAGCTCTCATTTGGTAACAGATGGTTATTATGACAACAAAATCATTCATTGTTGAGGCTCTACAATCTGAAAGGGCTCTAAAACTGTCACTTGAGCCAAAAAAATACAGAGTGCTGTGTCTTTAACATTAGCTACAGTCCTAATGAATCATTTGCAGGATGTGGATAAATGAAAATGTTTCAAGACAAACACCCTAAGTGTCAGTATATAGTACTGTGGCAGTGGGGTTTAGACCTGTTCATTTGCATTAATACTGATTTAGTTTGCAAGTATTACATCTTCAGAGAGACTGAGGCCTTGGCACAGTGTGTGCAACCAACAGTCATATGTATGGGTAAGGTGGGAGTGTGTGTACTGGTATGACTGTGTTTGCAATTACACTTGATGATCAGGCTTAAAATACAAGTAATTGAGAATGCAAATTAGATTTTGGGTGCTCCAATCTGGGAGGTGAAGTGGTTCAAAGCGTTTCTTCCCCTTCATTAAGTAGAACTCATTGTTTTAATTACACTTTGGTTCAGCCTGCTGCTCCACTTTCTCTGTTATTTTTGCTGATGAAAAATAAGCATCTGTGGGCTAGGGAGAAGACTTGCTGTGCTTCTGAGAGGCAAACAGCAGACTTAACTAGAAGAGGAACCCTGGCAAACACCCCACACTCACATGCGTTCACACGAGGAAAGAGAACACACAGAGAAACTCACACTGTCACTCCTAGTTGTATCTCATCCTCACACACGCATAGAAACACATACACATTGCTTCATTTGTTGAAGCTCTCACACTTGTGCACTTAAACACGCAGACATATAATTACAAACACAGAGCCACATCAGTATTCGGTAACAGGATAAATGCATCAACTATCAATGAATCAATGTCTCACTGACTGCATTTCACGAGTTTATTCACCAAATAAGTGCCTTTATTGCCCTGACACATTAGTGTTCAATGCAAAAGCAGAACACAAATTATGACTCTAAAAGCATAATTTGTGCACAGCTGTAATGGAACTAGCAATTTGTGGTTCCATTCACTAGTATTTTTTCAATTCTCAGTGTCATACAGTGTACAAAACTATTACCCGAAGTGATCCAGTGTGGCTTTTAAAGAGTTCACGTAGGCTTGTTTTGCATTTAAAGTCTTTGTAATCTGTTTTTGTAGCTGTAACATGTCATGTGGCAGATGGAGGTCGAACAGCCTTAAGCACAGTGCCTGTTATGCTATGATGCTAATAAATTCATCACAGAACTCTTAAATGAGGCACATGCAGTATCTCTAATCTCTCTGCTTTTAAAAATTAACTCTGAAAAATGAATGCTAGGAACTAAATCAGTATTACAGTCAGCTAAAGCTAAATGTGTTCTGACCTTGCCCCCCAAATTACATTCCTAGACGCCTAAAGTGCATTTTCATTTTGAAAGAAACCTATTTTCTCACTGAAAGGTATGCCTGTGACTTAGCAGGGAAGGTATCTAGCTTGTTGAAGTT
The DNA here is from genome assembly GCF_021347895.1 of Acanthochromis polyacanthus. Classification (NCBI taxonomy): domain Eukaryota; kingdom Metazoa; phylum Chordata; class Actinopteri; family Pomacentridae; genus Acanthochromis; species Acanthochromis polyacanthus. The sequence continues at coordinate 25,723,801 of NC_067123.1, read as the reverse complement.
TCAAAGTTGGCATATGGAGTTATAAGGGGAGGATAACGGTTTAGGGGTTCATTCGCTGTGTGGGACCATTACTCTAAGACTGAAGTTTCATTTTAGTTTTCACTTACTGTTTGGTTAGGTTTAAAGAAATACTAAACTTTTGGTGACAATACAACCCTACTGAGACTTCTTCATTTAATGGATTACCACAAAGCTAAGTACCACCCTATCTAGTATGCATTGGTGGGTTACAAAGGAGTGATAGTCAACCAATATGTCACAAATGTGGTCCAGCAGAAAACGTTTCCCTCAAAAAGTAATAGAGAAAACACTTTAGTTATACAGGAAAGTTATTTTTAGGTTAAATGTGGGTAACTCATTCAACAATCCCTTTTCCAATGCAGCTATACATAAGACAAACATCCTACTGACTGATAACCAAAATGTGAGGAGCATCCTTACCTTCATAGGAAACCTTGAAGCCCAAGGAGCCACTGGTGTCATCTGTTTTGAAGTTTAGCCACATCTGGTGACTGGTGCTTACCACAAGGTCTGGAGTAGTGGTACCAGACAGGCTACAAAACGAGACAAGGTGTCAGATTTCTAAAGTTTCTTTTGAATAGTGTTTCTACTGAATCATAAATCAGATTAAACCCATCTGCAAGTAATGAAAACAATACTTGAACTTATCTATTAAACAATCTGACTCTCTCTTGATAGAAAAGTACTCTGAAACTGTTGTATTTCTAGCCTGACAAACTTATTTTTTTTTAATCCTAACCCCTTAATTCAACAGCTGGGGACACGAAAGTGGAAAATGAAGGCAAGATCAGTCAACGCCACAGAAGTAATTTAATCCTATTTGAATAGTAATTCCACCCAACTCTAATTAGGAAGTGCATAGCTGCAGACTAAGTGATTAAGAGTTCTAATTTTAGTGATGGAACGTGGAGAATAGTGGGAGTAGTAGTGGTGTTTGGATAAGTTGGGCTCATGTTTTTGTCCTTTCTTGCCGTCTTTTCAGTAAGTTGCTGGGACCTTCTATGCACATGCGGGAGGAAAGGTAAAATAAGCACCTAGGAAGAATGCTAGTTTTAGGATACACTTAGCAGTTTTCTGTCACCTTTCTTATCACTTCTGTGTCTAACAGGTCTGTGGTATGGATGACTGCCATCCAGCACCAAGCCAAATATGATCTATGTAATGGAATCTTCATGCTTATGGCATCTATGTTCCCACACAAGAACATCATTGCCCCTGTAGGAGAAGAAAAAAAAAGTTGTGGCAAATTTACACACTAACTGACTGAGTACAATGTCTTTCAAGTGCACAAAAAGAGGATATTTGATTCATTGCGACTCATTGCCTATTAACCACCATATTTATGACTGTGCTGTATCAGGTTACACGCCTCTGACCTTAAAGTTACAAAATATAATTCCCTACACCTCACACACGCTTGCCTGCACTACCGATTCGCAAAAAAATATAGTCCTGAGTTTAACAGTGCTGATAGCAGCAGTATATTCTCCCCTTCTAAATTGTTCTAGTTTGTTTGTGTGCAGGAGCGCAAAGACCAAATTACTCAGTCTACTTTCATACCATAAAGAAGTCCATAAGGGGAAAGGCGATTCGTAATTGGCCCAGATTAAGACATTTTCAGTGCTTGTGGTTCTGTTAAATGTTTGTGTATTGTGAGTGTATGTGCGGCTACACAAAAATATTAAAGTGAGGACGATCTTCTCACATCAGCGAACCTATCTCCCATTTATCTCCAACCTCCTCCTGCCTCCCACCCCAGCAAGGCAGCCTCGCATAAAAATTGATCTATAAAAACTTTATTAAGGTGGTAAATTTCAGCACAATTAATAACAACATCCTGTGAATTGTTATGGAGCATCTGCTAGTGCAAACTCCATTAGGGGGCATCAATATGCAGTTTGCAATGCTGCACCACATGGTTGTGATCTTGTTATTAACAGCGAAAAGAAAGGCGATTGACAATGTAGCGCGGCATCTATTTTTAATGCCCTACTGCATCAGGTGGTGATGAAATGAAAGAGAAACTGTACAAACCGAGAAGAAAGGGCTGGAGGGGAAGGGGAGGAGAGAGGGGTGCTGAGGGGTGCAGGGAAGTGAAGGCGGAGAAAAGCCAAGTGTCCCACAAAGAAGAAAGGTGAAGGGGAAAAAAGAACGCAAAAGACAGAATATGATTACGGGGGACATGACTAGCAAAACCGAAAATGACTGCTAGCCAAAAGAAGCTACAGAACAGAGGCAAGATTCAAAGTAAAAAAAAAACAACACGGAGGTCAACGAAATCACTCACACGTGAAATATGGTCTTCTGGTCTCCCACCACCTCGCCATCTCCCACCGTTAGAGTGTCATATCCTCGCTCTAGGTCAAAATCCTCAAATGTCAGCTTGATGACCTGGGCAACAGCGGGGACATCGCAAAGACAACCGTAAACGACAGATGCTTGAATGCTCCTGAAACCAGGTGCAGAGAAGGGACCTCTTCCCATCTGTGACTTTGCAACCCTCTGTCCATCAATAAATCATCCACAAGGCTCATTTAAATACTTGTAGGGCGCATTTTAATTCATACTTATAGCATGTCTTAGCTATTAATGCAGGTAAAACATCTTTAGACATCATCCGCTCCTTTCTACATTCTGTATGTAAAGTCACTATTTGGTATAGCTGCACAGTATGTGATGTATACATGACTGTGTGCATATATTTTCGGATATCTGACTCACAATCTGTTGATTATACAGTGCATTATGAACACTCTCCCACTAATCAAAACATCTGATTGTCTGCCAGACAGTCTGCATGACCCCTACTCTTTGCTCATCAAGTCAGCAGGTTGCAGAAATCTTGGTGGCCTATTTAGCCGGATGAACAAGGGCTTAAAACACAACAGGAGGCGTGACAGGAGACTTGGAGCTGCTCACAAAGTGAACACGTGTATCTTAAAGTCTTTAAGTTGAAGCAAAAGTTTTGAAAGATTTATGTGTTAGATTGTGAAGAATGAAACAAACCAATTAATTGGATGCCATTCCTGTGCTTCGGGTTGGAGAAAAAGTGGAACAAGGTAATAAAAACATTAATTTTGTTCAAGCCGAGGAAAGCACAGGTCAACTCCAATAAAGACAGACAAACGAAGAAGTTTTAATTTTGATAGTGCACACATAGATAAACAAAGACAAAACAGAGTGATTTTGGAGACTGAACTATAAATAAATAAAAAAAAGCAAAGCAAGGACTGTCTTTGTCTCCTTGTTTAAATTGGCTGCCACTGATTTCCGCCAAATTCTTAATGTTTTCAGAGGGCTGAGAGAGCAAGGCCTAATGAAAAAGCTTATATAAATGCAAATTGCATTCTGTCCTATGTTAAACCTCGAACCTAATGAAAATTGCCAAGGTGGAGAGAAAAGATTGATGATGTGTAGGCAAAATAGGTCAGATCGCTCGATAAATAGAGTTTCATACCACAAACTCATCTCCCATCTGCCAGCCAACAGGTGAGGTATGTTGTAGACAGAAAGAAACAAAAAAGGTTAGAAAAGCTCAGCAGCCATACCAAGTGGGGTTGAAAGAAAGGCTCCTCACTGAACAGTTGAAGCAATATGTCTTGAATCCCACCGTCTATTATTGTTGCAGCTAATCATGTGATCACAGCCTAGGAGCTCACATGATTTTTTAAGACTTTCTTCATCGTTCTTCTTTTTGGTCATCCAGTTTGAGAGAGGCAATGCTGCTATAGCAGCACACCACTGAGAATTCAGACACCAACTTCCATTCATTCAACCACGTTTGGGCTGTACCATCTTTAACAAAAGACAGAGCTGATTTAGGTTCAGTTTCATCACATTCAGTTTCTTGATTGCTTTTATTACTCTGTCAAGGAACGCGACGAAGTTATGTGATGATTGTCATGGATTTGTCTGTTTGTTCACAGCATTACTCTACAACATATTAATGGATGGATGGAACTTTGGATGAAATTTTCAAGGAAGGTCAGAAATGACACAAAGATCAATTGATTAGAATTTCGCAATGCGGTTATTTCTGAGAGGGAGGCGGGGCAGCACTATAGACCTTGTCTAAGGGTTCTCAATGGAGGTGGTTCTGAATAATTACAATGTTTAATATCTTTTAGGTTTCGGGTCATTTTCATACTGCAGAAGGGCCAGTCAGACACCTCCCTGGTGGCATTATGTGATTCAAAAACAAGTGACTACAACTTTTGCACGTACATTATATTGTTTGCAATCTCTTGCGGCACGTCTGACATTTTGTTGTCTCGGAACAAAGACCCCAGTTTCCCTGACGCTGATGGATAAACACTTGAAAGATTGTGAACTAAAAACAGCTGCATTCAGTATCTTCAGGACATTATGAAGCAGCAACACTTGACAAAAACCCATTAGTCATAATGTCACGAGGTTGGATTTAGGTCTAGAAGAGCTTTGTCATCTCCCACCTACCTCCCTTCGCAGTTCCGCCTCAGTCTCCTGCCTGACCTAACATCTCCTCTGGCTGGGCCTATGCGGACGGGCAGGAATAGAAGCCCATTACATCTCTAAACAGAAAGAACAGCCTCGCTCCATCTTCATCTGAACTAGGCATAGAGCGAGAGACAACCTAAAGTGCCAGAGTCTGTTTCAGCAGGCTGCCCGCTGGGTATACCCAAGGGTGTCTGTGTGTGTTTGTCTTTGTACACATACAAGCAAAAGGTGGGGTTAGGTGGGTGCACATTGTTTCTGGCCACCTTTCCTATCTCGTCTCACACCTCACATAGCCTCTCCTTCACTCGGCACAGTGCAATAGGAGAACAGATTTGTAAAATCGTTTTTTGTTTGAGTTCACAGAAGGATATTTGGCACGGAAGCAGCTGGGTGGCCTTGAACACAACTCCAAAGTCAATGGTCTGAATAGAATGGCTATGACACTTTCATGATATCGTCCAAGCATGCTCCCAAAACCTCTCCATTACTCTCCTGTCCGTTTTACTCCCTTCTTCTCTCCCTCACCGCTGGTGTCTCTAACAATGTGCTTTGTCTTTAGCTGGCTCTTTTCCATTGTTCTTTCCCCCCTTTCATTTTCCTTATCGCTCACATTTTTCAGTGAGAAAGCTTCTGTCACATGGTGTGTTGAACAGCCCCCAAAGTGTCCTGTAGCAATTATCAAAAGCATAAAATGAGTCATGCGTGTCAGAGAGGAGCTTCCTCTGGAGTTCCTCCCTAACAGGTGCAAACACATCAGTCAGCTGCTTTTCAGTTTACTGCCAGCCAAAGATACCACATAACATGCCACTGCAAACTGGTGATTACAATAACAAAGCTAAATTAACATTATGGACCACTGCTTCGGAGTAATGACTTTTACCTTAGATATGTCTGTCGCTGTGATGACCCAAGTGCAGTTTGCATTGTTGTCATACTGAACCGGGTAGTTTGGAGATGTGATGACACCACTGGGTCCTCTCAACTGACCTCCGCACATTGGTGCTACAAGACAAACAGATAGGGTTCAATTTGAAGTCAATAATTATTAAAACACTTTTTTCCCCCCATTTTTGAATCACAAAAAATGTAGCATGCAGCAAATTCTCTCATGGATTGCCTGTGAGATTCACAAGTCGTGGAGCTGTTTCAGTATTCGTTGTACCTTCACCTCAGCCTCCAATTTTTAAGGTCTCTTATTACTCCCACTTGTGTCATATTTCTTGTGCATTGTACACATTTAATACTTTACATGCGTTTGTTGTCTTTTGTTAAAAAAAAAAGGATAGCATCCCAGAAAGCGTCTCATTGCATGTGAACTGTCAAACAATTCAAGCGGGGTGCAACAAATACTCAACACTGCCGAGGAAAATCAATGATGAAATTTGCTGCCAACAAATTTAATTGTCAGTTATTTAGTGACATCATCGTGTTTTTTTTTTTTTTTTTCCATGCAGACACAGAAAGCTCTCACATGTAGACATGCTGAAATGAAGTCTTATGTGATTATATTAAAGCATGGGCCACCTTCTCACAGTGCAGTCACGTGCAATGCAAGTTCATTGCTGATCTCAACACAGGAGAAATGTGAGGAAACCTGGACGAATCAAAAACATAACTGTGGCCCATGCTGGTGTATTGCAAGCCTGCTGGGTCTAAGCTGTCCCCCACTGGGCCTAAGCATAGAGAAGGAAGTCTTTTAAACTGCAGGAACGGAAAGTTCACCAGCAACATCCAACATTCCCAGCTCCATGGAGTAAATACCCTGAACCCAACCTCTGGTAAAGAAAGCCCAATTCAGTTAGCAATTTATTAGTTTCAATAATCGATAGATTATTCAAATATCAAAATAATTGTTAGCTGCTGTCCCACAATTACAATTACATTCTTAAATTCATGGTTCCCTAATAGTTCCTGACTGAACTGTAGTGGAGCATCTGTACATGAGATACTGCAGCTCTAGTTTTTAGTTCCTCTCATTATGTAAGACAGAGCTGATGACGGGCTTCTATTTCAATCGATACAGCTACCTACACAGGACATGTATTGGCTTGGCTTGCGTGTATACAGCATAGCATGAGTGTATTTTTGCAATTAGAGCTCGTTTTCTTCTGTTTTACTTGCCAAACTACAGTGACTGGATGTTGGGATCGGACCACAGTGAAAATACGGGTGACCTATTTTAGATACTGTGCCTAAACGCATCCTCTGTAGACACAGATAAAGCACTGAAGCTGCTCCTGCTGCCGCTGTTCTAGTAATATGCTGCTACTTTCTTGCATAGACAATAAGCAAGCATCACTTTCGGAAGATGAAGCTGTTTGGCAAGTGGCTGGTAATGATAACTTGGCTTTTTTAAAAACATCCAATTATAAACCAAAGAGCCATCTCAACAAACTGTAGTGCTCCCTCTACACACTTGACTTGCTGATTTAGTTTGGCAGCATGAAAAACAGACTGATGAAAGATTCAGTAAAACCCATAAATCACAGTTATTTACCACAGGTTTAAAATTTACTGGAGAGAGGATCTTACTGTAAATATTGTCAGGCTCTGTAATTTATTATAACAAGAAAACAAACTAGATGATTTTAGACGGTTTGGGTTCTCTGCTTTTGTTAATATGGGTCAAAATACACCTGGGCGAGTACTTCATATTCATAGAGGAAACAATGTCGTGGGAAAAACACAAACCGCTAATTACAAATCAAGTAGCACGCTTAGATATTTTCACTAAGAGTAGGGGAGCAGGTAGCAATCCAAGCTTAAAAGGACAAGGTGACTTTTCTTATCGAGGCCCGAGGGTGTCTGCATGGCAGAACTGTTAAACACCCCTCCAAATTAAAGCAGAATTTCTAATGCTTACTTTAAAGACTTAGAGTGTGTATGTGTGTACATATGTGAAGTATTTAAAAAGGCCTGAACCAACTACCCTAATTTTAATGAATTAGGTCTTGGAGTGCTCCTTTGGGTGCTCAAGCCCCGCTCAGTGGCTACATACTCCACCCCTTACCTACCAAATCACCCCTATTAAATTCTAAAAAGAACTTTGGTGAAGTTAAGGGGAGAAAAAAGAAATTAATATGAGTTGTGCTGACAGCGAGGGTGACCTCAATGGAAATAACACTGCGAAAGGAAGTCCACTGCACCTGTTGTATCCCTTATTCCTTTTCTTTTTTTTTTCTCTTCTAATTCTTTGGATCTGAAACAGGCCACTCTGTGTATTTAGTGACAGACATGACAGCACAGTGAGCGAACCTGCAATCCAGTCCGTGGAAAAGAAGAATTGTTGTGAACAGATAACAAAAAAATATGAATGAAAAGGGAACCATGAATTTTATATCAAGAGAGGGAATGTGAAGCCTTTTTTTTTTTTTTTACCTGTGCTAATGACAGGACTGTGCAGGACTGTGATGACTAACGCTAATTTAGGATACAGGTCTTCAATTATTCCTAGAAAATGTTTAATCTTTATTTAAACACGGTGAGGCAGAACAAAGGCACAGGGTTACAGGTTAAATGAGGGTGATGGAATGGGGTATTCTTAAAGGCAAATTCTAAGATGTTACGTCAATCCAAATGTCTCTTTACACAAAACAGAAAACCAGCTAAATGCAAACTCTGGCCTACACTCACAAAAGGCTCAATCACCGTTTCATCTTTATTTTTTTGGTTTGAGGAATGGAGGACAAAAGTGCCAGTACTGCTTTCAACACTGTTTGAAGTCGCAAAACACCACAGTTATTCTCTTACATCCAGGTAGCTAACAATAGCTTAGATGAGACAAAGCACAATTAAACAATTACAATCCTTGATGCTTTAGAATCTGAGCACACAGAATGCTCCTGCAAACCTCTGCATTCATCCTGTTGATTCTGTCAGCAGTGAAATCATTGAGGTGAGATTGATTTTTGTTCCGTAAGTCCATAGAACTGTTGTTGCAGCATAGCCTTTCTGGCTTTGCATTGTCTTCGTGTGAGTTACGTTGAATCTTCTCTTGATTGTTGACAACAAAATAAGTACGCCTACATCACTGAGGACGTTCTAGATATGCTGTGCTGCCACAAAGTAGCTTTTCTTCATCACAAATTCAATGTTTTTTCTGCCTAACTGCTTTTCATGTCTTTTCATTACTTTGATAGATTCTTCCTTTGTTCAGCTTTATATTATCTTCTCTCCTTGAAATATTCAACTGTTTACCTTTTCTATTGATCACCTGTACCTCAGACTAAATGGCAACACTTTACTTTCCATCCTCTTTTAGCCACAATTTGAGCTTTTGCATCAACAACTACTGAAATGACAACTGCACATTTAGGAGAAAAGTTGAAAGTTACTCTTGAACCCTTGCAAATTGCACAGTATGTGTTGAATGTTTCTCTTCATAATTTGCTTTCAGATTGGTACTGACATTCCAAACTCTGATGATCTGAAACCCAAAAGCATTGCCTTTATAGATTTGAACTTTATATTTTGTAGCTGTCAGTGGTCAGCCTACAAAACTAAAATACTAAAGTAAGGACCAGATGCAAAACATTTTCAAGATATTGAATTTTGGGGTATTTAGAACAGGATTGTTGATTTTTTATTATGATTTTAAGCTCTAAAACATCACCAACAAGATAACAGAACATATTAAAGTCCTTCCTTGGACATTGATTAAACAAATGAAAATGTATTTGGTAACTGCATCAATAACAATCTCTTTGTGCATTAAAATGGCTTAGATGTAACTACAGTGTTGCTTACTCTAGAATGTGAGGATCCATAAAATCCTTTCTACACTTTTACACTTACTGTACGACTCTGCTCAAACTGTAAAGTTATTTTGCATATTGAGGCAATTCTGCCATCCTGGTTTGAACTGCAAACCAATTCTGAAGAAGTGGATGAGAGTGGCTCTTAGGTTTGTTGTTTGTATGAAGCTGAGTGAAACTATTTGTGAGACCGTCATGCTGTGTGACTACTTATTTTGCTCCTTTAGTGTCTCCCAACATATAAGAAAACAGCATATGGACATCTTAAAAAACAGCACATATGTGCCTCTTCAACAAATGAATGCCCATCAAATAAACCAAGCATTATGCCAATTAAGCTAACATTCTAATCTTTCATTTATTTACTAAGGCTTGCTGCTGAAATTGAAAGCTACAGATCACATCAGCATCAGTACAACTTTGTGGGATGCCTGATCGCTTGTCCTGCATGTCAGAAAAATGGTCACAAGTGATGAAGACATGATTGATGGACAGCACTGTGCCAGCATGGCTTAGCAACAGGAAGCAAAAGAAATGGCCAAATGTCAAAGTCAGGTCAGTCAAAACACAAGAGTGAAAACTAAATGAAAATATGGAGAAAAGTAAAACTGGACTTACCTATACAAAATCATAGAAGACTCATTAGCAAACATGATTAGCACCAGGATATGGGAATATTACATATTACACATGCTATATCACACATGTGCAAATCTGGTGAGGACTTGTCCACCCTTACCTCTGCAGATGGGTCGATCATCACTCCAGCCTACGTAGCTGTCTGTTACTCTGAGACAGCTGATGCTCTTTGAGCCCTGCAGTTCATAGCCCTCATCACAGGAAAAATGCACTGTAGCTCCTCGCCTGCAGTTAGATTGCATACAGGGGAAACACATCAGCACCACAATCCTTCCCTGGAAAAGTCACTATTTCACAGAGGGTTGCAGAAGAGGTTAGAATAACAAGAAAATGTTTACTGGGACAAAAAAAAAAAAAAGTTTTCTTTGCCTTACTGGCTATGATTTCCAAAAAATGCTGCATTGTGGGAGACGGATGTTACCCATTTGTCTGTGTTACAGCTGACCACTGATAGAGACAATGGTTCTGACAGGAGCAAAACTCCATAATCCCACCGGTGATACCACTATCTCACAGGGGAAGCCTATTAGTGTGCAGTGGCTCAAATAGCAAGGTGTTTCTTTTGGTGCACAAATTTCTCCATCTGGTTTGCTTGCAGGGGCTTTATGGGGCATGACACGGGGTAATTTAAACATCCACTTTTCAAAATGCATTCCCTCATGTGGGGACAACACCCAAGCGTGCCCACAGCAGCTCACTGTTGATTCAAACTTCTTAAACTGTGTGAAGTTAAAATCCTACCACAGAGAACTAGGAGATCAGAATACATTTGGGATGGATTTAAATGTAAAAAAAAAATAAACAAACAAACAAACAGAAAACTATTTCCATTTTGTCATAATCCTGATGTTGCGCCATTCATTAATAAATGTAGGTGGTTCCATTATAATTCCATTACATTTAATTTTACTAAAAAACTAAAGAGAAAAAAAATGGAATAACTGACTTCCAAGAGACACTGGAAGTAGAAAAGATTAAGACTCACGTTTTATCACAAGACAAATGAAATGACCACAAAATATTACAATAAAATTTTAACAGTGAACTGTCACAGAACACTTTCATACCTCTTTCACAAGATAATTAGGCCCTGACAATTAAACTGGAAAAAGGCTTCTGTTGAAGATTGAAGTTACTTATTAGAAGAACTAAAGGAATCCATACAAATGCATACTATATAGCTCAAGTCAATGTATCTAGGATATGGAAAATAGGGTCAACAAAGGATTTTAGGAACTGGATGAGCTTTCAGTTCTACCATGGTATTTTGTGAATCAGCCTATGATTGTTCAGGACTCCTAACCTATTCAGCTGCAGATGCCAGTGAATTAAATCTTCACTTGTTCTTACCTGAAGTCAGAGCCTTTTCTTTTTCCTCGATCCGGAATCCCAGGATCTGGGCACATGTTGTGTCCCTGAGCTACACCCATCTGCGACACTAAGGGATAAAAGACAAAGGGAGAAAAACATTAAAGGACACACACACACACATCATGCATATAAAAAAATCATAGATCCTCAGTCATATGTATAATTTTCCTAACCAATATGTTGACCATTAAATATGAAAAGTAAATCAATTAAATTAAAATGAGATACGACAGGCAAAAAAAAGTGTGTTTGGTCTATTATAGTTCTCATATTCTGAGCATATTCTTAGACCAAGCTTTGCATTTTTATTCATGTCTATACTATAAAAAGGTCTATAGTGAGGGGTTTGTTCATATATTAGTCAGAGATTGATTTATAACATTTTATTCCCAAAAAAGAGTTTAAAAAGGTATCACAAATCCCCGCTGTAAAAGCATAATACTCTAAATTGTCAACAAAATGAAAACAATCTGGCCTGAACCAATGTGTCACCCAAAGTTCAGATTTTGGTTCCTGAAATTAATGCAAATGAGGGTTTTTTTTTTGATAAATCCTATCTCATTTGCATATTCAAACATAACATTTCAGAAAACTATAAACACAAAACAATTATTGTCTTATTGCAAGTAATCAACTGGGGAGTTTCTTGATGATATTCACCATTTAAAATTTTTTACCTTATCCACCTGCAGTGTCTCATCTTAAACCTAATTATTACAAGCTTGTTTATTTTATTTCTGATTACGTTCTCTTCTGGTGATGAGTTGCAACTTTATCATTACAGAACAAATTTAAAGGTAAACAGATTGGTGAGTGGAATTGAACAGGTTGCAACAGCTGCCTGAGCCTTTTGTTGTTGGTACAAGAAAAGTGCTTGACATTTGCGCTGCACTCACATTTCGTGAATCAAGTCCAGCAGCACAGATCTTGACGTGTTTAACATTATCAAGTACATGTTGTCCAAGTGCACATTCTTGGTGGCGCTCTGTTAAATCATGTCACTTGGTGCAGAGGCAATAGATAACTAAATAACAATAATGTAGTTTGTCTTATCCACGCAATACAATTTATTGAACCCGATATTTGATGCAAACATTGGAACATACAATTTTAAGGATTTCAGTGGTTAGAAATGACAGCTCTGTCATTTTAAAAGGGCTGCAATTTATCAAATCAAAGTAATTATTGCCTCAAATATGAAGAAATAAAGTGTGACCAACCTGAAAATCACAGACATTTCAGCATGATGAGGTCCTTAAGTAGACTTTCAAGGATTTAATTATTTAAAATGAAAAAAGAAAACATTGTCTCAGAAATGGCCGACAGATGGCTAGAGGTGGGCTCCTCAGAGATCACCTTTTTGTGTGGACAAACCAAAAAAAAAAAATCTGAGAAACTGACTTTATTATTTTAACTCCAGACAAGATTTTCCATAAAGATCTTGGCTTTTCAAATAAAGCAAAATGTAATGTGGCGTGTGATGTAAAAAAAAAAAAAAAAGCAATAGATCAATGGAAATTATAGAGGAACTACAATCTCACTGTCATATGCCTCTGCCATCAAGTCAAGCTGTAGTTTATATCCATGTCTGTCCAGTCTTACATATGTGGAAAGGATTTTGAAGTCTCTTAACTTGACTTAGAGAGAAAAAAAAAGTCACATTCCCTCTGTGTGTTCATATGCCTTGATTCTGTGGCAGTCATGACAGTAAACAGTTGATCAAATATTGATGCTGCTGCAAAGGAGCAACACATTCAAAAAGCTGACAACACACATCTTCAGACCCGCAGCAAAGAAGATGTAAACAATAACCACAGTTTTAGAGTAGCCATCCAAGATCAGGGTCACAGATTCAGTATCTGACCACATAAAATGTGAAATATGCTCAGAATTTCCACCTCTGTTCCTGAGCTGAAATGGCAATGAATAATCGCTAGAAAAGTTCTTTCTTTCAGAACATTATGATGCCAAAGTGGAGTTGAACACTGTCCTTGTGGTTATGAGATATCAATACTCCATGATTTATGTCTCATAACCACAAGGACAAACACTTGTATGAAACGTTGTCATTATCAGTGTACAAAACAGTGCTTTGTGAAATAACTTTGCTCTTGGATCACCCAATTCTCATCAATTCATCCTTGAATTCTGGCAAATATTTATTTAAATCTGAAGAAATTTCTTTCAGGCATTCCTGAAAAATGGGACGGACAGACAACCTAAAAGCATGTCTCTTGCCAATGGCGGAAAACTATTTGTGACTGACAGAAGGGTTAAAAACAAAGAGAAACTCAAAAGTTTGTATAATAAGTAGTACATTGCCTGAAGGCAGTATTGCAATCATTACTTCAAAGCACCTGTGTTTTTGTGTGTGTGTGTTTTTGGTTTTTTTGTTTCTCAACAGGTTGCTCTTAATGCCGGAAACATCTATCTCTTTGTGGCACTCTGTTTGAGTGACTCATAGCTGTAATGGTGTTACTGTTACGAATGTTCGAATAAAGTTGAAAGGGATAATGAACAGCGAACTCAGAGGATGAGCAAGGACAAGGGCAAGAAGATACGGTGAAAAGAGACCAATGCAATTACTGCTGTCCATTTGCTATTACAAGTGCATCTCCAGAGCAGAATGGGTGTCCTTTGCAACTGCATGACAGTCTTTGACAGTCGACAGTTACCCTTTTCACTGGCCAAGGAATAGAGGAAAAAATAAAAACCTGACTTTGAAGAGCAGGTGAGACAGACGAAACAGTGAAAAGGACTGCCTGGCATCTTCAAGAGCCAGACACACAAGTTGTGGAGACAGTAAGGTTGCTTTTCACATAAAAAAAAGAGAGCAAAGAAAAAAAAGAAATTTGCATACAAATTCAATGTGTCAAGTGTTTTGTTTTTGTTTTCTTGTACAAATCACTAAAGAGTTTACAATCCCGTTTATTCCATGGTCACTTGTCAATAAATCGGCAAACAGCTGACACAAGAAAAAAAAAGCAATTTGGACGATGAATGGGTCTATGTCAAGTTTATGATACACAACACCACAAGAAACTGATTTGAGATGATGAAGCAATACTTAAGGTACCACTGCTAAATAGAATAATTAGCTATGGATTATAGAAATGGCTAAAAAATAGCAAAACTCACGAGAATTTCAGTAAAACATTTCAAAAAGGCATGAGGGCCTTATGAAAATTAATTATGTCACTGGCAACGGTATGGTAGCCTGAACCACTGTGTAAGTATTTTCACTAGCATTGGGCTTCTGACAGCAATGATTAGCTAGTATACAAATTAAAAACTGGCCAATGAAAACAGAAAGATAGGCAGATACTATAAAATTAACAAGGTACATATTGACAAGTCACAGGGAAAATCAAAAGTTATGTCAGAAGAGCAGACTTCACCAGAGTGTAGAGAAAAATGGAGAGGAAAGAAAAAGTTTAGGCCAATTTGAGATGACAAAACATTGCTCCTCACTCCTCTTTCCAGGACATATGAGGCTCGGTAACTCCTGAGGCTACTTCTGTGGAGACAACAGGTCACAGAAATAATTTGTCAGCCTTCTCAGCAAGCATCAGAGAGGCACCAAATTTTTCTGTTCCACAGTGTTACATATAACGTGTCACAAGACTTCTACTTCAAAAAAATAGATGGTGTATAAAAACGTTTAACAGAAGGTATTTATTACGCACAAAAGGTTATGCATTTAAAAGCTAACTAGTATAATAATGAGTGCATATTTTTGACCTAGCTTCAGTTCATGCACCATACATAGCAGTTGCCAAGCTTCTGGCCTGAGCTTACGTAAATAAAAAACTTTTGTATCTAGACACAGATGAAATGATTGTCATTGTGTCCACAGATACGCAAATATTAAACTTGAGAGATTCACCATTTGTGGATCATCTGGACCTTTATAATGCTTGTTCAGGAGTTTTATGGCATTTGCAACTTATGCAACCCCATCTTCATTTGACTTTATAGGGGGGGAAAACAAAAAACAAAAACAGGACAGGACAGCCCTCGATTTCCTTGTCTGCTCCGTCAAGCCAAACACAGCTGAATATCATCTCATACCTTATGGATAAGACCTCAAGTTGTATCAGGTGGCAGCGTAGGTGAATTTCTAATTAGTTTCAGTCAGACACTGACACAGGAGGGTAGTGAAAATTTACATCTTTTCACCCTTTCTGTAGCACTTAATTACAGATTTAAAAACTGAGTTTGAATGAGTGGAGCTCGGTGCCGTTAATTAAGTTGAAGGCAGTTAGGCAATCCATTGATGCCTGCCCTCAGACTTGTCAGGCTTGCAAGGCTGTGCTTTGTTCCCGCTTTCAATGGCGGGGCGGAGGCATAAAACTCCCTCAGCATCTCATTCAGGAAATCAGTGCAGTAAGACTGCAGTATCTGTGATGTTGTTGCCTTTTTGTTCCAGAAAATTCATTTCCAATTTGAAGAGATTTCTCTTTGTTTTTACCCAAGTTACATGCTTACCAAAAAAGTGAAATAAAATCGTAATTCTATTGTAGAGTTCCTTGTATGAAATAGCGGTGACCGTACATGCAATTTCTCAAGCAGCAAAACACTGTTTTTTTTCTGAATATAGTGCAGAATTAGAGAGGCACTCCATTTTAAAATTCTATGTACAGGTAGCTCTAATCTCATGCTTGTGCATTCAAGACTTTCAAGAGGTAAATTAATCTCTTGATAATAACCCATTGGCACTGAATAAGTTGTCTTCGTGTGTATATTTGTACAAAAAAAAAGTTTCAAACTCACACACTGATATCTTGTGGTGGTTGTCTTTGCTCGGCAACATCTTTACCCCCGGGACTTAAGTTCAGTCATCTTCTTTCACTGTGGAGACAACATGGCAGAGAGGGATGAGATGGTAGAAAGTGCAATGATGACACCACAAATCCACCAGTGGATTAATGCGTGCAGCCAGCAATACATATATATCGGATATTTTATACCATATACCACTGCTCACAGCAATTATGTTCACATCAGTTTTGACAAAAGTATTGTAAAGCTAACTGTTTAAAAAAAAGTGTTTAAAAATTATCAGTACAGTAAAGAATACTATGATTTTTGATCAATAAACTCAACTTTGACTTCAAGTGAGCAACAACATTCCATTACTTTTATGGTAAACCTTAAAAGTCATATGTTTGTTTTTGCTAAGGAAAGATTTCGACAATGTGTAATTTCCCTGCTATCATTCTGGAATGAAGGTTCCTGATTTTTTTTTTTTTAAACCCATTAATATGACTAGGAGACAGTGAATATCAGGAGCAAAACCACTCATGTCTATACAATAAAAAGCTGAAGTTTAAATCATGAAGTTTGGTAATAATTGCAGCAAAAGTTTTTTTTCCCCCCTTTCTATTTTTTTTTTTTTTTTTTTTAGAAGTTATCACTGCAAGTAAGAGTCTCATTTAAATGCATATTTATTCACCAATTTCCAAAACACCATCAGCATTATCTGTGCTCCCCTTCACATTCATCCTATTAAATTACTTTGACGGTTCCCGACAATAGAACTTTACTTGTTTTGCAAATGTGTTTTCATCCTTTCCTCTGTTTCAGCTGCATTTTAATTCAAAGCTAACTGAGTCATATGTCAAAAAGTCTGTTATTATGAACAGAGTCTGGAAGAGAAATTACAATAAAAAAAGTTTCTTCTTAGTTTTGTGAACCTGATTACAAAAGGATAAAAAGGCTATTGGCATCTTCCTAGTAATAGAGCTGAGCTATTAGTCACAGGGTTTGATGAGGTGTGGCTGCTTCTTGTGGTGTGTAAAATAAAAGACAACAGGAAGAGGAAAAGTGCACAGAGATATTCAGTCACTCATCATTCTAAGAAGCTACTGCAGTGAAAATCAGGGGAACGGCCGTCATTAGAATGGTCACTATGGCGTGGGGGGTGACAGAATTGTTTAATCTAATTAAAGTATTAGTCCTTCCCTTTCTCTCTGATCTTCTTAACATATTTAATCCAACACTGAACCTGTAATCCAACAGGCTCACTCCCATCTTTTTACATATTCTTCATTCATCTCTCTCTTCTGTCCTGTTCTCTCTCTTCATTCTCTCTCCGCATTGTCTCTGAAATTTCCAGCAGATGGCTAGAGGCGGGGTCCTCAGAGATCACCTTTTTGTGAGGACAAACTAAATCCATTTTCTCTACTCATCCCTTCTCTGAGCCTGACGCTCTGAACCTCTAGAGTAATGGGACAGAAATGGGTCCATGGGACAAAGAGGATTTTGTGTGTCACCATGTATGCGTTTGTGCAATCATGTTTGCACTCTCATAATGATCCTGCATTCTGTTTCTCGGACAACGATCACACATATTCTGTCAAAATTGTGGAAATAATGTGTGCTGCTATTCCCACATTCAAAACTGGAAAAAAAAATCTTACAAAGGCAGATGATGCCCACATGCACAAGAAACGGGTGACAGTTATCACTCTAGTTTGCCTGTCTGTTAGTTTTGTCTGCTCTGAGGAAAGTATAGAAGAGTTTATTCAACATGGGAGTGCAGCTAAATTCTGACTGTGACACTAGAGTATCATTTCATTGAGAATCTAATACTCTAAATATGATGATCCATCCTTAGGGTGGACCATGAATTGTTTAAGTCCAATATCATAACTGTCTGGACATTCCCCAATACCTATTTACAAACTGAACATATAGCACCCCAAAAGAGATGGGGAATACGATGGCATGATTCTAAAAGACCTGCCTATCTTACCTTGGTACTGGGCGCTGAAACCTTCTCAGTTTATGGTTGCCATCAGAGGTAAAGTGCAGTCGAAGCCCAGTTCTTGCTGCTAATAATGTGGTGAGGGAAGGTTGGGGCCAGTGAACCTGTAGACAAAAATAGAGAGAAGAGTGCCATAAGACTGTTACCATACTACCATACAGATTGTAAACAGGCAATGGTTAGCATATCCTGTATGCCTGTAAATTAATTCTTGACCCGGCCCCTAACCCTGTTATCCGTTTTGTCCATTTTCCAATTGTGCACAAAAATCGGAAAAAAAGATTCGTTATCCGTTTTTTCGTTTGGGTCTGGAAACAAATATTGAAAAAAAAACGAGTCGTTATTTTGTTTTTTGTTTTTGGTTTTATTTTGAAAAACGAATGAACGAATGATACACAGCTTTAAGCATGTACCAAGATCTGCAACATATGTGTTGTCAATTTCACACTTCTTAGTACATGAAATCTGTTTCAGATATTTGCACTACCATCTTTGTATATTTTGCTCAAGCTGTCATGCCACTGGTCATTAACCATGTGTGCAAATTGTAGCCGTGTTAGGTACAAATAAAATAGTGTTACTTTTAAAACCGACAACTCAATAAGGAAAGTATGATTTTACTTTGCTGACATGTTTCGACTGCATACTTTCCTTATTGAGTAAGAAACGACAAAATTGACATAATCCAACGTGTTAGGTACAGTACAGTAGATTATAATGCATGCATTACAACAACTGGTGCACACACAATTCCTCATCAATACTTTAGCTAAGGATTTTGGGAGAATAAATATTCTTGAAACCAATTCCTCCTACGTTATCTGCCACTGCAAAAAAGTCGCTCTGCTTGTGCCTCTGTTTTGTGGCATGAAGCATTTAGTCAATCCATCATATTTCCAATAAAGTCAAGCCCAATGGCAGAAAATATATTTAGAGGCTTGCAGAACCTGCCAGTCTTCCTGGTGATTGTCTTGTTTGTTTATGGTAATTATACTAATGTATCAAAATTAATGTGGCCATGACTTGGAGGTGTTAAAACGCTACACCTTTTAGAGCTATTAAAGGGAGGGCCTGGTACTTAAGGGGAGCTGTAATTTTAACAACTCTTAACCAAACCGTGGCACAATAAAAAATGGGAACAGGAAAGACCAGCACTGACATTTGTAGAGAAAACACACTCCTTTTATTGCTTTGGAAAAGCAATAGTGAATTAAATTTCACAAACACTTATAGTGCCTCCTGATCTGTATGCTAATGAGGGCTGTTGCTTACTGGGCACTTCTTCAGTTGTTAAAGCCAAAGTCATTTGGGGACACATCACACTGTGTCTTGAGACACACTAGCACAATCATGCACAGTCTCCTAAACACACATACAGTATCTGCACCAATATAACGAGGCATACATTTGAACAAGCGTCTGCATAAATTCCAGTTCCCCAACTGTAAATTACATTTCCCCAACTGTGTCCACCTCGTCTCACCAACCTAGATATATGCTTGGAGTAGATACACTAAAAGGTACACCTCCACCCAGTCATCGTTAATACCCATAGAGAAGACGGCATTGGAGTAAAAGCAGAGAGAGGGCAAAGTCAAAGTTTTGATTGAATACTTAAATAAAACAAAGAAAAAAAAACAGGCAAAGAGAAAAGTAGCATATTTGCAAACTAATAACACTTCTTCTGTGAATGCAAAACCACCTCTGTGTACTGATGCAGCAAAAAAAGGATAAAACTTGATAATTATAGCTTCCAATAAAAAAAAAAAAGTCAAGAAAGCAAGATTAAGTCTATCGATGGTGTTTAGTGAAGATGCATTATTGACTGCACAATAGAATTTTCTTTGAATCTGTCACAACCATGTAGCTTTCTGGATGCAAGCAGGAGTAGCATGTATTTTTTCGATGAAGATGGCTCCCTCATGGTTTAAAATGTAAACTTTTGCTGCAGTGGGGCCACAGCTGCACTGTACATTAGCTCCACCTATTAGTCGAGCTGAATACAACTCACCTTGAGGATTGCAAGGACAGACAGAAAACCAAGTGGAAAAGGTGTTTTAAAGAGTTTTGGGCAGCAAGCACGACAAACCAAGAGGGAGAAAAGAGAGATGGCATACCAAAATGTCAGTGATTTCACTTTTTTAGCGAATATGACACAGTGTGTTTTTTTTGTTGTTGTTTTTTCTGCCATGTATACTTTCAACATGGAACTGTTATGGCCTCCATTACCCAACTTGTAAGTCAGTGATGACATTGTCCTTGGTTAAGAGACTTCCTTGAAGGGAGCTTCCCTAATGAAACAATTATGTCCAGGTGTGTGTGATCACATAGTGCATGTATCGTGTGCTGTGGACTCCAAAAAGTCATATTCTCAAACAATGCTGTCAAATGCAGCAGCATCGCCATACATTTAAGCTGATATTTTGCAAAAAACTTGGGTATCATTTGTGTTTTACGACTCAGAATCAGATTGGGATTCAGCTTATCAATCCTAGGTTTTAGCAATTTTTGAGTCCAGTTATTTGAGGGGCGGGTGATTTGTGCTGGTACAAGTAGCAGAATTGCTACTGTTCAAGCAATTCTGCAAAAGCTTAGCTGCAATAATTCACTGAAAATAATGTACTCAGACTTTATTAAGACAGTCACAAAATTAGGAGGCAGGAGGACACAGATGCATTCAATTAGCATGACTAATGGCACAGAAGGTGTTTGCAGTACACTGTTTGTATTCAAAATTTTAACTTGTTCATGATTCCTTTGGAATCAAATTTTTGAAAACAGATCTAGGTTAGAACCATTCCCCAATGTCAAACCTTACACTACCAGTCAGAAGTTCAGACACACCTTCTCATTCAATGCTTTTTATTTATTTGTATTATTTTCAAAATTGCAGATTAATACTGAAGATTAACTTTTTTTTGGCTTACAACACAATTCCATATGTATACTTTTAAAGTTTTGATGTCTTCGGTTACAACAACAATATACCCACTTAGTTCAACCTCTGCTGCATGACAAACACCATTTTGCTGCTTCTTATAATATAGAGATTGCTTACTTCCCATGCACAAATTATATTAACCCTGGAAATAAAACCCTTACACCAAGTTTTTAAAGCAGGAAAATCAAACAAGTTTAATTTTTTAAAAATCTTTACCTGCCTCTTTATATATATGCTGCTCAAGCAATCAACTGATATCGTGACATGAAGCTCTGCTTAATGCAACCCATTGTACTTTCCTTTACTGAACAATCAATAACTACCCTTGACTTACAGCCGTTTATCTAAAGTATAATGGATGGGTAAATGAAGTAAATCAAGCACATGATACGCAGGAAATGCTCAAAATCAATTCAATCGCGTACACATTCCATCTTTATGGGCATAATTAAGTTGTTTAGCTGACTGTAAAATAATTTTTCTTATCTTCCAGTGTGGCCTAAAGTCTGCGTGGCATAATCCAAATGAAGCATGAACGTGAACCATGTCATATGGCACTGTCCCTGATATACAACGGCAAGTTCAAGGCTGATAAAGACAGTCTGCATGCCTCAAGGGATGTTTTATCTCTTAAGAGAAGGTAAAAGATAAAGCACTGAGGAGGCTCCTGTAGCGTCTGGCACATGTACGTTTGGAACAGCACTATCAAGTGAAGTGGGCACCAAATCACCTCTATCTCTTAGTATAGAAACATTCTGGGTAGTAAATCTCACACCAGCGAATTACAGCATATGATCCCTGACTTCCACAAAGGCCTCTGAACAACAGTACCAGGATTTTAATGCAAACTGTTCTCTTGCAAGGTTGTGGCTGCACCTTTCACCACAGGGACATCCTGCCTTTGGATTAAAGTGCAATCTGATTCAGACTCAACTTGCAGGAATCCACATCAGTAAAGAATGACTTTGGATTCTTCTGTCTATTGAAACAGGATAAAGAACTTATCAATTAGACAGTTAGCAAATATGGCATTAGGAGTGAGCAGATTATAGTGCAGATTATAGCAGGGATTATAATTGTGGCCTGATGTTACATCTGTCTCTCTTTCCTGGCTCCTTGTTTGTGCAAAACCTTAAAGTTTCAGAGTGAAAGTGAGTATAGGGAGCAACAGAAAAAGTCCTGAACAGCCTGATGGAGGTCTCCTGAAGGGTAATGTGGCTACTTCTATTGTTCCTTTTCACCTCACCCTCTCACTCTCTCTCTCTCTCTGTCTGGCTGGCCGTATTAGATTTTATGCGGAATTGTCTTGAGAGTGCAGGACTAAATAAGTTTCCATTTCCAGTTCCCAAAGCTCCTCAGTCTGAGTCAGACTTTTGATGACTGTCCAAGAAATGTATTCTCGGCAAGGCAAGGTGATAGAGGAAGCCAGTGGGGGTACGTAGGGTACTTAACTTTGGGGACTGAGCAGTGAACCAAACACTGAAAAAAAAGAGCTTTTGGAAAAAAACTGAGTTTTGATGCAGCTCCTTGACTACCTTTCACATGCTTTCCTCACTTTGCACGTTATCAACAATCAAAAATAGCCTGAAATGGTATAATGGTAAGTCTTTTAAACAACCAAGTTCTGGGTATCTGAAATCAGATGTACAAATCCCTGTTGCTTTGGCTTGTCTTCTCACTATTACATTATGATTGAGGGTCTTAGGAATATGCAAGAGCGGTCAAATCCAATTACATAACACTAGCACAGAGGTACTTTCCATACTGATGGGATGTGACTGATTAAATTGTTAATGTCTTTCAGGATTTTGAACAAAGGTCATTGTCACCATGCAATTCAGCAACCTTTCCCAGTGGAATGGGTCTTTCATCTACTTTAGATTCATTGTTTCATGTCATCTGTTTTCTGTTCAAGGGGCAGGGTGTCAAATTACTATATGCATAATCAGTAAGGGGCGGAGTTTACGTTTCAAAGGTCACTCGCGCCACATTAGGATCAAATGCTTTAAAGCACCTTTCAGCGCAGGAATTTGTTGTGATATAGCATCTGATGGCTGTATTTGTGTAGGGGTGTTTGCATGTGTGTGGTAGGGAGAGGGCAGATTCTCGGCGAAGAACGTTCCCATTAATTGCAGCTACTTAGGCAGATCAATCAGAACGCTGCTCAGTATGCGGGTCCTGGTGCTTACGGCAGACCAGGGGTCACAGTGACTTTAAAGCCAAAACTTCCAGCATTTTAATGAGGCTGTGTGAATTAAAGCTCAGGCAAGCTTATCCAGATGTACACACAGACACACATGCGCACACCACCGCTAGCAACTAGTCACGGTCACAAACATGTGTGCAGATCTTAATAAATTCTCTCTCTCGCCCTCTCTCCATTGCTTCCTCTAACACACACACACACACACACACACTTACACACATGTGCCACATCCTTCTGAGGTAAAACTAATCAGTGTGGAAGACCCTTAAGTCCAGAATGGCGGTATTAAAGCTCTGGCAGTGGAGCTGTGGCTGTGACCTTCAGATGTAGCTGAGACCAAACATACACTGGGGGTTTAAATGAACCAGTCCTGCTCCAAACAACATAGAATCCTCAACACAATTCATTAATTTCTTCAAACAACAACCACCCAGGCAGTAAACAACATCAACCTTACACTATAAGTTAAGACCAAAGTATAAAGAAAGGCCTTCAGGGCAGTTATGTCTCATGAGTGTGTGCTGCACTAAAATGAAGCTCTAAGTGAAAAAAAGCTAGTGCAGGCGCTGTTAAAACCTCGACTGACCAAGTCAGTGAAGTTGCAGACCTATCAGAGCCAACATACCTACTCTACCCATAGACTCCCTGGTCCAGCAGAGCCAATATGTCTACTATTCTTCCTCTCTCAGTCCTCATGTATTATTCATGGGGAGACCTCTGGCCTCATCAGAAAGTCTTGTTAAATCTTCTGAGGGATTACTTTCTTCCTTCCCACAACTAATTTTCTGCCCTCAAACAACATACAATATGGACACTGATTGAAAGAAATTTCCTTTTGGGCAGAACACTGCACTGGACCTTCAGCTTTGCTCCCTTTGGCTTAGTCTATTTTTTAAACATCACTTGAAGTCTATTTGAAAACTTCCTACAAATTCACGTCCGTGGTAAGGAATTTTATCAGTGGAAATACAGATGATGTCAGAATATACCTTAGGGATAACTGTATGGCTATGGCTACCATTTACCAAATATCTTGCAGTTTATTAACAGTTGACAAATGTGCATTTTAATCTAGACTAAGATCTCCCTTTCAAAGACGGGGATAAAATGAGGGCAGTAGTTCTCTGAGGGCATATTCTTCCAGTTTTAATACCAATGCAAATTAAAACTAACCTGACAGGACACTCTGCCATGCTGTTTTATTTTATTTATCAAAGAGAAATGTATAGTAGCCACAGAAGCACAAGTCTAAGTCCAGTCAAGAAAATGTGAACTGATTTTCCCACCAAGGGCATGACAGTCACATTAAACAATATGAAATGTTTATCAGGGACATCAGCATAGTCTGGGTCATGGCAAAGAACAACTAATCAGGAGAAACAGGTTCAAGTGAAGTCAGAGAAATGACAAGTGAAAGTGTTTTTTTTTTTTGTTTTGTTATCTTTTTTGGTTTCTGTTTCCTGTAGTTCACTTGGTCTACAGAAATGACTGCTTACATTTACAACATTAATATAGCAGCATTGCTTATGTGAGAGTGACCAGGATTAGTATGTTCAAACTGTGTCACTGACCAGCACCTTACAGACTGAATCTCTGGCTAAAATGCAACCTAAACTTAACCCATTGTTTAAACTGATGCCTTCTATGATACCTGGATTTTGTGTTGTCTATATTTACAGATGTGCAATATCATCTAAAAGTGAAATGATTCAAAACTGCATAACCTTATGCCTTATTCTTAAGTTGATAAGTAGAGTATTTCTTCTCATGGACAATCATAAACAAATATTTTAGAAAGCTTAAGTGAAAAATACAGGCCCTAGACTGAAAAGCTCGATGCAAAAGAGGAACACACTAGTGATCGCTGACATGCAAATTAGAATTTCCAAGGAACCTAATTGCATGAAAATTGTTATAAAGTGACTTGTGAACACATGAAGACCTGTTTTTTTTTTTTTTTTTAATTATTGTTTGTGACCTATAGGCATGCATCATGGCTCCACATGAAAAACATGCATTAAAAAAATATGTTAGATTTTAAAGAAAAGAGTATGGGTTTATTGAAGATCCGCAAAAATTCAGGTAAAAAAAAACCCAAAAACCCCCCAAAAAACAACAGTACCACCATTCAGATTTGCAGTGGATGTCCTTCTAAAATGATGCCACAGACAGTGCACTATTTACACAATCTAGCCCTGTAAAACAAATGGGCACGTGCCTCACACTTTTCACAAGCGTCAACAGTGGAAATCATAGTTTCTGCATCAGTGCAGACAACGAAACAGAGACTGAACAAAGTGTGGATGGTGTCCAAAAAACAAAAAAAACAAAAACAAAAAAAATCCTTTCTAGCTCTTTGGCACAAAACTGCAAGATGAAATCTAATTAAAGAATGTAAAAGGAAGCCTGGTATTATGGGGTATATTGGGAGCATAATCTTTGGTTCGATGACACCAAAATAAATTTGTTGAGATTACATGGAATCCACCACGTCTGGTGTAAATCTGGCCAGGACTGCCTCAGTGAATACATAGTCCTGACAGTGAAGTATCCAACATGGGAGTGTGGCAATATAGCACTGTGTGAGGCAGAAGGTGAACCTAAATGCCGAATGACAAGTTGATTGCCAGTCTGCAGAAGGTTGGTTAAAAAGAAATATTCAAGCATAATATGGATCCAAAGTACACTGCCAAAATTACACAAGAGGCTCAGAAGAGGACAAATAAATAAATAAAGTACTATGACCTGACCCAGTGCGTCTCAAAAAACAAAAGCCCACAAAAGAAAAGAGTGACCCCATTAATTCATCCAACAAGGCCAATTTTGGGTCTTTCAGTATAAAAATAAAATAATCGGCTTCTTGCAGCATTGACCTTTTCATTGCTTAAAAATGTGAGAATAACTTTTTGAGATATTTTTGCAACAGTCAAAAAGGTACAGAGTCAAGAAGATAAAATAAAGACAAATATATATAAATTCAAATCATGCAAGTAAAATTGTAGTGCCACTTGTTCCACAATTGATCCCAACATCAGTGTGATTTATTACTCTTGCTCTGAAAGTCAAGGTGGAGGTAGACAAAGTCACAAAGAGCTATTGGATGGAGTGTGGAACAGTGCTGATGAGCAAACCATGCAGAGCGTAATGACTTAGATTATTGAATGTTTGACAAAATGACCCACAAAAGCACAAATTGCTCATTTGACTAAAATGAAGCCAAAGACAAATACAGACACTGTTAAAGTGGTAGCTCGTTTATCAGTTTCCTTCCATTTTGTTTGCTTCTGTCAAACCCAGCTGATACGACACCTATACCATTATCAAGACACAAATGCACACATATATACACCATCAATCAAATCACACTGCTCAAAACAATATGTGTGCACTTCTCAACTGGCACTATCGTCTGCGGGCAGCATTGGATCTGCGGTTAAAGAGAGAAAAACAAATGAGTTTTCAAGGTCACTCTTAAAAACAGCGGTGGTAATTGAGCTCTCCCTGTAGATCTATCAAACACAACAATAAACAAATGCCAATAGCATCCCAGGGCCGATTACAGGGACATCATCCTTCTCTGCTGCAAGAGGCTTGAGGAGATATAGAAAAAGAAAAACAGCAAACATCATAATATGACTGGAAAAAAAAAAGTCTGCTAAACAGAAAGTCATGCTCTGTGAAGTGTACAAAAACAAAGCGTAAAAATGACAGGCTGGGGTCCTAGAGGACAGTGAAATTGTCATCATACTGATTTTTTTTTTTTTTTAAACTGTGACAACATTAAGAACTGAAGATCCAATATCAGATGGACAGCCAGTTTGTGATGGACATTTATGCTATAATGCTGGACAACTACTCTTCTCCTCTCTCCTACCTATCCCTCCCCTTCACTCGTTGTTTTCCCCCGTGGCCTGTGCATATGAAATGTTAGTTTTTCAAAGTGAGTCTCAGATGACGCAGTATGTGAGGAGACAGGTGAAACCATGCTAATGATATTGAACCTGGCAACGCTGTCAAATCCCCCAAACGCAGTCGGCACATTGCATTCCCCTGATACCACAGCATCCTGAAATAACTACACTGTTAGGTTAGTAGAAACACTTCCCAAGGATTTTGTGGGCATATATGCTTGTATTTATACGTACATGTGTGTGATTAAATGCACTTGATGTATCTGCCTGTGTTTATTATACCAGAGGACATATTTAGCATCAGATACTTGACCAAGTTAACTATCATTCATGCACTATAAATATTAAAGAATCTCTTCTTGTTTTTGCCTGGAAAATCCAGACTGACTTTATTTATGTATTAATATCAATACAAATAAAGGCAGTCTGGCATTGTGATGATAGGAGACGATTTCAAAAAGGAGGGGCTAACGAATGCATCTTGAACGAGAAAGAACCAATCAGCGTAACACGGATGTGACGCACAAACAAATCGACCTTGTAGTCCATGTAGTCCAAACAGCAATGGCATGCAGCTGAGAAAGCGTCGCGGTGAATGATTACTGCCGTTTTTGTCACAAAAAACAGCGAATACATGGGGTACTCTCAAGTACAACACTTATTTTTGAAAAGGCTACGCAACAAAAGACTCCTTCCGAACAATTAGCGGTGTTAGGAATAACTTTAAATCGGAGCCAAACCAAGTCGGTGCGTATGTGTAAAAGTTGCTTAAATTTACTCACATTTGGAACGGGATTTTCCTCTGTACAACCAATGCCAAGAAGCCGAAAGTAACGAGCCATCCACTGCCTCCTCATCGTCGGAAACGTCAAGTGAAAAGAGGCAACGACTAACGCCATCCAAAACGCCAAGAGACTACAAAAAGATTCGCTTTGGCCCCCCTCCTCCTCCTCCGGCATCATCTTCGAGGCGCTGAAGATGACGCAGCATTAACTCCCGCCTCCTGTACTATGATTGGTCGTACCAAACTGTCCCGGGAGGGAAACGCGATTCAATTCGCCCAATGTCAAACTGACTCTCCTGTATCTCCTAACATGGAGATAGAAGATTATATGGAGATTCAGTTTGGATTTTCCAAGCTACTCTTGTTTAGGGGTAAAGCTTAACAAAATTTGATTTATCTGGAAATGTTTCAATTTAATACTATTATTTTATTCAGTATTTTCTGTAGGGTCCCAAACTACCTACAGTTTATTGATGTTGATCACACTACTCCACTAATAACAGAAATTACGTGTTCAATTCTACTGATATATCTTACTTTATCGTGTTGATGTACTACTACCACTGTATTATACACAAATTACCACTGTTGGTTTCAGTAAATAATAAATATATGGATCTTTTTTATGATTATTTTTGGGGTTCATGTGGTTATTAAATGCATGCACGATTTAACAGCAACCTATTAGTAACAGCAACTTACTGGTATTCATAAAACTAAATGGCATATAAACCTATGTTGCTATGCAATCTGCTCCTGTGCACTTTTTTATAATGAAGGCACTGAAAGTGCAGAGTCAGAATTCTTGCCTTAAAACAATAAGCCCCAAGGCTCCCACGTATTATATGGTAGTGCAGTACATACAGACATAAAGGCTGACATCGAGTATAAAGTAAGCTAATTAACTACAAGTGGGAAAAATAAAGAAACGTAATAATGTCAATTAAAGTCTATCTATGTTTATTTTGAAGGGTTACTTGTAAGAAATTCAAAGGTTAGAAATGCCCCAAGTCTTCTTTACATTTCAATGTGACTTGCATTCTTATCATTATTATTACTACTATTATTATTATTGTGTGATACCTTTGTTGTTGTTTTCACTAAATACTGCATGCTAATCCTTACACAAGTCTGCTTGAATAAGCAGATAATGTGTGTAAGAAAATAGACTTGGGGAGGATTAATGATAGGGAGACATTTTTACCACACAGCGTGCTCAGAAAGAAAGAAAGAAAAAAAACATCCACCATGTCTTTACTTGTACATCATTTTTGGAATCAGTGACTACTACCCACATACTGCTTTACTCTAAATCACCCACTCCAGTATACAACTGATACTTTAGCTCTTAAATCTTCTGCAATGTTCTCCTTATCTTTTACTATTGTTAGTGATCAGTGTTTCCTTACTCTCTTTTCCCACTGCACTACTTATTCTGGCAGCTTTGCAGGTGGACTCTGAAGAGGCTCGTACAAGAGAGAAAAGAGGACTAAAACTAAGTTATGTACACAACTCTTACTTGTCCATAGCACCAACATGGATCCATTGCTGTCTTTGTCAAGTACATTTTTTGTGCTTGCATCTGTATCAGCTCTTATGAGAAGACACTGTCTTCACAATATCACATACTCAGACCACTTCCAAACAAAAAGCAACACATGCGGCAATTAATGTGACTTTCGTTGGTAGAAGGTGATGTCTCTAAACGACACTTTGATAGATGTTGAACTATGTGTATGATATTTTCTTGGAGAACTATTTGATTCACATTTGTGCCTTGCAACTTACACAAGCTATCTTCTTCAAAAACATTAGGAAACTACCTGCTGCTTTTAAACTGGGAGAGGACTCTATTTGATGTAAGTCTCATGATCCCTCTTAGCATTATTGTTGCTTCTGTACTGTACTAATGCTGTTATTTACAAACATGGTAAATATATAAATATGCTTCTGCTATGGGTTTGTATTTGCAATTGCAGACAGCTACAAAAGTAATTAAAATAAAATAATTCAAACAATTCAAGTGTAATGAATATGCATGCGGCGCCTATAAACCATGTCTCTTGGAGCTTCTTAGAAGTATCTTTTTTAAATTGGTGCCTCTTTGGGGTGATTAAATATTTCTTCTCTTTGCTTTGTCTTTGCTATGTTTGATATTCTTGATTTAAACTGAAGCATTAAAGCAACTAACAAATCTGAAATGTTGCTTTTTACTACTGAATTGAAAGTCACAATGCTTGAAAATGCATGAGAAAATTTAAATTACAGTTGAAATCAACTTCGGACTTGAGTCAGGATTCTGAGAATGAATTGAGCTTGTAAAGGTCCACCCTCCATACAAAGGACTTTGAGATGGACAATCCGATTAGTACTGAGAAGCGCACTCCCACAGCGCAGGCCAATTTTAAAGAAATTAGTCCATATCTACATCAAATTTTCTTTGCCCATGCTTCACCTCTTCACTGGTTTTTGCAAAGTCCTGCTAAATAGCTTTTGTGTAATCCTGATACAATCACTAAAAAAACTAATTCTGGCAAGGCTTCACCTCTTTGACAAAGGCACCAACTTCAGATTCATGGCAGTGTGATGCTGAAAACCTATAAATATTAGTGTCTTCTTATATGCAATTGTCATTTCTAGTGCTGATGAGGGTGATTGTCTCATTTCATAATGTAAAAAAAAAAAAAAAAAATGATATTGCTCTCCTGATTGTTGAGCCACATGTTGCCCCTTGGCTGTCTCCTGCATGTGGTAATGAGCTACTCAGATAAGATGAAAAGGGATAGTGGATGAACCCCAGATGGACAGCTGGCGTTCCAGTTGCTCCCCACTTTCATCTTATCCAGACTCCTTGCCCCTTGTGGCACTGCTCACTTAATGTCCAAATATATTACAGTACATGTCTCTTTCAAAGTGTCTACAAAAATTATAGAGCAATGGTAGCTTTTTAAAAAAAAATGTTAAAGATTTTTCAGGGTGAAAGTAAAGATTTGTGATTTCCATGACAGACAAATGGCAAATGTGGGAGAAAAGTGGTTTTATGGTGGAAGGAAGAGATGATGGAAGAAATCAAGCAAGAGATGAGTGGTTTCCAGAGGACACAGAAAATGAGTCACCCAAGCACCAAGAACTGCCAAAACTCAACCACATCTTCTACAGTCACCGCCTTGCCTTTCTGCACTGTGTTTCCTACTGTCCACCCACAGTATTTTTCCCAGGAGCATTATGTGTTTGTATTCTTTGAATCAGTTTAAGGGGCGCTGACAAAACCATTCTATTGTGCAGCCATTCAAGGATTCTTCCTAATGCATGAGCTGAAATGTGAAGGATGCAAATAAGATAGAGAAGGCCTTTATTTTACTATTGTCTTCACTGGACTTTTGTCTGGTTTTCGGTTTGTTTTGATTTTTTTGGAGGGGGAGATTAGGGTTTGTTCTTTCTCTTTTTCCACCACTCCCTGTAATCCTTCCCTCTGTCTTACTCTGCTTCATGCCTACTCTTGGGACAATATGCAATCCAATAGATGCCATATTTAGTATTATCTCTTCTGTCTTTCTCTTGCAGAGTTAGAAGAACAGAAAGATGACAGTGAGAATAAAATGGTTACGAAGAGTGTGCCTGTCTTGTCGTACATTTAGACGGTGTAAATGATACAAGGTAAAAATCGGATACAGTGTGAAAACAGACTGTAGGACGACAGAGTGCAGAAGTTAGATTAGATAGCGGGACTGATGGATGCCAATTCCAATTCCAAATGGCTGGCACTGTCGCGAGAGTGATGGTGAAATGAAAGCATTCAAAAAACTGTTGTGGGCTGGCAGGTGACCGAGAGCTAAGAAAACGGGTTCAGGTGTACACATGGCCTCGCACCTAAATTCAAGCAGGAGATCTCACAGAGATTTAAAGACATAACGACATACACACGTAAAAATTCAAAAAGAGTGACATCGATTCAGACACAGTGTAAATTGCCATTAAATGTTCTTAAAAATATTTTTAAAACATACTGAATTGAGTACCTTCTCTGTTACATCATATCATCTTAATTTGGGTTTGTAGTTCCCCAGATAGCAAACTATGGATGAATCAATGTTGAATCTATGTTGAGACCTAACGTAGAAATTATACAGAAAGTGCAAGGTTGATAAAATGTTGAGTCAACGTTTGCTTACATAGATTACATGTTAGCAAACATAGATTCAACATTAATTAAACATTGACCTGTCAAACATTTTAATGAAACCAAAATACAATGTAGATTCAATGACATCTTTTAAACACAAACTTCAATGTTAACAAAATGTTGTTGAATCAACGTTCATCCAACCATCAGTCTTCAACCGTAACCAAAATTCAACCTTCTTAACCCAAATTCAACATTGATTTAACATCTTTTGCTATCTGGGTAAAGTGTGATTTATGGTTGAAAAGCAAACGTTGACTCAACATTTTATCAACCTTGCGCTTTCTGTATAATTTCTACGTTAGGTCTCAACATAGATTCAACATTGATTCACCCATAGTTTGCTATCTGGGTCTGCTTTGGTCTCCATCTGTTCAAAGCAATTTCTGAATCTCCTTCCCCATGTTACATGAAATTTCAAACAGGCCAGGTAGAATTAAGCCTTTAAGTTATCTGTGCAAAGTGGAAGTGGGCCAAGTTCTCTTCCATTATACAATGGAGAGATAGTCGCTCTAGCTGATAGAGCCTGAGCTCTTTTTCCATTAGCTTTTATTGGTCTTCCAGTCTAAAACCATTTGAGGGAGATAACATGCACTCATATAGTCTTTTATGGCTATATACTTTATACAGCCTTAAAAGGTATTAATCTCTTTCATGTGTTTCTGCTTTATTTTCATTTAATATCTTGTCCAATGTTAAGAGACGGGAATTGCGGGTAAATATTAATGTCATCAATCAAGTAAAGTGGCAAGAGAAAGGACTGACAACACTTCAAGGTAGAAGAGTAGAGCTGTCTCTTATATATCACACATGGCTGTGAGCGATTCTTCATTAAAAAAAGAAACATCCAATTAAAAGAGGCCTCTCCATCTGCTTCCACCTGAGTCAGCACTAACCTTTCACCCCTATTCCACCTTAGCCATGATATATCCACTGATGCTGCTTGCTGCAGGTGTGTGTGACAATACAAATGGCACAAAGCACCTACTAAATGTGTGAGTTTATATGGACGAAACAGCAATTTAAATCTACACATTACATAAGAATGTGTTAGAGTCTGTTGTGTCTAATAGAGACAGTCATACATGATATTCTCACACAGTGTGTAAATAGGTGTTGCAATGTATTTAGTACAGTGGACCGGACCAGTAAAATTAGATCACTAGTAACCTATAATAACTCCAATTTTTTTAGTTCAAAAAAATACATTCTGAAAATGTTCACATTTAATGAAATATCGTTTTACAAAACATTATGAGCAAACTGAACTTTCTGAAGAAAAACATGTTCAATTTTAACAGTATTATGCCTCAGTTGATCATTTACAGATCACAGTTTATCTACAAAGGAACAACCTTTCTGGAACCAAACAATCTAGTATTTTACTTTATGATTAAAACAACTTGTCAAGGTCTAGAAATGATTCAAAATTTACAGTTTTACAAATTTACAATTTAGAGTTAATGTCTTCTCTGCAATGTCTACCCATTGCAAAGTAGTCCTGTGGGCCGAAATGGACCATCTGGCCGGCCAGTTTTGGCCTGTGGGCCACATGTTGGACACCTCTGGTAAAAAACAATCAGAGCAGATGAGACGAAGTGATGACGTGATCAAATACGCTGGTGTTCTAATTGCATACATAGACTGTTTTACAGATGCGTTCTTGGGAGTCGGTACTTGCCAAGTACACAATTACAGACTTGCACAATGGCAGCGCAGTTTATGTGCCGTGAAAAACAGGCTGACATTAAAACAATAGTTCAACTAATTAGTTCCGCGTAGACGGACCTCTTCCTCCCAGTTGTTGCGCCCCCTTTGTCTATGCCCCCTGCTATTTGAGAAGCACTGATTTAGTACAACAAAATTATAAAAAGGCTCTACTTTTATGTCTTTTGGATTAGTAGCACAGGTACATGGAGCAAAAACAGAAGAATATAACAACCATAAAAGGTTTTTGTCATGTTCTATTAGTTATTTTGCTGTTATCAACTAGTTAAATGTGATTTTGTGTTAAAGCTGAGATAGACAGTATATTTTACCATCATACAGCTTTTCATACTAAGTTTTTAACATATTGGAATTCAAGTGGTCTGAAAGAAAACTAGACTTATGCACCTCCTCATGGCTCCATTTTCAGGTTTTAAGTATTCAAGCTTGGGATGGGAGACTTCTGCTACCGACTTTTCAGCTAAAAGGATTTTCACGGATCAGATGAGACAGCAAAAATAACAAGATCCAGGATGTGGTAATCCAGTGAGTTAGACGGGGAACTTTCACTTCAGACACCGGCAAAAGGGAAAAGCTGCAGGAGGGAGACTATATATTTTCAAATTCTGCCTTCTTTTTGGTCTTTTCCAGATTTCTGCCTACTGCAGCTTTAACAGTAATTGCCTGCACAGAGAGCAGAGACAAAACTTTGACCGCAGATCACCGTGCCACTCAGCAACATTTTCTGGGACATGTCATTTTCTTGCTTACATTAACATCCATCTTCACCAGTCCCATAATAAATAATGTTTTGCCCTGAGCAAAAATTATTGCAACAGCAGGTCAGCTGCGGACAGCTGTGTAATTTTCAACCTTGCAGTGATTTAAAGTAAAAAAAAGGTGCAACGTCAGGCTTTAATGCTGCCTTTAGCTGTCACTCTTTTTTTCAAAGATGAATTATCCACTTAGAGCTAAACTGAAACACCTGATCACACATTAGAGGCACCACATTCAGAAGGCAAACATGAAGGGTTTATGTAAGGTGAATACAGAAATGCCACAGTATCTGAATCCCATCTTAATGCTGCAAATGGCAACTGTTGTTCCACAAACTACCGAAAAAAGAAAAGAAAAGGAATACCCATTGATCTTTCTTAATTAATGTACAACGCTGGAAGACAAATTCTACTAATGTGCTAAACAGGGAGTCATTTGAAAAACAATTCTTGATGTTCCCAACTGTAATCAATTCTCCTTAAAAGTAAGTACAAAGCTTTACATAATGTGAGAAAAACAGACTTCATCCCTTTGGCATTTTTTTTTTTTTTTATTTTACTGTAAGTTTGTTCTTGACCTAAAGCAGGCAGAATTTTTCACTGATTGGTCTGTGGCTCCTGATGATAATTGTTACAATAATTACAATGCATGTATGTTGCATCGACACTCATTTGTGTGTATGTGCACGGTCTATGTGCTTTAGTGCTGCATGTATCTACTTTTGGACGATCTCAGAGGGAAACATAATGCTTTTTTGCTGTCACTGACAAAGTTACACCCTACTGTAAGAGATATATATATAAAATCTGGGTCCGCAGAGGACATTGCAGTGGTTGCAGTATGTGGGCAGGCACATCATCCCCATCCTCATTCCCTCACTGTGTGGATTAATGAAGCTTTAATAGCCCATGTCATTGGGCTGGGTGGTCACTGACTAGACTGCAAAACCCTAGAGATTCTTCCATAATAACATATCGTAGACCAACATATAGATGTAAAGCAGAGTGAGTCATTATGGACTATCCCAGTGGAACTGTCACTATAAAGGTGATGTCTGTCAATCCAAGTAAACATTTCTCTAAAAACATATCAAGCTAACCAGAGTCATTAAAAAAAAAAAAAAAATCTATCTTCTTCTCAAGGCTGCATTCCAGTAATGTATTGACTCCAAAAGAGTAAATATGGTGTCTCATGCACAGTATCATGATGGCATGAATGTCAGCATATACGCACTCTCAGATAAACACATGGTTATTTATGGACAAGACCCTGTGACATGACGCTGTGCAAATACACTCAGAGACACACACTTAGACAAACTCTGCTGCAGTTCAAATTATGTTAAATGACTATTATTAATCACCCTTCTTTGTCTATGTGGTAATTATGAACACATTAATCAGCAGCATATCGGCCACCTGAAAGTGAGCATGCGAGGCAGAACAAGGAACAGAGAAGAATGAGTTGAAGGTGCATAAAGAGAGAAAACCAAAGGAGGGGGTTAGTGATAGACTGATTAATCGGTTGGTCGTTAAAATGCCAAATTGGGATAATCTGCATCAAGCGATTACCGGCTCATGAGGCTGGTAAACAACAGTCTTGTCCATGCGGATGCTGTGCAATGATGCTAGCACTGTCTCTTGTTTCATTTGCTCTATTCTAAAACATCAGTGGACTGTCGAACACTACAAAATATGCAAGTGCTGGAGATAAACGGTAAGATTTAAATTCCTAGCTTTTAAAGCTCAATATATATATATATATATATATATATATATATATATATATGTCACTTTCCACTATTAAAAATATGCTTAATATTTATTCTGTGTATATCTAGATTGACTGTGGTCTTCTAGTCATAAATTGCAAATTACATTTGAAGGAAATTACGTTTACGGAAACTGGCTACACAACTAATTACTACTTGCTGGGGGATCACTAACATGGTCCTACAATGGGTCAAACCACGTACTAGTCAGGCTAATGAAGCCTGACTATCTATAACTGCTACTGGGTTGTTCTCCACGGTGCAGAGCAGTGCTTCCAAATCAGCAAGTCTTGCCTTTCACACTTTTAAAGGCAAGGCTGGGGTAAGACTACATTTAGCTGCGAAAACTATGAAAAGACAACATTTAATATAAATATCCTTGTAGCTAAAGGTGGCTGAGCACACCATGAGGCAC
The DNA here is from genome assembly GCF_021347895.1 of Acanthochromis polyacanthus. Taxonomy (NCBI): domain Eukaryota; kingdom Metazoa; phylum Chordata; class Actinopteri; family Pomacentridae; genus Acanthochromis; species Acanthochromis polyacanthus. The sequence continues at coordinate 25,687,076 of NC_067123.1, read as the reverse complement.
AACAAGGTGGCTAGAGGAAGAGAAGCAAGCTCGCTAGGCAACAAACGCCACAAGAGGAACAAGAGCTAACTTGACGTTACTCAAATAGAACAAAACGGTGCACCTCTAATGAAATCAGTTATTAATGTAAGTAAGATTGCATTTATGCAAAAAGACAGAAATGCATCCATATTCTTTTTTGTTAGATTTTTATAGCCACACATCCATCACTGTGGAAACAGTGACTCGATTTCAAAAACACTCTTGGACGCGACTATTATGTATGACTGTTTGTAGCGCCTGTAGCACGAGTTCATCATATGTAAGCTACCTATAATGTCTCAAAGATTATTGAATGTCCATGTGGAGTGTAAAAGTGGTGAACAATGATTGATGAATAAACTTTACATTGCCTTTACAAAGCGCTTCACAGTTCAGGATCAAATTAAATATCAATGACAAGAAACTAATGACTTGAACGTAAATTAAAAAGAAATATTGAATTCATGGGCTGCACAGTCGCTTGCTGGTTACCACTTTGGCCTTGCAGCTATGCCTTCTCGGGATCTTTCTGCATGGAGTTTGCATCTTCTCCCTGTTCATGCGTGGGTTTTCTCTGGGCACTTCGGCTTCCTCCCACAGTCCAAAAACACGCTGAGGTTAGTTGGTGACTCTAAATTGTCCGTAGGTATGAATGTGAGTGTGATTGTCTGTACATGTAGCCCTGCAACAGACTGGTGAGCTGTCCAGGGTGTTCTCTCTCTTAGCCCTAAGTCAGCTGGAACTGGCTCCAGCGCCCCCGCAACCCTAACTCTCTAAAAGAAAGAAAAGACAATCTACTTGAATATCAAATAGTCCAACTTGACTGAAAATGTATGGTTATTCACTGTTGCATGACTCCGTGAATGTAGAAAGGTAAGTGATGACACCTCTGACTCAAATCCCTCTTCCAAGCCCGAGTATTAAGCCTTACCCTCATCCTGATCCTGCAATTTAAAGCAACGGAATCTAACATTACTGGTCTGTTTGTGTGCACAAACACATCTCCTTACTGTATAACATATGCATCGGCACGTATCATACATTCAGAGACAGACATTTACATGCATTCAGAGGTACAGCTGGAGTTGTTTACATTGGTGTTTGGTGACAGCTGTCTGCCTGCTGTGCGTTATATCACTCGACCTCGATTCTCATCACTTCTAATTTTGCAGCAAACTCGGAAGTCATCACCGCGCTCATCAGCTAAACAAACAAACTATTTCCCTGTCTGAAACAGCTTCACTAAAGTGCACCGCAATTGATGCGCGTTTCAACATCAAAATCCAAAATGGTAAGGCACCATAATGACAATGACAGCAGTAACATCAACTAATTGGGACAGAAGTAGCCTAATGGCAGCACGATGGCAGCACTGTCATTAATTTCTCTTTTATTAATACTGGAGCCCCAAGCAGGAGGCACTTAAGGGAGATCAAATAGGCTGTGGAGGTGGATGTGAATGGAGAGGCTTTGACAAGAACTACATCAGCATTCTGCACAAAGTTGAACAAATTTAAAAAAAAAAAAAGAAAATGTACTTCTGTAGAATCAGATGCAAAATGACAGTGCATAAAAGAATAAGTAAATAGCAGTTTTTGTTTTTTTTTTTCTGCTACATATCACGTAGCTTACATGCGAGTTACGCAGAGAAAGCTCACTGTACCATACATGTGAAGTAAAGCTGCTACATAACGGCCAGGAGAAAGGGCAGAAGAACTAAGATCATAATCAACAGAACTCTACTGGTAAATTAGATAATGCCAAAAACATATTTATATGACACTACAGCACTGAATTTGAAGGAGAAGCTACACCAGGAACTTAACATTGCAACGGAACAGTGCATAGATATTGCACATCAAGCACATAGTACAGCATGTACTTGAGCTTCCCTATATCTAAACTACATAATGGCAAAAAATAGCTCTCTTGCGTTTGATACCTCGAGGCCATCAGGGTATCAAAGACTGAGTATGCCTCAGCCTTACCATGGTGAATGTGATTACAGTAGCTTTGACAGAGACCTTGTGTTAGCTGTCAATCAGCATCAGTCTTTCCCCGACAGCCTGCAGTAACACAGTCACTCAAGGTAATGTATGTTGCTATGCTCAGTAAGAGGGACAAAGCTCTGAGCTAGATCCTGGCCGTACGATAACATAAGATAGTTTTCACTTTATTTTTTCGTCTGTTCTGGATAATTTTAGCTTCTATGCCTACAGAAACTCTAGTACATCTTTAGAATATTGTGGACAAGAACATGAACATTTCTCCCTTTCAGCTTTTCTTTCTTTTTATCATGTTACATGAAATTACAATCAAATAATTTGGCTTTTTAAAAAAAAAAATAAGAATTCAAACGAAAAATGATTTCAACAGAAATTAGTTCATTAAAATATAAAATTATTTACATTTTACATGTTTATTTTCCAAACTAAACTTCCCATCTCCTTATCTCTTATCCATTGCAATTATCAAAATTAATCAATATTGACATTTATATTGAGTTGAAACTTTTTTTTTTTCAGCTGTATTGCCTAGCCCTTATTCAAGACAAGAAATTATTGAACCCAGAACTATTTCTATACACATTTGAACAAGTCTGGAGGAGATCTTCCACACATGTAGCCTTTTCATTGATATTATGAGCATCCAAACAGGAAATATGGTTTGTCTGTAAAAAACAAAACAGAAACAAATAAACAAACAGAAAAAAACCCCAAAGGAACTATACTAACCTGTTTCAACTAAAATAATCAAAGGGCATGTTATCCCTTTAAGCATGACAAGATTGCCTGCATCATCCAGATATCGTCTAATGTTGTTTCTCTAAATGACCTCACATAAATAATACTCAATACTGATCAGTATATCCAGCCAATGACACATGGTATATAATAACAGCACTGAATTATTTTGTGGTCCCAGGTTGAAAATGAAGGAAGGATAATCACTTTCCAATAACCATTTTAAAGAAATTTGTTCAATCTATAATATAATAATGTGTGTGCTGTGTTTGTTATTTTTGAAGGTAGGGCGAATAGATTAAGTGGACTTAAAGTAAGAAAGAAAATGGGAACAGATTTGAGCTGTGGACAGTATATAAAATTCTGCATTTAACTTTGGAGTCGAGTTCTTCCTCCTCCCTGTATTTCCTTCATATAGAAAAACAAAAACAAAAAAAAAAACAGCCATAACACACAATCCCACAAGAATCAATTAGCTACAGTTAAATAAATGGTGTGACATGAATATCCTGCCCATGACTACCCAAATATCATCTCGACACACATACATCGCCGCATATGTGTGTGTGTTTATGTTCACTTCTGTCTTGGGATCTGCCACCAAACTCCCTGAGCAGCAGCGTGCGTTTGATAATTAGCCTCAAATTCACCACTTCTGTGAACACATGCCTGTTTGGCAGAGGGAGGGCTGCCTCAGGGAGCAATGAATGCTATGAGTGACTATCATCCACTACCCGTATCCAGTGTTGACTAATATGTTACAACAGAGAAGTATTTTTTTCTTTTTTTCTTTAACTGTTTCACATCTGAAACTGCTGGAGTGCAGGTACATGGTCATAAGCAATAAACACAGAAAAAAGAGCATTAAGGACAGTGTGCTACAGTTCCAACCTATAGACATACAGTACTAATCAGAACATGCGACATGTGGTGTGAGTTTGGTTAACTGTTACATAAATCTCATAAATCATATATGACAAATTGAGTCAAACCCAGTTTGGTAAATATCAGGCTGCACAATCACAGCCAGAACTATAATCTATATTATTATTAACAATTGAGATCCATCTATCTACTTTTGCTCGCTCTTCAACAGTCTGGTTGCAGTGGCAGCAGGTTAAGCAGTGTTTTAAAGACATCCCTCTCCCAATCTCCCAAGCAATGTTGTTTTGCTCCTTCTGGGGGACCCCGAGGCGTTCCCAGGCCAGATGACATATGTATTCTCTCCAGTCAGCTCTGGGTCTAACCTGGTGTCTCCTCCCAGCTGGAGGTGTCCAGAAAACCTCCAAAAGAAGGCACCCAGGAGGCATCCTAATCAAATGCTTAAACCACTACAGCTGGCTCCTTTCAACACCAAGGAGCAGGGACTCCAATCACAGCTCCCTTTACCCCCCAAAGAATCGTACTTTAAAGCAATGGAGGGGTTTGTGTGTCGCTGTGATCCTGGGAGCTATGTTGGCAGGGGCAATAGCCTCTGGTAGGCTTTTCCCAAGGCATGATTGTTCCTAGGGGAGGGGACAAAGAGCAATCCACAGACTCCAATGAATCACCAAAAAGTAGCTGCAATACTTCACGAAGAAAAAGGAAACCAGCCTGAGAGGAGTGTTCGTCAGTGGGTGTCTTATGCCCAATCTTGCCCTATTATTTCATTTGCAGCGAGTGTTTTGGTTTAAGTACGTTAAATAAAACTGTGTCATATCCCCACTAGCTGGATCCTGTTTTGATCTTATTGGATTACTACAGTAGTTGTAAATAAAAATCATTTTGCTATTCAAAACATGTACATTCCCTTTAACTGTGGCAACACCTAAAAATTTCACACTCTATACAGTAGGCGTGGTGCAACTTTAATGCAATTGCCAGGCCAATAAAGGATCTTGAAACTGTTCTTTAGCAGGATACGTGTTACGGTAAATAGTAATGTAAGTAGGGGCACTCAGCTTCCACACTGCTTTACTCAGGTAAACAGATGCGGCTTGCGGTACGATGTTGTATAGGGTTGCTTTGAGTTTGTACAGTACAACATCAGAATAATCAAGTAGCCCATCTCCTTAAAAAAACAAAACAAAACTGAGGGACCAAACAAACTCTGTATTTGTGTTGTGGTTATATGTTTTTGCATCAACAAACACTCAAAGAAAATTGTACCATACCAACTATTGGTATCATTCTTGCAATTGTACAATTTCCAATTAGATGATGAAAATCAATCTGATCCAGCAGCTACAGTAGACATGGTAAAATAAGAAATGAAAAGTAGCTGCAGAAACACTTCTTGACCTTAGTCTGATCTGAATACCCTGTGCCTATTAATTCACATTCTCTCGGTTCACTCTGCCTGCTTTTTACTCTCTCAGTTTTAGCTGCCCTGCTGTTTCTGCAGCGCTTCATTCTCAACATCTCTTGCGCAGTCGTGTTCAGTGTCCTCCCCTCACCCCTTCCATATTGGTGCCCAGTGTTTGCTGTCCTGTGTCTCTGCTGTCCCCCTTCTCTACTTGCACCTTTGATGTCAGGACCACAGCTAAAGCCTGAGCTAATCTGCTGTGGGGCTTTCTGAGGCCTATCCAGGCCAAGGGTTGGAATCAAGAACATGGCACAGGGGGAAAAGGGAAAAAAAAAACAAAAAAAACCAAACAAGAATAGTGGGAGAATAATGCTGCAAAATGTTCACCGGTCAGTCTATTTTAATGTGTTGTACACATTGTAACATTGCATTTTTTTTTGAGGAATTTTCAACTTGAAATAAATTGGCAATGCCTTTAGACAACAATCGATAGATCACTTCAACAGCACAGTTGTGTTTACCACTGGTAAAGCATTACAAGGTTGAAGAATATTTCCAAATAAAACACAACAAATGTGTAGCTTTGGTAGGCAAAGGGGATAATAGCATAGCAGTAGGTATACTGGAAGCCACAGTTTATACAGCTTTAGAAATATTGAAGCCACAAAATTTAACAAAATGGCTAACAGCATACAAAATGGAACAGCTTACAATAGACTAATTAGGGATCCTTAAAGTAAAAGTGGGCTATCAAGGACAGGCAATAGAACGGGGAAGAAGTATAAGACTAAAATGAGAACCATATATATTTGCTCTAATGAACTGGAAAGGCAAATGAGAAACAAAAGGAGGGAGACTAGAGAATGTCTAACATTAAAATAAACACAAGTATGCCGAAGAGGACCTAAGTGCTCTGATTTATCCTTGCCGGTGGCCTGCCCTCCCATTCCCTCCCCATCATAGCTTCGACACCACGAGAAGAAAAGGCAGAACAGTCCCACAGCAACACCATTTATCTTTTATCTTCCCCTGCTCTAATGGTGCTATTTAAGGAACATTAAAGGAAGAAGAATGCTTTTTCTTCATCTCTGATACAAAACACAAAAATACCCTTCAAAGCAAAAGTTCCACACACAGGATCAAGTGTTTAAGCAAAGGCAATTCAGACAAAAGGGGGCAAAGACAGAAAGAAAGAACACAATTCTCTGACTCAAGGGTTATCCAGAGACACATTTTTGCTCATATAAAATGCTACTTTTTTTTTTCTGTATTGTTAAATAAGGCACACTTAAATTCAGACATTTCAATTTTTTACTGGTAAACAATCCACAAGGAGGTGAAGGAATCTAAATTTTTCTTCCCATATTGTAGTAATTACCACACGCCAAAGTGCACTTACATCATTGGGGCTAATTACAAATCGAATGAATGTAATGCAAGAGCAACAACACCACTTTATGCTGACCGAGTAATTTCACAACGGCACTTTCTTAACCGCAGAAATCAGCCAATAATACTTCACAGAGACATCCTTGTCCTACATGCAATATATTATGTGCTGCAGCTAATAAGGCCATTCCACCATCAAGATTTGCTTATTAAACAATTAATCTGTATTCCCTCTTAAGTGCACTCAGATAGAACGCTGCACAGGCGTGAGACATGAAAGATGGAGATGAAAGAGAAGAAGAGTTGAGAACAGCAGCGCAGAATTCAAGTGTAAGATGGGGGGCGGATTCTGGTCAATTTCTATTCACACGCTGCATACATGTAATCTAATACTATTTTTAGAAAACACTGTTCAAATGTTTACATGGAAAACGAAAGAATGCACATGTGTTTAGAGTCCTTAAGCGGCTACATCTGACACCAAACTTCAAGTCAAACACAATATATGCCGCTGACGAGCATGGATACAAACCAATAGATCAAACAAACTGCTCCATTATGCAGTATCCTTGACCCAGGGCACGTCAGCAACAGTAATTATCATGAGAAAGTGGCGTCAACAAACAGGGAAGGAAACATCCCTACAGGTTAGCGGCAGGTCTGCAGAAATTACCACTCTACTCCCCCTGCCATATAAACATTGCAATCTGTTGCCATTTTTGTAATGTCTATGTATCGAAATGCACAAGACAGCACCATCTTTGTATTTTTATACATGTATTTTTGTATTGAGCTACAACATAGCCTGAGAAGCTGGCCCTCAGTCAAAGGATCAGCTTTATCCCTGATCCATATCATCCATGCAAACAGTGCACTAATTAGCCATGCTAAGACAAATCGCACCATTTTTTCCCGGTTCACTGGCCACAGCACCTTCCGTAATCCTCCGTTATCACGCAGTTGGGGAGGATAGTGCCGCTAATAACACTGTGATATTAGCAACACTGATCTGCAAGTGATAGAGCCAGGCAGCGCTAGCCGTTAATTCTGTCTGCATGAGCCCCAGACCAGACTAATCCCCATTTTAATTATTTTTTTTTCTTTCTCGTTGCACCCCGCCCAACCCGTGTCAATGTTCTCTAATCAGACAATCTAATTAAAAAAAAACAGGAAGGGTGGAGAGCAGGCAGCCTTGGTGTCAAAAAAGACAGAAGGGTGCAATGTCAGTAGTAAATGAGCTGCACATGTTGGTAAAGGGGCAAAGCTGATAGCTTGTGCAACAAGGCACACAAGAATGAACTCCACGTTCGCCATATATATCTGTGTGCACCATGTGTCCACTCATTAATTTGGGTATTTAAATGTTAGTACCTATTAGCTCTGTAAGAAAGAATAACCTTTGAATGTGTGGTGACTGCAATTATTTGAAAACCAATGATGTATTAAAAGGGCAGTTACGTACATAGTCCTATCAGCAATTTGTAAAATTAGAGCTTTTCTGCCTGTCTCTCTGTCTTTCCTTCTGTTTCATTCTGTCTGTGTGGAGAAAGTGGGATTAAGAAAGATTGCAGTGCTGTGGGATCAATATGATGCTGACACCTCTCTGGCACTCTCAGAAAATCTCGACCAAGCAAAAAAAACACTTCGAAACAGGGTCTAATGGATCATATACCCACTATATCACTTTAGCTTCGACTTAACCCTTGAGGAAGGAACAGCACTGTCTGCAATGAGTAATAAGAGTCATAAAAAAAAAGAAGGGGCAGGGCTCAAAAGCAACTGTGGAGAAACTATTAACAATTAAACTTTTAACCAATAATGTGATGATTTATTACATTTTATTTCTGGATATTATGGTTGGTGGAACTGTGTTTATGAAAAACTGACAAGTTAAACTTTCATATTTTTGTTGACACAGAGTAACCATTAAAATTGCATTACCAGGTGCACAATCTTGTTCACATTTGATTAAAAATGCAATTTCTCAAGACTGCAACTGTTCCAGGCCACATATATAGCTAACCATTTTAATTTCTGCTATTATTCAAATTACAACAAAAACATTATAAATCAAAGCACTGACTTTTCTTCTATATATTTGACAGCGCACCTTAGGCTTTTTTCTCTATATGTTCGACACGTCTGTCACCTCTTGCCTCCCCACATTTATTGATGCAGTTTAGAAGAAGTTTTATGGAGGCACGCTGCCGTGCAGTCTGTAATTGCCGGTCAAGGCACGTTCACCAGAGTTCATAAAGGTTCCTCTGTAAATATATTCAGGTTGGCCTAGTGTCACCTCATACAAAAAGACAGCCTCTGTCTGATGAATGGGAAGAGGAGGGCTATTTCATTGCCACTCTCACACACAAACATTCACAGTAGCTCCAGATGAGAAGAGAATACATAGTGACTGTACAAACTCCCACATACACACTCACACAACCTGTCCTGCTGTCCCAAAGAAGATTAAGATATATTACACTCCAAACCAGTGAGCACGTCCTTGCTTTATTTCACCTTGCAGGCTTGCTCATTTTCCTCTTCTGATCCCTCTTTTCTTCTTTCATTACAAGCCACAACTGTGAGCTTTCCAACCCCAAAAGACAGGGATATTTTATGAATGACATGAACTTCAAATTGTGCAGAACAGGACTTTCACTGAGTGATGTGCCCTCAAAGAGGAGAATGTCTAAATCTATCTGTAAGTCTGCTGCATCCGTCATCTACATCTTTCCCGAGTCTATAGTGGGTCAGCTTATAAGGCACAAATTTCACATCTGATATAAGTGCAGGCTGTATTTCACAGCAAACAAGTCCTTTTTGAGTTATTTTGTTGTTGTTGTAGTTGCTGTTGTTGTTCTTGACAGTTTTGAGTTGATTGCACTGGTTTGAAATGTAGTTCCAACTGTTTCAGGGATTGAGCAAAAATGACCATTGTCTGCAAACAGGAGATCACTCCACTAGTATCAAAACAATGGTGCTTGATTCAACCAAAGCAGGCTGATTTGCATTGGAAAGAAGGGGAATTATCTGACGCACTTAGCTGATGCAGTCATTTAAAATTACTTGTCAAGAAGGCCAGTTTTTGAAAACACCGGCTATATATGTGGTCTGCATGTGTTTGTGTTCTTTGTTGTTATATTTGCATTTGTGAAAAAGGGAGGTTAGAGACAGAAAAGGAATGTGTTGTGGTTGAGCAGTGACCCAGATCAGACACTGACATCTCTGTCCACTCAGGGGATGCTCAGGGACAAGATGTTCTGCTGTTACTGCAGCATGGTCACAATGCAAACAAGAATTCACTTTAAAGGTACATTTTGTCAACTATTTATCTAAATATATTGTCTTCATCAAAACAACAAGCATCAATTCAATTATTAATCATTGTCATATCACAACAACTGCTTTGAAAGTATTTTATAAAATCATTGTTTTTCTATTCCACCGGCATGACTCAGTGGGAAGAGTGACCGTCTTGCAACCGGAAGGTTGCCGGTTCGATCCTCAGCCCGTCGTGCTCATGTCGAGGTGTCCCTGAGCAAGACACCGAACCCCTAATTGCTCCTGATGGGTCGTGGTTAGCGCCTTGCATGGCAGCTTCCGCCATCAGTGTGTGGCGGATGAATGTGGGTGAATGGGTGAATGTGACGTATCTTGTAAAGGGCTTTGGGTACCTTGCAGGTATAGTAAAGCGCGATATAAATACAGACCATTTACCATTTTACTGCCTGGTCTGTCCATTGACATTTAGCTTATGAAAAAAAAAATGTTGGAAATCTGTCTCTAAGTGGCCAATGAGCTGTTTCCAAGAAAGGGTCATTCCAACAACAAAACGGCTAATCCTCTGCTCAAGATTTTGATTCTAGCACAAAACATAAGTTTCAGACTGAATACCTACTACTACTACTTTTAAGTCCCGGTTGACCATGTTTATCAGGCACACATTATATTACACAATGAGACACAATAGTAGCCTAGCCGCGCTAGACAACCCACGGCAACAAATTTAATTCTCTGCCAGGGTGGGTCTAGTTACCCTCCATAAGGCTCGAGGCTGGATGCTCCTAAAACTGGCCGGACCAATCACCATGAAGTGTAGAGTCAGAAGGCGGGCGTAACGAAGTGACGGCAGAGGCGCGACGATTCTGACAGAAACAACCGGCGCACAATAAACAGTTATCTTTCGACTCGGCTTTGGCCACAGCCCTTAAAGATTTGAAGCTAAAATTTAACTTGAAAGATAAACAAAGGACGGCACTGAAGTGTTTCATTGAGAAGAAAGACGTATTTGGACTTATGCCGACGGGATATGGCAAATCCTTAATATACCAGTTGGCTCCGCGGCTCCGCTGGTTGGGAAGCTAATGGGACTTAGCCACAATCTGCCGGCGCTCTAGGAACTACGTCAGCCTATACATTGCGTTCATTGGTTGTATACCTACCCAATTGCTGCAGAGGGATTTGATAGACAACCTTTTAGCCCACCTCCCTCCCTGTCGAGCGTGCCTAGACCCTTGTGCCTTCAGAACATGGGTCTAGCACGGCTAGGCTAACACAATAGAATAATTTTGTATAAAAAGGGCTACTGCTATTTGTCCTCACTGCCCTGCTTTTACAATCTATCTCCTGTTCCAATGTAATCAGACATCTGAGAGCATTGTGCTTTTAGCCTCTCTTCTTGTTCCTTGGAACTTTTTTTTTTAGTTTTTCATAAATTGCCTTGATTAGATATGAAGGAGCGCATATCTAGTGCACTGCAACCACCAGGGTGGTCAAAGTACAAAAGTCTGGCAAAAATAATGATGCTTCATAAGCAAGGCAGGCTAAAACCATTTCCGCACAGCCAATGTCTCTCTTTTGATGACACCATAGCAAAAAGCCTCTGAAGACAGCCATCCATCTTGAGGCACTTGAGCTAGGAAGTGATTTAAAGGATCAAAGCAAGTTATGGGATGAAGCATCATTGGGGAAGCTGCAGAACAAACATGAGTCTATAACACATGTTTTTACAGAGCTGACAAATGGTGAAAGACACTAAAAACAATAAACTAAGTGCCATTTTGATTGTTTTTTTTTTTTTTTGATTGCTGGACTTGCTGTCTTAATATAATTCAACGGAATAATTTGCAACGGAACAGGAAGACAGAAAAAGCATAAACAGATGTGTGGAGATGACAGAAAAAGAGACTGACAGGCAAAGTACTGATACAAAGATTAATCACAAATTAATTAATCGTAAATACACTACTGATATATCAATGACTTCAGTGTTCAAGTTCTCTCTTGAAAATATGATGAAAAGAAAGCTGTTTTTTTCTTGTAAATATTTTAAAATATCAATACTATAAAATATAATGTCAGTAAAGCCTTTTTATTAGCAAGTCTAGGGTGCCATTGTACATACTTTAAAATATGCCCCCGTGCACAAATCATAGGCGATTTCTCCATCTGTAGGGCTGTTAGAAGTGACAGATTGGATCTCAATGGTGCACTTTTTTGTAAAAAAAAACAACTAAAAAGACACCCAGTCAGGGCGCAGAGATCTGGCCCATTACCTCCAACCTCCGAGTGTTCTCTGATCATCACAGGGTCTGGGGCTGAGGTAACACATGGCTAGACATGCTTACACAGACACATTGCTAGCCAGGCTGCTTGCCTCAGGGGAGCTAGTTTATAGGTTAGACTAAATATTGCTTAGTAAATTGCTGCACCTGCTGTTTTTCAAGACAACTCAGATAATTAATGACAATTAATGGCAAACAATCATCAAACATAGAATGCTTCCCCGTTTTCAGTGATGAAATTTCAACAATACAACTGGAATAAGCCTTACCTTGAAGAAAAAAAAAAAAAAACACCTTCATGCTGGCAAGCTTGGAAGCATGATAGTAAACACGGACGAGCATTGGCCCATTTTTGTCAGCCTTGCTCTCTGCACTCTAAAATCCCCTCATCTCTCCAGCTCTTAGCCTGAGCAATGTGACAGATTGAGTAACACAGTGTAGAGTGTTGGGGTGAGCCAATCTGCAGCATGTCACCAGGTGTTGGAGATAATGTTCCGCTGGAGAATTTCTTGGCGGGTGGTGCAAAGTTCATCATAAATGCTGTTTTGATCGATGGCAAGTTGCAGACTGAGTCCTCAACCGAGTGCTGCTGTTAATAAATCCTGAATCACACAAACAGACTTTCAGGGTCCATAGTGGAGCAACCAGTAACAAAAGCTGTTGAACCACTAGTCAAGCAAGGGCATAAGAAACTGTTATTTTGAATCCAAGAATGCAACAAAAAAAATGTAAAAAGGGAGTTTTCGAAGGGGTGCTGATGAAGCACACTGAGCTTAGGCCTAGATTTTTACCAAAATCCATATAAAACCCAACTCAACAGCAATAACACCACATAGCAAAGATCTTATATTGTGTCCCGTTTAGCAAATTAATAAAAATGTCACGTGTAAACTTTTTCTATCACTTCTAACTTTGTCTCTGTACAATTATTTGACATACAAATATTATCAGATTCACATGCCCACTTCTTGTTTTGAACTGATTGTATGATGGATTTGTCAGATGATGTTGATGCAGGTTTAAAAACTGGAATTTAGCAGTGGAGAGCTGCAGTTTTAGCTATGAATTCACTGCTGTTTAACATGTAGTCATAATGGGCTGTGCTTCAGTCCATATTTAAAACTTGCTTTGTTGTCTGACAACAGAAAGAGAAAAGCATGTAAAAAAAAAAAAAAACTGAACAGCTGTATTGGTAATTTAGTATTAAAATTAAGTAAAGGTGAGTACAGCGAGCAGGAGAGACACAGACAGAAGTAAACACTGTCTGCGTTTAGGTGGCACTGAAGCACCGCTGGCAGCATCAAAGCACATTAACCCACAGACAGTTATTTTTAATTGGTTTTAATTGCTCTTTAAAGTGTCCACTATCTCTAAATGTCTCTCAGCTTTACATTTTTCAAACAGTTCTGTCCTGTGGGCTTACAATCAAAGCTAGTGTTAATGTTACCATACTAGCAACAAAAGGCACTAACACCAGGGACTTTTGAATTTTGATTGTTGTAATGGCATTGCCATCAAAATTGAAAATGATCTCCAAGGTCTTCAGTTTGTCAGATGCTGGGGGTGCATTAAAACTATGTTTACTCGTGCAGCCAACAGCAGAACATTTGGTATGCTTCACTTGTGGCTGAGACATGTTAGAGTTAGCAGAAACATTTCTAGAAAGTAGATAAACATTGTACAGAGTGAGACAGTTGTTCATTCTGAATGGCTCACTTGGCAAGCGATGGGCTGTGAGTAAACAGAATTACACAAAGTTTGAGCTAGGTGACTGTTAGTTTGTGGTGGTACACAGCACACTGGTCAAATTATTACCAATTTGAAATGATTAAAGGCTATCTATTCATGACGGCTCTTGAGTAATGGCAAAAGTAAACACATTCATGTCTCAATAGCTTTTATCTTAAGCCTCCAAGTATACAACAACCACAATGCACGATAAAATAGATTTTTACCATATGGAACCTGTAATTACTAAATATATAAATCTGGAAATACATCATGGTGACATGGATTATTGTCCTCCAAAACTATCATTATAAGCCCGTTCTGAAAGCCAAAAATACTAAAAGTTATGTTTACTCATAAAGCTAAGAAAAAACAGACACATATCTGAAAAGCTGGGTGGAAAGGTTAAAAGGTTGATGTTTCTAGTCTGTGGAAGTTGACAGAGAAAGAAAGTACAGGTATACACAGAAAGAGGCAGATCTAAATGTGGGGCTGGTAGATGTGGTACATATAACCCCCTCACAGTACGGTCTAGGGGCTCTTTATTTATTGTCTTTGATATGATGATTCTTGACATGCGTCGGGGGCTTCATTACCATCCCTTATATCTGCTGTGAGACATTTCATCTCAGCCAGTGTTTATCTCCACATGAGCTTTTTCTATTGTAAAGTTTAGAGAAGTATAGTTTTGGGCTTTTAGCTATGCACAGTATGCTCTTTGCAAAAGATATGGAAAGTTAGGAGAATGCACAAGACAACAGTAACTTGTGTTTGGGAACGCACAAATCAAGAGAAAATCATGCACTGCATGAAATTTAGAGCTGTGTCTAAAACTCTCAAATCTGAAAAAAAAAAAAAAAAATTGCTGAATGCATTGCAGGTTATGCATTATCCTGAGTCTATATGGATGAGCACTTACAATAAATACTGAGTGAACATATATAGAATTGGGAAAATTTTTAATTCAACTAGACCGAAATCACAACATATGTAATCCCAAGACACTTTCCATAATAAGATCAAGAATATTATATGATACTGCATAAGAAAAGACAACAATTTTGCAATGAGCAAGCACTTGGTGACGGTGGAAAGGAAGATATTAGACATTCTTAGACAATCAGATCAAATTATCCACTCAGATACTTTATGATACCCATATAGCAGGGGGAGAGAGACAGACTAAGGAAGACACGGCAAGACAGTGAAAGAAATGCCAGAGTGACGTGACCAGACTAGTGATGTTGTGGGGAATTACAAGTAAAGCTCCAAAGCAAAATGTTGTTTTTTTCCCTAACAATATCTGTTGTCAAAAAGAGCCCACAGCATAAGAAATGGCTAAAAAATGCATTCAGCATTCCCACTGAGAATATATACCAACTCAACCATCTCCCAGTATTAATTTAAAACACATCGATGCAAAATGCCCCTGTATATGCTGCCAAAAAGCTGTTTTCACATACAGAAAATAGCTGCCTTTGCACCAGATCATACAGCAAATTACGTTTTTCAAGCAAGGACTTTTGAGGATCACAAGCGGACAACTACCTATTCTTGAGCTGCTAGGCAAACAATGATCACAGGATATACTGCACATTCACTCACTTCCATACACACTCTTACTGTGACCATTTCATAACAGGAAAGTCTGTGAGGGAGTGTGAGGGGACGTATATGTTACCCCCATTGTGAACAGCAGTCTCCATGCACACATCTAGCTGTATGCACACAAACCAGGAAAATGACTGTCTAAGCCAAATTATAACTGAATTTTCAGTGCAGTAAATCAGAACTTAAATCTCATGAGTCCAGACATTGAAAAACTTTCCCGATGTCTTTTGAAAACAAAAAAAACCAAAACAAAAGCTGAGACATTTATCTCCACAAAAAAGAAACATACTCATTGCTGTAACTCCCACTGGAAACTAAAGAAAACAGCCCCTGGACTTAAAAGGCTTTTCCGAAGACCATTCACTCACTCTCAGGTGAGTCAACCTAACAGCCAATCAATATATATCCAGTGTTCTGCACTCTTCTCTAAAAACTCTTTATCTCTCTCTGCCTCATTCGTACACACACAGATGTGTTCCCTCCCTCGGTTGGGACAAGTTGACACATATCAGCACCGCAGGGATAATCTATACGCTCACTAAATGTCAGTGTCTCAGGTCCGTTGGGTATAGGGTTAAAAGGGGAGGGGATGGGAGGCTACCTAGAGGGATCGTAACTCCTTGGGCTCTCAGATCTCCTAACAGAAAGAAACAGGTTGCATTTACCCAGGGAGCTGTGTGATTTCAGAGATGGATACATGAAAAAGAGAGAAAAAAAAAAACTATCTTGGGAAATAGAGTTTGCAAAACTCACTAGGATAGAAAACGCAGATTTAAGTTCTGTTTGGAAACACATCCTGTAAAATGGTGCAATCATTTAAATGTGATGTGGCACTATTTCCAACACAATGGCTTTTTTTTTTTTTTTTGTACAGCCAAGGGAATAACGTCAATATTCAGACTGCTTTCAAATGAAGATTCAGACACTTCATACTCTATTTACAGTATCCAAGGTGCTGCGGGAGTTGATTTCAACATCTCAAGGGAGCACTGCTCATAGATGAAAATGTATTATAGTGCTTTGGAAAACAATTGAGCACCCAAGAAAATTACAAGTCAAATAGCTTTGAGTTCCACTTAGTAGCAAGCGGGCGAATGAGGATTTGGCAATTGGTGAGCGTCAGGCGTTATTTACATTGCCTCAAAGTGGATGGTGATGGGGAAGAAAATCAATGTGAATGCAAACAGTGTAATGGTAGAGTAATGTGTTCCCCCAGGCAAGCAAAATCAAGGAAGTCTTGTCAGGCTACTGCCGAGTGAAGGCGGAATTCACTTGCCATTTTCACCAGCCCTTCCCACTGCCACATTCAATCCACATACACATCTCAACTTCTGAAGTCAGTCTTCAGGATTGTCTTTTCCCGCTGCCTTTCCATAATGCTAACTCTGCAGGGCCGCCAATCAAAGCTTTGGATAGTACAGTGAATTAGATTGTAGGTGAGCAAGATCAGATTCACATATTCAAAGGTCATGATTGATGGTGTTTATTCTGGCTCATTCTCACGTTTTAAAAGCACATACAGAATCACATAAACACAGAAAAGGAATAGGGACCATACAAACTTGAACTGTTTTCAGTAGAGCTGGACGGGTTTAATTATAGCAGCCTGTGCGTCCTGCCCGGACACCCAACACTGGCGAGAATATATGAGTCAATAATCCGGAGAACATCAAGCCCTCATCGGTGCTTTATTCTGTTATTATTATCATCATCATTTTTATTTTCAATTAAAACCTGTCAACCTGTCTGTTAGGCATCAATCAATGCAGATCTTACAACTCCTGTATTTTGAAATTATCCAAAGTAGAATGCACATACCATAATCACTAAATAGAAGTGAAATCACACAATTATTCTTGCTGTTTGGTCAGAACATTAGGACAAATCTGTTCTTGTGTTTTAATTTTAGATGAGAGATATGAGCCTTAAGAGTAATGAAAAAGGAGCTAAGGTGAGAATAAAGGGGGAAAATAAGAAGGCAAGAGAAAATAATGTAGTACTCTGCCTTGTACAGCCAGCTTAATAAGAAATGGCTTTAATCCAAAGCTGGATTGGTGATGGTTAAACCTGGGTTTGCAGACACAGCCTTTTAATCTTAACCATAGTGTATACCTGCACAAACAAAAGCCATGGTGAGAAAAATAGAGTGTGCATACAACCATTAACTTTCACTTGAGTAGAGGGTTCACTGATCTATTCACTGACAGGATGCACGCTTTAGGTCAGCACCATCATACCGCTCAACCTGACCTCTCTAATTGGCCACCAGCTGGGAAGTTGTAATTCCTCAACCCATCTCTACACTCTATGTCCATCCTCTCCTCTAAAAGTCCTGCCCTCCTCTCCACAACTTTCCACTTCTGTCTGCTCATTCTCACTGTTTGACCCCATCATACCCTTTGTGCATCCTTACTGCGCTCTGCTCACTCTCTAAAAATTATAGACCACCCTGCTACTTGGACCACATTAGAGCTAAGGACTATTGTGTGGAGAATGGGCTGGTGAGTTTTATATTTTGGGACAAGAAAGCCAACTCTTTGAAGTCAGTGGTATGTAGGCAAAACTCAAGCCAGCATGGCTAGAAAATACTTAAACAATAGAGGCAAGCCAGCATGTCTGCCACCATGTCCTCTGTCCCCTGTGCTGCTTTTGCCTTGCAATGTGCATGATCAAACTGTGACTTGCACCATGCATCGCTTGCCAATAGTGCTTCTTCCTCCTTTTTAGTCACTTACTTCCCACAGTTTTCCCTTGTTCTTTAAGACAGTGCAGCCATTGCCGCAGGTGCACTACCACAGGCGCCCCCAGCACAATCATGACAAGATGACATACTCAGTAGAGATTTGGACACTCCACATGACAACAGAGTTCAAATCAAAGTCTGAGACACAAGCTGATGACATCGTAAAAAAGTGCGAAAAAAAAAAAAGCATTGTCAGGCTGCTGTCTGTGGAGTCTGGGAAGCGATCAACTCTCCATTGCCCAACCACAGATTCAAAGAGACTTTAATATCAGACTACAAGGCAGAATTCTCAGTTTTAAGACCGCTCAGAGTCAATCAAGTTCTTTTTGGGAAGTGTTTTTGCTTAACTACAGAGTGAATGAGTGAAACTGACATGAAGTTTCCAGGGGCCATCTCACTAGAAGATGACTTCTCATATATTCTTTCAGAACCTGTTTCCTTTATCAGCAGTCCCCTATCCCTCTGTCTTTCTCTCTAAGTCTGTGTCTCAAGTGTTTAACAGCATAGCCAGTGCTACCCCTTGTCCCTTCCTGCCCAACTGCCTGTGGCTGCAACTTCAAACTGTCCTCTGTCTTCCCTTGTTTATCTGAACTGCCTGTCTCCTACATGGTCCTGAAACTAAACCTACATTTCACCCAAGACAAAGGTAGCACATTTTTCCCGATGTATAAATAGTGAATTTATCCACCTGTGTTCGACTCATGTATATTTTTCATGCTAATATTAGCCTTGTGCGCCAAGTGACTGAGGAAGGGATAAAGAGGCAGACAGAGTGTGAAAGAGTACATCTGTTTGCTCAAGTTCTTTGAGCGCCAGTACAAATATATAGAAGTGTGGATGAAAGTGTGAAGACTTATGTCCATTTGTGCCCATATGGGCTCTACTGTGTTTGTGTGAGTATGGGTGAAAAACACTATACGGCTGGTGGTGGTAATCGAGCTCACTAATTACTTCCTGAGCTGAGAGAGTTGTCAGAGAGAGGAGGAGCTGCCACAGATGGTGAGAGACCCACACTGACGCCAGGATATCCTACCTCTTCATCATTAGAGCTGAGCATGTGTGTTTGTGTGAGACTGAGTGAGAGAATGAGTGAGAGTGTGTGACCAAGACTGAGCGTTTCAAAATTACACTTTAAACCACAGACCACACGATACACCTTAACAGAGTTCGTAAAATGAAAGCTAGGAGCTGTCTGTCATATAAATGACTGTTATCTTTTTATTTCATTTTGAAGATACCACTTGTAACACTTCTAAGACAGCTATGATCCACCTTCACAGGATCTACGTTAACAACCCACCCACTGACAATCTCACTTCACTTAGCTCAGTCCTTCTCCTAAAAAAGCGTAGGTTCGCAGGTCATGAAAATCTGGTCTCCCTTTCCTTTCACGCGCCCTTACTCAGCTCTCACCAGACAAAAAAAAAAAAAAGCAAGTAAACTACTCACCATTGTGAAGAACCATCAGTGCCGCTGACCTCCAGAAGGTCATAATCGTCCTCCAGCTGAAAGTCGGAGAAAACCAGGGCAATGGTGTCTCCTGGTTCGGCCAACACAGTCCAGGTACAGTCAGCGTTGTTGTTATAGTCAGCTGGTAATTCGGAGTGGTGATCACTCCACTCTGGCCCGCAGTGTCCCTCCACACCATCATCCGCTGTAGGAAGAGCAGTAAAAAGACAGATGTGAAATGCTTAATAAAAGCAGATTTTTTTTTGTATATATAATAACCACAAATTATTGAATATGTACAGATGAATGTAAACAGTAAAGGAGCAATAATTGTAAAAGGTTAATAAACACAAAGTGCAGCTTAACAGCAGTTAAAGGTCAATTTGAAACAATGAAGCTGTGGAAGTCAAATTCGAGCAAGCTAATGTAGGCGTATTCGAATGTACCATACTGGGACAAATACAAGATGAGATTACACGAAACAATGCAATACTACATTTTGAACTCTGCATCTTCTAAATGACCTTTTGACACTCGACTGTTGTCTTGTCCATTTCTGGTTGGGTAAAGATGCTTTCCATTTATTAGGAAAATAGCATATATTACATATATTTATACACTATATATCAGGTAAGAACACATGGCACAAACCAGGAAACCACTCACTTTAATAAGAATATGAAACACTCAACTGGTCAAGAGAACTCCAGCACACATAATACACATGTACAGATATAAAACTGCTGGAAAAGACTTATAATACATTATTTTCTTCGAGTAAAAGCTCACTCTGTCAGACAAGACAGAACATTCTAAATTGAAAGAGAGCGTTCTGACATTTTTCTGACATCAGACTCATATTTGAATTTAGACTATTGGAATTATAAAATTATGAAAGCTAGTATGCAATAGTGAGTCCAGAGTTCAGGCTGTTTGTTTATGCCATCAAGCATGAGATTTGCATAAAGCCAGCCTAGTAGCTAGATTGGTATGCCCTTAAAGAAAGAACGAGCAGCTTCTTTGCAGTCAATCACTATTCGATCATTAGGTCCTGCTGAGGCTACATCCCTATAATAAAAGATCTTAGGTTACCAGAGTTACCTTGCTTTGCTTTGTCAGCCAAGGTGCTAAAACTTTTAAACTGAGTATGAGAAGAGCTGTGAGAATTAGCATTATTTTATTTATTTATTTTGTGGAACATTAAAGCATGTAAACACATTCTTAGTGGACCCCAAAAGAAAAATGATAAAATTTGTAAATGGCTATAACATCATAACTCTTAGAAGTTACAAAGAAAAAAGTACAAACAGGATCAGATAGTATCCGTCAAGTGTGACAACTCACAGGAAACATGACAGACTGAGCCACTCATTTATGCCAGAGGACTAACATCATGTTAGAAACAAAACAAAAAAACAACACATCCTTCTTAAAGTTATAAGGATAAAAGCATAAATGTCTCTCAAGTTGACAATTTGGAGAAAACATGACAATGCAGTTCTGCATTCATGCCAAAGGGCTTGTTTGACTGTTTGCCTCAAGTCTTTGTCCACTTTGATTAAGAGTATCAAGATGTTAGTCTGTTTGCATAATTAAAGGCTGTGAATTAATCGGTGTGCCCGTGTCCCACTTTATCCCCTGGGACTTCCAGTATATGTCATACAGGCTTTAATTATTGGAAATGTTGTGGGTGAAGTTTTGCACGCAATCTAGTGTGCAATTTTAAAATATATATATATATATATATATATATATATATATATATATATATATAGTATATATATATATATAAAAGAAAAAGTATTTTATTTATTTATTCTGCCCACACATTATCTTTTTGCCACAAGCCAAATTGCATATTTTCAAATTCAGGAGCATGACAATGTGCAATGAGTTACAGCATATTGTTCCTTTGTCTGCAATTTTTGCCATAGGCCAAAGAGGACAGCAGTCATAGAATTTCAAAACTGCCCTACGGGGCTTTTACAGTCAGCAGGAAGCAGGGGTAAGGTGCATGATGCAACATAATGCAATGTGGAGGGAAGTGATTAAATTCTGATTAATTCAGATTTGTGTTAATCAAAGCAACCGTTCCCTCCTCAAGATTGCTTTAGGAGACCATTAAAGAATAAAGCCTGCATTTAATGTGTTGCCAAGATAATTTCCTGCCTGCCTTGTGATATGTTCATTAGAGCGTTGAACAATACAGTATTGGTATCTTGATTGCAAATACAGATGTATAAACCAGTATAATGTTTAGATCACTACTGTACACTATTTAAACAACACTTCCACATTATTAGTTTATGTGAAGGTGTATGTGTCTCTGTGAGTGCATATCTGCATCAAGGTGGGACTCATTATAGGAAGCGGCCGCCTAGTTGTATGTGGTGTTTTTTTTTTGTTTTTTTTTAAGACAGGAGGAGGAGCTCAGAAGAGTTGGGCCCTGTCTATCATCCATCGTACCTGTCACCACAGCAACCCCCTAAGGAGGGCAAGGGAGTGTATGGACGAGCGGAACCTGTGAGGTGTGAACTTCAATAGGAGGGAAACCACGACAGAAGGTGAGAAGGAGGAGATGAGGAGGATGACAGGTGACATGTGAGTGTGGGTGAGAAAAAAGTACGGAGGGAGGGTGGGACAATGAAGAAAGAGAGAGATGGCGGGAGGGTGACAGGTGATTGTTGCAGTGGAGTGACAGGAAGTAGAATGCAGACAGAAAAAAACAATGAGGGAGTGCATGATATTCCACATAAGGCTGTTTCTTCACACTTGAAGGGTTGTCTCCGACTCCAAACTCTCCCTTTCACCTTGACTCTCTTCATCATTCCCTGCATTTGTGGCTGCCACTGGCCAAACGCAAGAGCTGTACAACAATGGCCCACTCATATACTATGGCCTAAATGATATGAGAAAAAAATGCTTTAAAACACTTCAATTCGTGAGATGTGCAGAAAAGTATTACATTTTTTCCTCAGTCAATTGTAAATGTCAAACTGCTTCCCATGGCTGAGCAGTACATATTTTCAGGCTGTCACTTACAATATCATGGTTTTCCATAAAGTGTAAAGAGCAGCTTCAATTCCTCTGAGTGTCATGGCAACCAAGACATGAGAATACGTAGGCAATGCACACAAAGCACAATGATACCAACACTTAATATGCATTCAAGCATGTGCACACACCTAAGACAAATAGTTTGATATGCAGCAACAAAAGGTGGTGGAACTTAGCGTGAGCAAATAAAGAGTGGCAGTGCAGGAAAGTCCAGAAATGGACTCGACAGCAGTTAAGTGCTAAAATGTCTTTTTAGAAGATGAGTAGAGTATTTTTTTTTATTACAGCTTAGAAAACAAATTGATGAGCACAAGACAGGAAATGTAAAACAGTATCTGTGTCATCAATCGCTGCCTATCATCTTTGGCACAACAGTATTGGCACATTGGCAGTGTCCAGAGTCCAGAATGGTGACCGTGCCAAAACATTGTCCCTACTCTCAAAGTACAATGTGAACTCTGCTCTTGCACATATGGGGAGTCTCTATAATTGGAGTGACATTAACAATACACTTATGCATTATGAAGGAGCACTCAGGTGTACACGCTGACTTTAATGTGGTCGGAGACCTCAATTAATCACAGGGGAAATTGCCAGTTTCTAAAACTTGTTGGCGTGTAATTTGTGCTGAAAAGGTGGCATAATCACATCCTTGAGTGCTGGAGCAGTTTTTTTTTCCAGAACAAAGCCTGGGTGGGCAAGAGGGAGGACAAAGAAAGAACTGATTCCAGACAGAAATTACTAGTGAATTAGCCAAAGGGAAGGAAGAAGACAGAGTTATTGACAGTTTCTTAAACAAGAAATTACAAAGAATGGATTACTAAATGAACACGATAATTTCCCATCTAAATGTGGAACATAGGCATGTGCCCGCATGTGACTGGGTGGGTGGAGACTATGCTGGCGCATGGTGCCCAGCCATGTGTGCTCCTATGTGGGCTTCCTGACTCCCGGCCTGGCTGCAGATGGCACAGTGTCTCAGTGGTCTGCTCAGCAGGCACACTGACACAAACCATTGGCCACATGGATACGCAGGCACACTCACTCACACATACATACGTGGACAAGTGCCTGCATGTCAATTATATAAGTAATTACATTTTGTCCGAAGAGATAGCCTATAAAACTGTATGCACTAGCATCACTTTTGCCTACAGTGAACTATTTTCAAGAACTGTGTCATGTCGGGTCAGACAGCACACACTGGCAGGTGTCACTGCCGCAGGGGTGCTTGCTAGCTCTGAGGGAAGGACAACTGGCACAAGCACCTGACTGGGAGCTAACACATGAGGTCCTGCCATGGTAAATAAGATATCAGTAGAACCACAGAAAACCTTGTCAGGTCATGTGGAGGCATGTGTAGATGTATGGGAGTGTGTGTGTGGGCTGGAGAATGGGTATTATCAACTAGTGAATAAAAGAATGTACAACTAAGGCTGACTGCTCTTCATTTCAAAAGCAAGGTCAGTATGTGAATGGTTTTCAGAGTGCTAAGAGATGAAATACCTTACTGACTTCTATGTTTCAGTTGTGCCTGTCACATTTTCAAACTCGGTCCATCTCTCCCGGTGTCAGTTGCAATTACCAAGACAATTTTTATGCGCAATTTTTCCAAATACTCGTCAAAATAAATTTGATTATCAGTGGCATAACTCTGAGCTGGCTGTCAACCATTTGCGATCCAAATTCTTCCTTCAAAGCCACTCAAATTAGATGCGATTAAAATATTTACTTTGTGGACCAAAAATATTTCACGATTGAAGCCCTGTTATGACAGACAGCTTTCCACTGTCCCTCCTGCATACCTCTGCAATAGGGAAGGGGAAAATCCCAGGCAGCAGTACCAGCTGATGTGGCAAGGCAGGACAGGGTGGTGTGACCCTCCAGCACGTAGCCTGGGCTGCAGCTGTAGCGGATTTTGTCTCCGATATTGAAAGTGGACCCCTGCTGGTGGCCATTGAGTAGCTGTCCAGGATTACCACAAGTGTAGCTGGGCAGAGCTGGAGAGAGAGAGAGGAAGAAATGGACAGTTAATAAGGCAGTTTCTGGTAAAGTCTGTGGCAATGTGTCATTGTAGTGTTGCAAAGAGCCAGAAAACAAGGAAACAGTACAGAAGAGTCTGACAGCAACATCGACAGTCATCTGCTCATGACAACATTTGAGACCTAAGGAATGATTTCTTTCAAAAAATACACAGATAAAATCTTATCTTCCTCAATGCAGATATTTTGGTGTCGAAGCAGAGCTGCTGATAAAGTGCCACAATCCATACCATAGTCAATAAGACTTACCACAATAAACTGTGATAAATGCTTCAGATTACCCATCAGATTAGTCACGCAGTCACTCGTGGATGCCATGTTGACCATCGCTGCTTGTGCAATCACGCACATGAATGCAAATAAGTGAGATCACTATTGACAGAACCTTGTCTAATTGTGTGTTATGCAAACCACGTTCAAAGGAAGTCCAGCCAATGTCTTGTGCCTGAATCCTCTTGTTTCATTAATTTTATTCCAGAAAAAGACATGCAATGGCAGCTACATATATTTGAGAAGCTAAGCCTATTGGCTAAAATTATATTGTATGTATAGTGGGAGATGATTTTGTCCTTGTTCCATTTCAGATAGTAAATCCTCAGAGTAGGAGTAAAAGGGCAATGACCAAACATGGATCTCTATTGCTCTCGCTCTCTCTTTCTCACACACACACACACACACACACACACACACACACACACACACACACACACACACACACACTCTGTCATCCAGCTCACAGTCCCCATCACACACTCCCACACAGCGAGGGACCTGGCCAGAGCATGTGCTGGACTTTGGATGAAACTCAGTGCCTCCACAGGGGCTGGGCTGAACTCCGGTGAGGACAGAATGGCTCCTACACAGCAACACAGCTCACTGGCACCTCACCATCACATTCAATGCACACTCACATTACTACCCTACCGGATGTCTCAAATGCATAGGAAAATATTTCAAAAGTAGGCAGCTTATTTCCATGAGCTTATCAAGAAATGAAATCCCCAATTTCTTCGCCTAAACAATGATAAGTAACACGGGAATACCGGCCTGTTTAGATGCTTGACACTGTCTTTTTCTAGAGAGAAATACAACACAATGATCTTTTGTTACTGCCGCGTCACACAAACACTGCTTTATTGCAGGGTTCATTTAAAGCCTAAAAAACACATTTTTATCTGTTTTCATCTTTTCTCCTTCCTTGCCAAGCTAAAACCTCCTTATAGCAAGGTCTAACAAGGACAGATCGATCATTTTATCCAACAGTGCGTTCCACAGAGCTTGAGCTGTGGAATTAAATGGCTTGTAAATAAATGGGCTGCAAACAGTTTATGTCCAGTCTACCCATGAGACAACAGCCATGACCTTTATGTGCTTGGTTTGAAATGTGTGTGCATCTGTATACTCGCAAACGTAAGCACAGCTGTGAGAGAAAGTGTCATTACCTCAGCTGGATATGAATTGACTCCTTGTGCTAAAATTTGCAGTTTATATCCATGGATGGGGTGGTGAAAAGTCTGCAGTTGACAGAGACTGCCAAAGTAAAGGCAACGTACTGCATTGTCAACAATACACAATGTCTGTCCTCATATTTCGAGAAAGGCATTGTCGAGTGACACAACAATGTCAGTCAGACTAAAGTTTGTATTATCTAGTAGCAGACAAGTAAATACAAGTATTACCGTGTACATTTGTGTGTAGAGCAATTTTAGGAATGCAAGGGACGAGACCTGTAAAATTCTTCCCAGCTGCAGCCTACATTCATTTATATCTACATTTAAATTAAGTTTTGATTAAAATATGTCAGAAACATGCTAATTGGCTACCCTGGTTCATCGCTCGTTTGTTTTACTTAGATTTCTAGTCTATTAATATACGAGCTCAATGCAGGTTCAGTCCAGACATTCTGTATCGGCACTGTTGGCCAACAGCAAAACATATCAGTCGAATCCTTGTTGTCATCCACAGCATTTCCCTATTTTTTGAAAGTGGCTCTTAAAGGGTAAAATCAGAGTGACTCATTTAGGGCAGAAGACTGCAGCTGCATGTTGCACTTCTAGCTACATCCCAATCAGTGATTTCACAGCAGGTGTTTTCCATCATCTGTTGAAAACAGAACACCTGCTCACACACCAAGGATGCCCTAAATGACTCAGTGCTGATTTACTTTTTAAAGTACCTGGTTTGTACTTGGGTACTCTCTCTCTGGCCTAATCTGGTCCTATAATGATAGAATGACTTGTCACTTTCAGGCTCCACTGTGCCACAGCCTTTATTTTGACCAGCCAAGGCTACCTTATTCCAGCTTCCCTTCCATCACTACCATATTTGCATATGCACAAGGACTCTGTCTGATTAGCATATTGGCTGCTGGGACTGAGGCTTCGGTGTTGCAGGATGAACACAGGGGGCCCTGTTGCCAAGCAGGTAACTGCACCATCCCTGTGGTTCTGGCCATGTAAGGCTGGATCAGCATCGTTCTTGTGTCATAAAAGTTTGAGTCTCAGAAATATACTGAGGAGGGAGGAGAGTCTGTTTGGATGAAATGGAAGGATAGTGGGGTCGAATGAGGTATAGGCAGAGAGAACTTTCTCACAGCAGACATTCTGACTTGTCAAAGACAAGTGTAACTAACAACATTAAGACTGGCTGCATTCCACTTAGATGTGCCAGTGCCAGAGCCTTGATATTGTACATGCTGGCTTTGTGGCATGGATTACTGGCACGCCGAAATGGAAAGGAGCCATCATTAATGGTATTAGTTACACCTGTGCTTTTCCTGCTAGGAGACGTCATAATGTCTGTGAGAATAGTCTATCTTTGGATTGGGAAGAAAATGGAAGGTGATGAAGACAAGTGTGAGAAAGTGAAGGTGTAACCACCGACTGAGAATGACAGAGTGTGTATATGTGTAGTTGTGTGAAATACTGAAAAAGAGAGATGAACAGGATGACTGACTTCATTGCATTAAAACTGATTGAGGGCACAGCACTGTCAGAGTGGAGATGTTCAAGTATGGCCATGTGAGCACTGTATATGTGTGTGAGTGTAAATGTGTATGTGCGTGCATGTATGTAATATTCCCATCACACTCTCCATTTCAGGTTATTAATTTGGGCAACAAATTAAGTCTAATAGTGCCATTACTCGTGAAATCCCCAGAACAGGTTAAGCCTGGAGCATAGAAGTGGCAAATACATTTTTAACTTGCCTGCAAATTGTCAGTGTTCTCTTTATTCTCACAATGTGAATGCAACTGCCATTAATAAACATTAAGGTTAAAAAACATTGACAGTATTTGGCTTGCACAAAAGCAGCCACTGTGCATAGCATAAAAATGAAATTGTTTTTTCTCCCAGATTTGATCAACATGATTATTTTCCCTTTAGAATTTTGCAGCAAGAAAAACACAATTCGTGGTTAGGTGATGTCTCATTTTCCATATAACAAAGCCGGAGAACCTTGCTGAGTGTTTACACTGTATAGCCAAATTCAGGAAAGCAAGACAGTAGCATAAAAACAACTCGTCTTTTAAAGTTATTCATCACAGTCTATTCTATTTATTCCTCTAGGCTAAATCCTAAACATAGAGAGAAGGGAACTGGGAGATGCAGCGAGACAAACAATAAAATTTAAAAAAAAAACACAACAGAGCTTGAGAAAAATAATGAGGTAAACATTTTAAATTTGTGGAGATTGCTTCACATTAATCTCCATTAACGTCCTTCCCAACACCTGCATTCATACATCAGAATTACTTCCCATAACTTCTTGAAGCTTTACAGCCTTCATGAGGTAACTAAGCAGGACGTAGTGGCTTCTGATTCAAACATTAATAGTGGGTTCCTTTTAGGGAGTCTGGCTTCTGTCATCATGTGGACTAGTGCTTCCCAACCCCCCACGTCCAACCCAACAACAGCCGCCCTTAGGTGTTCTTCGTGGCAGGTCCATAAGTCACTGGGATGGGAGACTGTGACATCGTCCGTCCCTGGGGTCCGGATGCTTTAAGCACTTCCACTGCTGAAACGGCAAACGATGCTCCTCGTCCATCAATGCAGCTCCCTCTACAACACGCATTGGCTAGTAGTGGAAGTATATGACTACACTAAAGTGCCAACAAGTCATGTGCACGCTCGCACACACACATATATACGCAATGAGAGCAAGGTGTCCTGCCATCCATCACACCATCCGTCCCTTACATCATCTGCTTACAATATTTTATTCCTTCCTTTTTTTTCCTCATCCCCTCTCATTCCTGGTGTCTAGGACAAAGGACAGTGAAGAAGGAGATGCTATGAAACTTGTCTCCTGTGAGGTGACCTTTGACCTCAAAAAGACTGATGCTCTCTCTTCCTGGGTGTCTTTGGGCCTGGACCTCAATTTGTCATCCTCTCTTCCTTCATAAAACGGGAACAGTTACTTAGCATTGCACACCGTGGAACATGTTTGTCATAAAATAATTCTTAAAAAAAAAAAAAAAAAAGCCTTGGTGAGAGGGCTCACATGGGAAAATTCCTGAACCATAATCACATGATACAATGTTGTTTATAAAATACGTAATGTAAATTCATTCAAATCAAAAAGTAATTTCCAAAAGCATTTACGCTCTTTCGGTAGTTTGGAGAAGCATCTTTGACAACAGGAACTTTGCATCGTCTTGGTTACTGAGCGTATATTCATTGGCCATGGAAGATTAAATCAACATTACAATGTGTGCAAAGGTAAAAGGGTCGGAATACTTTCTGAATCTACTTTAGATGCTGGATATATTCAACGGTAAGACGGGGGAAGGATAGAAAATATGCATCTTTGCTTTGATTTATTGTGTCTCTTGAGTTCTGAAGACTAGCTGTGGGAGTGACTAAGACAATAAAGTAAATCTGGTGTAACAGACTGAGGTTTGGGAAAGGGCAGGAAAAGGGAAAGTGGGAGAGAGAAAGTCCAAGAGAGACAGAGACAAATATGTAGAGACAACACTTGCAAAGACAAGCCTGTCTCACTACAGTTGATGCAACATCACTCCATCTGCCATGTATCAAATGGTGGAAAGAGAAGCATGACTGACGGTGTAAAACAGCAGGAAAAAGCAGTTACACACAAACATGCCTTGAGAAGCATCATGAAGGTACAGAATAAAATGCACTAAGCAAGGAATTTGCTTTTCCCTGACTATATTTGTCTCACAAGAAGACATTTCCTCACATTACAAGTTAGGTTTTTTTTTCTCCAATCTGTATTTTTTTCTCCCATCAAAGTTTCATCTTTGTTTACAAAAACAAAGCCATAAAAGGAGAAAGTATGGAAGTGTGTGCGGTAGTGATTTAGACTGGCTCATATTTTTGAAGTGCGAGAGCAAGTGAGCGAGAGAGAGCCAGTAAAGGAAAAGAGAGAGAGAGAGAGAGAGAGAGAGAGAGAGAGAGAGAGAGAGAGAGAGAGAGAGAGGGAGACAAAGATCCAGATAGACAGATGGGTTGGAATAAACAGTTGCAGGGATGTTGCACTGTCATCAATAGGAAGAAGTTACACTCTGCATTAGTTCTCTAAATTAGTTCCCAGCAGCATAAAGTATGATTCTATTTAACAAAAAAAGACAGGACTTCCACACAGGGACTCACATCGTTGTGTGTTGTATGTTTATCAATCCAACTCCCGCTCTAGAACTATTTATGTGCACTCTTTTACATTCATCTGTTTAACAATGTCTTTACTTGTATAGCACTTATCAAAGCAAAATTGTACAAAGCATAATGTGAAAACAGCATCAAAAAGAAGAAAACTACCAAACAAGGCAAATAAACATCTCATCACGCTCTTTTCTTTCTTATCAAATTTCTCCCTTTCCATTCCCCGTGCATCTTTTCTTCCTCTACATCTTCTTGCCATGCATTTGGAAGTGACATTGCAAGATCGATCCCAACACACAGGTGCATTAGCTCAATAAGCAGTTTCTGCTTTGTCAAGCAGCAATTCAATCAATGCCTCCTGTTCCCTACACATGGGCTGGACAAAAGCTGGCAACTCCCATCACTTCTGGTTAGAGAAGCTGAGGAATGCAAAAATTAACTCTCCTCTTTCCATCCAAGAGCTCAGTGCTATCCGTTAGGGATTCCAAGGGCTAGGTGGTTGAATTTTAAGCCATGCTTTCTTTAAATTCCTTTCTTCAAATACCTATTTAGAGCATGATTACTACTTTTGGCTAACATACTTAAATATAACATGTTTATATACCTAGAGTACACAATTAAAATGATTTTTATGGCAAGCCTAATAAAATACTACCTTAGTAGGACTTTTTACTTCGTGCTCAGTTGTAATGCAGATGTTTGTTTTGTGCTCATGCCTCAGTGAGGTTGAAAGAGAAAAGTTGTGCATGCGCACATGCAGATAAGGTTTCTGTGCTTCTTTGTTGTTACAGTTTGTATGATTCTATTTAATTAAGTGACATAAAAGCTCACTGTATTCAAGTTTGAAGGTACAGTAAACAATTCAGGTAACTGCTTTCAGAAAGAGGAAGAAATTAAAGTGAAATATTTCAAGCTTATTCATGCTTTAATGTTGATGATTATGGATTACAATCCATAATGAAATGCTCATGAAATTAAGAAATCCAGCTTCTCAAACTATTTGATCTATTAAGATTAGTCAAAATTAAGATTTACAACACAGAACGGCTTTAAGACTTTAAAAAAGAAATGGTACTGTTGTAGCTGTTTTCCTAAGGAAGTCTGTGCTTGGTGTCTTTTGATTCACTGACATCAGCCTCAGTCTACTCCTAATGAAGCTCTGTAAAGTTCTTGAATCGATTTTTCTTGACAATCATTAATTGTAGTTGCGTGTATTGAACTAGAATGAGAGATTCACAGCATTTATACCGTTTGAATAGCAATGTACTCAAGCCTAAAATTAAGCATTGCATTATTTTGAAAGAGTGGATTTCTGCTTTGTATGAGCTGTAAGCTGTAATCATCCAAATCAAAACAAAAATAATCATTCTAAAGTGATTTTTCTGCACTGAAAAAAAAAAAGTATGTGTTTTTAGTCTGAATGGCATTCAGATGTCGCTTAGGACTCACACTAAGCTTTGTGGCTCCCATTTAAACGGAAAAACAAATTAGTTATGTTTCCTCGTGTAATGGAAACTAGGGATGTGCGCGACTAGTCGTTTAATCGTTTAACCGCCTATTCATTTATTAAAAGTTTAGTATTTTACTAGTCGGTTAAACGCTAGTGTGCCCCCCCCTCCCCTCCCCGGCACAGCCACGTTTCGCGGTCCCCGGTCCCGACCGGGCGCCACCATGCAGCTCTATGCTTGGGCGTGTGCCGCACACTCGTCCGTCTGGGCTACCTGGTTGATCCTGCCAGTAGCATATGCTTGTCTCTTTTTTCAACCCCCGCTATCCCCCTCATCATTAGCATTTTTTTGACCACTCCAGCTCCACCCACCACGTCCCTTCCTGCCACCCCAAAGCAAAGCATCAGCTCCAGTATGTGGGTGGCCATGGACTGTCATGGCACACCGACCCGCTGCCGTTACGCACAGACGCAGCGGCACTTTCTGTCTCAGTGAACGACTGAACATCTTCAGAGGGTGAATATTCCTCTTCAGAATATGAGTAAGCCATTACTTGACAAAGTACTTTGTCAGCGTTGACCAGACCTCTCGGTATGGTGAGTTTTGTCACTCTTAAAATGTGCCGTCTTGCGCTCCGATGTGCTCCGACGGCGAGTCTCGTCTCCTCGATTTTCAAACTCTAAACTCCAAAACTTTGAATGAAAACACGCCCACAACTGATGCTGAGATTGAAGTTCCAGATGTCCGCCATCTCCTGGTGTACAGTACATGAGGCACACGAGGCAGTATATTTGAGGCTATAGCTTGTTATGTTCAGCAATGTTGCTTGTCGCAATATTGCGACTTTGGCGCTTAAAGGGTTAAATTGCAAGTTTTCCGAACCGACTAGTCGCCAATAAAATTAGCGACTAGTCGGTTCGGAAATTAGTCGAAATTCCCATCCCTAATGGAAACACTTGCTTTATACTTCCAACAGACTGTTTTTAAACATCATCCATTCCATAGTCGAAATATTTCTATAAAACATTTTGTTCCTCTTTAAAACTAAAATCTTCCTTTTCAATGTTTCTCTGCTGTTTCTGTTTTTTTTTTTTCCTTTTATTACTGTGCACATATAGAGTGACATTGAAATAAAGTAGAGTTTTCTAGTTTTCTCTTTGTACTAAGCAGGAAAAAGCATTAAGCCCTTGAGTTCTTTTACCTCACTGTACATTGGACTTCCTGCAAAGTGTAAGCTGTGTACACATTGCAGTGTTGATGCTGACACAATATTTTGTGCGGTACTAGTCTGTGTGGCATGATTTTTGACAGACACATGAATTCACAAGTCATTATTTAAGTACTGTGCTCTCTTCTCAGCAGGACTATATTGTTGTTATTTTCTAAACCTAGATTTTGAGGCTGTGGAAACTATCGCTTAGCCCAGCCACACTGAGATAGTAAAAACCCTTACCGAAGTCGGTGAGTGTAATCACATTTAAATATGATTTTATGTGTTTTAACTGCACCTGTGCCTGCAGGTAATAGCTGATGTTTCACTGCGTTTTCCTGCCTAAATGGTCTGGGGTTAGCGGTTTCACAGTGAGACTGAAGAATCGACCCTCTGTGCAGACACAATCAAATACACACACACACAGAGCACATACATATACTGACAGAAATGAACTCCAGATATCCTCATTTCCCACGCACACAACAGCAGGTGCAGTAAAAAGGGCCAGTTGCTGTGTGGGAGGCGCTGAGGTGTGAAGGAGAACTCATACAGAATTGATGGCTGCCGACAATGTCTGCAAAACGGAATAATGTGCCATTCAGTAGCCATTCACTATATATGAGACTAAACTAAGAGGGATCAGGGAGCATGAGAGACTTCAAGGAAAGCCAGAAGACAGATGAGAGACAGGGCTGGGGGAGCTGGGAGGAGAGATCAGTACATCTGTGTACAGCCTTGACTCTGTCTGGATTGAAGCATCTAAATCCCCCTGGCTTTTAAGGCTTATCTCTCCACTGACACCACTCTTTCAAACAAAAACATCACAGAAATCCTGAGGTTCCAACTGCAAGCTCAAGAACACAGCTACATGTAGATATATTTACACAAAATCAAGAAGATTTTGCGAAGACAAATTGCACTAATTTACATAATAGCTGTAAATTTATTAGTGGCTCGTGTGATGGCTAGCGATATTGCACTACTGCAGTGTATCATACATGATAAAGGTAGACTCATTCAGTTGATATTGCAGGGCTGGGTGATAATAACTCATATCACTTTTTACAAATAATTGTCGCATTTACCTTGCTAACGATTAATTTTAACAATATCTTTGAAAACTCTTGCACAAACAATCAATAAAAAGAATAGAACTGCATTTAGACCACAAGCATTTTAATTATTTTACAGCAAAATCTAGTCATCTATTGTCTTGAATGTATTTAACAGTATATCTGAGAATTTTATGTTGTGTACAACACTTCAGACCTATGTCAAGCATTTGCTAAAATTGAAATAAACCAAAACATTGTCTCACATCTTACTGCTGCAAGAAATCAAAAAAAAAAAAAAATACTACAGGTCATTGCATTAACTAATAAAGGTGCTTACTGAATTAAATAAGCTCAGCATATGGACGAGCATTAGCAAACACAAGTAGCGGACCGCTGTGTCTGAAAAGTCCCCAGGATAAGTTGGTAATTTTCTGCTACCTTTTCATCGACATGCACTCAGCATATTCCGTGACATGGTTCGATTTAAAGAGCCCCTCTGGTAAAAAATCAAGTTGTTATTTTACCTTATTAACACTAGCTACACTTAGCACGTACTAACTGAAATACTGGCTGTTTTTGCTAGTAAGGTAAGTGTCTATTTCATGCTGAGGCTTTTAGCAAGTCAAAAAACAATGAAAAAAATAGCTAATTAAAGTCATTTACAATTTGAAAACAAAACATGGTAATTTAAATGCACTAAAGGAATGCATAAACACCTCCACCTATAGTATAAAAGTGATGCCATACCGTTGACACTACACCAATTGATCGAAACGTCACAGGTAAAGTTTACATATTTTAGATTTAGGGATAAAATGTGTATAGGTGCATCCATATTTGATTTTTCAAGAATGTGCTGTCCATGAATAAACATGAACATTTACACCTTAGGGTGGCACTAAGGTTAGGATCAACAACATTAATGAATGGGCAAAATAAGTACGCACACCAAATGTCATTGTAAATCAGCATGCGTGTGTCAGTGTGTCCTGTTCTACGGCAAAGTTTGAAGTATACACGGTCTGACCTAAATCACTATCCTTAGATCCTGCAGGTGTGTCAACAATTAGGAGTCTGACACCCCTTCAATCTTCTTTTCTTGCATTTTTTCTTGCTTTACCATTCCTTTAGCCAATCCTCTTTCCCCCACTCTGCAGGTTGCCTTGGAAACAGTAAAGGCCCACCAGAGAGGACACTGTAAGGGGAAGTGTTGGTGCGTGAATGTGCAGGTTTGTGGGGAACACAGGAAAACAAATGAATCCCTTTTCTTAGAATGCGGTGCAGCGAATGGAAATCCTCCAGCTTGTGCAATTCTCATGACTGTACAGTCATTACGATCCAGGTTGTCCTTTGTTTTCCTGTCATACATCACACTGCAAAGATATGGAGGTAAAATCTCCGTCTCCTATAGATATATCTACAAATATGAGATAAATAAGTTTCCTGTCTTTGTCAGTTTAAAGTTTAATTAATCCCTGTCTCTCTTTCATGCTGTCTGATGTTATAAAATGTGAACAAATCTAAAATTAACAACACTTCCCACTCGAGCGAAGGAAAATTATATCTCTGATCCAAAACCACAAGTCTCGACAACAAGCATTGACGTAGATACACTTTCTGAGGTAGATATTATTATCTGATAAATTCCTGTTCTCATCATATTGTACGCACATTAATGTACAAAATAATTCAGACACAAAATAGAATGTTACAATGAAGCGAAAGGCAATAACATTTACCGTCGTTGCTATTTTATAGGTATTAAGTTTGACAGGTAACACTCTCACTCAAAAAAAATGCTGAATATTGATAAACATAGTGACATAGTGAAGATTATTGACATAGTGAGGGTAAAATGACATCATAAAGAGAGGTTTGTGTGGCCCAAAATGCAGCTTTAAGTGCAGATTGACTGAAAAGTCTCCAAGAATCGAACAGAAGTGTTGAAAAACAGCCACCTTTAAATTTGTGGTAAATTTGTATTGACTCAGTGCTCAATGTAGTTTCAAAATTCTACACTTGAAAGAAACACCGGTGACTGCTCTGTCTGAGGAAAGCGACAAAACCAGTGAGGTCTGACATTAGCTTTGCTGCTTGGAACTTTATGGTCAGAGCATTATTGATCCTAACAGTATTGATTATAGCACAATACAGACAAAATCAAAGCGTGCACACATGGGGGTAAATCGTGTAGCTGAATCTGAAACTGAGATTTCTGTTTTTGATGTTCTTAATGTGACAAATTATAAAAATTTAGGGCTGCAGCTGAGTCTTCTTATTCAAATTGGATCCTGCAGAATAATGAAACAGGCAGCACGTTTTTTTTTTTTTTTCGTTTTTTTTTCTGGTAAAATCAAGCTGTGGTAGTCCCAGTCTTTAGTTCTAAAATTAAATTCACAGCACTGACATTGCCCAAATAGGTTGATGAGATGAGTTTTATTTTCTAGCTTTTAGGGCAGTGAGCACTCCTAGCCTGAAAATAGAAGTCAGTGTGGCTTAAATTTGCATTCGTTCTCATGCTGAAGAGGGGGTGACTCCTCTGGTTGCAAAAAAATGATTTGAATTGTGTAGAAGCCTAAAGGGAAATGATTGTACAGCTTAAATTCTCTATACCATCAGTAAACATTGTCGTAATGAATGTATGGTCTCAATCACTAGTGTCGGGATTTATTCAAAGCAGCATGTTCATTTTCAAAATAATGGTCCCATTTAGCTTCAAATAGATGGTAAAGCATGGTGTGTTTTAGAGTTTGACTACCATGTGATTAACAAGTTGCTGCTGTATGGGCTGTAGTGTCCTCCAGTTCTAAGTCAGATCCAACCCTTGCTCATCACATCCGGTTTCAACAAACCATAGTGAGGTCACACTGGCTATTGTTTATATAAAGTCTATGGCAAGTGACAAAACTACCATTCCACCTTAGGTTTTAGCTTCTATAAACTCTTATGTAGATGAACCAAAGTTACTGACTTGTGAAATATTGACGTTTTAGCATTACTGGCTTTTACTATGTCTCTGTTATAAAATTCCGAGACACAGTGGCCTCCTGTTACTGCAACTATAAGCTGTTGACACATGATCTATATAAAAGCATGAATCATACAGATCCAGTAAAGAATGCGGTGACTCCCATCCCAATAAAGGTCTTCATGCACAATAGGTCATCTGAAGAATTTTTGTTTCCCAGAGCAAAGCACTGAGCAAAGGTGGTGTTGTTGCTGGCTCAACTCTACCTCACAGCACCGTCTTTATTCTGTACATGCCACTGCACCACCTAAATCATCCTGCCATCCTTATTTGTTATAGAAGTGCTGATCTGTGGCAGTGCATTACAATGTATTTTTAACAGAGTAAGAGCTTTGGTAAGAGCTCCTGTTACCACAAAACAAAAAGTAGCTTTAATGAAATTTAAAAAAAAAAACTATTACAAGTTGCCAAAAAGCCCTGAAAACAATTTGCCAATATTAACATGATTTCTTAGAAGATTCCTAATTTGAACAGATAGTTATAACGACAACCTAAGTAGTTCGAATGATTTCATTTGAATAGTCTGCTGCATGTCATAACCCTGCAATCTTCAGCATTTAGATATTTTGCAATACTAAAATAAACTACATTTAGCCAATTATTGAACTGTAGTTATATGGGAGGAGTCATGTAATTATAAAATCCATGAAATTGTTGGCTTCTGGTACATGACTAGTGCTCTGCTGCATTACAGATTGCTTTAGGTCTGACTCACTTTTATCTCCTCTATTTGACCCCTTATCTTCTGCCACCCCCTAATATTTGTGTGTATCGCCTTATTTTATGTTACACGTGACTATAAGTGTTTTATAAAAGCATCAAAGCAACCTACTTATTCTACAATGATTCTTGTTTTACTCTACCCTCTCCAGCCTCAAAAGAATCTGGGCGACTTGATGTAACAAATGTCTGGTACTGCTGCTTCCTCATTCCCTTTAAATCCCTCTCAGTGTTCCCAAAGTTAGTCCCTTCTTTTGATTCCAGACCTAGTATAGAGGTATAGTTCCCAAGGGAAGTCCCATTCTACAGTCAGTGTCTGTTTCATCCTTGGCTTCCTTTCCATTTCAAGATCCCAAAAACAGATCTTTTGACAGCAACCAATAAATATGGTCTTGAAGGAAGGATTATGATCAAATACAATATTTAGTACTGCCAACAGTAGCTGAAAATGAACAAAGCTGAAAATCCATATACTTGCTATTCTGGGAGCATGTAAAGGGAGTTCCATGTTCAGTTGTAAATCAAGGGGTATTTGATGGTGATCCAAGAAGAACCCATAAATAAACCCTGTGATCATCTTATCGTCACTCAGAACACATTGTTCTGGAGCTACGCACTCATCATACAAAATGATGAAGGAACAGAAGCAGTGGGTAGTGGCTGCATGCTGACCATATCATAACTGTTTGGACAACAGTCTGGCTTGATAAAGTCCTCATGATTATGACAAAAGGTTAAGGTGACTATATGTAAGATTATTTTATAAGTTGCTAAAAAAAAAAAAAATGTTTGTCTCCTATGCAGTCTATACATGGAATGAATACGAGTATTATTTCAAAATAGTACTTTCTTTTTGTCAACCACGTAATAGTGTGATAGCACTAACAGTTTTTACTTAGTGAACAAGAACAGCACTCAGAGTGCAGTACTCCGCCAAGGCTGCTCAGTTGACTTATTTCCGATGCATGAAATCTTTAATGAAAAATGACCTTGTGCTGAGAACAGGCATTTGTTATGCATGTGCATGTTATGTATATTTACACGTATTTGTGTTCAAAATAAGGCTGATGGCAGAACATAAAGAAAGGCTTAGTGAAACATCAGGAGCTTCATGTTGTGTGACCTAAATATGCAACGGGCAGCAGGAATTGATGGGACTCAGAAACACCCCACAATTTAATCATTAGTTCCTTGTATGATTTCCAACTAATAAATCCCGGTCATTCTGTAGTAGGATCACAATTATGTGATCGTCAGCAGGTTAGTGACGCAGTGTGCACGTCATGGTTGCAGCGACGCCATGCTAACAGCTATGTCTGGCAATGGGAAATTCTTAACAATTTCTGATATATATATACACACACACACACACACATACAATGTACCATGGAATCAGTAAGTTTACACTGTGAGGTGAAACACAAGCCCAATTAGGAGGAGCTCCTTGTACTTCAGTAATTTTGAGATCCCATGTGGATGTATTCTTCTGTTTTCTACGTACAACATTTAGGAGGAGTCCACTTTCCGTTCAACACAGACCAATCTGATGTTGCCCCAGCAGGTGGTAAATGCAGGCAGCACAGCATATACCTTGCACTGTCTGTCAAACAAGTTAACCCTTCTGTTTCATGCTCTGGAGTTAAGTATATGGATCTGAATTCCTTATTTGTTCAATTTCTA
Source organism: Acanthochromis polyacanthus (assembly GCF_021347895.1). NCBI lineage: Eukaryota > Metazoa > Chordata > Actinopteri > Pomacentridae > Acanthochromis > Acanthochromis polyacanthus. Next base: position 25,647,676 of record NC_067123.1, on the reverse strand, counting down.
TCTATATAACTTATCTGGTTTTACTTTTTTCTTCCATTTCCTTCCATTTGTTTCTTCCTCTGGTAATATCATTGTGAAATGGTTGGCATAAAATATCTACAGATATCCGTTCATCAAATATGTGAACATCCCCACCCCCACTTGTAAGTCCCACAAAAGATGCCAATTTTCCCCCACACCTACTGATAAAAAGCCAGTTCACCAAAGAAACACCCATTGCCACATCCCTTTGACACAACACCTGGACTTGTTCCTAGCCTTTGCCTCATTACACTGATAGCAACAATGAATTAAGCATTCAGACAGAGACACGGAGCAATGCCAAATGATGGATAAGAGACAACCACAAAACAAACAGGTGTGCCTTCACTTTACGCTTCAGTGATGGCACGGTTGCACTGTGAGCTCAAGCAAGAGCTTGTCAGGCAAACACAGAGGCGGACAGTGAGAAACACTTGGACAGGGACACAAATCAACACAAAGATAAACACAAATCAGCTAAAAGCCCAATTTCTATGTGACTCGTCAAGATATTTGTCTGCTACCAAGCAGTCTGTGAAGGAAGGTTTATTTCTCCATGGCACCTCCCTGTTGTCTCTCTTCCCTTCAGTAAATCATCCTGAAATGGCCCAGGCTGTTTCTCTGCTGTGGAAATGCAACTGAGTACAGCAAACATTGATTCTCTATAAGTGAAGAAGAACTAGAACAAACACAGTTGACCCAAGTGATTGTGTGAAAGGAGTGATATTATGCAGGGCCTTGTGTGTGTCTAACTGTTTGTCTACTGTTTCTTTTTCCTGGTTTATGTGTCTGTGCGTGCCATTCGTAAATATTTTTGCCCTGCAATTTATCACAGCAGAGACTGAATTATTTACAATCCAATACAGAGCAATCAGCAATCCTATATGTAATCAGTAACAATGACTTCCAACATAGAGTATATGACTACAGTCACAGAGTAGTTAAATTAAATTCACACACTAATGAATCTAAAAATGCAACTAAAAATTCTATGTTAAGACTTATTTCAACAAAGCCTTTGCTACAGTCACAGCTTCCCAGAACAAATGTACTCGACCTTAAATTGACCTTTTGGCATTTTGGTGGGTAACGAGTGAATATTCAGCTGTCGATAAAGTCTGAAAGGGATGAGCGGAGAGAACTGGCAACGACCTATCGATAAATCTTGCCTGATAAATGGCTGCGCATTAGAGAAGCCTAGTAAACGAAGAAATGATTAAACACAGCAGCCAAGAAGGAGCCGCTTGGTTGATATCAATTAAAGCAATGAGAGAGAATGCACCAGTTACTGTTCATAACCATCGCTGGGTATTTCATCATGGATGGTAACATGCATGCAAGGCAATCTTAATGATGTATTAGATTCCACAGCTGCTCAGTGATAAATGTGGGTTCACTCAAGTGGCCTATACTGCAGTCTTCAGTAAATATGCTTTAAAACTTAATTTCAATCAAACTAATAGGAAAAAGCAACTTAGAGGAACCAAAAACTGAATCAAATGCCTGACTCAAATGATAGAATGATCACATATTGTTCTGAACTTTCTAAGTCCAACAACTGAATATTTTCTGGATCAATAAGCTGTCACACCAATTCACCTGTGAGAGGAGAAAGTTAACAAGCCAGTAAACACTTTGCTATCAAAAACAACAGATGAGAAGTCTGATATGGTATTGCCTGGAATTTCTTATGCATCAGTAGTCACAGTATACCCGCAGACAGTCTCTGCTTCCCACCTGCTGAGTGTCTCTGTCACACAGAGCTAACGCAGAAGCCCTGCTATGCGATCGATAGATACCCTCCTTCAATTGTTTTACTCTGTCTCTCTCTGTGATGAGACGCTGATCATGACACAAAATCATGACAATGCCATCACATCTGCCACATCCACATTCTCACCCTTCAAAGCTACTTTCCTGCCAGAACGGCCTTTCAATTACCTAAGCATAGCTGAACATTAATTTACTCCAAGTCTTAAGCTTTTTCAGCTAAATTATTTACACCTGGCACATACCCTTGCTATCGATAATTGGCAGAGGAGAAGATATATGCCAATTAGGTAAAAAAAGAAAAGGACACATGTCACAGGACACATATGTCACAGAGCTGTCACAGATCAGGCACTACAAAGCTTTCTTCTTTGAGCTTCTTGCTGTGAAAAAGCTCCAAGTACAAAAGGAGATGCATAAGTCTCCAATGCAGATACGCACTTGAGCATATTGTACACTCTCGTGCATGTTCAGAGGCACGTCCCCACCTCATCCCATCTCAGAAACAATGACACCCTAATCCGAGGACAATACGGGCACTAATCCACACAAAACAGGGATTGTATGGAGAAACAAACGTGGGAGTGAGGGAGAAAAGCAGCTAGCACGCTAACAAGCAAAAGAGGCTAATCCTGATGAGAGACAGAGACCGAGAGAGACAGATAAAAAAATAAATAAATTACTGTGGGAAGGCAAGATAGATGTACTACCAGGGCCAGCGGAAGTATGAAAAAGAGAGAAGCAAAGCTAAGGTAGAGATATCGCTCTATATACATTAGATAACAATAACAAGTTTGAATTTTGAGGTTGGGAAACTTACGTTTCAATTAAATCGATTAAAAAATTCTAATAGCTAATAGCCAATTTCCAAGCTTATTACATCTCAGGAAAAAAAAAAAAAAAGAAAAACCCAGAAATATTAAATCACTATAGTTCTGGTCAGACGAGATAAAATAGGAGATGGCTACTCAAAATTTGAACTTCATGGCAAAAACAGACAAAATGATATTTGACCGTCCTTTATTCAGTTGGAAGGCTCAACAACTAAAAATAACAACAACCAAAAAAAAACAATTCATGTTAATGAAGTTAGAGTGCACATCGTACACAGCATTGGAAAAGGGGGCACAGTTTCAAAAGGTGAACTATCACCCTTACTTACAGCAAGCTAGCTGGTGGGGGTTATCTCAGGCTGGAATTAATCACATCAAAGTCTACAATCCAGAGGCCTGAGCAGATGACATTTACAAGAGGCCAACCGAGGCGCTTAATTACACACTTTCATAAAGTGGCAGAATTAATGCGCCCGACTGGTACCATGCAAACAGTGGAATAACAACACTAGCAACCTTTTGGAGAAGTCAAACAGAAACAGGTAACAGGGAGGAAGTGTTTTGGTCGACATTTGATGCAGCCAAACCCAAAGTGCTATGTCAGAGGAGAAGTGAGAGCAGTTTGAGGTCCTGCTGCTTTTTTTGGAGAGATGAGCTCACTGACTAAAAAATGCATGGCTTTGGAGAAGGTTGAGCGCAGAATGAGTAACAGTGCAGCAAATGTGCTGTGTGTGTTCTTCTGACCTGCTTTTCGCGATGATACATTTCCATCGGGGTGGAGCAAGAAGATTCCCTCAGAGCTTCATCCATTACCACATCTGTGTCTTCCTTTCCCTCACACTTCATGGTATTTCTGTTTTTCTATTCTCATTTCCATCCTCTCCTTTTCCATGTTCTAGCTTTTAAATCTGCTTCTCAGTCTCTTTTTTTTTCCTGTGCCTTACCCTTGTCTTTCTCACCATCTCCCTCTCTCGTTGTTAAGATGCAGAGAGGATAGGCCCTGTCAGTGTGCAGTCTGTCAGTATGGAAACAGCAGGGAGCACGGAGGGCCTTTCACAGGAGCCAAAATAAAGACAGGCATGCGAGAACACCTCAATGTTCACACTTCCTGACTGCATTCAGAAAACCTTGTACGTATGTGCAGTATAGAAATGCACAGAATACTGCCAACACAAATCGCCCACTCCTCAAGTATTTGCCTCAGTCTGTCTGTCACTTTGTGACATTGTCATACTGCTCACACCTCAGTGGCTTCCCCAGTGGGACAGGCTTCCTCTGCTACAATTCACTGACATGTGTTCAGTTCATCGCAAAGTCATATGCACTCAAAATAGAACAATACCCACATATAGACCAAAAACAGAGACTGCTGGCTTCAGGCCCTTGGTCAACCACCCTCACACCACAGGGTCAATTTTCTAGAGGGACTGCAGATTTTTTACACTTGAACTGTGTGCAAAACCTGGATAGAAATGTTCAATGGATCTATAAATGTGAGACAAATATATCAATGTCTTTTGTTCAGCTTTTTTTTAAAATATAGAGTCTGATATCCATTTAAAGCAGCAACACTGTGCAAGTGTTTTTTTTTTGTTGTTGTTGTTTTTTCAGTTGTAGTACACAATATTCTGTTCTACTGCACAGGTTATTTTAAAATTTGCCTTTTTGTCATTTTTTTCCTTCAAATTAGAAAACTAATCAGGACATTAGTTTTAAAAAGGAGTGAATTATGCCAGTACAAAATGTAAGAAGCTCATAAAAACACGGAACCAAAACAAACATGAAAATATCAAAATCAAGTGACAATTGATTCCCATAAAAGCACTGTCTTTTTAGTTTGTTGAGTACTGGATATGCAGGCATAGAATCACAATCTGAAGCACCTATTCAAAAAAAAAAATCACAATCTTTTTTTTTAAGCACACTCCATTGGCAGACAGTACAAATTTTCTTACCGTAAGCCATTGGGAATAGATTTAAATTATAAGCATTGTACAAATTAAAATGAAACTGGACACACACACGATGATTACGCATATATTCCCTTTGGTATTTATCAGTATCGTAATGGAGTATTGATTATCCAGGCAACTTTTTGGACCCTGAATATATTTACACTTATATTCTCTTAAACAGTAATTAAATATGTATCTGACACAATGATACACTGCCACCTCTAGCTGCCAAGTAATTCCTCACATCCAAATCTACATTCTCATATTTAAGTGAATGAAGTCTTTTGTTTGTTTGTTTTTTCCTTTTCTGCTTAGCCTTCAAGTATTTACTCTAAAGTAAGAGGCAATAACTGTGCATTTTTTCCCCGAAGACCATAAAGTCAAACATTTATTTGTATAGAAAAGTTATTTGACAATATAACATAAGAAGCACATTGGACTTTGTCTGGTCAGTGGTTATGATCTGGTCCATTTACTGTTCACTTATGTATGTGGTTTCATCCTTGGTGAGTAATGCGTATGTAGTCGCCCACACAGGGAGTTACAGAAAACTGGTGTTATAGGTGGACATATGCCCACACTCTGAGACACTGCAAACAAACTCACCCGAAGCCATGGGTTCACAGGGAAGGATGACCTTTCTGTGCATGCTCCGCTGCGCAGCAGATGCATGTTTGCGTGTGCAGTCTTGTGTCCGCTTGTGTGAATGGCTTCGCTTGTAGAGCCTCTGTGCGCAGCTGTGTTTGTGTCTGCGTGTAACTGTGTGAGAGTACTGTTTTCCACCCTTTATCTGAAGAGCAAAACAACAACTTGTCCTGACCACAGACCAGACCCTGTCTTGCCGCCCATTCACCCAGAAAACAAATAGAGGGCAAAGAAGGAATGAGGGTAGACACCAAAAAAAAAAAAAAAATGAGTACGTCTTCCAGTGCTGTACAGAGCAGACGTGCCTGGCAATGACTTGTGGGGCAATGAGAACTGTCAAGAGCTCTCTTAGCTTGTGTCAGTTCTATAAAAAGAGTGAACAAGAAAAAAAGAAAATAAGAAAAATAATCCCAAAAAGGCTCAGATGTGGGATTCGGTATCAAATATTAACATAATGTGAAGCAGGAAGAGAGACGCCTGGAATGATTTCAACGACTACATCACTCTCTTCACTCAGCCACACCAGTCATTTTAAGTTAGGTACAATATACTGCAAGACTACACTTGAACTAAGTCTAAAAAGCTGTTGTGTATCTTCACTCACTCCTCACTCTGACAAGTGTACAAATAATTTAGATTGTTTAGAAGTCAAAAACATTTAGCTGTCTCTACAGAGAATATGAGATATACAGACAAACAAAGAAATATAGCCAGTGAGGATTATTTTGCTCAAACTTGTCCTAAATTATTCAAAAGAACAAAAAATAAATAAATAAAACTCTGATTTTTTTTTTTTTTGGTAGATTCAAAAAGCAGACTTAAAATACAGAATGCATCATGGGTAATGTGGGCAAAAAAAAAATCATTAACATTTATCAAGTATCATCTGAGGAGTTTCTGGTGCATTGGAATATTGATGTAGAGTGTGGGCTTCTGAAAGTCTGTGTGCATGCGAGATGTATAAGTGTGTCTTTGTAAGTGTGTGTGAGAGAAAGAGAGAGAACTGAAACAGTCTTCATGAGCCCGACGGAGAACTGCCGCACAACAATCAGCCATTAATTAAGTGTCAGAAGCATTTAACGGTCAGACACGCTGGCGCCTGATTCCCATGCCAGACACTAGTAACAGCTACAATCTGCCAGAACGGAAGCTCTGCTTAGCTAGACATGCCAGACAGCCCATATTTTCCAAGAAAATTTCGAAATACATGCAGTGAAATTACAGCCATAATAACTGGGCTTCCATTAAACATTAGCTAAGTTCAGATTCTTGAACCTCATCCTGATAGTAAGCACTTGTTCCTCGCCTTTTTGCTCTCTCAGTATATCTGCCTGTCACTGTGACATTCTCCCTGGAGGAAAAACTGTACTACAAGAACAATCAGAGTAAATCCGAGATACAGAAAGCGATAAGTTGTTGCTAGGAGCAGTTCTTGATCTCTGTGGCAGCTATGTTGGACCAACTGTCTCTTCACGACAAAAATAGAAAAGCATTCTGTTATTGTGAGGGCAGGTGTGCAGTTCACAGCCTGACCAGGACCATCAGGCTCTAATGTGACACCTGTGTTCAAAAATGGCTAAAACTGAAATTGAAAAACTGGACAAAAAAAAAAAACAATACTGAAAAAAACAAGAAAGTGTGTGACTAATACTGTATCAAGGGGGCTAATTTTACCTGACCTGTTTAATGCTGATTGTTAAGTTGCAGCTCTTGATATACACATATACTACAACTACTATGACAGTATTGAATTAGTTCTTGGCTTCAGGTAAATGTGTTCAGTTTGGTTTTGCTTTCGGTGGATCAGAAAGCAGAGCTTCCTGAGAGGTAAAGGCACTGGAATTAAGAATATTATATTTTCTATGGGATTCATTTTGTGACGATGATATTCCTTTGATACTCACAGCAGAGGTTGATCTGCCCTGGTAGCACGATATGTTAACCAATATGACATGCCTGCTTCAAAAATCTACGTTATTATTATCATTATTTATAATAATAATTATTATGCATTTTCTTATTTTTAGGAGTATTCATAGAAGTATTAGGTAGTAACACTAGTAATATTCGTAGTTATGTCTTCAATACCAACATCATTAAGACTACAAAGAAACATTCAAGAGGATGGGAAAATTTGTGTGAAAAGAAGCAGAATCAGTAAAGACAGAAAAACTGATTAGCATGCAAGCATAGAGGCATCAGCCTTCTTGTTTTCACAGCTGAGGAAAAACTGCTGTGCATGTGTCCATGCACACATTTTCTGTAATCCCCAGCACTCCAACCCACCCAAGCACACATTGCATTCAAGTTTGTCAGAGATGCATTCTAAACATTTATTATAAATGGTATTCCACTGCATCTCGATATTGGTGTCACACTGAGATTAAAGTTCATGGCAGACATGGACTTTGCACTGGCCTCCATGAACACCCCGACATGAAGCTTGCCAGCGCTCAGAGCAGGTTGCTGAGCGGGGGTAGCGAAGACACAGGGTCTTGAGAGGTTTGTGACCACAAAGCCGCAAAGCAAGGGCAACCAACGGTCCCCACCAGCTGCAGCTTCCACCGGGGGAGGTGTGCTCGTGGGGACGAGGTTGAGGACAGGCCAAAAAAGCTTTGGATCGCATGCCTCAGGAGAAGTCATGTGGTTGCATGGAAAACACGGGGTTGTGACGGAAGGTAAAGGGGCTCCATTACTAAGGTATATGATGAAGATGCAACCAAATTTTGTGGTTTTTTTTTTTTTTTTCAGTATATCAATGGCTGATTGCACCAAATGCATTAAAGTGAAAACTACCCGAATTTTATCGACAAATTTTGTTATTACTATTGATGAACTATCTATTGTCGGTATATATTGTTATTGTTTTAAAGCTCTGACCTAATTCCATCACAATTAATGTAAAGAAACACATAAATATCTTCTGATCCCATTTATTAGTCACAAACCTCCAAACCTATCAACAGCAGCAACCCAAAACGGCTGCATAACCTGTGGATGCACCATGCATACTGTGTAGAAAATGTTCCTCAAAGAAATTTGCAGCGAGCCTGATTACCTTATTGATTTAACGACATTTTGTTTGCATGCGTTTATGCATGTTTTTCGTGTTTGTTTTTCTTATTTGTTTACTTGCACAGTGATGATTATCTCAGGCTACTGGTCACATTTAATTAAAACATGGACTGCATGGTCTATAGCATCAGAATCTCTTTAAAGTTGACTATATTGTCAGAAGGCTATATATAGTAATGAGAAAAGACTGGAATGAGGTAGAGGAATGATGCTGAGTATGTCATCAAAATCATTAGAACAATAAATATCAATTGCTCTTGTGCAAACAATTCATTTGGGGTATTTTTTTTCCTAATCAAGGCCAATTTCACCAGAGCAAGCAGCCACAATATCCAAGGGAAGTATCTTATAGGTGCTCAACATCTTGTAAAACCACCACAACTCCTCCATTCAAATTAAAGACACAAACAGACCCAAACTATACCCCTGAGTAAAACAAGTGTTACTACATGCAAAAGGGAAAACAGAACATTAGGATAGTAGGATTTGATACTGGTTTATACTCTCACCCATGTCATCACACTTTCATTCCTCACGACTTAAGGGGACGAACCTCATTTTTCAATGAGGCAGTCGACTAACTCATGCTTCACTGCTCTCTCTTCACCGTCATCTCGTCAGGCCCCACCACCCTCTCCCAAACTAACAGGGAAGCAAGAGAGAGGGGGGCAGGGGGTGGTTGAAGGGGGGTAGCTAGTCACACTATTGTAGATCAACTCTGATGGATACAGAAAAAAGCTGTGTTGCAGGAAGGACTCCCTCTGCTGATCCTTTACTCACTTACCGGAAAAAATGTGATAGCTTATGAGGTCTTATTGTTACATCAGGGCTTTTATATGCTCACTGATTAACTGATTCTGTCTTTAATTTTCCTTTTTCAAGCCGCCCTTCTTCAGCACAACCCATTCACTGTTCAAATATCTTTATAATTTTGCTGTGAACTCAGATGCAGATCCAAGATATACAATGTGGAATTAATTAAAACAGTTTATATGAATATAGGCAAACTGTTCAAAAGCGCATTTAAACTATTTCATAAAATATTATGTGCGTGTCTCTTTTCCCCCTATCTCAGACACCTGCAGTGACTTGCTGAGGAGGCAGACTGCTTGAGTCGCGCATCAGGGCTGGCTGTGGTTTTTCTTCAGATGACCCAGTTGAGAGGCACATTGACTATGCAACTAAGACACAGACGGAAGAGAAACTTGGCAACACATGATTGGATAATCATCACAGCACTTTAATATTCAAGAGAGAGAGAGAGAGAGAGAGAGAGGAAGACCGAGCGATGGCATTAGGGAAGACGCAACAAAATGTGGGAGGCACTGAGAATGAGATTCAAGGTGCTGCAGATTTTTTTTATTTTTTTTAAAAAAGAGAGAGGAAATGAGAGGTAAGGAACGAGGAAAAAAAGATAGCAAGAAAACAGGGGATAGTGAAGCGCAAGAACTGCAGTAAGACATGAAGAGATAAGAGTTCTCTTCTATTCCCAGTAGATATTTTCAGAAGCTCAGCAAATGTTTCTAATTCCCTTTGCCTCCTTTAGCCTTCTTCTCTATTTCTACAGATTAAACATGAATAAAGAGTTTGCAAAGAGATGGAGAAGAGAAAGAAGAATAAGATGAAAAAAAAGGAGTCCGGTGGTTGCCATGGTGACGAGAGGGGAGAGATTCCAGAGTGGTCTCGGCCATTACGCAGTGTGTTGGGGAGATGGACTGTGCAGCACTTAGGCTTATTGCAGTGTGGGCTGAAAAAGAACAGACATCTAATATAGACGAGATGGGCTCACACCAAAATGGTGGATGGTGAGCACAGTCTTAATATAAACAGGCGGTAGAGTAGTGAGGTTTTACTGCCAAAAGCTAAGCTGAGAAAAGCCAATCAGGCTAAGGAAGAAAGACGTTTATCCCATTTGAGAAAATGGAAGGACATCCAGCGAAGAATACTGGCACCCACAGACTTGATGACATCTACACCGACATACTAATGCGCACACATAAATATATGAATACACATGCACGAGTATGCACTGGCCCCCTCCCACAACAGCCAAGTTCAACCACTCTATTAGTAACAAAGCCGAGAACAACAGCTTCCATCTTTGGCTTAGCAGTGGGTCATATGGAATGAGCACAACAGCAGTTAAAGACAGTCCAGTTGCTTCCGCTCCAATCAGTGAGCGTTCGGCATAAAATGAAGGGGGAGAGATCAGTATCAACTCTCTTTTTGTCTTAGATGAGATAGCCTAAATTCCAAAATCCATAAAATCCTATCATTACAGATCTTTCCTCCTTGAGTAGAAGATTACATGGAAACGGCGCAATTTCTCCAACAATTTATGAAACACCCTACCTTCCATAATTCAAGCTGAACAGATATGCGATAATGGCACGGGATGCTCACAGAAGTATACAAAATCTGAATTATTTCCATTCATTTTTGGAGAGCTAAATATACACCAACCCACTTCTGCACATACATACACCACACTTAACAGAATTCCATCCTTCTGCTTTTAATTTCATTCCAATAAAGCTTAAGTTTAAAAGTTACTTTTAGCACTTCCATTCTAAGGCAACCATCGCGGCAAAATGATGGAGTTGCATCACAGTTGTGATACAAAAAAAGGCGAATTCTGGGTGATGCGACCTACACACAGCTAGCATTCTTTACTTTGGCAAATACATTATTCACAAGTTTACATTCCCTGAGGTACACATTACACCCACAACTTGGACTTGCACGATTACTTGGGTGTAAACGCAACAAAAACCTGATAGCTGAGATTATGTAAAATAGAAAATTATGGAAATAAAACAATGCTTGCAGATAAACACGTCATTAGACAGGCTGGTTATGATATAACTTGGTCCATTAAGTACTGTAGCTATACTAAGGATGTTTGACATGCGGTTATAAACAGTGCTTTCTATGAGACAATAAAAGGAGATTATGTCGAAATCCATTATGCATACAGGCTTGTGGTTGCCCATCACATTTTACTGCAACAAAGCAGGATGACTTGTGCAGTAAGAGGACAGCACAAAGACTGCTCATGTGCAAAGTTGTTTGTTTATAAGTATATTTGGCTCAAATGGAGTGTACCGCTTAAATAAACAGTTGCGTAGGCGAAGAATAAAAAATGCAGAGCTCCAGCTACATGGAATACAATCTGCAAGAAATCACTGTGCTAGGAGACCTAAGCCAATGAATGTCTGTTTCCACACAAATATAATTAAAATTGGACCTGCCAAACACCAGTCACTTCTATTTTCCTGAGATGAAACACAGTCGGCAGACTGTACACTGGTACACTGATTATGTACCATCTTTGGTCATTCCCTGTTCCCAAACTTGTTCCCTGCTGGCCATGGTGCAAATCAAAGTAGAATAGCGGCTCTATGCCAGTGGCTTCTGGTCAAACCGACTTTACACAGCACAGCACAAAGTAGTGTATCAGCTTCTGTGACATCTTCCTGGTGTTTTTCAGCTTCCTGGGTGGTTCAATTGCAGAAAAGTTATTTGAAACTCACATTACTTGTGCTGATTCCAGGTAGGAGGTTGCTGAATAACAAGAAGAAGAACAGATCTACTGTGGAAGTGAACTGGGGAAAATTTAATTGAAACGTTAAATCTCTCTAAATGTTTCAAAAAATGTCTAGAGCAGAATGTTTTGTTTGAAAAACCTATCTGGTGTTTTTTTGGTCAGCATAGGATATACAAAGAATGCTTTTTTTCTTTCACATTGGTTGCTCTTGTCATCTTGTTGACTTCAAGCCTTGTAATAATTTTAACTAGAGTTCACATAACAGTCTAGCTACAACATGAAGATTCATCATCTGTGGCCTTTGTGCCAGAAAGTCCTAGTGGGATTTATGTGGCACAGAAAAGTCAAAGCATGTGTGCCATGAGGAAATTGACAAAGAGGTTCAAAGGGAAAGCAGAAGAGAATTCATAGAATGAAGGGAGGTGAGGGAAGGGTTGTGGCTTCACATCTGAGGAATAAGGCAGAAGTGGTAATGTTGATATGGGCATATCCTGTGTAATAAAGGCCAGCTGTGGGTGGTCTCCCATCCATTCAATTACAGTGAACTGGTGCTGTGCTTTGCATACCTCCTGTATTTTTCACTCTCCAATTAACATTCACTCTAACCTAGAGGGCAGTACCACACGTCAGCACAGCAGACTGTCTCTATTTTCCCATGTGACACGGGTCATTGCCTTTGGTCTCAGCAGTGTCATGTGAGGTGGGTGACAGGTAATTATGGGTTTGTACTTGTTTCCCCTGGTGCTCAACAGGCCTAATATCCCTCATGGTACCAAAGTCATGACAAGATTTGAAATTTGCATTATTTTTCATTATTGGCTGAGCTTTATTGATGTATGTGTGTGCCAAATGCTAAACAGTGCGTGCCTGTGAGTGTATGACTGCATTTAGCACAAAAAAAAAAAAAAAACTAAGCGAAAACATTAGCTGAAATGTTCAAACTGGCAGAATGAATCATTTACATTCTTAACTTAGCATAGTTACCTGCAAAGTTCAGCAAAAAGTATTTGCAGCAAGAGACACTTACAGCATCCAAGGTCAGAGTGTAGACAAGTCTGATAGTTTTCTTTCCACTAGTTAGAAAGAAAGGCACAAAACCCCAATTGCCTCCCAGTGGAATTAGCAAACAGTCTCTTTGCTCCTTAGTCTTTGGTTTTATCTCGTCACGCAGTGTGGTCTTAGGCCTCCCGAGTCTCTTAATGTTGCTCCAACGAGCCACATCCCCACATTCACAATATCTCAAAAAGACTGACAAATTCTTGTCAGGTAATTAGCCTAATTAGTCACTCGCGTGTATTTCCTTCTCCTCCCAAGGCTCACAGTTCCTCCTGCATGGGATTGAAGAGTGCTATCATTAATATCATCCTTCCATGGGTCATAAAGCATGTCACTCTGATCAAGGGGCCAGTCTTGGGCTGTAAAGGCACAGCTGATAACCTACCTGAATAGAATAGCTGTAAAATAAACCATGCAATGGTACAATCAGTATATTGCCCAATGCTTATTTTCTACTGTAATATGAGTCGCCTTCGCCCTTTTTTCTCCCTTTTGTTAGGATACTTGAGAGCTTTTTCAAAGCAACACTGAAGCCTTCTCATTAAGCTACTACCACACATCCAACAGTGGCTAAAAGATCCCATTATTTTCAAAATGATTTGCATAAACTGCTGACTTGAGAGCAATGACGCAGAAATGAATAAAGGAAACAAAATTTCAGAAGTAACTTATGTCACTCTGAAATTGAGCTTGAATAAATCATATCCACATTTATGTTCTAACAAAATAAAACATGTTAATTTTGCCTGTGGCTCATGAGCAAAAAAAAAAAAAAAAAAAGGAAGTTGTGTTACCTTCGTAGACAGCTTTAAATCCTTGCCCACTGACCGCGTAGTCCGACAGTAGCCACAGCGTGAGCCTGGAGCCTGTACTCACGATGGGTGAAGGCAGCTGGAACCCAGTTAACCTGAGAACAAATGCACAGGAGGACAATAACGGTCACACAAAAAATAAGATCCAATCAACGGCACAGTTGGTTGCAAGGTCAGGTATAAAGCCCGCTTTCATCAACCCAGCTCCCATCTAGTCGGCTATTCCCTCAGGCATTCAAGGATAACTTTTTGTATAACGAGCCTCTGAATCATCCACAAATTATTAAAATGCCAAGACCTCAACAGGACAGAAAACCTCAACAGATTTCTCTCCATCAGCAAAGACAGAGTAACTGCAATCATGCATTTGCAGTGAATTAGAAACACAGCAGCCAGTGTGGGAATGAACAAACAGCTGAACAGACAGCAAACATAAAAATGTCAGACCGGGTAAACAATCATCATTTCTAATAACCGAGCGGTAGTTTGGAGGTGTGAAATTAAACTGCCCTTGTCTCAGTCTGAAGGTAATGGTTTGGAGTCTCCCTTGCAGTCCAACATAATAAAGACAAACCTCCAAGCAAATACGACCTCGCTTGCTTACGTTTTTGTTTCATGTTACCACTTACATAATCGGTATTAGTGTTGTTACTGACCTAGATTCGTGTACATATATTTAGATATGGCAGTAGAAAATATTTCATAATAACGTACTTTTTAAATAACCGTTAACACCATTAGGATTTCTGAGTTGGTTCAAGAACATATGTACACTGCAAGTATGGAAATACACATTGCGAAAACTCAAAATCTTACCAAGTCTGTTTGTCTTATTTTTTGTCAAAATGTCCCAACCCACTTGATTTATGATAAATTCACTTAACAACTGACATTTCAGCAAGATGGAGGGATTTGTTTTAAGGCAATGCAACTTAAATATCTTGTTAAGTCAAACAATCTTGAAATTATCTTGTATTGAGTTGTATTTTACAAGAAAATACAAAACAAATTTAACACATCTCAAATTAGGAGGTTACATGAAAGCAAAAATCTATTTGTGAGTGGAAGAAACTGCTGTGTTTTTAGTATGTTTGGCTTATTTTAAGATACCTAAGCTTGACAATCCTGGCAAAATATAGCTTAAAGAAAGTTTGCACAGCTAATTTTAAGATTGTAATCTAAATATCGCATCTTATTTCAAGAAATCTTACCAAGCCATTTTACACTTGTTCTATTGGCAGAGGTTTTTTTTCCACTTATTTCAAGGTAAAAGTTCCTTGAAATAAGTTTTTCTTGTTGTTTTGAGAGAGGCATTTTTTCCAGTGTAGTAGAATTTTTGATAAAATACACACAAGCTTCCCGAAAACAAGGTTAAATTTGAACATTTTGTGCTGCGCGGAAAAACATTAAAGCACACATTCAGCATTGACTATTTGGGGGAACTAAAAACAACTAGGATTACTGCAACTCAAAAATCTGCTAACATCTTTAATCTATAACTGTCAACATATTGACTTTTATATTTACAATTTATACACAAGGAATTGAAAACATCTTGTGGATTGTTGCCTTGGAGTTGCCAGTATCATGTCTTAAATCATGAACACAACATAACATGACTTCATATTATCACTACGCATACAGGTGAGAACACAAGCTAAATTAATCCATACCACAGAATCAACACATATTAGTTATGCATGCATGATCTTTGATGTTGCAGCCAAGTTGGCCCAGGTGCACATGACGCACAGACACCCCCGGACCGCGACAGCAGAACAAAGGCAGTGGCAAAACATTGACTTAATTATTGTAACCAAGGCACACGCATGCACATTTAATAAGACTCCCTATGCAGCAAAACAAAAACAGAAGGTTGTACTGGTTCAGCAAAAAAAAAAAAAAAAAAAAAAAGCGGAATTGAAGTCATTCAGTGCAAATGTAATCTATTTCTTTTTCTCTTATTATTGTGTGTTGATCTCTTGTTATACAACTCATGCTACTTTCTGAGAACAATTTGTTTTCCTGCAACAAATGGTAGAATAAACACAAATAATTAGTTTCATTTAATGGGTTTGCGTCTATGTAAAATTTGTCTGAAAGGACAAATTTCAAATGCTGATTTGGGATCAGACTGTCCTGACATAATGAAACGTTTATAATTGCTAGCAGTGATTCAGAGGTACTTAAAAAAAAACATGACATTAGGAGTGTATTTTTTGCTGGGATTTAGTGTAATGGTGCCTTTACAGGGACCAAGACAGGACATCTTCTGTACTATACATTGAATGCTGAAGTTCGTTTAACGACAGACACAGAAGGCATCTTTTCATGTGTTATTCCTTACATTTCATCTTAAGGTTGCACAAGATCATAAGCAAATCCAAAAGTTGGCAAAAAAAAAAAAAAGTTGAGACTGATACAAACAAAAAATGAAAGCAAACACAAAACAGGCTGTCTTCCACATATCTATAAAAGAATGGAAGTTCAGACCTTTCATGTCTTATTCCAGTGTTTAAATTTGGTTACGTCATAAATCTTAAATCTTCAGAGAACTTACTCACTCACAACATAGTGTTAAGCACAAATTGCAGACTCCAGTTTTTTAACAACAAACCTGCCAGTCTTTACTCCCAGGGTTAAATTTGTTTTAAGAGTAACTCTGTGTGTAGTTAATCATTGAGACATTTATTTGTTGTGTTTTTTGTTGGTTAATTTTTTGTTCACTGAAGATGGACTCATCCTCCACTCACCCTCCCAACTCGCTGCAGCTCAAGCACACCAGCTCACCCTCGACTCTGCTAAATTAATTCCTAAATACCACTCTACACGACACAATGCCAAGTTGTAATACTGTAGCAATTCCACCTTTCATGTCTAAACCAATTCTGAAGAAGAATAAGGATGCAGAAAGCCCTATTGTGTTTTTGAGACGGTCATCGGTGGCTCCAGTTTGACAGGGGAAAATGCTCAGCCTTGTCATGCTGTTAGCAAGGAAAAAAGAAAAAAAAAAAAAAACCTCTTTCTCCAGACCGGGTCTTAAATGAGATGTTAGCTCAATGGGAGCACTTCCCCTTAATGTAAACGCCTCCCCAGGTGGTGTATGCTCTCATTCTCCGCAAATCACTTATTGACTGAAACATATACACCATTTTGTTAAAACAACACAAAATCTGTCCTGTTGCTGAACTATGTGTCATACCTGACCATCAAGTCCTCCAAACCTGCTGTGTATTTGATAAAGTTCAAGTCCACAGCCGCTCTCAGTGCTCCTTCTGTGGTACCCCCCATCACATCGGTTTACCACCCCCTTAACCTCTCCTCTTCTATGCAATTCTCCTGTGCGACAGGAGATGGAACAGGCTGTTTATTTACATCCAAGTTTTTCTTGTCACTGTGAGCATAATGGGAGTTCACTCCCAAGGAGATCACACCGGGTCATGGCACTTTTCTTCATAGCCAACACAATGTAGAAGCCCAGCGGTACTTAGACACCCAATTGTGCTCGCTCAAGAACACAGTTACAATGTTTTAATATTTTGTTTGCTATGTTTCAACTTCCAGAACTGCTTGACAACAGCTTGGCAAGGAATAAACCAGGTTCTGAAATAGCTAGGGTGAAATCTTCCTTCATGTGTCAGTAAAGCTTTAAGTGCACCCACACAAGAGCATTGCCAAGTTGACTTTTTTTTTTTTGTTCTTCCCATGCATCCCATAGGTGCGCATTGGGATTTCAGTTCGGGGCTCTGGGAGGGACATGACTTTAACTGTGAATTTCTCCAGGGCAAAATTGCAGGTGGCTGACATGCTTTGGATCATTATATTTCTGACAACAGCAAAAAAAAAAAAAAAAAGTCTGCTTCAATAGCCTTTGGATTGATTTCTTTAGGTCTGCAGCCAGAATGTTTCTGAACACTTCAGAGTTCATGATTCTGTTAGTAAATATGATTTCGCCCTCTGTGCTGTAAAAAGAACAGACTTTGACATCCCCGCCTCCATCCCTTATAGTACCCTCACTGCAGTCTGGTTTCTGCCATCAGATCCATGTACATTTGGGCTCATCTGAAAAAATAGCACACAACTCTAAAATAAGAAGTCTTTCCATGCATGTTCATTTGCAAATATAATCCTAGCTGTGTTAGTCTTTAAGTCTATGATTATTTTCTGCTGTGTCACCATCCCTCTGTATCCTTAGTCATTGCTCAAATTCTGGATAGAGTTGTGAAGTAGTCCTTGTTGCCACTTCCTACCTGCTCTTCTTGATTTTATTTTCAAGTATATACTTCAATCTGTTGCTTATTTTTCTTTAGACAGCACACCCAAAAAATGGTGGGTGGAAGACTGAGTTTGTAGCTGATCTGACCAACAGAGTACAGAAATTATGCTTAACATTTATTCTGAGCCTACCTCATTTGTATCTGCCATTTTTGCGGTTGCTTATAACTAATCAGCTCCAAGGTACTCTATAGTGGACATAGAAAGTCATGTACAATTCAAGCAGATCATCATCAGCCTCGGTTTCAATAACATCGCCAATACTTTGATTTTACTCATGAAAATTATTGAAGAGGGGAAAAAAAAGACACCAGGTGTCAGTGCTGTCAGATTCCCTTAATATTTTGTTAAATTTCCTGTTTCAATTAAATTCCAGCTCCATTTAAAACAGTCCAATCCTTCGCAAAGTAAGGCGACCTTGCAAAATTTACACATAGAAGTCCAACAAAATCAATTAATATGCTAATAAAAGTATTGTGAAGTTACTCTGCTTTTCAGAGTTAAGAACCAAAGGTATCACTGTTTGGTGGTTGTCAGTCATTGTAATAATCAGTGGACCAAAAATTGTGCTGCAAACAAGTAAAATAGTTTTGAGTAATGAGCCATGTCTTATTAGGACCAGCTATCAGGAACAGCTTTACCAGGTTCTGCTAATAAATCCATTTACCGTGTTTGTCACTCACATAGCGTTACACACACACATACACACACTCTAATGAAATAACAGGTGTGCACTGTTCATTTGTTGCCACTGCAGAGACATAAATGTGCACATGTACTATAGATAGCTATAGATTCTAATAAAGGACAATGTTGCTCACTCAACTCTTTGCTCATCCTTGAAATTTACCTTCGCAAGCACCAGTTTAATTTTCATTTTCTGCTCCTGCATGTGCTCTCGCCCCACATGCGTACCCCACCCTTTACAATCTATTACATCCTTCCTCATATCTCTCAGTGTTAAGAGAGGACTAAGTGTTTTGCTTAATCCTTAAGTACCACATCGGAGGTGGGGAAAATTGCAAAACACCAGTGCCGAAAGATGAATTGGGCCAAAAAGGGGAGAGGACTTTAATATATGCACGATTTCACTCCTCTGTGTGAGATTGTCACAGTGGGATATCAGCTAAACGATGGGACACATGTTCATGCAAATAGCCCCTTCGCTGACCGCAAATTGAGTTGGAAGGCAGCCATCTTGGTTCAGCAGCGCACTGCGGTGAAGGGGGGGTTGATAGAGGGTATGATGGAGGGGCTGAGGAGAGGAGCGGCCCACAAACTAGGAGGGATTCTCGCAGCATCCAAATCGTGATCATCCGACATAAGTCAGACATAGCCCCTGAATCTTTTTTCCAAGCTGAGTGGAAACAAAGTGGATGCTGTCGGAAGACACAGAAAAACTGGCTTCAGAAGTGAAGGTAGATTAAATATTGCAATGTGATATGTGCTGTGGCAATCTGAGACATGCAGCCGGTATTGTGGGAAAAAATAAATAAAAAATGCCAGCTGGGGGATTGCCTGTTATCAAGGAAAAGATGCAAAATATGATTGCGACTGAGCGATACAAAAGAATGGATTTGCAGCACAGGTGTCTCAAGTGCGTGGCAAACTGATGGAGGGAAGACAAAAGAAAAAAGAGCGAGGGACACAGGAGGAGAGGAAGATGCAGAAGTTAAGAAAAATGGCACAGTTATGGGAAATCATTGGCTGTTTCTATTATATGGAAAGAAGCTGTGTAATATCAGAAATGAGGCCCTCCGAAGAGAAGAAAAGAGGTATGTGTGCATGGCTGCAACCACACTGAAGAGTATATGCCGCATGTGTGTGTGTGTGTGAGTGTTTGCGTAAGCGCATGACGGGAGCAGAGGTCTATTAAGAGGGCTTTCCACCTGACTGGCCTCAGCATCATCTCAATGAAGAACCTCTGCTTCCAATTATCCCACTGCTACCCATGGGAACGAGAGGGGGAGCGACAGCCAGAGAGGGAGACAGAGCAAATGTGCAGAAAGATGGCTGTATATTAAAAGAGTGGAGACATTGTAATGAGGAGATGCCAGTGCTGAAGAGTCGAAGGGCAGAATGTGAATAGTAGGAAGGTGAGAAAGACACATCAGTAGGTAGGAATTTAAAAAAAAAAAAAAACTCCAACCAGGCACCTGAGTTGAGCGAAGATGAGTCATGGTGAGAAACTCCTTCATTAGGCTCCAAGCTATTCAGGGATTCTTACTCAAGCAAACACACATATGCAGTTTTATTCATCTGAACATTTTCTCGCATGTTTGTGATCTCCCGCCTCAAATATATGCGTGTTTACAGCTGTAAACAGACAGAGACTAAATCAGGTCATTCGTCCTTTAATCTTATTCACTCCATCAATGTGTGTGTGTGTGTGTGTGTGTGTGTGTGTGTGTGTGTGTGTGTGTGTGTGTGTGTGTGTGTGTGTGTGTGTGTGTGTGTGTTTTCAGGGTGGAAGGAAGGTAAGCACAGTGCTGATACAGCTGATTTTCCCCCAGAAGGAGGGTAGAGGGGAAAAAAAAAAGAAAAATAGATACAGCAGCAAGATTTTGATGGCTGAGTAGAGGGGAGACATTAGCCAATAAATGATGGGTGGTAGGAGAGAGACAGGGGAGAGGGAGCTGAAGTGCAGAGTGAACAACTGTGTGTGTGTTTTTATGTGTGTTTGTGTGAGGATGCGCGTAGTCTTTCGATACGAGACCCTGTGCAGCTATAACTTGTCAGTGGTCAAGGCCAGGGGCTGATGCTCTGTTGTGTTCTATAAGCTCTAACTCTCCACTGACTGCAGATCACACCAGCAGCAATGCTGTGAACTGAGGCCACTGCAACGCACGCAAAGACAAATGAATAGTTCCAGATCTTCTGGATGTGGGGGGTAAAAGAAAACATACTTAAATTGGTGGCGCTGTGGTGGATTCAAAACTGGTGCCGCTCAGTGTGTATGTGTGTGTCTCTGTATGACTCATCACTGGCTCTACTGACAGTGAAAAGAGCTGACCGTGTAGCCTAGTGGAGGTTAAAATGGCACTCCATTCCCACACACATGATTTGATTCCCACAGTTAAAAGGAAGAGCTTCACAAGCAATTAGATTTTATTTCTATCAGCCTTCTTATCCCTTCTTCTTGTTGGGTAAGCTGTAATGTACCGCGTCATTTTGCCCAAGGGCATGATCTGGCCTTGATAGAGTTGCCTTCAGCGCTCTCAGTTTCACTTAATATTCTTGGTATTTAAAGCGCATTACCAGTAACCATGGTGGTTAGTGGCTTTGTAGGTGAAGAGGCAAGTGCAACCTATGCAATGTTAATGGCCATAAAGTGGACTGTACACAGTGAAATGCTACTTTTTGGTCTCTGTTAACAGGTTTCCGCTAGTTGTAGCTGTTAATCATATTATCCAGAAAGCTTGCCGTTCCACAACAAAGAGGAGAATAGATAGCGGCAGCAACAATTTGTAAATCCCATACACAGCTTCCCACAACCCATCAATATTTCAAACACGACTGACATCTTTTTCACTCGAACAGGCTAATTCCTTTTGTCTGTCTTGTGAAGAAAGACGGGCGGCAGCGTGCAGCTGATCATTAATATTCATACGCGTGTGACATCACAAGGTATTTGCGTATGGCGGCTGAACGCTAAGGGCAGGAGAGTTTCTCAAATTTCTCGGATGCTGAATGCTGATGGTGAGATAATCAACCACAGTCCCTTCCAACTGGGAGACAAACCACAGTGAAGTCATTAACAAACCACTGTCTCTAGAGAGAGGGAGGGAGAGAGCGAGGCTGACATAAGGGAAAAGACGAGTGGATGGGAAGGTGAGAGGAGGAAGAAGATACGAGTGGGAGGAGAAAATATCAGCAAAACCTTGAGGAGATCTGAACAGATGAAGTACTCCAGAGAAAATAGGAACAACTAAATAGAAATGTGCGTGTGTGTGTGTGTGTGTGTGTGTGTGTGTGTGTGTGTGTGTGTGGGGGGGGGGGGGGTATAGTTGGCAGCGGAAAACAGAAAATGTGAAAACCTAAACAGCAAAATAATAGAGCCTGATCTACTGAGCAGAGAGAGAAATAAGTGCGAGAGGAAGCCAATGCAATGATGAAAAACAAGTGAACAATTCACAACGCCTTAAAAAGACACAGGTGGCAAAACAGGACTTATTAGTTGTCATTTGCAGTGCAAAATAGCACAAGTAATTACCAGCTAAATTAAAGCATGAGTGAGTGTGAATAAGTGGAGGAGTTATAGAACACTGTTCCAACAGCTTCACCGCAGAAGAGAGCTCCATTGTCTTAAATGTAATCTCTTTCCTAAATGTAATTCTAATGTTTGGAGTAAGTATATGGAGCTATGGCTTACACACACACATTTACTTCCACTAGAGTGTCTACCAGTCAGCAAGTGAGTGTGACTGGTTTATCTGCAGGCTATCTGCACTCCATTAACAGTGTATTACATTGCCCTGATGCTATCTGCATCTTCCCAGCACCACAGACACCTATAAGGCAACAGAGTCTGTTGCCCTCCTTGTTCAGGATATTAAGTAAATAGTATAAAACACCATTAATAATGTTTAAATGGCTGTTTAAATACCAACGATTTCCACAAGATCACATGCAATGAATTTCCTACACATACATACAAATGTAAACAATACAGAAAATAATCTAATATTCCTCAGAGATATGCATTCACTGGCAAATAAAAAGCTCAATAATTGGAGAGCTCAATATATAATTCTTAAATGAACAACAAAAGGGCCCCGACAGTGGCGATGTAAAAACTAGAAATGAACTCTTTGTTCATTTGTCCCCCCTCCCCTTTGTAAAGACATAAGTCAATTACACTCACAGCAAACAAATCAAGGCTGACAAATGAAACAAGGTGACGTTCACACGTCCACCGTGTTTTCCACTGCTCCGCACAAATCGCTTTGCAATAATCCTCGGGCAGAAAACAATTAGGGATAAAATAAAACTAATTCAATGGTGTGCCACTCTCGCCCCCAGGAAAGTGACAAAGCTAAGTGGTAGCCATGAGATATGCTGTTGTTTACTCGCTCATGCCAGTGTGCTAGTCTGTGTGTGTGTGTGTGTGTGTAAATGTATGTGTGTAAATGTGTGAGCGGATGGAGCAATTATGGTGCACAAGGATGAAGTAAATGATCAAGGACAGAAAAAGGACAGACAAGAGAGATCCAATTGAAAACAACCAAGGTAATCCTGCAAGAAGGAACACAAACATTATAAAGCAGTCTAATGGTAGATATAGCCTAGCTTAGCTAGACTGTATTCCCGTTATAAGGGATATACGGGAATACGGTCTAGCCCTCCTCCATTGACACATTTTGACAGGTTTTCAAGCTCCGAGCAGATCAGAACGAAACAATCAGAGCACCAGAGGCGGGAGTTAACGATGCGACCGCAACAGAGCGAGGTTTCTCTCGTGCGCTTTCCTCTGTTTTGCACGGGCTGAATTTGTCCTTTAAACCTCAACAAGAAGCAGCTCTTAAAGCTTTTCTTTTTAAAAAGGATGTATTTTTAATTCCGGCAGGCTGTACGATAGAATACGTAATGCTGCCCTCCACTGTTGAAAGGGAGAGCTTAGATTTTCCTCAGGACCCCTGTACGGCGAAGGAAGCTGTTAAAACTACAAAACATCATGGCGGAAAGGCAATTGTTAGGTCGCTTAGTGATTGCGTCACACATATGTTACGCTGATTGGCTCTCCCCAATTCAAGCTGTGATTGGTAGTCCCGCCTCTGGGCTAGATTTGGTTCAATGGATCAGTTCCAGACTGACTTTGTGTGTATTTGTAATACACAATATAAAGGCTGTCTGGTCCCCAGGCAACGGTAGATATAGATATTTTGTTATGCGTGTATGGTGTAATGGTGTTCACTGTTGATTGCATTTTGCATATATTCATATGTTTTTGCATATACTCACACCACACAGCCAGAAGAGCAACCTGGTGTATGTAGTTAAATGCAGCGAGGAATGCTCAGATCTCTACATAGGGGAAACCAAACAGCAACTTAACAAGTGCATGGCTCAACACAGGAGAGCCGTTTCCTCAGGACAGGATTTGGCAGTCTTCCTTCACCTTAAAGCTGCTGTCCGGAGTTTCCGTTTGTTTTCAATCTATGTATCATTTTTTAACAAAGCTTAAATGTGTTAGTCTAGTTCGATACTATAATATAAAGTTAGAATAACGCGATATGAAAATTTATTCCTGAGCTCCGCCTTCCTCTCATAGACCCCCATGTTATTCCAAAAAGCGCCGGTTGCTGCCGACCAATCAAGTTCAAGCTTCAGCTTTGTCATGCTGTCAATCAACGGTTACGCGCACAGCAAGCAAGCCCATGCAGAGGTGGGCGAGCTACGCACTACGCAACCGCGCGCACATTTGTTTTGCTTGTGGAGGAGAGAGTATCAGGGCTCAGCAACTTCCAGAAAAGTTACCAATCCCACGGCTTGTCAGGCCAAGAGACTGCAGGACGTTTTTTGGCTCGGGGTGCTCGCGTCGCTCCCCGACCACGGCCTCCATAGCCCGCCTGACGGCTTCGTTTAGATGCCCGACCTTTGGAGGAAGATGTTGGGGCGTCTGGGACATACTCCTCATCAGAGGAGTCATGCAATTCTGAACTCTAGATAGAAATAAATAAACAATGTAACACATATACACGCGTAAATGCACTAAGTTTGATAAACAACGTCATTGAGAGGGATACACGAGTGTAATCACATATTGAAACTTTACTCGTTCGTCCTAGCAGATTCATGTTATTTTGGTATTAGGACAAGTTAGACTCAATACAGCATTCTAACGTAATTCCTTTATTATTTACTAAATGTACTCAATGTAGAAGAGGGGAAAACAGCAAAACAGGCGAGATGCTGCAGCACTCCGGGCACTTCTCTCATGTACAGCGCGCGTGCACAAATAAAGGGGCGAAATCAGAGGGAGGGAGGGTGGGACCACCAGTGTTCTGGGAGACGCTGCGATTCAAACTCCGGACAGCAGCTTTAAAGAAGAAGGACACTCATTTCAGGACACCAAAGTTCAGATTTTGGACAGGGAGGACAGATGGTTTGAGAGAGGAGTGAAAGAAGCCATCCATGTCAAAGTAGAGAAGCCATCTCTGAACAGGGGGAGTGGTCTGCAACATCATCTTTCGCCAATTTACAATCAGGTCCTTTCAAAATTCCCCAAAAGAACTACTCAGCAGACTCATGCTAATGACCACCATTAGCACAAAAGGGCTCAGTGACCCATTTCAATGACCCCCACTGATACTCATAACGACCATCGTTGAGTCGTCAGATGAGTTTTGGTATTGGTCGTTGGAATAATAGCCCTGGACACACCTCACAGAGGTTTAAAAGCTGAGGCAACACCAACCACCACCAGAACTGAAGTAGCCTCTTGGATGAGAGGTGAAACGTCTACAAGGAATTTTCTTAAAGTCCAGTGGATTGATTTAAACTACTTTGGATAACCATGACCGGGATGAATGAGAACCTACACAGACATCTATACTCATATCTGTTTTCTATATTTGCTTTATTAGAAGTATTTATGAATGCTACGGTAGCAGTTTAGTAGTAGGATGTGCAAAACATTACATTATATTATACTGCTGCTACTGGCAGTAGCAATCACGTATATATATATTCATGCAGCAGCAGTAGTAGTGTGAAGGTCCAGCTCTGCCTAAATAAACATGTTACATAACACACGGCATGAAGACAATCAAATGTGTTGATGAGTCAGTCTGACAAGCATCAAGAATTTGATGTGTGAGTTAAGTGATGTGGTGCAAGCAGTACAGCATGATAGAAATGTAAACTGGAATAACAAAAAAATAAAAATCATAATGCACTTTTGGGGTAATGGCTGAGTACAATGTTGTCTTTCCCAGAATCTCGCAGATTAAAAGGGCATGTTACTCAATCAAATGCAGCCATTTGCCACTTAGCATAGCCCACACCCCATCCCTCATTCACCATTTGAGGCTTTTACTTGTGTGTTGTCTTTTTCTCTGTCCGCTTCCGACTCATCCTCTACCCAGTCCCCTTCCAGGCTATTGTACACAGCAGTAGTGAGCAGACTTTTGCTATGACATTAGTTTCATTAAGTGGATAGTTAGACTGAAGAGCACTTTCTTCATACATTGTTTGGGAGAGCTGCAAGAACCTTCTGAACTTCAAGACACACTTGGCAGTTTGAAGTGCATGTGATCTTTTTTTGTTATCACCAAAATTACTCCTTTCATCAGAGCTACAAACTGTTAAAACAGACAGAATCTTTGGAATCTTTTCAAATGTCCCACAGTCATTAAACTGCCCGTCTGTGATGTACCAGTCTGTCGGAAAAGTTAGTTAAATGTAATCTTCACATTGTGATACTTCAAACTTATTCTACATTTTTCATTTAAAATTTGGTCATAGAATTTCACCAGATTATGGAAAAATAAATTTAATTAAAGTGAATCCATTTGTGATTCTGGAGTCATGTGACTGAATGAAGGGAACTGGACTGAACTACAGCAGATGGGAAACGAATATGAAACAAACTAAAAAAAATGTCAGTAGGAAAATATCTACAGTATGTAGAGTCAACATATAGTACAATATTGGTAACACCTGTGGCCAAACCTGTGGGGAAAATGCTGTACATGTTGATTGGGTGTTGTTTTTTGCTTTTCATAGTAACTTCGTACTGTACAAAAGACATTTTTGATATTCCTTTATTTTTAGCCATAGCTATGCTGTTTGCCTTGAGGTGCGGGACTTTATATTGTAGCAAAAAATTAGCCTAAAATGTGGCAAAAGCAAAATATATCTAAACACTGCGCTTGGTTTGCAAAAGGTTAATACTGGGTGACTCCTTATCCCATATTTTCTATTGACAATGAAGCAGTTTTTTTTTCCTTTTGATTGTTCACATTTTAAAATGTTTGAGAGAAAAAAAACATGATTTGGTAAGGTTCGGACACAAATGTGGATGATAGCATCTACATTCTTCTCCCTGCCAACAATATGAAGCTGAGACTGGACAATTGTGCTGTTGGCATACAATCCATGGCCACAACCGAGACACAACCAGACCAAGTTATACCGCAGAATAAATTTGAGATGTGGGCAGTGCACACAATTGAAGTTCTACATGGTTAATTTCAATAAAGAGAAATCTTAATGCTTCAGTGTACAATTATATTTTATGCACTTATGGACTCTGACTGTGTGGCAGATGCTGAGGCAAGGACCTTTCCTGCTTTAACATCAGTAACCCATGTGAACAAAGCCTGATTCATGCATGAATGGTTGGTTTGACCTAAACGCCATGAACCATCTTTAGAATGACAGAACACCTACAATGAGTCAGTCCTCATCAGAAAACATTAGTGCTTGACCTCACTAATGCTATTCTGGCAAAATAAAAGTAAGCCTCTGCAGTCAGGCTTCTAAATCTTCCAATGAGTTAAGCAGTGTATTAATGTCGTCCACATACTTCTGGTCATGTCGTGTCTGAGGCATTGATTCTTTATAAAAGACTCAGTGGAAATGGTGTGTGTTTGTGTGTGTGTGCATCGACGCACTCCTGCAGTGCGAGGCTTTGAGCCTGAGCCACTGAGGTTTTTTCCAAAGACCGCATGAAGCTGTGAATCCATATTCAAAATTTCATGATTTGCCCTGCTATCTTTCTTTCTCTCTCTCTCTCTCTCTCTCTCTCTCGCTCTCTCTCTCTCTCTCTCTCTCTCTCGCTGTGATCTTCAGTTTTTCCCTCGTTCTGCGGAGGGATGCCACTAATAAACTCCAAAACAAGGTTGGGCAGAAGATCTGATTAGCCAGCAGGGCTAACAGGGACACAGTGACCGATGGAGCGCCCAACCAATGCTATTGACTTTCTCCCCGTCGCTCTCGTTTCATTCCTGTGGCAAGGATGATCAAAGAGCAGCAGAGGGAATGAGACAGCGAGGGAGAAGAGAGAGGAGGAGGGGATGGCGGCGGTCTACTTGTGTGTGTCCCAAAATAAATAAATAAATAAAACAATCTGGAACTAGAATTAGCTCCAGGCTCACACAAACACTATTCAAATGCCACTCATCTTGTTTCTGCATGCTGTTGTCGATCTCTCCTGTAGCTGCTCTCTGTCTGTAGATCTCAACATTGATGCCCTCCATGTCTTAATTATGCGTCTTTTTAGATTATTCTGCTGTATTCTGCTCTTTATTATCAAGCCACTGTATTGTATCCAATACACTGATTGCCATCCTTTATGATGAAATCAGTAACAGTATGTTCGCCACAGACAAATGCAAAGTGAACCTTTGACTTTGCAACAACTAAATAAGCACAAGTGCAACTAGTCCCATGCAACAAGTGCCTAATTACATGCCAGGCAAATCCTTTTGACACAGTGCGGCTAGGGTGCACATACGTGTTTGTGTGTGCCCGCGCAATATGTGTGCTTTATCCATTATCGAGTTTCACAAGGTGTTTGGATAACTAATTAAACTGCTATGCTCTGTGTCTCCCAGGGATGAACAAGCAAAAAAAAAAAACAGAGGGAAAGGGTGAGATCAAGGAAGAGAAACGTGACTGCAGCAACATTTAGGGGGAGAAAAAAAACAGCAAAATCAACGCTGGCTGGAAAAATATGCCAGGGATTTGCCTAAGCTGGGAAACAAATGGTGCACAAGGAGAACGTCTGCGCTTCACAGTCCCATAGATTACAGCAAAAAGGAATGCATTTCCTTTGTTTTAGCGCATGTGGTTAGGGGGGGAAATACAGAAGGTTCTGTGCTACCATATTGTTCTTGCTGGCTGTTTTTCCTCTTGTCTGCTTCTCTTTTTGTTTTTCCCCCCTTTCTCTTTGTCTGCAGTGCAGTCTGTGGCAATCCCGAGAGGCAAATCTTTTTTTTTTTCTTTTTGAAAAATTAGCACTTAAATTGAGAGAAGATTGACAAATTATTTCACAAACCCAATAATCACAGAAGAACCGACATTAGTCCAAATGCCAGCTCACAATCTAGCAAGTAACTGAAACTTTGTAGTCTATCAACGTTGCTCTTTTCTCCAGAGTTCTTAAGGTCAAGACAAGTCCAATGAATATATATTGGTCAATTCTCGCAAATAAACTTTTATTTGAGATCTCCCCAAAAACACAGTCATTTCCTTTTCTTCTACGAAGTCTGCATGTAAGAAGAAGTCCATTTAGGATGCTTCTATTGTGAGTAAACTTTAACATTTGAAGTCCATGTCTGCGCTTGTTAAAAACTGAAACACTGTCGGTATTATTTGGATTAATTTCAGTTTTATTTATGTTAACTACTCATGTATTGCACACAGCTGAATATACTGACTAGTCTCTTACAGTGGTGACCTAACTCTTGTAATACTCCTTGCAGCTTTGTGAGATCGGTGCCATTTATTTCACTCTGTTTGGCTGCGACAAATTTGGCAGTGAAGATGCAAACAGGAGGTGGGCTGCAGATCTTGCAGCTTTTACTCCAATCACAGCTAAAATTGCTCAGCAGTTACACCAGTCCTCATTGCACCCGTGTGCTGTGTGCTCTGCTTGATGTGATGTTTGCTTTCCCCCTGGAATTGCTGCTTGCAGGTGTATTTATGTTAAATTTGGATTCATTCTGATCGAGGCAAACACCATCAGCCAGGATGGCTCCCTACATGAAGTAGCTGCATCAAATAGGTTCTATCGTTATCCATGATGAGACCACTAGATATTTGGGATGCTTTTCAAAGCAATGCACGACTATATGTTTATTTGTAAATAGTAATTTAAAAAAAAAAAAGAAGATCAATGCTACACTGCTCTGTAGTGAGCATGGAGAGCTGCTTTGGCTGTTGTTACTTTTCAAGTGTGTAAAGCTGCAGAAATGGTTGTAAATTTTAGGAAAATGCTGGAGATTATATATGACATGTGATATGTGTTCATCAATACTTCGGGATGCTTCAGTCTGTCACAAAATAACGTTTTGGCATCTCTATCCATGGAGGGTTGCAGACCTACAAGGGTCTTTTCCTAAATAGGCTACTTAAGCACAACCCTGTCACCCAAAAATCACTTCAGTTGAACTACATTCTTAATTATGTTTACAAAAAAGCATATGTTCTCCTTGTCTGATAAAAGTATGAGGTGTAGGAAAAGCTGCCATTTTCAAAGAGAAACAAAATAATTCCTGTTAAGAGGTTGAAGGAGTCACCGTTTGGTTAGGCTTACGTACCGAAACAACGAGGCTGGGTTTAAGAGAATATGCCTCAGGTTGAAATCAACCTTTTCACAATGTTAACTACATATGAGATGCTCTTAATTTTAGGCACCACAACTACTTCGTTTGGTTCAATAACAGTTAAATGATCAATCAAGGCTTTATTTCCTCACAGGGATTATTTAATGATCTTTTATCAGGTGTAAATAAAAAAAAAATCAGTAAATTGACTCCAACTTGTGCTAGATGCAGCAGCGAGACTACAAATACAAACAAATAATTGTGAAGACATGACACTGATTGTAATGACCCTACTAGTTGCTCATTTGTTTTAGGATTGATTTTAAAATTTCACTAATTTCCTTTCAAGCTCTCGGACCCAGAATATATATATCTGCTCTCCTTACCAACCAGTGTGCATCCTGAGAACCTGCTGACTGGTTCCCGCTGCATATTTAAAGACTAAAAAGTGTTTGCTGTTCGGCAGGAAATCCTCATTTGTATCAAAAGACGTTCTGATTAATTTTTATTTCTTACATCTACATTTACATTTAGCTGTGGAGTTAAAGTGTATTTTATTTTTGACATGGCACTTGAGTGCGATTTGATTTGTTGTCTTTAATTTCAGGGTTTTCATCATTCATTGTTTGAAAATTTGATTCCTCTTTTGCATGATTGTGTTCATGCACTGTGTGCTTTTTCCCCCCCCAATTGTTGTAAGGCACTTTGTAAGGCTGGTTTTGATAAAATTTGGTACTAGTAATTATAATGATTTATGTAAATGAAGTAGAGTTCTTTTTCTTTCTCTTTATCGGCTTTGGAAAATGTCATGGTTTGGGTGAAAATATACCCTTTCACAATATGCTCCAATCTTTTCCTCCATTACTATGGTGATGAATCCAATCAAATATGATAATGTCTTGACGAGAAAATGTATTTTGTATGAATGTAATACACAGCGTAATCCGGGACAGAATATATTTTCCTTCTAGATTTGACAAAAAAAAAAATGTTGTCAACTTATGTTTTCACCATATAATGCAATCATAAATGTTCACTGTTACAATAACTCACTAATGCAACATCAGTTTGTCCATAATGAGTTAAATAGTGGTTTTAATGTGAGTGAAATGCCTCCTGTTGCCAAAACTGGAGCTCCAAATTATTAGCAGTAATGTAGCCAAAAAAGGAGAGAATTTTGAAAGTGAATCATTTCCACTGTCTTGCTCAATCCAAATGTGAAAATTCTTATGACGTTCCATCCAAAAACAGATGAATTGCTCAGTGGCACAACACACACAGTTTCCATTTTTGAATTGCTCACATTTATTGTAATTTCTGCAATTTATAAAGGCCTCATTCTTACAGTTTGATCAATGCAAAATTACTGGAATAAACAGAAATTACGCCCGCGGTGGAAAAACAAAGCTAGGACAAGCCTGCTTGCCAGTCTGCGCATCCCCTTCCAAAATGTTAAAATCCAGACATGCTGTACATGCTAAACCTGCTGTGTGCTCATGACTCGCACTGTGCCTTAGGTATTGTAATTGGAAAATTGTGACTGAAATGATTTGCATAAGTTGTCATGCAAATCAACAAAATGAATTCCCTGCAGTGAGAAAAGCATAACATTTGCCTCCCACCACCCCTTTGTTAGGTAGTGTTTATCAATTTACATCATGAAATTCTTGGCTTTGTTTTACTTCCTGCCAAATTACGTGCAGTTCCTTCGTGTATTAAATTCTTTAGAAACCCGCCAAAAAAAAAAATCACACTAAACATTTAAATGCACAATGCTTGTCCACATGTGCTTTTGAGGTTTTTGTACCGGATCACTTGGGGAACACAATCGCTATGCAGTGAAACAAAATGCTGCACACAAACTTTACCTGCACAAAATGTATTATATTGCATATGGCACATTTTCAAAATAAGACACCAGTAGCTCAGTATATCTGATCCATCCAAGTTCAAATTCAAAAATATTTTACATGAACATTTCCATCTGCTGGTATTTACAGCAAGTTTGAGCCTCCGCTATCACGCTGCTCATGAATTATCACTAAAACAGTTCTTAGCGGTTCAGTATATTACACAAATCACAACTCAGTACAATATCAATTAAGTTAATTTAAAATCATTTAGATGTTCTGCCTTCTAATATGATGCTATTCCCTTCAAACCTCCAAACCTTCAAAGAGGTTTTACATTCATATTTTATTAAATTGGGCTACACGAGGCAAAGGGTATAATTATGTACTTTCTTATTTGAGAATTCATGTTGGTTAATAATGTGAACGGGGAACCCTTCATCGGTATAATTATACCTGTATTTTTACTGGTTAGATTTTCATCCTTGAGGGGAAGTCTCTTCAAAATTTGGTGAATTCCTTCAACTCAAAGTATGAGTGTGAACCCCGAGCACGGCGGGAATGAAAGTGACACCTTTTCTTTTTTCTTTTTTTTTGGAGGGAGGTGTACCGCGTATTTAATCTTTTATCTCTGCAGGAGAACATTTCATTTCGCGCCGCTGCCGAAGTGTGTCCTGCTAAGAACACCGACAGGCCTTGCGACGAGAGAATGTCAATAGCAGCACACACAATGAGTGATACACAGGACGTGGGACATCTAGTTGATTATTTCTCTAATCTGGGCTTACTGGGCCTAATAATTCTGCCTTACAGGTGAGCAGACGCCATAAATCTCACCGTTGTTTCACTTTTTTTCCCCCCCGCGCGAGATGATGAAAAACAAACTATCACTCTTTGTCCTGTTTTTAGCAGTCTGTCGTTAAAGCTGCCGTTGATAAGTGGCAGTCTTTCCATTAACAGCCCAGACTCAAAGGCACAATAAATCCAACACTGTGTGTGCATGTGTGTGTCTGTCTGTGTGCACATGTCTGTGATTGTGTACGAAAAAAAAATCAATCCACACAGAATACATGCATGTGTGTGTGTGTGTGTGTGAGCGCTGTTGAATAAGTCATGACCACTACAAATTAAGAAAAGCATGCTGCCTTGAGGCCATATTCCACAGACGCATGGAATTAAACACTCCACCTCCTCATTTATCTTCCACAGGTGTCACCTAGTGGCGCTACATACAAACACGTGTATCCCGGGGTGAACACACAAACACGTTGGACACGTGAGCGCCGGGAGTGCTTACACACTGGAGCCATTTTCCAAAGTATGTGTCGTGAGGGATTGACGGCCGAGGCCTTCACTGAGGAAGAATTATCGCCGTGGCAAGTGTTCAGGCAGGAAGCGCCATTGTACGTCACCCACTTTCACCCTGACCCACAGACGTCGGCTCTTCACAAGCTCGACTCATTGACTAACGCTTTGCTCATTCACACACACACAATCTGAGACATGAATTAACGCATGAGATGCTGAGCGATCAAGCACCGGATACAAACAGTAGCTCCTCTATATAAACCTCTTGGGGGACGACTCGCATTAACTCGACTTACGAGTGATAAAATAGGACATTATAGCTGCTATCTCAAGCCAAACTTAAGTGTAATAAATATTCAATAATACACAAGCATTTTTTTTTTCGTGTGAGCAACTGGTGTATTGGAAGAAAAACGCTTCCCAAAAAAGCAGTGTGTTTGAAAAATTACAGGGCTAACAGTTTTCCAGCTCACTGCCATTTATTCTGTGCTTAAAAGTGTGTGTATGAGTGTGTGTGTGTGTGTGTGGTGTTCATTTTATCTGTATTCCAATAAACCTTGATTTTGTTGACACCGAATCAGCCTGCCGCGATGGGCTATGAGCTCAATCCCCCTTTGTAAGCAGAGTCGGAGAACACACACACACACTCCGCACTCAAATTGTGACACCCCAACCTCACAGCACCGAGGGCTGACTGTAGTGTTTATGCTACTACCAGCATCATGCACTAGTGCTCCTTATTTAGGTCCTATCGAGCCCGCAGGCTGAAAATCTGTCCCTTCCACGCCTCCCCTGCTCCCTCTCACTTCCCCGCCCTCTCCAGACTGCCAGGGCCTTAAGTCCCTCCGTTCCATCACTCCATCAGCGAGAGGAAAAAGCCAATGTGGTCGAGAGATGCCTTCACACAGCCCAGCAGCTTTTCCTCCCTTTGCCGAAACGTACTCATTGTTCACAGATTGGCACTTACAAGGTGAAATGTGACACGAAAGCGAGGGAAAGATTGCTTTTTACATGTAAGAAATGTGCGCTCTCATACAGAGTGACAGTGAGTGAGCTGGTGGAGGTTCGGTGTCTCGCTTAAGGTCAAGCTGGCTGTTGCTTTAGTCATGGGAAGGCCTCTCTGTCTGCTGTACTACAATACCACAGGCTGTGCTTAACCCGGGACACTGGGGTTACTGCTCTTGAGGGAGAGCACTCATTTAAATGCAGTATCATTTGACTGCACTAATTAAAGTTTAAAAACACCAGCTCAAATCCATGCATACTTTACAGCATTACCGATCATATTTCAACATTTGCCATTTAGTTCCTACCTTCCAGGTAGTCACTAATTTCCATAAATGCCGGTATGTTCAAAAGCAGACACTTGCAATCCATCACACTAGAGGAAGGGGAAATTCAAAGAAAGACCTCTTCTTTGTTGAGCGTATTTCTCCAAGACATAACTGAGCTCAATTAAACAACAATATGAGCCTTTTGACCGTTTTGTCATACTTCTTCACTGCTACTTCTTAAATTCAGCTCCAGAGAAATACCCTTTGTCTTGTCTCAGCCCAATCCCAATTTAAGATCTTAAAGTGTTCTTTTTTTTCCCTCTCTCCCTTCACTGATCTTTATTTGTCAGAAATAAGCTTCAGAGATAACAGTAAGATCCAAAAAGAAAACTTGACTGGCTTATAAATGAGCTTACACAGTGTCAGAAATTTGTCTCAGTGATCAAATACGAGTCTAAACTGTGTTTTTTTATCCCTCTTTTCATATGTTTGTTCTGTTATTTTCAGACTGGACGAGCTAATTTGTCAGTTTTTTTCCCCTCTTTCTTTCCTTTTTTTTTTTGCTGTCTTTCTCCTAAGGGGAGGATTCAGAAGAAACAGGTCACAATTCAGTAAATTAGACCTTTTTTTTTTCTTTTTCTGATGAGACAAAGAAAAGACAATTCCTCTGAGACGGCAACAATTTCACTTTATAAGGTTGTACTGTTGTCTTGTGACAATGAATCTGGACCACTTTGAAAACAAATGATGCATTCAAACATCCTCCTACATGCAGGGATGAGGGTCAGATGCTTTAATGCTTGGCATTCATAAGTCGTCGTGAAAATATTTGCCTGTGGCCGAGCAATAAGCTATAGCATAGACTGTGAACAGGATAATGCGAATGCGCTTATGTTACCAAGGATTTGGTAACTGGCTCTCAAATAACAAGAAACGCTTTTGTTTGGGATGCTGATTTTAGAACTGTATTTAAATAAACAGAGAGCAGCTACATCCTGGAAGATGGGAAATCGAACAAAGAGGAAAGGCCAGAAGCAGCTTTCAAAACTATGCCCACACAGAAATGCAAATAAATAAATAAGCAAAATAAAGTTAGTGATTTCAGCGTGAGTTATGTGCACAAGTGTTTCTTGATAAAGAAGAGCTGGATCCAAAGTGCAGCTTCACAGAATTGCGTTGTCATGGTGAGGATGCAGGTTTGGTATGAGCCTACAGAGATCTGCACCACGACTGCTCATAAGCTGTGTCTGCCAACCCACTCTAGTCGTGTTTCCACTGTGATTCTGAAGTATCCCAGTCGAAAAAATTGACTTTTGAAATAGAGCTGATGCACATAATGATGGTGATGGAAACACCGTCTCTGAATGAATTCCGATGGAGCAACCGTTTAACTCAAAGGACTGATCACCTGTTTCGGTTTCCTTCTTTGTCTTCATCTCCAGACCGCATAAAACATGTCCAATACCAGCTGGCACTGAAAGAATAATTACTACTATCCAGCTTAAAAACACTAAAGACTACTCTCTATTTTCATTTTGTAGAAAATGTCTGTTTCTTCTAATTTTTTAAGGTTTTTCGGCAGTTGGCAAGTTGCTGGTTTTGTTTCTGGCTTCTTCTGCTCTCTTTATTACATTAGAGCGGCCGATATCGCCACCTTGGAACAACACTACACAGTCAACTTTATTTTCTCCAAAGTACTTGATGGAAACAAGTCTAATTCATATTTTCTTTTCTTTATTACTCTCTTGCAACATTTCAAAAGTTTCCATCAAATTCACTTGACAGTTGGAAACACAGCCACACCGTATTCTGGATGCTGCATAGTCACAGTGTGGATTGTCACATTCAGCTGATGGATTACCAACAGTCACAGCATGTAATACACCCGGAACCATGAATTATTATTTCTCTTTTTGTGCATATATTAAACTAAACAGATAACGCATTTTAGTGGTAATAATTTGAAGAGAGCCAGGCTAGCCTCTAGTCTTTAAGCTCAGCAAGGTTAACTATGTCCTGACTACAGCTCTACACTTCACACACATAAAATTGATAGTTTGAGGTTTTTTTTTTTTCCATATCACATCACAATAGCTGGAAAATCCCAAAATGCCGAATGAGTTAAAACACACAAACATCAGCCTCTGCATATCCTCCTTTAACAGATCCACTTTAATTGGATTTTTTTCTATTTTTACATATAGTCATTCAAATTGCAAAAATTAGCAAATCTTTTCACCTTGAAGTTTTTCTGCTGCAGTTGAGCTTCCTCTTATGCGAAGTAACTGATAGGGCAGAACAGCCCGATCTCACGGGGATTCGTGAAACTGTCACGTAAGTTTTAGTTTCGGTTTCGTGTGCACCAACACGATTTCGTCATGTTTTTCGTGCCGCTCACCACGAAATGCGCACCAATGTATTTTAAACGGCGGACTTTTCGTGCCACTCAGAACGTATTTCAAAAGAATGTGTATATTATATTTTTAATGTAAAACCGTGGCGAATCCAACGCTATATTTTACATGACATCGTCCCTAAACATAACCCTAACCATAACCCTAACCATAACCTAACCATAAGCCGGTGGTACACTTACCAATTTGCATAGGAATTTCAAGAATGTCCGGCGGCCGGCGGCCGCAAACACGATCACACAAGCAGTATACGCCAATGGACAGCTTAGATCGTCATGAATCCGCCGGTATAAACCACTTTCAGATGTGATTACCACAGCGAAAAACATTTCGTGGTGAGCGGCACGAAAAACATGACGAAATCGTGTTGGTGCGCACGAAACCGAAACTAAAACTTACGTGACAGTTTCACGAATCCCCGTGAGACCGGGTTGGGCAGAAGATGCACTTAACCAGTGAATCACTACACCATCTTTGGAAATGAACGCTCTTTTTAATTAACAGCCCAATACCAACAGCAGCTTGTTCTTGCAATCTAGGATTGCAAGAACAAATAGGATTGCAAATATTATCTCTTCGCTTTCATTTCAGAGAATTGAAAAACTTACATCGAATCTTCTGCCTGCTTCCCAGGTGTCACTCGGGATCGGCTGTTTAATGAAGCGCTGCAGCAACAGACTGACTCACATATGCATTTCTTAAGGAGTGTCTGTGACTCATAAAGCGACTACTGCAGGAGTACACACATTCTCAAACACGCGCCAGGGTGCATGTGCACTCCGGAAGACACATATATAGCTGAACTGATTTGTAAGCCAGAATTCCCCCGATAATGACAATTTTTCTTGGCTTTGCTGTGACAGCAATGAATAAATTAATGGATAAATAAACAAATCTAGCGAAAGTGATTGCTCAGAAGAAGAAATCAAAGGTTATCATTTGAATACCAAGTGAGGCAAAACATTCATTTTTGATGACGAATGGCGATTGAAGGAAACATTCCGAGCTCTACAACCTATAACGTGGCGAGCGTGAATGACTGATCAAATCCTGCAAAAACAGCACACCAGATAGAAAATGGAGAGCAGGAAGAAGAGATAAGATAGTGGGAGGAAACAAAAATAGGCGTGAATGAAATAAGGGGAGTGGGAGAGAAATTGGGGGAAGAGCAGCAAGAAAGATGGAGGGAAAATTACTTGTGACGCAAGTGGGAGATGAGAGCAAAGGGAGGCAGAATTATCAGATGTGCATCTTTGTGTGTGTATGCAAATGTGTGTATTCATGTGGTGTCAGTGGGGGTGTGAAAATATACATGCATGTTCTGGCAGACTGCTGTTGGTTGGTGAAAGCTCCTTCTAGCCTATTTAAAGCTCACTCAGAGATAACGCTTGAAGTCTAACTTTTACAAAATGCCGCTTTTGAATAGAGAGGAACCGGTCAAAGGCAGCATGAGCCAAATCTAAAGGAGATCTCTGTTCCCCACGAAAACTTGAAACTTCCTCCTGCTCCTCGATCTCTTGCATTGTTGTCTCCCCTCTCAAAAATCCTTTTCCGTCATCTTTCAAATTCATTTTCTTTCCCTTCACTTATTT
This sequence comes from Acanthochromis polyacanthus, assembly GCF_021347895.1. Lineage (NCBI taxonomy): Eukaryota > Metazoa > Chordata > Actinopteri > Pomacentridae > Acanthochromis > Acanthochromis polyacanthus. Next base: position 25,608,977 of record NC_067123.1, on the reverse strand, counting down.
TCAAAGCGCTTAGAGAGAGAGAAAGAGAGAGAGGAGAACGCCTTCCCCTCTGTCCCGCTGGAGCATCAATATACAACAAGGCCCAGAGGTCCAAACAGGAGAAAGGCTGAGGAGAACAGTGCAACGCCAATCCATAATGGATTTTCTTCTCTCTTTCATTTGCTTTCTGCGGGGAGATGCGGTGGAGGCACCACTGGCACAAAATGAGAGACGCAGGGAGGGGGAGGGGGCAGCCGAGGGGTGAGGGAGAGGGAGGAAGATACCGACGGGGAGACACAGAGAGGGCCGGCGGAGACTCAAAACAGTGTCAATGACAAAAGCGCTGAAGAATATTTTTCTCATCCGTCTCTGGAGGGCTTTCATAGCATACGCTTTCAACTGTTTGCAAGGCCGGGCTCATAGCAGAAGGTGACGGGAATTAAAAGCTTTTTCGGTGGAGCTTCTAGTGATCAGATGGAGAAACTGTCACTAATTAAGTGAGTGCGTAGGTAAGAGACTGCTAAAAGGTCTGTTAGATATTAGACTACAAGTGATAATATCCCTAAATACATACATGAATCACTGAATAGAGAGAAAAACTCTAATTCTTTGGATGGCAAATCCAGCCCAACAACATGCATCTCCCCAAAAGTAGAAAACAAGTCAACTTAGCGAACACAAAACTCTGCAAACCAGGCAGCCGCTATTTCAGTTTGCGATGTTAGCACAAGGCAGCATTTTCCGAGGCTGTTAAATTGATAGGTGTGCAGGAGGATGAGACTGTTGATTCAGAAATTGTTTGAGTCTTCACACCCAAGTGAGCTTTATTTCATTTCGCTAGTAGCTCTGAAGCATAAAATGTGCCCGGATTCCCAGTGAATAACCTCGGATGCTCTCACGGCATCCATAGAGTCGGTTCCGCATTAGTCTCCGGAGGATTGGCTACAACTCCGTCTGAATGCATCACTGATTTCAGTCTTGATTATAGTTTTGCCTCGTTTCCAGTTCCCAGTCCACTACCTTCATCAATACCTTTAAGTCCAAATAAGTCTACAAAGGACATGCAGTTTCAATTTAATACAACCTTGGTTTTAATTCCATGGTTTTGGCCATCTCGCTGTTGGTCACAAGAACATTGTATCCACAGAGATCTGGGGAAATGGTGAAGAAAATCTCAAGGGATGAGTTGTTGGGCAAGAAGCAAGAGTTCAGCTTCACTTTTTAATGAGCGAACATGTCACTTGTAAATGGAGGCCAAATTGTAAGAATTTTATATATCTGTATCTTGTCTTTGTAGAATCATATTTTAAACATTTCACTTTGTCATTGTAACAAACCACATTATGCAGCTGTCAGAAATCAGCAAACTTTTGTTCACATTTCTTGAAAACAAATAAAATTGCAAAATTCTACATGGGCACTAGGGTGAAGTGATTTGGGGAGAATAAGTAATTGCAGTTTTTCTCACAGTTATTGCAACTTGATTTGCAATCAAGCTTCAATATTCACTGTATAAAAGACTCCAGACATGTGAGGGCGCATTAGCATATGAGACAACATCAAAAGCGTGACTGTCACACAAAGAGGATGGCATGAATCTGCAAAACCACTGACATTCCAGTTTACACCGTGGGTCAAATGCACTGCATGGCATACATCCTAATTTACAGTTTTTGCATTTGCTAATTGCACTGCTTCAAATTTGAAATGAATCCACAATGATGCCAAATCAAAGCAAAAACAAGCTCTACACACACATTGGAAAACATTCAGTTAGCAAATTTACCTTGTCCGGAGGTTCCCAGGACTGGGTGGCCCATCATATACAGATAAGATGTCAAAGTCCTCCTCGAGGGCGAAGCCTTGAAACACTAGCTGTATCCGGTTGTGCTCCGCTGCCACAATGACCCATGTACAGTTGGCATAGTTAGGATAACCGTAAGGGTATCCGGGGCTCTCTATTGTCCCATTGGGATTGTGTAGAGTGTAACTGCAGTTCTGGGCTGTAATAAGAGAGAGAAAAGGCAGTTATTAAAAGACTGAAAGGCAACAGTGAAAAGAGTGTAGCAGTGTTGATGATTTTTACATGGCATAAAAAAACGCGTCTCCACTACCAAGAATGGAAATTAGACAAATACACACAAATGCACACCCACAGTCAAACAGTTTGCACCAAGTGCTGCAGCATCCATTATCACCTACAGCGTGCAGCACAAGCCATTAATATGGCAGCGCGAAATGGTTCACCTCTCTCTCAGCTTTTCCTGCACCTCTACTACCTCCATCATCACACTTGTTCACAAACTGGCTCTTTAGTAACAGGTTCCCACGTTAATACATGGCAGAGCTGGACAGAGCCGAGACGACTAGACAGGAGAGGAGGAGAAACAGAGAGACACACGTGAGTGCTTCACTAATCGAACTCATCTTGCATTTTCATCCACAGCCACTTCTGCTGCCTTCAATCTGAGATTTTAATTGTGCGCGTTCCTATCCATCAAGCTCGGGGTGGATGTGTGAAGTTTGAGCCGTGTGTCTGTGTTTTCAATCTCTAAACTGAATGATCTGTCTTTGACTAATCTGAGCAGACCAAGACTTTTAATCATTGTTAGGATTTAGTTGTAATTAATCACGGAGGGGGACTGACGTGTGATTATATTACATATATTTTGTGCAGCTCTGCATGTTGTTAGCTTTGTAGTGCTAGGGGGAGTGCATGTGCAAACATCATTCTGTAGTACTTAACCCAGTCCTTAGATCTCATATTATGGTGGTGATGGTAATCTCCGCTCTGCAAACCGGGTTAATGTGCAAGTTAATTTGCATCTGTAGACAGTAGGACTGAACAGTTAATCAATTTTAGATTGAAACTGCATTTGAAACAACGCAACTAGCAAATCACAAAAGACTGCAAATTAGAATGTTTGTATTAGTGTTTGAACTGTTGCACCAACTGTACAGATAGGCAACCGTGTTTTCCAGTGTTTCATAATTTCAATACTTTTGATCTTGTGTTGTCTATAATGTGTTATTGTCTTCTTTTATTATTGTAACTTCTTCCTCTTCCTCCTCCTCCACTGGGAATGTAACATGCAATAAACAGAAGTGGACTTATGGCCACATAAACAGGACCTGCATGAACACATATCCTCATACATGCTATTTATACAAATGATCTGTCTTCCCTTTTGTTTGCTTCAGCCTGAGACCTGCATCATAATGCAGCCTGATTAAAATATAATTAGGAGAATATAATTGGAGGACATCTGTTAGCTACAAACACCCACATTATCCAACAACACAAACAATGCAGCACTCGCAGGCGGTATGATTTTTGTTCATTTACCTGCATGTCCTGAGATGCAACTGGGAAAATGATTGTGATAAATCAATGCATGGAAATTAGCTATAGCCCCTCAGGGCCTTAAAAAAAACTGCAGCTTTGAAACATGTAAAAGTGAAAGTTGCTCTGTTAAAGCCCTCTGTAGGGGATGTACATCCCTTATTGAATGCTTATGAAACACACAGATTCTGTTCCACTTTATGTGCACTCTCTGTTGGTTAGAAAAATCCCAAAGCTCAGAATCCATCCAAATTTTCACTCAGAAATGTGAAATCAGCAGGGATTTACAGGTAATAAGGCAGCAAGCATGAAGACAAGACAAGAGAAAAGAAAAAAAAAACGGGGGCAATTTTTTACTATTTCTTAGTTTTGCTCATGACTGAAATGAATAACAAGAGCTTTCATTTAGGAAGTACACAGAGAAATGAGAGGAAATTATATAAAAACAAACAAAAAAGACAAACAAAAAAACACGGACATGGATAATCCTCGGTTAGCCAGACGTGCGAATGCTGCATTTGTTTTCACGGCAATAATCTAGTCTTTGTTTTTCAAGATTTCAGCGGCTACACGCCACATCAGGCTCTTTATGAATGCTGAATTGCTGCTGGAAAAACATTAGCCGACACAAACACAAACAAGCAAAACCAATAAAAGCTCTTTGTTGCAGGTAGAGCAGAAAATCAGTGATCACGATACATTTTTGGGTGGTTTGGAAGGAGACGGTAAAAAGTGGAGACAGTTTGAGGAGGTGAAGACCTCGGCTGTCTGGACGGCATCAGCAGCAGCGGGAGGATAATAGCATCTCCAGTCACAGTATATCCATCATGCCACTGTTGACTCCCCAGGGCCTGTCTCGTCAAAAACAGGCAGGAGCCTCTCAGCTGTCACTTCCCAGCGCTTCATACGCGCTTGACCTCTTCCAAAAGATGCTAATGTGCAAGCACTTGAACCCTGACAAGTTGAATATATTTAAGCGGGGGGTATAATGCTGCATGGAGAGTTGGGCTCTCAGTTTGCTGGTGAGAGCTGCGAGTGTTACAATGACTTCTTCGAATAAACCACGGAAATCCACAGAAAATGAGATTAACAGTAAGTAAATATGACCTATATACTGTATATGAAGTGCTGAAAATAACCGAGCAGTGCAGTGTCTACTTAGTTCTCCTCTTTGTGCACATTCTTCATCCTCGTCTGTTAACCAGTAACGAGAGACGAACACAAAAGATCAAAGCAGGACCTATCGTCATCAGATTTTTCATTAAAGCCCTTAAATAGGTTCAGAAAGCGAGCATCCACCCTCCCAATTACCATCAGGTCAATACTAATATCCAGGTAAAACCCCCACATCCAGCTCTCCTACCTGATTTTCATATACACAGCCAGCTCAATAATCTACTCATCATCTCCTTCATTACGAGGCCTCTGTGGGACAAATGCCAATCAATGGCTTGTTCAGCAGCCTGACCGCAGATCTTGATGGGGGTCAGGGTGGACTGTGAACCTCCTGCATATGGGCAAGTTAGTGAGTTAGATGTGGAAGGGGGCTGTACTACAACACCAGGGAGGTTAAAGCAACTAAATTGATATTAATCAGTTTCCACTGAACTAAAAAGCTCAAAGAAAGACATGATTCCATGACTGTTGCGTTGGTACCAAAGTAAAATCACTCCAAAGCTGAAAAAAAAGGACACAGAGGAGAGAGCATGTTTTGAATAAAAGCTTTTTTCGCAGCCAGAGTGCACGTGTTATTACGGGATGGAACATGCTGTACATGTTGATATATGACAGGTGATCAACCAGGCAGGAACTCGGGCTTCGTGTTTTATGGGTACAATTAAGTGAGGGGGAGAATAAAAAAAAAAAAAAAAAATCATGATGGAGAATAAGTCAACTGCCAGAGCCCGGCCGAACGCTGTTTTGAAGTGTGAGCACCTGTGCCAAGTGACTGACTCTTAAATCGATAATGATGCGCACAATCTGGGATAAAAGACTAAGATGGAGCTTTTAGAGAGGCTGCGTTCTTCTTTTCTTTTCTTTTTTTTTTTCCACTGCAGCTAGAAATTGTTTTATTCTTGCACGAAAATAAAATAAAATAGATGGTCTGAATTGAAATGTGCAAAAAAAAAAAAAAAAAAACAGACCCATCACAGTTCACATTAAAACGCATCTCTGCAGGCATCAGACTCCAAATTATCGAGTTTGATTACTTAAATCAAGCAGTAATTGAGTGTTTTGTGCTGCTGTTTTTGCTGCACTCTGCAGTCAAACTGATTCTCATCTGCCCCAAAAATAATTTACCACCACGAGATAGGAGCGAGGTTACCCAAGGTTCTGCGAGTCTACTTTCTCTGTTCTTTGAAAACCACGAGCCTTTGATTAAGTAGATCCTGCACTTGGGGCTTGGTTGAATTATTTAAGCCTCGCCCAGGGTGCATTATGAAATTAGCTGTTGGAAGCTGGCGACCTACTCTGAAGCCCCTCAGTGTAAATCTGCAGCGAAGAGCCCATCCTGCAGTTGACCCCCACTGACACGCCATAAAGACCCTATAAACAGACTGCTGGCCGTGCTGTTTTAGCCCCGCTCAACCGGCAGCAAAGTAAAAGGTCGTGTTTTCTCGGGAAGTTGTGTTAAGTTCAGGTGTACAATTATGAATATGGAAGAGTCGCATATATGTTGGTTCAGCATTTAGGAAAATTGCTTACTTGTTTAAGCGCTTAGTGTATTTTAGCCCTGCGGTATGTCTTTGGGAACTGCTTGCATTGGCTTGGGATGGGGATGTTAACTACGCTTGATGTCAGTGGATGTTCAACAGATACGCCGTCCAGTGCTTAGCCCACTGTGCCACTGGCAGCAGCTGCTTGGCGCTAACCATCTCTGGTGTGCAGCGCTGCCAAATGAGTGTGTGACCTTGCCGGGGCAACACTCCAGGTTCTACCTGTGCACGTGTGTGTTTGCGTGTAGGACCTTTTGTTTGCTTTGCTAGGGCAGTTGCTTAGTAGCGGGCATACAGGGCTGCAGCGGTGCGCTTGTGACACTATGATGAATCGATGGTCACTGTGCTACACTCAGGCAGGACAGCAACCCCTCGGAGTGGAAGAAGGAGACAGGGAGAGAGCAAAGGAGGAGGAGAGAGAGGTGGGGCTGAGGGGCCGACTGACTGAATGCATCAACATATAGAGAAAATAGATGTGGAAGGCATGATGTGAGGAATGATAGAAGCAAAGGTGAGATGGGGGATGAACTGAGGGGAAATAAAAAAAATAGCAGTGGAAAAGGAAAAGGAAGAAAGGGAGGAATGAGCGACAGAACATGTCGGGTCAACAAGTGAAAGAGCAACAGCCAAGGGAGGTGAATGAGTTGGAAAGAGAAGAAACGCTATAAATTTTTTTTAACCTAACTCGCTGAGGTCACCGACAGCCAGTGACAGTCACAGCAAGAAAGCACTTAATCTGCACTGTTAGCGAACAGCAGGGCTTCAACCGCGTGCGTGTGTTGTGTTTATGTGAGTACAGGCATGCACACTCGTCTGTATACGGATTTATCGATTGTCTGCACATGTATGAGTGTAATCCCTATACCCTGGGTGAGCAGGGTGTCAGATATCTTCATGTAACTCCCCCGCTGCAACACAATTACATCAGCTACAGTGACTATGAATGGGGGGGGGGGTTATTTCATCGTAGTGAGCAGAATCCCGACATCACAGTCCCATAATACCATAAAGACACAAACAATACTAGCAGCACAGAATTGCAAATCTCCTTTCTGGACTCCATCTTTTCTTACAGTTTTTTTTTTTTCTTTGTCCTTCTCCGTCTCTTTCTTCTCTCCTCATCTATGATTCAAGTTTGCCTTTGGACAAAAGACAGCAACACAGAGACCATGCTGTTCTTTCAGTAAATAACATAAGGGCATTACGTTTTACGCTGTGCAACATGAATACAACTGAGGAGAATTAAAATTACTGTTTAAGGTTTCAGAGAGGCCCCATGGAATTTCAATACTGTCATGCAACCTCTGACATTGCCATTAAAGCTTGGGTAGGCTGGAGATTTATGGCGACATTGGGCAAAAACTCCATTTTAACCTTTCAGCATATTGTAATTCAAGTGGTCTGAGAGGAAGGCAGACTTCTGCACCTCCCCTTGGCTCCATTTTCAGGTTTTAGAAAATCTAGCCCGTGACGGGAGTTTTCAGACGATGACAGGGGCTTTTCACTCAAATCAGGTGAGAGAGCATAAAGAGCAGCAAAGTCCGTGGTAGGAACTGGATGTGCAATGAGGCTCTCATAGAGGAGAGTGGTGTTGGTTTGAAGCCACAAATTAATTGGCACTTTTCAATTGATTATTTTGTGCACGTTTGAAACATCTGCACACATCCATGTTCATCTGGGAAAGCGAGGGGAAAGAAAGAGTTGCAGGTGGAGGGCTCTATTCAAATTACGGATTTTTGAAATGCATTTTCCACATTTTGATCTGATGTGCTTCAAAATGTAAACCTGCATCATGGAATGTTCAGTCAAGTCAAGTCGCCATTATTTATAACAAATGTTAAAGTCATACTGTGCTTTCTAATAGAAAAATAAGGTTTGTGTTACATACTAACCTAAGAAATGTAATTATTAAGGTTTAAAAGCAAACAAGACAACGACATAAAACAAAACTTTGCCTGATTATAATGAATATTAACAGTAAAACGCTACAATATCATAAAATATGGAGATTAAGCGGACTAATAAAACTAAAATTATGACTACAAAAACAGATGAAAATAGAACAAATCCCAAAAATAATTTGAGCTTTGTTTTTCATTTCAATCTTATTTTCTTTTTTTCCTCAACAAAATATTGAAAACAAGTAAGTTGAATACAAAGTTACTATGTAATTGTTCCAGTTGTGGCCAGAACAGGTACTCTACATGTATCTCACACAAAACTCAAAAATTAAACAGGATCTTTACATTACCTATTACAATTCTCTCTCATCACACCGCTAAAATACTGAGTTCAACTCCTTTATTCTAGAGGGAAAACAAAGAATTCATATATGGTCCATGAGGGACAATATCAGTCGGAAAAAAGCCTCCCATTGGAGCAAACACGGGATTATTTCCAAATAAATACGTGTCATCCTTTGGGTTTATTGAGTAACAAAGCTATCTGCTATCACATATAACCAACCCCATGAGTAAACTTCAAACAACCAAATGTTTGGTGTGTGTGTGTGCGTGCCAGTAACTGCCTCCCTGGTGGGAAAATAAACCCTTCCGCCCCATAGATCCTCTCAGCACCACCATTTGTCTCTTGACGTGTCAGCGTATATGCGCGCCTTGACCGCATCATATCTGAATTAACCTTGAGATGGCCGCCATTAAAATGGAAATGGTTGAGCTTAGCGAACCCACTCGCCTCCATACATTAGGCTAATGTCCAGGCCAGGACGGCACTGCCTGCCATTACAGACAAGCCAAATGCAGTGGAAGGTGCTAGTGAGAGGCTTGGCCCCTCTCAGCCCTCCCCTCCGCAGGTTGCTTCCGCTGAGCTGAATGGTAAATGTTGTGTCCTTAAAAGGGCAGGAAAAAACAGAGTTTGCATTTCCATAATGGTACACAACCTGAACTGGGAATGGCCTCCTGCTGCAAGAACGTGTCGAAGGAAATATGGTGGGGATTTGCTCAAGCAAACACATATGTGAGCTCATTTGTTAACATACGTCTCAAATGTAAATCAATGAGCATGTTTCTGCACCATGCTGACAACAACTCCACGTTCAATTTGATGCTGTCCCACTTGTGATATCCACATCTCAGACTCTGCCATTTCTTTCAAGGATCTGTTGACGCCCTTGGCAACACATACTTAATACACACACATGGACAAAAACGCATTGTCATGGAAACATGGCTGGAGGGTGAAATGTGTGGGGTAAGAAAATAAACAACACCCACGTTCCAAGATTAAGCCAAAGATTAAAGCGGTGAGGAAAGTAGCTGGATGGTAAAACGCAGAGGAGGCATGCACGCAGAAATGCACATTTGCATGCACACATTCCTGGTTGTTATCAGGGCTGGCAAAAGAAGCACAATGGAGTATGTGTTCTCTCAGACAGAGAGGAAGAGAAGGGGGGAGCCAGCCAGTTCCTTCCAGCTGGGTCATATTTAACCAGCAGTATTACCATGCCAGCCAGAAGGACCTGCGGAACAGACACCTACCTAAAAAATAAAAGCCTCTCCCTTAAACTGCATGGTGTTTAACTCTGAGACTGTTCGGAAATTGTTCATCATATTTTTCTCATACCAATCTCCTCTTATCAGTGCATCTAAATAGCTTTATGGTAAGTTAGTATTATTGTGGACAACACAGCTCACTAAGCAACCCACACGTCAAGATTTCGAGTTAATCAATAGAAAATTGCCCATTCGCTGTGAAAGACATGTTACGGTTGATATTGCTCCTTTTCAGAGAGACCCCTGTCTTTGTGGGTGAGTTTATTCAACAGGGGCGCAAATGGGCCTCCCACACAACAACACACTGAGGCTGGCTGCCTGAAGAAATATTTCTGTGTGTGTGTATGTGTGTGTTTGCAAATGCGTTTCATGCTTGTACGTGCACTCGCATCTCTATTGATGAGTAGAAAATGAGTAAAAAGGAAAAGACACAAAGAGCAGTTCAAACAGCCTCACTCACGGCTCCTGTCACTGAAGCTGTATGTTGTTCCCATGACAACGGTACGACAAGAGAACACATATGAAGACAAATCTTTTTTCTCAATTGTTTTTTTATTACTTGAGTGCGCTGCATGTGTGACTTTAGCTCTTCACACATGCACATGCAGTGTGTCTGTTCATACACACACACAGACATGCATACATGCCTCAAATAATTTCCATTTTCATGTCCAGTCTTCTCAATACTTGGGGGTGGGGGGGAAGCACAATTATGTGTGACACTAATGTGTGAAACAGTCGAAGTAAATTATCACCTCATTTTCATTCTCAGTCAAACTCGTGGACTGATAGTAGATCTCAACCTAAGATAAAGTGCTAATCTTGCTTATACACTTAAATTATACCAGAAATCAGGTAAAACTACATATTCTGGACTAATAGCATCAACACGAAGAGGCGTAATGCAGATATGGATGTATTAAACATGTGATAGCATATTTCTGGACATGCATGTTGATCTACACATGTGTGAGTTGGTGAGTGGGCATCTGTGAACATCTGATCCTCACTGAGTAGTGTATGCTGAAGTAGAGAGGAAGCACTGATCCAAAGGTCAGGTCATGGCTGTCTAAACAGGACTATTCTATCTATCACTGAGAGATAGATGAGCAGACGATCAATCAGCTACACTTCAGCGCACTCTGCTACACTTTAACCTTTCAACTCGGATCCTAACTGCCCCTCCAGGAAGGCTCAAGTGTCAATTGCAATTTATAATAAATAAAATGAAGTGCTGCTTCTGCTCATAATGTTACATACACACTGTGTTACATCTACACTGCTGATCCTATATGATTTGAAATGCAATGTTTGTGTAAATTTTAATCAATTTTCCACGTGTATTTAAGGCATAAAATTGCAGAAAATTTGCAGAAATGCTTAGATAAATATACTCAATAAATACTCTTCTTCTATTCCAGTATATTGCTAAGCTTACTGGGGTTTTATAAATAGCCCAAATGTAAGATAAGAGCTAATAAAACAAACAGGAGTTTTTCAGAAGATGGCTGGCATCTCCGAACAGGCTTTGTGCCACATTGTGTTTCTGGCCTGTTTGAAAGATAATATTTTTTTTGGTTCACTTCTGCAGTATGTCAGGAGATACTCTCTACTCACTTATGCTCATTAGGAATTTATTTCCTCTGTGGCAGCGAAACACGTAACATGAGCCAGAAGACAACTGCTGTTACATTAGGTTAAACTGGGTTTGGACACCAGACACTTTGAGGGTGACTAACTCCAGCAGACACATTTTAGACAGATTAAAACCTGCCGGCGTTGAGACAAATCAATTTCTACCAACAATATCCTCTTAAATGAATTGTTCAGCAGTTTTGGAGGGAGAGATGAGAAGATCAGCAGGTTTGTCATTGCTGTGAAGCTGCCAGGAACCAGTAGATTCTTCTAATCCTGTGCAAGAAATAGTCTAATGCTATATCTCTACTGCAACACAGAATCTTCTTGTTTTTAAATTTCAGCTTGTGAATAAACAATCCAGAGGAATCCATGTGGCAGTTTGTGAGCTTTTAAGGGCTGGTATGTGGACTTTGTTACCTTTTGATAGAGCTAGACTAGCTGTTTGTAGTGTTGTTGCCTGGCTTTTATTTTGATATACAGAAATCAGCCGTAACATTAAAACCATCTGCCTGATACAGTGCATGTCTACCTCATGCTGCCAAATCAGCTCTGACTTGTCGGGGAGTGAACGTGGGATCTCTGTGGGAACCACTGTGGGGTCTGGCACTGAATTATTATCAGGACATCCTTTAGGTCCTGTGGATTGTGCAGTGGGGCCTCCATTGATTGCATTTTTATATATAATCATATATTTTTTTCCTACAGCACCTTCCGAAATATGGGTTGCAAAGTGCATAAGAATACACAAAACATTAAATAAAGCAGTAAAAGTAATAAAGCGTCAGTGAAAACATTGCAAAGACTAATAACCAAGCATAAAAATGTAGAAAAATGCTTGTCGTATTGGTATATTTTTATAAGCTTTTTAAACTGAGGAACTGACTCTGCTGTTCTGACGGTCAAGGAGCTTGTTCCATAATGCTGGGGCTAAAACTGTAAAAGCCCCTCAGTTTTAGATCACGGAATGGTTAGCCAGTTGCTGGGTTTAAGATCTCAGGCATCGAGGTACAGAATAAGGATTTAAAAGTTCTGATAAATGGAGCGGGGCCAAGCTTTGTAGAGATTTAAATGTGAGCAACAAAATTTTGAACTGAATTTCATAATAACTGGTGAAATTCTGCCAGAACTGGAGGTAGGTGTTCCCGACTTTTGTTAGCACTGGGATTCTTGTGCTCTTTAAGCCATTCCTGAGCAGTTTTTGCAGGGCGCACTGTCCTTGTGGGGACTGACACAGAGTTTAGGTGGTACATGTCAAAATAGCATCAACAACTCTTATGAATGCCATGACCTAAGATTTGCCATTTGAATATCGCTTTTTGAACTAGAAGATCAATGCCATTTCTTTCACCTGTACATGGTTTGAATGGTTTGGCTGATCATCTACTACACACATGAACAAAATATAAATCTACTCAGTACAACAGCTTCACTCCATTCAAACAGAAGAATCCACCATTAATACTAAGTATATTATGCCAAAAATGACATGAAACTTTATTCTTCCCAATCCAAAATCAAAATTTGAGCAAAAGAACTCCAACTGGACCTCACAAGTGTGGGCGTCCACTCCCACACACACTCTCTGCCTCTCCCTGCATGATGACTCGTTTCCAGAAAAAGACCACTGACAGATTGCCTATACGTTAAATAGAGAGAGAGAGAGAGAGAGAGAGGCAGTATGGGGAAGAAAAAGGACAAGGACAAGATACCTCCTGCCCAGGATCTAATCTTCAATCTCCTGGATCACTGATATCTGATAAGAACAGTGTAAATCAAGAAGCTAAAGAAATCTCAGCCTGAGCTTTGTGTCTATACAAGACAGACAGGGCATCTATGTCCATCTCTGACTTTATGGGGATTTACAGTAGCTGGAGAAAATACATGTCTGATAATAACAGAGAGATGAAAAAAAAATCTCAATCCAAATGAAGACTTCTCTGTTAAAGCTTTGTTCCTGTGTGTGGCTCATGGTTTGTAAGCTCAGGATGTTTTATTTCTGTGTTTATTTCACCTGTACTTATCCAGTGTAGGCTGACTTCACATGTATGTTCTTGTTCCTGCTATTTCATACCTCCCAGCAGCTACATGGCTGATGAAGTAGCTGCACATATTTGCATCTTGGAGCGGCAGAACGCTGCCAAACTCCCCCACTATTTTCTACCAGCTCCATTAACATATTCTTGGGCAAGGCATTTTGCCACAAACCCTCCATCCACCTTCCAGTATCTGTAATGGAGCACGGCCGCTGAAATGCCAGCGATGTAAGACACGTAGTGTAACAGAGAGGCTCACAGCACTGTTGCAGCCTTCGAATTTGAAGCATACGGACTGCCTGAATATTTCAACATGACTCCATTTATATTCCCTGGATATGTAAAGCAGCCAAAATATACATTCATTAATTTTATGTCGAGCTCCAGGACAAGCTGAGAGTCATATTTGAACAGGAACAGGAGTGTTGCTACCGCACGGTTTTCTTTGCTCAGGTAAGAATTGAAATACTGACAGTGTTTAATCGAGTAAATTTGATGATTATTTGAACATGATGTTCCTCAGTGCTGCTTTAATCAAGAAGTTCTGCAAATGTGCACCTGGCTGTCGGTTCATAAGGTGGTATACGGTGTTTAGAAGCCAATTAAGCTGGATATACACCTGGCTGCTTAAATGCATTTAGGAATGCTTTCTTTGGGAACGAGGGAGTCTGCGAGTGTGCATGAATTAGTTGTGTGTGTGTGTGTGTGTGTGTGTGTGTGTGTGTGTGTGTGTGTGTGTGTGTGTGTGTGTGTGTGTGTGTGTGTGTGTGTGTGTGTGTGTGTGTGAGAGTCACTGTGTTGCTGTGATCACTATGACGAAGCATGGTGACAGAGCTCCGGCCATCTGGAGACAGATGACAGTATGAATCACCAGAGAGGAGGATGAAGGGAGAAAGGGGGAGGAAGGTGGAGGGAGGATGGAAGGAGAAGGTGGAAGAGGGAAGACAGACAGCGAGCGCAGGGTGACACATCGGCAGGTGGGGGAGGAAATAATGGCGGTCACGAGGACGAGGGCATTTGCATCATCCGAAAATCCGTGGACGTGCTCACCGGCACGCACAGAAGCACATTGTTCCTAAGAGGCCCGTTTTGAGGGAGCTAATGACCTGCTTGTCAACACTTTGGTCTAATCATCCTGGAGTGAACGGGGGTGGCAACTCACAAACTCGTCCAACCGCACACATACACGTGGCCACGAGCTCGCTTACAAGCTGGTAGCTGTTGAAGTTGGAGTCTGCTTGATGCCTGATAAGAAAATGAGCCCTCCAAATAGATCATTTACTAAAGAAAGCACTGAAACGGCACAGAAACACAGGGCCCAGATTATCTCTCAGCTAGTGTAAGCTGATCACCAATCTACTGCAGCAGTCGTCTCCGCTCTCTGCCTCTCAGCTCCCTTCACAGCCCGCTCTTTCCCGCTGATTTTGCTGTTACTCCCCCTCTATGCCACTTCTTTAAGATCTCCATCTTCATCTTGACCACCACTGCACAGCTCTTGCTCACTTTCCTTTGCAAAGGTAGATGAAGCAGCAGCACGCCGTCTGCTTTGCATTCCGCACATTTTATTCAGTTTTGAGTAAATAGATCATGTCATCTGTTTCTCAGCTCCCATTCCCTCCTTTATTACTCAACTGTGAATGCAGAGAGCAGATGGGAAATAGGAAGCAACAGAGCGTGCAGGTAGAGGAGGATTTGAGATTGAGAGTTGCAAGCAGACAGGTGAGAAGCTGAAGGGATGCCTATACACTCATCATGAAGAAACACAGGACACATGGGACTCTGGGTTTGCCAAGCTCAAGTGATTCCATGAGACCACCAAGCGCCAACTCTTAAGTCTTCACATAATTTCGCCAACATTTAGCAAATAGGCAACACTCTTAGGCACTTTCATACTGGTGTTTTACTACATGGAGCTGAAGGAGGATTATTATTTTAACATTTGGCCAATGGAATGTCAGAAACTGGGATAAAATGCCTCTTACAATTTCCTAAATTAGCTGCTGGCATCTTCAATTCACTGATTTTGCCCGAACAAAAAGCAAAATATCCAAATCTATTCATTTTATTATGACATTGGACAAAAAAAAAGCTATTTTGCATTTTCAAAGCCTGGTTATAAGGTCATGTGCTGCATTTTTGCTTGAAACTGCTTGAAATTTTAATGGAAATCCCAGCTGCTACTCATTCAAATTTTAGATACTGAGTATAATTATGACTACTTTTTGTACAGAAATCACTTTCAGTGCCTCTAAAATGAAGAATTTCAGTGACATTCAATTAAAGTCCAATGGCTTTATGATGTGATATTGTCAAATGGGGTTCCAAATCTGATGTGTCTAGTTAAGGGTTCAAAACCATGAAAACATTGGAGAAATTCCATCTTGTAGGGTTTTGCTAACCCTCCAGTATTGCTGGTGGTTGGCTAAGGAGCTGTCCGTGGTTCTGAAGAGGGCTTCAGCTGCTCCTGTCGCTGTCTGAGGTGCTGAAACTGTCTCCTTGCATTGAGCTTTGGAGATGGCTCAATAGAGGCAAATTAAATAACTGTATTTTACTTGGATAACTTTAAAACGATCCTCTCTTCAACAAAATACATTAAGCAGTCTGTTCCAATCAGTACATTTCACCAGGGTCCCTCATTCTATTAGGTACAACACGGCCATTAGATTATCCATTACTCAGTCAACAGCAGGGTATTCAAACAGTTTCAACAGTGCCAGTTCCAAATCTGCAGCCTTCTTGTGACGGGTCTTTGGGAATGTCCTTAAAATGAAAAACTGGAGTTGGAGTTTGCCATCTTTATGATTTATAGATCTTGAAAACATGACTTTACATCAAGGTTCTTCTCACTACTTCTTGACCTGTAACCCGGGTACATTTACTCCTTAACCCTGAGATGTACGCACACACACGCCGACACACTTTTACACACACAGATACAGATACACACAAACAGACACAGACACACACACACACACACACTGGCCCTGTCCCTTTCTTCAAGAGCCTCATGACTGTGCGAATACAAGGAAATGTCATGAAGTCAAAAAGATAAAAAGGAGAGGGGGCAGCGAGCCCTCCAGTCCTCCTAACATTACTGCAAGTTGCATCATGAGGGAGAGGCACAACGCCGCGCTTCGTATAAAAGGAGTGAAAGGAAGGACGACGAAGCGTGATCTTGCGTGTAAATGGACATGCTGAGCGACTGTCTCATGCGCCGCTGACGACTGATCTATAATACCGGTGGAGTTTCGAGTTTGGAGACCCGAAACAAGGCGCCGGATAGACAGGACACGTCACCCCCGATCTGCCTCTCCTCTTCATCATCATCATCTCTTCTCTTCTTCTCTCTCCAGCCTCTTTGTGCAATCGCTCCCTCCCCTGTAAATGAATGGAGGCTTATTAGCGCTTATTGAGCGGCGGGTCCACTGGGACAGCTGCTTTTGATCCCGGGGACAGACGACACGCTGCTCTCCTCAATGCGTTATTGTCTGACACATTTCACAGGTATCTATCTTTGTCTGAACTGGCCCTTTGGGAGAGCTGTTAAGATGACACCAGAGGCATGGAATTGTTTAAAAGAAGGCTGATTGACAAACGAACGCCACGGAACACAGCCTACATTCTGCAAATGTGTGCGAACAAAAAAAAAAACAAAAAAAAAAACAGCACACGTACGAGCCACTGTGTCTGACATGTGCTGCTTTGGCCTGATGCGTGGATACAGAAATGCCACGGATCCCAGGTCTCCTCTCCCCTCTCCATTCCTCTCAGCATAGTGTGAGGCTCTGGTGCCGCTCAATGGGAGGATGGGGCAACTGCTGGTGGCTGCAGCAGCACCGAGGGACGCGCCAAGACCACCTGAACGCCGGCGTGTTGATATTCGAACGTATTTATCGGCAGCGTTTAAAATAAATGTGGTTACATGGGCAAAGGGAGGTGTAGATGGATAGCCCGGTCCTCCCTGCTCTTCGTAAATATGTGCAATAAGTTAGAGTCGTTTTTATTGGCTCCAAAAGTAGAGTCAAACGGCAAGAGAGTGGGCAATAAAGAGCTCCCCGGGTACAAATAAAACAAGCAGTCTCCTCCGAATATAGCCGCAATGAGATTTACCTCACAGGAAAGTCAAAGGAGATTTGTCAGTATCGTTATGGGACTGAGCTGAGCGTGTGATGAAGCCCTGATTTGGGTGGCTGATGACACAAGTTGGATGAAAAGTGGGTGACAGAGTGGGAGTTATTCGGTTGAGGGGTGACGTTCTTTTTTTTTGCGAGAGCTTCAAACACTCCTACACTTTTGCTTGGTGACGCCGAAAAAAGAAAACGGTGCCCATTTCCCCACTCGCTCGTGGATTATGAGCTGTCCAAGCAAAAGGTATGAGTGGGCGAACACAGAGCCATGACTCACTGTCAAATTCATATTGTGGCCGTGGCAGTATTCTTGGCTTTGGCTAAAAATAGTGCCCATTCTGTGGTGCGGAGCCAAGACAGTGATAAAACGGCTGGCTTTCTTTGCCAAAGGACCTGCTCGGGATGGGGGGAAAAAATCATTGCGGCTCTTCTCCGAATAAAACAAGCCTGAGTTCTAAATAACGCCACGAGCAAACGGAAATCCACCAGTATGGGAAGAAAGAAAGAGGGGGGGGGGGGGGGGGGAGAGAAAGAATCCGTGACCGGAACACATTAAGGCTGCGAGGACGTCAAAGTAAATGGATAGTAATGATAATCTGTTGAATGCCCAGCTCCGGTTGCACGATTTCCATTTGCAATTAATCATGTGCAGAAAACCCAGAGTCAGTTAATTAGGCCTTACCCCCCTCAAACACACACACACACACACACACACACTCTTAGAGAAAAAGAGGAAAGGGGGGAGAAAGTACATCCAATTATGTTTATGGATGCTTCATTGGTAACTTAGTGGTGTTTGGTGATGTGAGGAGGAGAAACTAAGAAGGAACAGTCCGAGAGAAGAGCATACCCCCCCCCCCCCCCCCCCCCCCCCCCCCCCCCCACACACACACACACACACACACACACACACACACACAACCTTTCGGACTCTGAACAGCATAATAATCAGCCCCCTGCTTCACAACCTCAACGGATTTCCTCATGCGAGCATCATCATCATCATCATCAGCAGCAGCAGCAGCAGCAGCTCTCTACCTGACTGAGAACCCCTCGTAATAGACAACCACACATCCACACAAACATTCAGCTCTTTTAATCCAGCTCCTGCTCCCTCTCCAAAAAAAAAAGCACCCCAACAAAACACCCAGCACAGTCCTTTATCGAAGCGCATCAGCAGAGTCAAGGAGAGACACGAGCTCAGTTGCGATTCCTGAGGCTCCTGCTGCCACCAAAATAGCCGCCCAGCCAGCCACCTATTAATAACTTTGAGTGGAAGCACAGCGACACATCGCAGCAAGGTTGGATCCCAAATGCGCCTTTAGGATGAGTGCGTGTTGCTGATTTGCATTCAGTAAGGAATCGGAGGAGGGTGGGCGATGGAGTGTGTGCGGAGGGGGGTGGCGGTGGTGGTAAGCCTTGCTGCATTTTGCATGTCTTCAGCCGGGAAAAGATGGGGACTTACCCTTTACTGAGGCGGCCAGCAGTCCCATATATAAGAGCAGCACCCGGCTCCAATGGTGCGCCTGCACTCCCGCCTTCATTAGAGCAAAAATCCGTATTCCGTCCCCCTTTCTGCATGCGCATTCCGGTCTCCTCCAAAGTCCCGTTGCTCCGTCCCGATTTGAAGCGGCGGTCATGGCAGGGCTGTGTCTCTGGTCTGGCAGGCGCGATGAGTTCTCAGATGGTCAGAAAAGGGAGATTCACTCGGTGTCGGCGCTGAGAAAAATCCCAATGCATGGAGGAGGCTCGGATCTCGCAGCTGGACTGAACCATGTCATGCGGGGACCGAGGGGTTCAGAGTCTCTGTCTGAGAAGATAGATTTCACACCTAAAAGGGGAGAAGAAGAAGAAGAGGAGGAGGAGGAGGAGGAGGAGGAGAAGAAGAAGGCGAACCGCGGGTGAGACGTGATTGAAGTGGTCAACGATCTACCCCACAGGAGCGAAAAATCCCTGGTCGGCTCCACATGTGTAACTGATATTACCAGACACACGGCAATACAAAAAACAGACACACACACAGAGATTCCTCCTTCAGTTTCTCCCGCAGCACTTATTTGTCCTTCGGTCTAATTTACCTCCAGTTAATAACAGCATTTGTGATAATCCACGTTTTTAACTCAGACCGAGATTCAAACGGGGAATGGCGAACGATGGAGAGCCAAATCCGGATCCAAGACAGAGGGGGGGGGGGAAAGCCTCGTTGGAGAAGTTGTCGAACAAGGTTGGAGTGTAGTCAGTGATGTTTTTGTAGAGAGAGAAATATGCGGTATGTATTCCCAGAATCAGCAGCTCTTGGCCACAGCGTCGTCTCGGGTCTGCGCGACGCCAAGATTCAGACTGCAGACCTGCTCCTTCTCTGCGCGTCTCTCTCTCTCTCTTTCTTTCCCTCCCTCCCTCTCTCTAACTCACCCGCCTCTCTCTCTCACACTCTCACATCCTCTCCAGTCATATCATATGCCCACATTTTCAAAAAAGCATGTTGGGAAATATCAGTTCACAGTGTCCAAAATAAACTGCGCAGGTGCTTGTGTGCGTAAAAAGGTCAAAAACGTTTTGTGATTGAAATCTTAACCAGTTATCAATCAATATTGGCGACTACACCAATAATAATAATAATAATAATAATAATAATAGGCATGAACTCCACCCTGTTCCAATTTGTTCCAGTGAGATTTAGGGACGCACGAGGCCATTGTCTCCACCCATTAAGACCAATCACGGGATTGCCCGGCAGTTTAACATAGCTGTCCACTTCCTGCTCACTAAACGTGAAATTGATGCTTAACAGGCTGGAACCCTGGCCAGTAAATTTGAATGTCATTTCCACTTTTGCATATGACCGATATAATTAGTTTTCCGCAATGCGCCGCGCGTGGAAACAGTTGGGATAATGAAATGCGCGTCGGCCTTCGACCCGCGTATATGATGGAGGTCATAAATAGTATTCACGCAACATTAAATGATGCTTTCCCCAACACTGGATTGCTCACCCGCCCTCCTCGGGCTGTTCTGGGGCACTGTTTTGCATCTGTTTTTCCTGGAGGGAAATGGATCCAACTGAGGTTCTGCAGCTTCGTTTGTGCCACACGTTTACACGTGTCTCAGAGAAAAGCTACAAGTTTGTGTGTGTACGAACAGCCTGTTATGGAGGTCTACATAAGGATGAAGAAATTATCTGCTGTTAAATCAGAATGAGTTGCTTCATGGAACAGCTCCTGTCCAACTTTTTTTTTTTGTCAGCTGACATGAGCAAACAGCACTAAGGGCTACCTGGAGAGACAAAATTGGATTTATGATGTTTGAAATGGCTTATTCACCGCTGAATCATCATTCGGGAATTGCAACTGGTTGCCGTGACAACCTGCCAAGATCATACCGGATATCTTTTCAAAAAAAGTGGTTCGAAACAAGGAATTGGATGCTGTTACAAGACAGATAAGTCTACGCGGGTGAACAACAGAGAAAATGATGCCACCAGAAGATACCTGGACGCAGCTAACTCCTAAAGAGTTCGGCAGTGCCTTTGCGCCTTTTCCTCGCTACACTTGGATTCATCCAAACGCACCGACAGACAGCTTTGACCGAGTCTGCAAAGTGATCTGGAGCAGAGCAAAGTGGCCTCCGGAGAAACCCGATGGAGGTGAAAGTTCAGAGCAGAGGTCAGCGGATAAAAACGGCATCAGCTCAGGCAGAAAGCCGAGTCGTGGGTAAGACCAAACATACACCGCCAACTACTGCACCACCACGTAGAAGCTGACGTTCATCTATGAAAGTTGCTTCATTTTAGACTCACTGTACACTGTAAAAAAAAACAAAAAACAAAACTGTAAATAAAAGAACGATAAAAACACAGTAAAATAAGAGAAAACAGTCATAATGTAAAAATAGTCATTTTGCACAACTAAAATACAAATCCTATAATTAACTTTACATATGATACTGTGTAATGTTTCAAATGAAGGATATTCGTGTACAATCAAATGAGATGGATGGATGGATATAACAATAAATGAAAACGGTGAAAATCTGACAGCAAGGAGGGCAGGAAAAATCCACTAAATGCAATGTAATACTGTTGCACTCAGATATTGTAAAAACACTGAAAACAAATAATGACAACACCGTAAACATTGTAAAATAATGCATTACTATTTATAAAAATACAGACTTTTTGATGTAGATGTTATTTACAGTTATTACGTTATTATGTTACAGTTATTTACATATGTGAATTTACTGTTTTGCATGACTTCAGTAGTTATTATTATTTAACTTCTTACTCTGCCAAGGGATGGGGCGGAGTTATGTGATGACCAGCGTTTGTTTATCTGTGCACAACATTACTCAAAAATGGAATAACGGATTTGGATGAAATTTTCAGGGAACTTCAGAAATGGCACAAGGACCACCTGGTTAGATTTTCGCAGTGATGTGGTTTATAGTCTGGATTCACAGATTTGTTGGATCATTGCGAGATAGTGGCATGGTGTCACTATAACTATGACAACAAGTGACTGCTACATCAGCTAACTGCTGACGATCACATGATTGCCATCCTATGACAAATTCACACTGCAAACTTCTCTATCAGAAGTCATCCAAATGACTGAGCATCCTTGTTGGGATATTGCATTCTCTGAGTGCTTTTCCTGTCAGTAATGTAATAAAACAGTTGAAAGCTGTAAAATGATTTGTAAAGAACTATTTATCATATAGCCATGTAAATTATAGAGCCATTGTGTCTTTTATGTGTTAACGGTTACAAAATCTATATAACTTTAGAAATACATTTACAGCATTAAACTTGAATTTACCAGTTGTATCTATTAAATATAAAGGACATATTTAGGAAATTACAACAAATTTGCAAATGTAAAACTGCAAAAAAAAAATTTTGTCAAAGAAATACATTTTCATTTATGGTTGGTCAAGCTTTTTAAATGTTATTTTATATTAGATAATTAAATATACACTATTTGTGCAATGTTATTCATATTTTAATGTAATTCTAAAATTGCAGAAGTGAAATCAGTAAAGTAAAAAAGAAAAAATACAGACCTTAATTTTACAGAGCAGGCTTTGAAAAATGTAATTGACTGGTGTCCGGCAGCAGCACAGTGACAAATGCTGGTAGCTTTTTTTTTCTTCTTCAAAATAAGCCATCATGTCCATATTCATAGGGGAAACTATGCCCATAATATGAGTCTCTCATTGCCTGTTAAACAGCTCAACTGAAGGAGTTTTACAGTTAATGGACTGCGACTCATTTGAGGAGCCAATTGGGCATTTTTGACCTGTAAGCTTCTGTACAAGCTGCTGTTGTTGGCTACGGTGTCATTTTAAAGAACCCCTCCGATGAAAAGCAAAGTTTGGACCTTGTTAACATGTCCATATCGTGTTTTATACGCTTAAAGGCAAACCACGTGTGAAATAAGCAGCCAACACCACGGCAGAGAATTTCTACCTACAAACTGTAGTAGTGCACCAAAGAACTGAAAGACACAGATTCGGACTTCCAGGGTGTGGTACAGGACTTTTGTTATTATTATTTGTGTTACTATTCAAAATGGTCTTCTGTTTTGAACATAAATGGTTGAATTACTGCAATATTCTGTTTGAGCAAAGTGAGCTGGTGTGCTCCAGCTGCAGCCAGTGGTAAAGAGTGAGTGAAGACAGAGTCAGGGATTTCACTGATATAAAATCTAGAAGCAACAATGATGTTACATTTAAGTCATTTTAAGGCAGGACATGAGTTGCATCTAAAAAATGTAATTTGTACATTTTTAGGGTTATTTCAGTGACTTGAAAGCAATTTTAATATTCATTACAAGTATTTGTGTAAAGCAAAGAGGCCTATAGGAGAAAAATAATGCATTAATGGATTACTGGATTAATAGGAGTTGAACCCATTTCTAACCCGGGTCTCAACATTGCACTTGGAGATCAGCTGCGGTCACAGACCCACAGTATAATGTTCATGTAGAGCATCTGCTCAGCAGCCCCCCTGAGCTTCCATGACGTCTCCGTTATCATAAGCGTCCCGAGTCTCACCGGACCGTCTGTTCTGCATCGCGGCTCAACAGTCGACAGGCTGGTGACTAAAGAGTAGCCTCATTAAAAAGTCATGGTTTGAAGCGGGTGCCACACTACACAATCAGTATGCTGCCAGGGGCCCAGACATTGTTTCTTTTCCAAGCACAGTGTTGGGTTCAACTAAAAATCCAGTAATGGAATTATGGAAATTCATGCGGTATACTGTATCAACTGGCTGACCTATGGGGTCAACCAGCTGGATATTACTCAGGACCAAACATAATGTTCATTTTACACAGAGATGTATTGTTGCATCTTTAAATATAATGTAAATGTGCAGAAAAATCTGGCAGTACCTCCAATTAAACCTGTTTCAAGTCCTAAAAAGAAAACATTTGAGTACTCTGGGGACATGTGAAATTATGTGGCACCACTATCAGACTTTCCACTCTCCTTTAGAAAAAAAAAAATGTTGCATACAAGACTACATCAGCAAGTTAACCTTTAAGTAGCAGCAGCTATGGTGTGATAGCCTGTTACCTACACAAGATGTGTTAACCCCACCACACTCCCACACGTCTGCACTTCTCTTCCTGTCCAGGGCTGAGGAGCAGCAGAAAGAGACAGATGATTTGAGTGTGAGCATGCCGTATGAGAAGGACAAGAAGCAATACCACACTGACTTCATCCTTCCCTGTCCTTATCTCTCGGGCCGCAGATATCCCCATGTTGCCCAAACTGCATGGGTAGCGAGCTCTGTGATGAAAATAGAGATGGAACTAAATAAGGAAGACTCAGAGAGGAAAAGAAAGTTGGTGAGGCTAAAGCTGTTTGATATGTTGGTTTAATCTAATGCTTTTCACGGCAAAAACATCAAAACATTATTAACTGTGTTGTGCTACATACATGCTAATTAAGTAAGTAATGCAGTATTTTCTACATTCAATTGATTGTCATTTCAGGAGAAAGATGTGGGAGATAAACAAAGGAGTATGGAAGATTCTGTTGAGAAGATTCCAGTGTCTCAATCTGAACCTAAAACACAACCTCTGCTGACAGATCCTGTCTGCAGTGCGCCCAACGACCACACTCTACGCACACGAAACAAAAAACCTTTGCCTCGTGCTAAACTACGAAGAGAAACGTGTGAAAGTGAGGACGAGCAGGATGCAAGAAGCAGATCAAGCAGCAAATCTAGTGATGATGACACCGTCACATTACCTGGGCTGAAAGATTGTGCCACTGATAGCTGTGACGACGACACAGTGAGTGACACAAATGAGGTGAAGGAAAACAACATCCCACATTCGCCTGATGAATTAAGCTCTGACAGTGTGCAGGATTCCCCATCTAGCATGGAAAAAGACTGCCCTCCACTCCCTACCAGGAAGGCTGGCATTAAACTCCGTCCCACACGGCCCTCAGCTTTGGGGAAGATGCGCAGCCAGTGGGAGATTCCCCTTTCATTCCACCCAGATGACATCCCCACTGCCACTTTGGCAAGTGCCGCAGTTGCCCCTGTGCAGGCTGCTGTCCAACGCAAAGGAAAAGCACCGCGGGCAAACTCAAAAACCAACGGACCACCACCACTAGCAGTTCAGTTCATTTATTTATTTCAAACATGTAATTAATAACATTCAATGAATGATTCACAAAAACAACTAAATAGTCCATCATGCTTCTCATATAAGGAGAATGAAAGGAAAACAAAAGCTTCAACATGTTCGAAAGGGAGTGGGAAGAAGTTAAAACTTATTTAAACCACCCTTAAATTCATTCACCCATTACAATCAGCTCCATGAAATATTCAATGAAAAACTAATTCACTGCCAACATTTTTGCTTAGGCAAAAAGACAAATAACTTCAACACTGTACATTAATCAATTGCAAATCAATACTACTGTGCACCCCTAGTGGTCATTATGTTCATCTTCACTGTACCTTATAAAGATTTTTTGTTTGTATTCATATTTAAACCGGATGATGCTTGAACATTGTTACAGTTCCAGGTCAAGATTATTCCAGAGCCGTACCCCATTTATTGTAGGGCTAAAACTTTTCATTGTTGTTCTATGCTGTGGCATCCTAAAATGTAATTCTTCTCTTAATGTATAACCGCTAGCCCAGGATCTGGGCTAACGTTGCAGCAGCAGCAGTCCCGGTGCAGCAGCCAGCTTATGACCTATTGGCTGACTTCCCTGCTCTCCAGCCCTCAGAGAAGCCTTTCGTGCTGGGCGTATTGCATCATGGCAATCCCAAGACCAAAGCTGCAAAAGGGAAAAGAGGTCTTACTCACTCAACAAACCGCTGCCAAGACAGTGGGGTTTCCCATGAGAAGAGATTGGAAAACGTGGCCCACGAGGTCCGCTCCATCTGTGCAGGAGATCAAAAATCTACGGTGGACTTCCAAACACTTGGCTTGGTCAGGCAAAGCAGCTCTCCTACCATCAGCTGTGAGGAGCTGAGGGCCAACAACAAGCCGCCTCCTAGAGGTAATAAATCTGCCATGTGTCTCCGTCTAGCTGTGCTGGTTACTGTAAAAACCTCTCCTTTTATCAGTCGGTGTAAATAATCAGGTTGTCACTGATGCAACTTTGTGCCACAAATACACAAATTCACAACATCCGTGTCCGAAAATGTCTCATTGATATTGATGATTCTGTCATATTGTGCTAATTAAAGCAGGGAGAGAAGCAGCAGCACCTGTCCCACGCTTTTAGAAGATGCTGAGTTCAAATTTTGTAACAATCTAGCTCGCAAAGTTTTTGAATCTCATTTAATGAGGTTCTTTTGTTTCTGCCACACACAATGCAGGTGGCTTCACTAGCTCATTTACTGAACCTAAAACCTACTTTTTGATCCTGAGTTGTCTCGAGACCAAAAGAGCCAAATTGCACCAACCTTACCAAATAGGGAGCAGTGCTGTCTGCCTCCATTAATCCCCAACCACTTCACCCAACCACCCGCGAGTGCAAACACGCACGTACACGCAAACGTTGCATCTTTCTGTGTAGGTGCTAACACACTGTGACTGTGCATCGTTGTTGCAAAAGAAATACTTCTTTAGTTGGATGACTCAGTGGGAAAATGTTTTCATAATGAGGGGATTACTGGGCAGTGGCAAAGTGAATTACACGGTGAGCCTTCCATAGTGGCTGTTGGTGCAGAACGGAGCAGTGGACACAGATATGAATTAAGTCAACAACAACTCAAGTACACTGTGTTAATTCTGCTAGAGAGTCTGCCTTGTAGGGTGCATGCAGTTTACCAATATGAAATCCTGTAAGGGTGATGGGTGACAAATTAAAGGAAAAAAAAACTGCACCTTTGATCCCTGCAATTAAGGGATTCCGTAGTTCTCCACCACCATCATCAAAGCCCAGATGTGACAATATCCTTTAAAGGAATGGGGTTACGTATCTCCAGTAGAGTTCCAGACACTTGCGGAATCGACACAAAAGTGCATCAAAACTGTTCTGGCAGTATGTGGTGGCCCAACAGTTTACTAAGACACTTGATGTTGGTTTATTCTTTAATTTGTCATCCAGCTCTTATAACTTTGTCACATTGTATTTGGTTCTGTTTGATCCCTCCTCTGCCTCCTACCAGGTGCTTGGCTGCAGCTAAAGGCAGCTCTTCTCTGCTCAGTAATTGTGCATATGCGACACATACTGCTAGCACTCCTCCTGCAGTTTGCAGTCAGTGCTGATATGATAGAATATACTCTCTGATAGCATAGCCCTGTTGATTCAATAGCACTTTGCTGATCCCCCGAGGGGAGGCTGCTGAGAATTCCTTTTGCTGTGGAAAAGAACACAATTCTATTAAGCTTACCCTCTGCATCACACCTAACATGACACAGGCCAGACAAGACAGCGTGCACGCGATATAGCTCCAGCAGTAATTCATGCTCCCTTTCTGTGCGTATTGCGGTTGCAGGTACAGATGGCATGCCTGTTAATGCCAGGACCTGGGCTAGCGCTGCCAAAGCGGGCATGAAGCAAGCAGCTGCCCCTCAGGAGAAAGCCAGACCTTGTACCTTTCAGCAGATAGTTACCATTAATGGAGCCAAAGGTAAGTTTATACTTTGGCATCTATATCCTATGTGTGTGCTGGTGTTGGAAGATGCGCAAGGATATTATGTTTCACGGTGGGCCACATGAAGAATTCATCATGATCGTCACTAGTTGGGAACATTTATTTTGCAAAGTTAACCAAGCTAAAGACTACAACAAATCATCCTTTTTAATACATTTCTATCTCATTATGAAATAAATTGTGATATTTTGGTATATTTAGTGGATGTAAATGAGGCTGAGGTTGGGATGATTGGTGCTAAATCTCACACCAGTGCTACTGTTACTGTGACATCGATTAATCCGCGCCTTTTATCAAGCTCAACACTGAACACTGACAGATTGCTGGCACAGTTAGAGGTGGTCTGATATTGACATAAATATTAAAGTGACATTTTAACGACATAAATAAGTGATCTTGCCAGTTTGAAGGCATTCATCCCACAGCAGTAAATAGGAGATGTGATCCTGTGTATTATCTCATTATATTGACCCTGCAGTTTCTGGTCCGAAATGAGATGTTGCAAGTCCAATATAACTTTACTGTGCATCTTCCTGTACTCAACTACACTCTTATCTGTGACTGGAAGATGTTGAAACTTTGACTTTAAAGCTGGCCAATCATCAAATTTGGCTTGACATTAGAGCTATTTTAAATTGGTTTAGGCATGGACAGGCAGCCTTCAGAGTTAACTTTTCAAATTTCCCAAATTTCATTTGGAAATTTGAGGATATCATCACCTAAATTTAATGAGTCGGTCATTTGTTTCTCTGTGGAAGCTGCCTTTCTGATGCTGTATATCTGGAGTGAGAATTTAAATTTGGAGCTGCACCATGCAGTCATGGCTGTTTTGTGGGTGAATGTTTAAATGTGTTGCAGTCAAAAACTGTTAGTATTCAGAAGCTGCAGACATGTAAATGCATTAACCTTGTGAGCTAAAGCATTTAAAAACATAAAAACTTCACTGTGCTTTAATTAAATGCCTGTAAATTCCTGAAAGCATTTGATTAAAAATGTGGATGTCACTGACGCCACTCTTGTATAGTCAACAGTCCCAATAATCATCAGCATAAATCGATTTTTTTTTTTCATTACAATGTATACTTCATCTGGAACTTCACAGAGAGATTGCAAGCAATTTTTCAAACTAATAACTACTATAAAAACTGTATCAAGAAAGCAGGTCCAGGATTAATGCTTCCAACATTCTTCCTCATAGTCATTTGTCATTTTCTTTCTGTAATCTGTTCTCCTTTCATAGCTGGGTATTCTGCTGCTCTGAAGTTTTCCAACAAAGTGACTCCTTCACATCTGGGAGCCAGTCCGAGGGTAACTGCTTCTTGTCAAGGCCCTCCACTTCGCAACCTACACCGCTTTGTCAAACCTGGTTACTCTCCTGCCCTTCAAGTGAATACAATGAAACTGATTAACAAATATACACATGATCCTGCACTTAATCAGTAAGTGTAGTATCACCTTATCAGTCTCCAGTGATACTGCTGATAAAGCCTACAACTGAATAGTTATAAGATCTTCATCTATCTGATTACCTACTTTTAATTGCTTCCTGATTATATGCATTTTAAAGAATACTCAGAGTTCAGATCTTGAACCGGAATCGAGGGAGAGATTTCCTTTGAAGTGGATATCACTTTGCAGTGACCCACAGCATCACAGCACTACTAATCTTGAATTTTTGCTCGGCTAAAGAGCATTCACAGGAGATCAGAGGCTCGCATGAATATCTGTTAAACCCAGTTCTCATCCCAACAATGTTGCTGATGCTGCAACGAACTCAGGAAACAAAGAGACACCGCAGAGAAGAAGTAGCTCTCCTTTGTCATCTTAAAATATATTTTAAAGCTATTATTGCTATTCCCACTAGCACAGATATTCACTAAATACATTTTAGTCCCTCCATCTCCATTGTTTGCCATTGTCCTTGGTGGTTGCCTGCTGTAGTCAGTTAATCTATGACTGATATATTTCAGTTAATTGACGTAACATTGTGCTCATGCACCCGTCAATGAATTTAACTTACTTTGTCATCTGACTTCTCTCATAAGGGCAAACCATCTGTGTGAAAACCTGTCGAAATACTATCTCTCAGCCAGCTGTGCTAAATTATTTTCATGTACTCAGACCAAAAAAAACCCAAAATCTGTTCCGCTGACAACCAGTAAGGTTATCTGCATTCAGGCCAATACAAAATAATCCAGCCACTCAACCTAGCATTCTAAAGCATATTGTCTAGCTGTAATGGATTGTTGTCAACTCAAATAACCTTGTCTTCAGCTGTCCTCCTTTGCTCTGCTCCATCTGCTACTGTTTAGTCCCTGTGTGTCTCTTTCCACACAGTGGATTAGACACAGTAGGTAAAACAGACACATACAGACTGGAATGAAAAAAACATAACACAGCAAAGGAAAAAAAAAAAGTAGAGCAGCTAACCACCAATACAGACTTTCTCACTGAGCTGAAGTCGAATGGGTTACATAAATTAGGTAAATAACATAAATAAAATAATTTATTTTGTTGTTTTTTGGGATACTGGCTCAATGCTGAACGTCCCTTAATGCTTTACAAAGGGTGTGGGGGGGAAACTTTCGTCGCCTGTTGTCTGAAGATACACATGGGGAGGGCCAGCAATTTCAAAGGGAGGGACTCACATGCACTAAAATGTGTGAGTAGCTTGGGAGGCTGCAAAACAGAACAGAGAAGCTGAGGCTACAACACAAAAACAGTGAGAGAGACCTCACTCTCTAGTAAGGACACCATTCCTCCATTATAGCTTTACAATGGAGATGTTTGCTGCTATATTAATGCTTTACCCATGTTCAAAATCTCACATATTGCACCTTTAAGATGATTTGACAGTGACTAGAAACTGACACATCAGATGTCAGTCAACAAGAATAAGCACCAGTGATAAAATTGTGTTTTTCTGGGAAAATATCTTAAAAATAGCTAACTATAAACATGCAATTAGAAGAAACAAGCATCTGCAGCGATTTAGCCCTGCCAAGTATAGTATGAGCAATGCAAATGTGTGATAATGTATGCCACTGCTATGGCAATTTTGCTTTTATATAATAGCAATGCCAAGTCTCACGCAGTAAAAAATGGAAAGAGATCATTCCTGCGGGGTACAATCTGTATGTTTGCAGCATTTAAACAATTCACAGCCACTTATACAAAAACAAGAGCGCAGGTCAGTCCGCTGATAATGTCAATATTTTTTTCAGATTTAGTAGTAGTATTGCAACTGGCACTGCAATTACTCTTGTCCTCCATCTGAAGTGTTTTTAGGCCATGTAGAAATGGAGTTCAATCAAAACTGAGCACACACTGAAATTCCACTCCTTAAAGGAAGGGTTATATTTACCTTTTGAGAAGCATGCATTTGTTTTTGAGTTAAAAAAAGAAACTTCTACTCTCATGACAGTTAACCTCGCTCTGTTATGATGTCAGAACACGGCTTTTTTATGAAGCAAACAAACAAGATATGATATGTTAATTAGTGAGTTTAAGAGGTGCTGGAGGGCAAAGTTTTCAGCATAGACCATCTAGCCGGTTGCCTAGGGCGACTAGCTCGAGAGCCATCAAAAAAGGAGAAGAAATATTTTGTAATTACTCCTGATCTGCTTTTAAAAGTCTGTCACCGACTTCTAATGTGCCTCTTACATTACGTTCCTCTTCAAGAGCTCACACTGTACTAAACATCTGATACTGAAACTATAGACAAGCTGTAGAATAACACTGTGCTGGGGGTTGACACACACACGTGACCTGATGTTTTTCGGCTAACACTGCCGTGAGTCATGTATGAGTAACCAGGTCACTTCTGCACCAACCAAACATTATGATTCACACCTCCATAAAGCTACATAGAGATAACCCTGTATGTGCACAGGTATGTTCTCAACCTGAGCAAAGTAGTCAGTGGGTTTAACAAAAGAAATCATGATATGAACGGTGACCTACACTCTGAATAAGGTCGGTGATGTTATGAGTAAGCAAATCCAGGCACTGATTGGTAGCCTATCAGGTATAAATCCTGATGTTTTCTCCGACAATGACAGCTGCAACTCCAGAGTGCTCCATTAAAACACTGAAAGCTTTCGATAGTGAGTGATCCCTTTAGCCACAAAATATATAAAAAATAGTCACTAGTTTCAGCTTCAGTTATGTAACAGCAGTGCTGCAGTGGACACTGCACAACACACATCTGAAAATTGATGCTGTCATTTTGGCAATTTGTTAAAGACTCCCTTCAGAGGAAATCAAACTTTTCAAATTGTTAACATGCCGATATTGTGTTTTTATATACTAGAAGACACATCATGAGTAAAATAAGCAGCCAACATCACACCAGAGCATGCAGTGCACTAAGGACTGTCTCCATAACGTTCTTATCAGAATTGCTTTCTAATCATAACATGTTTGGTTGATTTACTCCAGTATTACAGCTTGCTATTCTGCAGCAGAAAATCTTTTGACAGTGATTTAGAAGAGTTGTGGGTGAGCTGCTGTGCTTGTGCTGCAGTCAGTGGGGAAAAGTTGTGCATGTAGAGAGAGAAGCAACAGTGTCGTTCAGTTCAAGCCATAAACTTTGATACACAGAGATGAGTTTTTAGTGAATAAATCAGTGACTGGAGAGAGGCTTTAATAATACCAAAGATGAATAACAATGACTAGCATGCATGCAACTGACAGAGCATGTTGGTGACGGGACACATAGCAAAAGTTGCATAAAGTTGCATTTGTAATAATAATTTGTAATAGCTGTCAAATAATATAGCAATATAAATAGACCACTCAGGGGCACCAGTGGATGTCTTGCCTTAGGCACAGCAAATGTCAAGAGATGGCACTGCGGTGCTGGTAGGTGGACTATTTTAACCTTTGGACAGAACTTTGGCCAGTTGTTTCCCCTCTCTGTCCAGTCTAAGCTAAGCAATTGCTGGCTTTAGATTAATGCTGAGCATACAGAAAAAAAAAGTTTGTAATAGCATTTTGGAAGAGGGAGCTGCATATTTTGAAACTTCATTTAACGCCACTCGGCTCTGTCTCTGGTGCTCCAATGTTACAGATGCATTAAATATGTACGCATATGTAGATGTGGTAGTTTAACCCGGACAAGGCTCTCATGTATTCAAACAATCAATCACCGAAGGATAAAAAACTGATCTTTCATTAGACTTTCTTGATGCCCTTTAAACTATTTCAGTGTTGATTCAGTGGGGAGTCAGCAGTGTCAAGTAAGCAGTAAATTTGTCTTCTCCATGTAAAAACAGAACACTATATTTTCACATTTCCATCTCTTTCTCAATCTTTCCTCACTCTGCCCTTTCCATCTCTGACCTATTTAAATTTGGGTCGCACTTTCTTTTACCATGTGCGATGGTGACAGTGACAGCAAGGCTTACTGCACTCAGAGGTTTGCCCCTTTGGCCTCAGCACTTCCAATCCAGCAGGATAATTACTGAAGCTGCAATGCACATTCCCCCTGGGTGGAAGTGGCAATATGGGGGTGTCTTGGTGTCAGCTGAGAAATGAGATGCAAGGAGGCAAGCTTGAGCGAGAGAGAGAGCGAGGGAGAGAGAGAGAGAGGGAGACACAGGGAGGGAGACAGTAAAATGCGTGACGGTGATGGAGAGAGACATTATAAAAGTTTTATTTTTGGCAGCAAAAAAGCTGATGCTGAGATGCAAGTAAATGTTTATAGAGAGTGTGAAAAAGTTATGAGTACTATTTCAGACATCGGCACGTTTTTAAAGCCTCTCTCTCCGTCTCACATACCTGTTCTTATTCTGGTGCTGACCATAACCCAAATATTCTGATATTAAAATTTCACAGGAAAGAGGGAAAGGGTAGAGTCTGGAAAAAAAAAAATCAGATAGTGAGAAGCTAAAGAGGTTTTTTTTTTAAATTTTTTTTTTATCAGGAGTGGGTGTATGGGCTAGAACGCTTCAAGAATGGATGATAGTAACTACTTGGGTCTTGGTGAAGGCCTCTCAGATAGAACCAAGGTCCTTTATGTATGCTCACAGTGTGTTTTTTTTATTCTCCCAGTCTTTCAATATGCTTTGTGTAGCACTGAGTTACACTA
This sequence comes from Acanthochromis polyacanthus, assembly GCF_021347895.1. Lineage (NCBI taxonomy): Eukaryota > Metazoa > Chordata > Actinopteri > Pomacentridae > Acanthochromis > Acanthochromis polyacanthus. The sequence continues at coordinate 25,575,402 of NC_067123.1, read as the reverse complement.
CTTCTACCTCCGTATCAAATCCAACTTATTAGATATTACCTCGAAGAGAGAGCAATTAAGTGAAGATCCTTTTTATCGTGTTGGCATTTGGGTGCCACAACATCCAAACTAAAAAAAAAACAGCAACCAATTGACAATTAAAAATGTACCACTCTTGGCAGAGGGAGAAAAAGAATTGTTCGGTTTAGTGGCCTGATCGATGGGGCGTTGAAAATGTGCGATTGTCAGAAACGAGGCACGTTTGGAGGGACGTGAGAGGAGGAGGAGGAAGAGGAGGATGCTTGGCGGCAATTGTGCAATTGAGCTTGTGTTGCCCTTCAGCCTGTGTAAGTGTGTGAGTGGCAGAGACATAGGCCAAAGTTTTCCCTCTTGCGTTCTTCTGTCTTCTTCCAGCTAATAAGGCTGTCTCTGAGCTGTTGCTAGGCTACACTGGTCTGTTGTTATTCTCTGGCAGGTGGCCTTTTCCCTCTTCAAGTCTGTGTGTTTGTGCATGAATTTGTGTGTGTATATTTGATAGCAGTTTGCAACTGAGCAAAACAGAGACAGGTAGACAGAGACCGAACGGCAGCGCCTAAAATGAAGGACAAGGAATGTGATCAGGAGTTTGACCCTGAAGATCCATCATTGTCTTGCTTTTCTGCATTACAAACATCTTCGCTACATCGATATGTTTGCATGTTGGCATACGTGACTTGTTCACGAAGGGGATGCATCTGCCCACATTGGAATGAAAGTGATTCCAGCAGCATGTCCATTTGATCACAGACATGTAGTTTCTACTTCTGTGAACTCGGCAGAGGCAATCTTTAAAGTAAGGAGGCTGAAAACTGTTGTAACTAGGCAACGGAATAAGGTTCTATGCATCGTGATTTCTGCTGTAAAAGGAAAAAAAGAAACAAACTTCAAAGCCCCTAAAGAATATGGCACAGTTGTCCCTCTTAAGACTCATGGAGGTGGAGGAAGCTTAATCTGATACAGATCCATAGATTGGTTTTAGGGCATGAGAGAGACAGAGGTCCAATCAATGTGTTTGCTCATAATCAGGAAATCTGCTCTGTGCCTCTTTCCTTTCCAGCCCCCATGTTAACCCTTAAGTTGCTGAGAGGAGGGTCCCCAAGCCCCCTTGTAAAATCTTAATGGGGGGAAATAAACTGGAAACTGGTGCAACAGTTAAGGATTCACTAAATAAGAAAGGCACAAAATGACCATATAGTTCCTGAGCCTTCCTAATGACTCAGAGATGAGGTTTTTGGCTTTCAGAGCTCACTCTCCAGTCTGCACTCTGTTTTGGATCAACCCCTCCCCACCCACGATTTGGCATTTTCAAATGCTCAAAGATGGAGGATGGTGCTATGAGTGAGCGCCTGGCATCACAAGGCATTTTACTCTCCAGCCAAAATGCAAATGACAAAGCAGCATTATTATTATCATCATTACTGCACTGCTTTACATCATGATAAATTACCTCTTGACTGCAATTGTCAACTGGATCTCTGCTCTAATTAGCTAATTTGCTCATCTCTGCAGTGAAAAAGTGATTTTATGATTAATATGATTCAAAGCCGGGCAACATATATAATAAAGCTTGATTAACGACAATTAGTATTTAATAGGAATGATTGAACTTTGCACTTTTTTTCTCATCATTATGGTGTGTTAATACGAGTGTGGAAAGCTAGTTCCCATTCAATCCCGTGCTCTGCTGCTTAAAGTTTAGAAAACTGCTGTCAGCAGCATAAAACTGTTGTTTTTGGCAAAAACAAAGGAGAGCGCTGCATTAAGCTGTGCAAAGAGTCTGAAGGAAATGGTGTTTTACTGTTTATGTTTGTCCCTTTATAAAATTGAACTTTTAAGAGGACCCAGAAGCATGGTGTTAATTTTGTATTTTCCTCAGAAAGTGGAAACCAGGGTGTTTACTTTCCATTTAGAATATGGAAACAATTTACCCTAGTGTGCAATGTTTGATTTTACAGTCAGGTACCATTAAACCACTGCAGAAGAAGACCACACAACAATATTACTTAAGTAAATAAAGTGCCAGTCACACCTCACAAATGGAATAGATAAAATGAAGAAAATAAGGTAGGTAGGTAGGATATATATATATATATATATATATATATATATATATATATATATATATATACACACACACAGAGACATTAACTTACGTACAGAAATGTATTTTTAATTCAGTTCAATTTCATAGAGTTCCAGAGAGAAAATTGTACTTTTTAATCATGGCGAGAGAATCTGTTGGAAAGCAAAGCAGCACCCAATTCTGTTGTGACAAGACACATTTATGGGACTTTTTAGCACCACTGGCATCTCAGTGATCTTCTACAGTAGGTGTTTTGTTACCTTGCTTCATGGAAACTCTCCAAACCATTTTGTACAAATTATTTTCCTGGAAATATTGCTGCATTTTTACCTTAGTTTCATTGTATTTATGAAATATTACAAATAGAGTTCACTGAACTCATCACTTATTCATTCAGTTTGCCAAAGCAAAGCTGCCTAACATAGCAAAACTGTTTATCTGCAAAGGAATGCTTTAGACCAGACCTGTTCCTCATTGACACTTTCTTGGCTTTCAACTTAGCTGAGCATTGATTTGTTCTTTCACATCCTTAAGAATAAATATGCTTTATCTGTCATTATTTCATCTTTCAATCACTTCTTTTTTTTTTTTTTTTTTTTTTTACATTCTTCTTATCACTTGTTTAATCTTTGCTTGTCCCCCAGCAGTTTGGCTCCCAGGCTCATCGAGCCAACTGTCCTCCAAGACATGGATGTCCCTGTTTACCTGTCCAACAGGTGAGGCTGCTAACAATCCCTTGTTCTGCCATCCCTGACTTTAGGAGCCAGCTCCAATCTGCTTTGCTGAATTTAGATCCAACTGTAATTTCTGCGGGAGTCTGTGCATGTGCGCTGCAGCTGCGACTCGGCTCTCCACTGATTCTTAATTTTATTTCATGAAACTGTCACCTTGTGTTACATGTAAAAAGGTCTGCCACTGTGCAATAAATATTCCTCAAAAGAGATTAACCAATCTTCTGCTAGAATGATGCAAAATGTAAGAAACATTAGATTGTGAAAATGTGCATGTGAGTGCATGACAACGTGGGTTTGTGCATGAACACGTTTTTTTCTGGAAGGATTGACGTGTGTATGTGTGCGCATTTGTGGTGTAACCCTGCCTCATGCTATATAATTGAATATGGGGGGAAAGGGGGTTTTATTTGTCCGGGTGTCACTCCTGATGGATGCCCCTCATAAGACAAGCACAATCAGGGATCATTCCTCATCTTTCCTCCCACTCCTCACCCGTCCTCTCCATCATATTTTATTCACTAAGCCAAACTCTTACTCTTTTTTTTTTTTTTACCCCCCTTTCTCTTTGTTGGCACTGGTAGCTAGCGGTGTCACAGTGAATTTCATGCTGCCACATGTTGTGTCTGTTCTGCCCTAATTGAGAAGGAGGCAAGATGTCATTAATAATAAGTCCTATGACCATTACAAGGCGATGTAAAATGGCAGAGCTGTAGAACAGAAGGCTTTTTGCTTTGCTCCAATGTCATATATACATAATTTTCCACTTTTAAGATTATGCACTCGGCATGGGGAGGCTCACAAAAGCGGTCTGTTAAGGACACATTACTATTTAATAACTTTTCATTGAGCTGGTGCACATTTCCTCGCCCATGTCAGTACATGTTTTGGATGTAAGCTGTGTTTGGGTGCTACAGTGAGCTCTCTGGGTAGCGAATGCCTCAAAGCTAGCTAGTGAAGCATCATGACTTTTCGACGTTTTCAACACTATGCCCACTTGAATGACCTCAGGTCGGCTATCGCAGGCTGGAAGCATAGATCTGCAAACCTACAAATCAATCCCTTTTGGGGATCTATGTGAAAAAAGGGTGTTATGGCCTTGCAGAGGAGTTAATATCCACAACTCACATGAACTGCAGGAAAACAAAGTCATGTAAGAATGCTTCTCAAACAAGCTGATTCATTAATTCAACTTTGTGTGGGGAGGAACTGGAAAAGAAAAAAAAAAGTTCATGTTGCTTACAGTGGCCCATGTAGCAAAAGCAGTGGATCAACAGTGGGTATGAAACTGGATGCGGTCAACCAGTTCTGCTGCTATGCACCACAAGTGTTTTGGCAGAGCCTACAGACTTTCACAAAATCAATGTAGTTGCCTGAGCAAGTCCAAAGAAAATAAATGTAAAAATATGATTTGGGTTGCAGTTATGCAGCAAGTATGATGCGCAAGCTATTATGTGGGAAGTGAAGACTGCTGCATTGATTAAAGCAGTATCTTTTCCATCAGACACCCATGAAACAGATGACTGAAAAACGCAATCAATGTAGACAGCTTTTAAGAAACAGCCACGGGAACCTCTCTTAAAAGCGTATTGCCTTACATTGCAGCCAAGAAAACCACCGTCCATTCTTAACACTAATTGACATAAATGTCATGCTAAGATATGAGCAAGACAGTATGCCATAAAAATGTTATGTCTAAGTATAGAACTTGGTAGTAAATATCAGTGAATCTCAGTTTAAAGCTTAGAATAAAAAAAGTGAGTAATAAATGCATAAGCTTAGAGAGGCTGCTCGAGCAAATTATAAAAACACATTTTCTTACTAGTGGTATTCAGCTATGTAGATATGGTCTTTTTTCACAGATTCTGAGATAATGTCAACTTTCTACCACAGTGAAAGCCATTTTGATTCTAATGCCTTTCAGAAATAATTGGTAAAAAGCAGTTTCATTGAAAATTCAAGACAGCAGGCTCTTAACCAGAGTAACGTAACCATTGTTTCTGGAAGTGCATGCTCCTTTTCAATGCTTTAATAGTCAGTTTTCAGTGTTGCAAGGGCCACAATGAAAATTCTATTCACCTTCACTGTGTTGGGGTAAAAGCAGTAATGGATATAAAAGAATGGCTAACAAAACAAAAACTGTCTGAATGGCTAGATAACACTTGGGGTAATTGGGGAAAGCACTTTTTCAATTTAGGTGAAGCAGCAGCGAGCCAGTTTTCACCACACAGCCAAAGATAAGGATAAGAGTTAGTAGACATTTTGCTGAATGATATCCATGGTAAGAAACATGAACAAGGCTACAGATACATAGATAGATGACTAGACATGGACAATTATCAACCATATGGAAGGACGGATAGATGGATTAAAAATTAACAAATTAAAAACCAACATAGCGTGTCTTAGTCAGGTGTATAGCCACTCTGTGCCACCAAAGCAGCTTTATTGTACCGATTCTCCAAGTCTCTGAAACTGTACCGAAAGAAAAGAACAGGATTCCTCCCAAAAATAATGTCATTCGGTATTGACATTATTTTCTTTAAAGCATTAAATGACTCCTTGTACTCAGTGGATGGAGGCATTGTCCAGCTGAAAGAGACCATTCCCATCAGGATAGAAATGTGTCACCATGGGATAAAAGTGATCACTCAGAACAACTTTACCTCCCAATTCAGAAGCTGCATTCTTCAAAGTATGGGTCCTTCAAAGGACACAAAGGCTGCCACTGGGGCGTTTTTTTTTTTTTTTTTTTTTAATGAAATAGTCTAGTCATCAATGGATTTCTTGCTTGCATCATCAGTTCTCATAGTGCTGCTCCTGATGTCCAACAACCCGGATTGCCAATTTTTTATCCTGTGGATAAGGATAAGACAGCGTTATAATTTTATATAATTTTTTAACTGAAATAGATCCCAAAATTAACATTTTTCTATATACTTGAAGCACTTGATGTGCATGTATGGTTGTACTAGACTAAATAAGAAGGGTTTACAACCTGTTTGAATTATTATTTTTTTTAACATTCACACTAATGTGAAGTTAATATATTCTAAAATCACTACGATTTTGGTAAACACAGAAGCTGTACAACTGTAAAGTTAACATTTCAAAGTGCAACGGCTCACATCAATAATATCACGCAACTTATCTGATTATTTAAAACTTTTATGTTTTTGAAATGTGTTGAGTTTTTAACATTTTTATTGTTTGCTACTGGAGTGAGCTATAACACAACACTGACATTTAAAAGCATAGTCCTCAGCAGCTGTTAAATCCATCTTTTCAAAAAAGTGAGCAGTCAAATCTCCAACTGGTGACCCAACCGTTACCGGCATGCAGTTAATCTTGGGATACGTTGGGCTGCGAAGGATCCGGCTGATGCATCCTTCACAGTGGAGGAAAAGAAGGACGCATCTGTCGGCCGCACTTGAACGAGTCTTTATGTCTTAATGAAAAGGGACAGCCTTCATTGCGCCGCTGTGACGCCGTCGGCCTTCAAATGCAGCCTTCGAAGGATGCAGCCTCTGCATTGGAACACAGCTTTTGTAATGATTTTTCATGCTCCTTCCCTGTAAGGGGACAAGTGGGCCCAAACCATGCCAGAAAATACTGTCCACAAACTAACAGAGCCACTAGGTCCCATCACTGTAGGGGCCAAGAGTTCAGACTATTCCTTTAATTTTTCACCCGTTTGTAAGTATAGCAACTTCTTGCTCTTTTGTTAGGGGTGAAAAATACACCATCACTAACTCTTTCTCATATCATCAAATCGCCACTTTACCAGCCAACAATGGGAAGAACATGACTCATTTTTGTCTTTATTGATGCACCTGCCATTTAAAATAAAGCCAAATCCAGCCTTTATTCATAGCAGTGAAAACTTCGCACTTTTTATTGTTATTACTATGTCTGGCAACAAATAAATAGTGCATATCTTTGAATCAGCTTATTTTCTGCCGAGCACAGCGTGTACGGGAGTGTATCTGCGTGTAGCCGCCACCTTAAAACCGCTGCGTGATGATTGTTCTCTAAATTATGACTCTATCCATAAAATGTGCCCTCGCTGTGGTCTTTTATATTCATAATTTGTAATTACTGTGAGTTAGAAGCTGATTTACAGAGGATTGTGTCTTTATTCACTCCAAGTATTGTCTTTGTGGGGAGCTGTGTCTGTGTGTGTCTGCTTGTGATGCATCATCCATTTGATAGGTGGGTAAAGTTAGAAAGAACTCTGGCCTCATTCGCATTGTGTGGTGAACAGCAGTTGCCAGAGGGGTTCATTTCTCACTTACCTTCAAACAGATACTCTAATAGCTGGCGAAAGGACACATGTGCCTCATGCGGTCTCCTTTCCGCCCTCCTCTCTTTTTAGAGAGGCAGAAATATGCCTTGTTGTGGTGAAATGAGTAAAGATTTGGGACTGGGTAGATGAAACTCATTATTAATATTTAACAAAGCTCTTTAAACTTACATGGCACCATTGTCTGGTTGAACCAGAAGAGAGGGAGAGGAACAGCAGAGACGTAAATGAGTGGAAAAGGGGAGAAAGGAAAAGAATAGAGCCTTCTGGGGCTTTCAGTTTCCTGGCTAAGATCCTGAAGTTCAGAAACAGATAGTTGGATTTTGACTTCTGAAACGCTCCTCTACCCTTTGTGGAATGATGTACTTGTTGATTTTCCATAAATAAAGCCTGTGTAGGAGACAGCAACAACACAGGTCCTCTTTGGATCACATGGTCCCTTGATATTATCTGTCAGTGGCAGAGAGGGTGACAGTTTTCCTCCTCGAGTCTTGACATACCAAATGAGTGAACTCAGCATACAGCTCGCAGTAATGTGGAACGCCTCCACCCACCTCTTCACACGGAAAGCAAAGACAGAGGGGAGGAGATGAAGGCACAGGAAGAAAGTGATGAGGTAGATGAGTAGGTGAGGAGGAAGAGAAGTGGGTGGGACGCCTAATAGATTATTCCAAAGCTTTTTCTGTGTTTATCTGATGCTCTCGTTTGGTGTAATAAGTGGAGCGTTACTGTAGTCTGCATGTTAAAATGTTGGGTTGAAGCTCTAAGGCAGTATTGCCTATTGGATTGGATTATCAGACATTTCAATGGATGAATTCTTCATCATATCTGCTCTTCACTGAAAAATCACATGTGAACCGATGGCCTCAGCAGGGGAACTGTTATCACAACAGCTTGGATGGCAATGATTTCTTTTGGCCTTACTGGACCTCATTCGTCTATTTAGAGCTGTTCAGAAAAGTTAAAGTATCTCTCTGCTGGTTGATTAAACCTCTAAAAACTCATCTCTGTGCATCCAATTTACACATGTAACCATTCCCCCCCCCATGAAAATCATCCGTTGTTACCTTAATACGACTTAGATGACTCTCTCTGCTGTTGGTTCCTGCCTCATCCCAGACACCAACTAGAGCACATCAGGTCACCTACAGCTTTGCTCAAAGTCTATAAAATTAGTCTGTGTTACACAATGGCAAACTGTAATATTGGAGTAATTCGGCCATACAGGTTTAAACTTGAAACCAGTGAAGAAGAATGATATGGAAAGTCCCACACCTCAAGTTAACAGGATTGGTTCCTTAGGTTGACCTGTATGGAAATGTTTGATCTGTGTGAGACTATCATTGGTACACTGCAGTTCCAAGGTGGGGATGCTCTATGGTGTATTTTCTAGTCTATAGATATATACAAAAAAAACAACATACATGGACATGTTTGACTTGGCAAAGCACTTGATTTCCATGGTAGCAGGTGGATTTGGCAACATTTCATGTGCTCGGCAGTGATGTTTTTCTACCCTTTTTTACCCCTATAATTAAAACAGGACACGGCTTGATCATGTATTATACAAGCCCATCTGGTGTTACAATGATTCCATCAATTGGTGAAATCCTTCATTAAAACCTGCACCTTGCCTTTCAACTAAATTTAGTGTTAGCTCTTTGTTTTAAGTATTAAAGTATGCCATTTCAGTGTTTGATACAATTCCATATCATGCTAATATTTATTTTTATAATGTCTTATTGTAGGTTTACCCTTTTTTTGTGCATGTATGGGGTTTGTGCTTTTGTTGTACTGTCCTCGTACACTAGGACACTTGCACTTTTGAGATTGCACCTGACTGGTATATAAATCAGACTGGCTATGCTGAAGACCTTGAGTTGATATGTAGGTTTGTTTTTGTCAAATTCAGTTTATGGTGTGTGCACTAGAAGAAGAAGAAATGTGTTGACGCGCAGCCCTGACTCTGTAATTAAGAAACAAAAATAGTGACTTGGATCGATGAACAGAACAACTATTTCAGCATGTCCTGTGCATGTTTGTGCACAAAGCAGAGGGAAATAGATGGGAAGGTGAGATGAGGAGAAAAGGGGCAGCCTGGGCGAGAGGGATGGTCTGAAACTATGCCTAGGTAGTGTCAAAGTAGGACTGACATGAATGCCGGGACCCAAGGTTTCCCAGCAGAACAGTACGTTGCGATGAGATGATCAAGGTTATTCACTTTACCTGTCAGTGGTTTTAGTGCCGTGGCTTATCGGTGTATATTTCTGTCTCTTGTCAGAGGACTGGATGAAGAGGTGATTTGATTGCAGGTCATAAATGCTACATAGGTGAGCTGTAATTTCACACTGTGCTATAACAGAGGGAGTTAAAGTTGACAGAGACTGTGCAGCTACACACTCCTGCTACCCAGCACCTGACTATGTCTGTGGAAGCATATATAATCACCATGGAAATATTTTGATTCCACTGTCAACAGTAAGAGACAAGACTAGCGATTTCAGATTTATCCGTGTGTCTTGAAAAATCTCTGCATTAGGGTGTAAAAGATGTCAGCTCGGTTTAGATTAAAAACACCAAAATGGAGATGAAAAGGCATGGTGTCAATTTTAGCCACTTTGGTTTGATTCTAATCCCTTTTTTTTTTTAATTTACTATAAACAAATCAGAAATCTTCATGTCAGAGAATTTTTCTTTACAATAGAAACTGTAAAAGGCTTCCATGGACTTCAACTGTGAGTGGATCACTTGAAGTATGCAGATCAATCAACAAACAGAAAACAGGAGTCCTTCTTATTCCATAAAATTGATTCCTCCTTCAAGATGAAGTAGAAAGAAAGAGGTCAGGTGACAAATGTGTTTTTATAGAAGGTCAGTTTTGCAGCAGCATTATTTGCAGCGGTAGGATTATTCATGAAAAAGGGAACCCTACAAATCAATTCTGTTCTCTATCATCAAGTGAAGCTCTTTTCAGTTGCATCAAAGGCAGAGAACAAAAATGTCTTTGAAATGAAATAGAGCAACCTTTTTCAATCCCTCTTAAATTCTGCAATGCTTTTCATCAACGGTCTCTTTGTGCCTCTCTATTTTCTCCAAATTTCAAATGCCATTTTCTCTCTACCTCCTTTTGTGCGCCTCCAGTGAGCATGTGGGATTCAGGCTGACGGCAGCAGGCATTGATAAGCGGAGTCCCGCAACAAACGGTGAGGGCGACTATCGGTGTCAAACCGTCTCAACCCGATCTGTGTTAGACACAAGGCAGGGTGAGAGGTGAGCGCTGCTGCATTTTATGGTTCAGCAGTGCCATTTTGGGAACACAAGTCACAGAAAATGAAAAAAAGAAGGGCATTTTTTTTATTTTTTATAAGAGCCATTAAACCCTTTCTTCTCTCCACGTTTGTGCTCCTCTTCTACCTTTTCTCCTGGCTGCTTGCCTTATATGACCTCCTTTTTCATCTGCCTCACACGTCTTCGCAACACCTTCTTGCTCCTGTCCTTTACCTCGACAGTGTGCACGGTTGTGTCCCTGCACCTGTGCATTGTGTATTTTTAACCTGAGACAACCAGCACAGGCGTCATCGAAAGACAGCATGCGAGTTGAATACCATTCCGACAATGAGTTTGCTGACAACAAGGGCATATAGGGTGCGATCAAAAAGTTCCAGTTTTGTTCCTGTTGCACATGAATGAAGCATAGCTAGATCATGCACACACAAGTGCAAACAACAGCAGTCATGAGTCAGGGTTCATCTTTAGGATCTGTTTTGCACATAATTTGCGAGCACTTCAGGATGTGCATTTCCCATGGACATGCAAAAGAAGCACGGTGTTGTAGCATGTATACATTCCCATCAACAGGCCCGGCATGACCCAACCTTTACGTCGAGGATCATTACTGGCGACAAATGTATGGTCTGTGGCTATGATCTAAAGATCAGACTATTATCTTCCCAGTGGAAGAACCCGTAGTCTTTGTGGCCAAAGGAGATGTCTCAGGTCAGGAGTATAGCAAGGGCTTGCGTGCGACTTTCTTTGACATTCACATGGCTGTGAATGTCAAATGTTTGGGGTCAATGTCATTTTGTTTGGGGCCAAAGGTTCCGGGACAAAGAGGGAGATTTTACGGAAAGACAGTGAAAGACACTGTGAATTTATCCCGAAAGATTAAACTGTCAATGCAGAGTTCTACTGTAACATCCTGAGTTGCCTGAGAAGACCTCTTGATCCAACTACCCGATTGTGATGTTATGGCATCTGGGTATTCCAATCTGACAATGCTCATCACTGCTCCCTACCGAGCTTGCTTGCCACACTTGTCTCCCTGTGAGGTCTTTCACTTGAGCCAAACAAAGTTAAAAGGTTGTCAAAGCAGAACCAGCAAGCATCATTGATGGTGCTTGATGATGCGCTTGCAGAAAAAGAGTGTTACTCGTGTGACAGGGGCACTAGGAGCAGTGCATCACTGTTGCCAAATTTAAATCAAGTATGGTTTTTGTTTCTTATTGCACAGATTTGAAACTTTTTGACTGCACCACATACAGAAGACTAGGTTTAGAATAGGGGTTCCCTTTTGATTCTATTTGTTATGTTCAGAATATGATGGGTGGAAGTATATTACAGTCCAGCATCACAACACATTAATTCCATGATTAGTTTATTTTCCTGTTTAACTCAGATATACACATGATTTGTAAAATTAAATCTTAAAATCTTTCTTTTGTTTATGAGTTTAGATTTGTTTCTAAGTTTGTAGAATACACTCCATTGTAGTCTACAAGCAGCCCTGTTTAGGAAGCACTGGCTTAGATGATTAGAGGACACCAATATAGAAAGTTGATTTTATTTCTGACACTTTTTTTTTTTTTTTAAGAACTTGGCTTTGGCAAGAGAGCTTGTGAAAAGCAAAGTGTGATTTTTGTGTGTGAGGAAGTGAGAACAAGAAAGTGAGGGATTTTTTTGTTGTTGTTGCTGACCATCAAAGTGACGGCATAAAAGGCATATCACTGCCAGGCCAATATTTTCCTGTCATCCAAACAGCATCCAAATGTTATCCTTGCCTTGATACTTTTTATTTGAATTTCATCATTTAGACGTGAGCGAAGGCGCACAGACGCACACAACGCACAGGATGACGTGGATTCGCACACACACACACACAGTTTTGTGAGTTTGTGCGCGTACATGCATATATTTACGATACCCACACACCAGCCATCCTCTCAAAAGCAAAGCCAATGCTTGTGAGTTCATCACTCCTGCGGACACGTGCGCACATGTGCACGCAGCACTTTTGCACTACAGTGCAAACTGTAGTGAGGACAATCAATCAGCAATCCAGCATGTTGTGACTGCTTCCAGATTTCCTCTCTTTGCCCTCCAGTGTCTTAAATATTTAGACTGTTTGACATCAAATGCATACATGAATGCCAATGAGGCAGATCTGAGTTGCTTAATCGCACCACACACATACACACACACACACACACACACACACACACACACACACACACACATATGCACACATGTACATTTGAAAAGACTGGGCATGAAAAAGCAGCTGGATGCAGTCAGAAGCAACTCATCTCAGAAACCAAAGACAGCAGCAGAGCCCTTTTTTGAGGTTTACAGCTCTGGTTTTTGTACAGTCAAGCTTCATTTTTGGATGCTTGATGCAAGATGGGTCGAAGATTGCTTGTGGACACTGCAGGCTGAAAGTGATCTTCTGATTGTTACTTCAGGAAAATTGTCTCTCTAGTCTTTGACACGCAGAGGGGAAAAGGCCTGTTTGAAGCATCCTTTTTATGGTGGCGTCTTATTCCACTTGAAAGAGAAACCAGTAATAAGGCAGCCTGAACACAGCTCTTTGGAGCACCTGTCGATCAAGAATCTCATCTGAGACGAAGCTATTTATTTACACCTCACAAAATTAGATCTGCCTCAATTTATTGTGTAATTGCCACGTTTGTCAGCTCCAAAACAAATACTGGCTTTCATTTTTATCTGCTTATGCTTCTGAAATGTTTATCTTGTGGCCTTTTAATTATGCCAAGCCCAAGTTGGCTGATTTCAAATGGCGAAAAGTCCACGTATTCTGAACTCGTCCCTCCGAAGACCAGACTGCCAGACCTGAGTTGCAGTAGAATATTTCCAACAAAACAGCCATGTTAAATGAACAAATACAAATGAGGCTAAACTGGGAAATAACAAATGTAAATGCTGGCACTCAGGAGGGCTGAGATCAGGCTCGGAAGAGGCTGCCTCGGAAAGATATTTAGGGGGGTGGCTCAATGCCAGACGTTTTGTGTTGTGTTTAAGTTAGTGGTGGAAAACCAAATTACTATTTGCCAAAGTGTTTATGCACTCTGTAGTTCCTATGGAGCTCTTTTCTACATCGTTTTTTTTTTTTTTTTTTTCAGTGAAACATCTAAATCTCTCAAATGATTCCTTTCAAATTTACAGAAACTACAAATCATACATCCGTTGATGCCTTTCAAGAGGCAGCATGAATGATGATGCCTTTTTACATGACTGCTGGCTTTGAAAGTGGCTTTTGTGTCACAAATCACTTATTTTATCTCAACTGTGTTTGTACAACATACCTAACCAAGTGCATTCACAGAGTGGCACCCCATATACTCAAACCTGTACAAAAATATCAGCTGTGAAAATGTAAGGTTTTATTAAGTCAAATGGAAAATACCACCTTGCCAGGCATTTCAAAGTTGAGGAGGCTCCAGACAGCTCCGGGAACTCCAGCTAGCAAGCGCTTTTATCTGGGTCTGTGGGAGATGCAGAGTTTAAATCAGGCAGTGAGGAGTCACCCTTGTAAAACATTGAGTAGTGCACTTTAGGAAACCGGTCCCCTTAAAGAGACGTGCCCAGGATAGACATGCTACTTCAAATTACACTCCTCCCTGCACAGTGCCTTGATAAAAGTGTTTGTTTGAGCCTAGAGCATTTCATTGTTTGTGCTACTCAGAGTTAAGCACTTAGCCGGGTATACAAGTCCATAGCAAACACTGGGGCCTGTGCCCATCAACGTCAGCCTCCTGCTTTGATGCAATTACTTTTTAGAAATTCCTGTCCAAAAGATTTTGTGTGCAAATATTAACGTGTCGGAAGCAGCACCGAACACCATGTGTGGCTTCCTTGACTTGTATTTGAGTCAGGATCTTGAAGAAAATTGTGTAGTATGTCATCATCTATTTGCACCACTCTTTTCATGTAGTGCAATCACGCTGAGTGATTTTAAAAACCCTGTGAAATGGAGAGTGGAAAAAAGGATTTCTGACCAGCATATTATCTGTAATGATAACATTTAGCAGACCAGTAGGTGTGAAAAAGTTTCCAGCCTCTGAACTGTGACATTCAGCACTCTGTGGTTTGAAGTATACCAAACCAATTATTACTTATTAACCAACCATTTCCCTCAGCAGGTCTGAGGAAATCATCTGAGTGGCTGAAATGTTAAAAAATAAACACGCTCAAATAAATCCAGGTTATAACTAAATTTCTGATTATTAAGCTCAATAAGATGTTTAATGGACCTTTTTATTTATGGGAAATTTGGGTTACTATTATATAAACAATATATGACAACAGTTAACTGTGGTGTTCCTGTGGCTCGGATATAGCACGTTGTAAAGCTTTTCCTTGTACTTGTCTTCAGTCTTTTACTGTGTTGTGGCTGCTTGCCACTTCAGTCTCAGAGCAGTGACACCAGCTCTGTGCTGGGTGTAAAAATCAAGTCATTTAGTGTGTTTTATTCCTTGTGCAACCCTATTATTATAGGTAAAACATGGAGTTTTAAGTAAGATGCCAGAATACTGAAGCACAAAAGAGATGTACCGGTTTGTGGACTACACCAGGTCCCAGTTTCGGAGGAAGATACATTTGTAGATGTTAGGAGAGTTTTCTAAAAGCATTTTTATTTTATTTTTTACATGTTTTTGCAAAAGCAGAGCCTTAGAGCGAGCACAGTTAAGTGCTTCTGGATGCTGGCTTTCTGTGGTGCTGAGGGGGATGCTGAATGCACATTAAATAAATATGGTGTTAACTATCCGTAAGCTGTGCAGCATGATAAAAAAAACACATTAACCACTCAAAGAAATGTTTTATACCTGTAAGAGTATGAACATGATGTACAGCAAACAGTCGGAGCTTTCAGCCTGCTTTGTGATCTGTGCTACTCAGAAGGAAGTTAGTGCAAAGTAAACTTTGATCCGTTTAGCTGTTGCTGGAGGCTGATGTTACTGTGACATACTGCAGAGATTGCAAGTGTCATGAATATGCATGTCTTCAGCTGTGAACGTCATTCTAGTCTTGAATCTGTATTAGACCTACATCAGACAAGCATGTGGCTAATGACGTACGTACCATAAATAACAATAAGAAGAAGAGAGAGGAAATGGAAAGTGATGCCAGGAAAAAGCAACAAGAGAGATTAATATATTAGTTGAGCAGGTGACTCATCTAACAGGGTTATTGGTGGACTGCAAATGACTCCCAAAACGACGATGTATGAGGAAGTATCAAAAATTCAGTTCATGTTCAGAAGCAAAGCAGTTTCCACAGAATGATTTGTTTGTTACAAATATGTTTCTGATCTTTATTTGTATATATCTATTATATTGCTTTACTGTTGCTCCGTTTCAGCCACTCAGTCATTTATTATACGAGTTTGGCCTCTTCACCCTGGTAACTCAGAAAATGGAAGAGAACCTTTAAACATATAGTGAAAGGAAGCAATGACAATTTTTCTAAGTCTGAATCAAGCTTCTAACATGTAAAAGTGTAGTCCCTAATCCTAATTCTCAAAGTGTGATCATTTCCTAAACCTAACCACATAGTTTTGGTGCTTAATCTTAACCAGAAAGAAAACCAAAAGTAAATGAAACAAAGGATAATTAAATCCAAGTCTGAGACTGATGGTGTCTTTTCTATCACAGGAAGCAAACCCTGCTCTCTGGGTGAAAGTCCACTTCGGTTACTGCTTCCGTCCCTCTATACTACCGCCCAACACAGATTTTGTAACCGTTTCAAAGCTGCAGGATGTTCCCTACATAAAATTAATCCTTTTAACTCCGAATCGTCAACCGGATATCAATTTGGCTATTTATCTGATCTGAAATTCTGCATTTTTTGATAGTTACAAACTATATTTTAACAATAAGACTTAATCTTTTTTCCCACAAATGTATTTTGATGCAAAATTTTGGGCACTGATCTCCTTGATTAATGGTAATTGGTATTGATATCTCCCTTTTAAATTCTATATTGGTTTAGTTTTAACTAATTTAAACCATCTACCAATATTGTTTTTTCTGGTGAGGTTGGACTGAACAGTGGAGAGGAGAACAGTGATGACAAACCAGAAGATCAGTTGTGTATGTAAAATCCTTTTGTGGGATTATGTCAAATTTAAACTTTATTGCTTATTTTCTAAAGCGTTGTATCAGCACGTCCAGTATAATGAAAGTATGGAGTTAATGACTAGACAGGATTTGGTGACTGCAGATCTTCTTCTTGTCTGATATGCAATTTTTCTACTTAAACCAGAGCTATGCTAAACTTTAATGGACTTTTACCTTGCTCATGCTGCACCACGTTTTATAAACATAGCAGTTTTTTTGTGTAATCCATTCAGTCTAACGTAAATATAACCTCCTTGACAAAGTTAAAAAATAAAGAAAAAAGTGAGCATTTTTTTCAATTGCTGCTAAATCGTCAGAGCAAATAACTTAGGACAATTTCTAACACTGAATTAAGGCTTTTGGAAAATATAAAATGGATTTTATCATCATTTTTGCCCTCATGTATATTTGGGAAATGGGCCTCAGTCTCGCAAAATTACATTACATAGGGTGGCAGCTTATGTATATTTATGCTTTCAGTCTTCACTGTCCAATTGTAGTATCACAGTATATTTGTGGGTAAAACAGATTATATATTATTCCATGTCCATTTAAATCTCTGCTTTTGTTTTTCAGGGCGGAGGTGTCCCTAAAAGCCATGTGAGATGACAGCCAAGTACTTGCGTTTTTACTGAGGGTAGAAAAATCCACCAGCCTCTGTTGCTTTCCCTTGTTTGAATCTCAGTAAACATTTACTTCATGCCACTGTATTTTAACTATTCTTTTGGGGATGAACCACAGCTAGTGAGAGTCTCAAGTGAAGCGGAAGCAAAGGACACATTAGAGTCAGTGCTTTCGTTCATTAGCGAGCGTCTGCAAGCTGCACACCCACAAGTGAAATACCGTAAACACAAAATGCAAATTATACGCACTTTCCAAATGAATTGAGTGATGCATAGTAATAACGAAATCTCATTGTGCTGTGGTGATAGTGAAAAGGCGATTATTCAACAGTGCAGTGTCATTTTCGCCAGCAGACCTCCTCATACATAATGCATCCAAATCATTGCATTTTTCCTCCTTTCTGGGCTACAATGCATATTTCATCCAGTCAGTGAAATATTAAGCACTCTTATGATTTGATATTCTCTTCCAAAGGGGGATTTCAGTTTATATATTTTCCTCACATCACTCATGTCTCCTCTGGGATCAAACTTCCGGTGGGATGTCTTTATTTGGCGCGTTTGTTTAGCGGGGAGATGTTTGATTGGCTAAAGCTGAAGTAATGATCAATGAGGCAGCCAATCAATCGCGGAGATTATCAAGGCTCAGAGGCCATTGATCCATGAGAGGACTCGAAGCTGAGCGGCAGGTTGAGCTCATTCCAACTCATTTGATTGAAATCAGAGAAGCTCAGACTTTGCAGCTACTCTTCCTCCCGCTGCCCCCAAATTTTAAATGTCAGCTGTCATTTAGGTGAAGGAGACTGATGTGAAATTTGAACTGAAGAGATTTGTAGTCCCCTCTATCTTGTGTTAGATTGAAAAGGCACGACAAGTGTTTCATTATCAAACAGGCCTTGCACATTTTTTCCGCGTTGTCACAAAAGTCCTGTATTTGTATGCTGCTGTCTTGCCACAAAATAGTCCTGAACTAATGAGAAATGATCACTTTTCATCCATAAAGTCAAAAGTTCTTCTTTGCTAAACATGAAAAGGTTGCTGGGTATGAAAGTTTCAGTAGATGTGGGGCTAATCTGACATTTGTCTTAAACATTTTTGTCATTTGAAAAGAAATCACCCTCTGGGACACAAGCCACTGATGTTACTTTTAGCAGCTTGAAGACATGCACATGAGAGAACTGATTTAAGGGAAATGTGAGGGATGATTCGGGAAGACGCGCAATTGTGCGCTTGCAATTAATTACCAGAAACTCTGTAATCTATAATTAAAATAATAGTTCATAGAAACACAGTTCCTGCTGAGTTAGATGAAAAGATTGATGGTGGGAGCAGGCGAACGGTTTCCTTCTTGCTCTCAGCCTTTACACCGTCTCCTGGCTCGAGCTTCGCATTTAATGACCACATGTCGAAGCATGTTTATAAGAATCTGGAAGCAGAAAAAGTTTATTATTTCTTTTATTCCTTAAATATTTTTCAAACTAATTGATTATCAAATTAGTTAGTGATTAATGTCATAGTTGGAAGATTTATTGATAAAATTACAGAGTCGCAATCATACATTGCGCGGCCAAAAAGAAGTTACACTCTAATATTTGTTGGACTGCCTTTAGCTTTGACAACGGCACTCATTCGCTGTGGCATCATTTCGATAAGCTTCTGCAGTGTCATGGCATTTATTTCTGTCCAGAGTTGCATTAATTTTCTCTCAAGATCTTATATTGATGATGGGAGAGTCGGACCGCTGTGCAAAGTCTTCTCCAACACATCCCAAAGATTTTCAATGGGGCTGAGGTCTGGACTCTGTAGAGGTAAATCCATGTGTAACAAGAATGTTTAATGCTCCCTGAACCATTCATTCACAATGTGAGCCGCATGAATCCTGGCATTGTCATCTCAGAATATGCCCGTACCATCAGGAAAAAAAAAAAAAAAACTCCATTGATGGAAATGCCTGGTCATTCAGTATATTCAGGTAGTCAGCTGATTCTTTGAGAACATAACGTTGCTGAACCTGACCAACCCCAGATCATAACCCTAACCCCCACAGGCTTGTAGGCTGCCTCTCCTCTTACCCTGGTGTGTCCATCACTTTGGAACAGGGTAAATCTGAACTCATCAGGCCAAATGTTTGCTAATCTCTTCAGTGTGTGACTTTGTGCCAGACGTATCATACAGCATCATCTCAGCACCACGAGTTTCCACAAAATAGAGAATTCATTAATAAGCTAATGAGCATCAAAAATGAATCATGTCTGTATTTGTCATTTGCATTGTCTTTATTATCAGCCTGCTAGCTCAGTTCACATGACAATGCGCTTGGTTGTAGAATACTAAAAGATGCCTACATCTTTGTGTATAAGCTTTTCATGGAGTAAAAACTGTGAGAAGGAAACAAGCTTAACTGCACACTTTTCAAAAACATTTACTGGTCAAAATTTAAATTTAAACTCTTCGCTAAACAAAACTCTCAATTTTACAAACGATCATAAATGTTGAACTGTGTAAAAGATCTCACAACATGGATTTGGGCACATAATATTTAAAGCCATGTGACCCGTTTGAACTTGAAATCAAATTTCTACTGTAAAATATGTCACAGTGAAAAGGTTCCAAAAATAATTGGGTTTTAGAAGTTGTTAACACGCTATTGCATTTTAGCGATGGTGTAAGAAGTATTCAGATCCTTTAGTGTACGTGTGACTTTTCACATCGAAATTACATTATTATGTGTAAACAGCATCATACGCTACATTTAACTGTTTTATTTTTGGTTATATAGCTGAGTTTAGGGCTGCAACTAATGGTTATTTTCAGTGCCCATTAATCTATCAATTATTGATTACTTGTTTGGTCTGTAAAAGTCAGAAAATTGTGAAAATCTGCTTTTCTCAAACCTAAGATCACATCCTCCAACATCTACAATCCAAAGATATTCAATTTTCTGTCACAAAGGAGTAAAAATGACGATATATTCACATATATAGCAGGTCAGACAAGCCAATGAGCATATTGGACAATAGTAAGGTTTTCTTGAAATATAGGTTATGAGTTGAATATTTTGAATCTTTCTATATTCAAGCTGAAATTAGTTTAAAAAGTCCTGTCATCAACTCAGAGAACCTGCCTTATACTCATCTCATCATTACTGATAGCACTCAGTATGGTCTTTAGAAATTCATATGGGTGGTCTCATGTATTATTGATCACATGGATAAATGAATCAAGCATTTATTTATTTATTTTATTTTTTTTACACATTTCAGAAAACCTCTGAACCCCAAACCTGATGGAAATTGCAAATGCCATTTATGAGAGCAACAAGCTACAAAGTCAGATGTTGAATTTTCTGATGGTTCGTACTGTCCTATTAGAAAAACAAAAACAAATCCAAAGTTAAAACTGTGATATTTAACCACAATCGCTTTGTATCTTGTTCAAAATTAAAAAAATAAATAAATAAAGCATGTGCACCAAAATATATCCCATAAGATACAAAAACAACCTGTGCTATTTGGTGCAACCAAGTAAGCCAATGATGACAAAACTTAAGACACGTTTCGGATGAACTACAGGCTGTGTTTACAGAGAGAAGAGAAAAGGCAAGATATAAGACTGATAAGAAAACTAAACATACTTGATCAATTAAAAAAATAAATGCTGCATGGCTCAAAATAGAGGTGCACAACTTCATACTGCAGTGAAAAATGAGCCCACAGTGAGTGCAAATGTGACAGGAGCACAAAAACTCCCAGAAAGAGGGTTTAAAAAAAAAAAAAAAAAAAAAAAAAAGAGTCCTATGTTTATAATTGAATGTTCAGTGTTTGAAATGCAGGTTGATGCTTTACTTTGCCCTTTTAAAGCCCATCAGGTGTTGTGAAACTCTGAACGGCATGCTGAAATGAAGCATCCTTTCCATATTTTTATCAGAATCAGATTAGCTATGTAGCCAACTTGGCATATCAAAGTTTGAAATTATGGTCTTTAATTAGAGTGCCACCCTCGGGGCAATTACTATAATGTGTTATACCACCAGAACACAGTGCTGATGTATCGTCCCTCCAAGCTTCATTAAATTTAGGCCTGTGATGTCTGTGATGTCACCTGAGATATTATGTCTGACGGTCGATTAACTCTGCCGTTTACATCATTGTGTGGTGGACAATGATCTATTGTGATATTCAATCTGTTCTTTTGCGTATCTTTTGTCACACATGCATCATTACCACCTGTCTTGGAGAGGAGGTTATGTAATCTGCTCAGATCCAGCTATTTATACGTCTTCAGAAGAAGTTCTGAGAAACAGCTAAACTAAAATCCGAGTTACAAGAGTCCACAACAAATGCCTGACACTTTTCTGATTGACCTCACCGAGCCAATTAGACTGCAGACCAATCTGCATAATAAAATCTGCACTTCTTGAGTAAGCACCTGACAAACAGTCTTCCGTCTCAACAATATCCTTTTCATTACAGTGACACTCGCATCTGAATACAAACAAGGCTGCTATTGTGTCACAGTTTCAGGTGGCAGCATGGCAGGTGTTCAAATTGATAATACTGGCCCTGCTGATTTGGATAACAAATAGAAATGGTGTTCGGAAGCAGTTTTGCATGCTCCTCTCAAGTCTGACCTGCTTCTTTCATAGTGAGAGGAACAAAAGGGAAAAGCTTGCAGTGTTCTTTTATTAATAGCACTTTTTTTTTTCTGTAATCAGATTTGTAATCAAACCTAATATAAACCTTCCTCAGGCTACTCCCTGCTCAATCTTGCAATAAACCTCAGACTTTGTACCAGAAATTTGACCTCCTGCTGCTCCCTAAGCCCTCCCACCAGACATGCACGTGTTTCAAACGTGCAAAAAAACCTGTGAAGCTCAAAGTTAACATTTACTCTTGGTTTCACAAAGAACTCAAACCCCACTCTCCTGAGAGAAAGTCAGTCTGCCTCACCCTCTGCGGTGCCACAATGGAGTTCCTGATGGGGAACTGAAGCTTTTATATTGCTCTATAGGTAAAATTACTGTTTTTGTCAGTGGAGTTTGGTGGCTTTGAAGAGAGCAATATAACTGTTTCAGTTCCCCGTCAGAAAATAGCAGTCCTGGCAGCAAGGTAAAGCAGTGACAATATTCTAAATACGGTGGACACTTAAACTGATATTGATTTTTTTTTTCGGTGGGCCTTTTTTTTTTCAGGTGGCTAAAATACTTTGTGTCAGTGACCCTGTCCGCAGCAGTACATTGTTTAGCCTCTGTCTGCCTCTCCAGACAGGAGTACGGACCCTCATTTACTACAGATAATATGCTGACTATTGATAGGTACCTTACATAACCCCACTTCAAAAGCAACCAAGCTATTCCTTTAAGTCTTCTTCACAGACAGTCTAACTCCAACATGGTGCACTGTATTAAATCTTAGAGAACTACCAACTGAGTTTTTGCACTGCTCCCATTTTTTTTTTGCACTGCTCCCAAAAAAGAGAAAATATTTATACTATTTACTTATATACAAATGAATGAGTATTAGCAATATTAACAATATGTGCTTATCAAAAGTAGTCGCTGTACACGACAATAGAAGCCTTTAAATCATTTTTAACATACTGATATATGCATAGATACTAAATACAGATAGTGAGATTGAATAAAATTGTATAAATCGATCATAGTGTAAAATCTAAATCGATATAACATTAACTAACTAGTAACAAAAGTTATCAAATAACTGCAGTTAAACAAAGCTGAGTCAAGGTAGCAGAAAATAAAAGTACTCAAATAAAATCAACTTTCTCAGAATTCTGCCAATGTGCAGAATGCACAAAACTTGAGAAAATTTACTTTCCACCATTACTGACTTATAGTTTTTGGCCAGAATATGACTTTTTCTCTTAAAGTGCTACAAATTAAATCATATCTGGCTGCACTAATTGCAACAAGGGCATAAGAGATCCTGGGACTCATTAAACAAAATAGATACTAAAATCACCTTTTTCACATTTCCCTGGGCCGGATGATAAACATCTTCTGCTGATGTGACAAAACCACCGACAACAAAAACTGGCCCTTTGAGATCGGATCAATTGAGATCCAAGATAATTTTTCTTTTCATCTGTGTGTAGTTGTCATGACATGGCACTCTACACTGAAGCCACAGAAATCACCAGATGTTGTACAGTAGGTTTGTTCTCGCTCCTATACCATTGTTGTACAACCCGACACCTCCTCCTCCGTAGACTATTTGCGTCTCTCAAAAATGTCACACAGGTCGACAAACCTCGTATCCACCACCTATAATACATAATTTGTGCCAACAGAATATTTAGCATGTTAATACCACTGATAGTAGCAAAATAGATGTGATATGTGAGTAAAGGGTTCAAGTCAGAAGCCGACGGCTTGCCAAGAGCAGTGCTGGCTGGCATCTAGCTAGAACGTTGCATTTCTAACATCATTTTGTTCATTTTTCTGTCTGAAAGGGCTATAAGACTCTAATAGTGGCCATTGCTCTGTCTGAAATGTAATTTTTCGGGGCCATCAGTCCGACTGTATATTGCATCTCTCGCTTTGGCAATGCCTTACTGCTCCTGCACTAGAGGGCTGCATTTTGTGCATCTTCATAACTTGTAAGTAATTTGCTAACATGTGCAAGATTCATTTAAGCTCCTAATTAGCTGTGATGTTTTGGTGCACAACAAGTTTGATAAATACTTTTTTTTCCCCCCCACACACTTTTTTGGTAATAACGGTGAGGGGATAAAATGCAATCTCTGGATGAATTGCCTCCCACCTTTGTGTTTCTGTCACTCGAGCACCTAGCTGACTTGTGATGTAGCGGCAGCTCCCTCTCTTGAGAGGATAATTGAAGAGACACTCACAGCCGGTAAGCATGGAGCTGGCTCTTAGCTGATTTTCAGTTTTGTTTCTGGGAACATATTGCATAATGATCATCTCGGTTGTGTGCTAATATATGTCAAATGACAAGTTCTTTATTGAATACACGGATTAGCAGCCCCCTTTGAAAATGCTAATGCCTTTGATCAGTGGTGTGGTTGAGTAGTGACAAATTGACTGATTTGTATGATGGAGACATTGAGCTGGAGAAGTTGCTGATGAAATGCTGGGAGCTGGCAGGAATGATTTAAAGCCTTGAAAAACATGGCAGCGAGAAAGAGCGTTTTTGGAGGGGGGCTTTGTGTTTATCATCTCAAATGTTGGCACTAATAACGCTTTGTACAGTTTTAGAGCTGTGCAGCTGTTTACCAGCCGGATTATTGTAAACGTCGCCAAATCCTCTGGCTTTAAAAAGGAAAAAAAACAACGACACTAATGGCTACTCTGTTTTCTACAGTCCACTCTTCCTACAGTTCCTCTTTAATGCAGCAACCAACACATCTCTGAGTTACACAAGCAGGGACTTGGTTTCACCTGCACTGATTTGCACCGCCACTAACCAGTCAAAAGTCTGGACACACCTTCCCATTTGAGGTCTTATCTTTATTTTCATGACTATTACGTTGCAGGTTCTCACTGAAGGCATCAAAACTGTAAATTAACACATATGGAATTATGTAGTAAACATAAATGTGGGAAACAAGTGAAAAGATTCTTCAAAATAGCCACCGTTTGCTTTGATAACTGCTTTTGCACACTTTCATTAACATGAGTACTGAGAATTTCTCATGGTCAGAAATAATAATAAAGAGCTTTAACAAGTTTTTCCATTAGAATGACAACATTTACAGCAAGGACACCATTGATTTTTGAATTCTGAATGCCTGGTTTTGAAGTTGTGCTGGGGAAACATTCACAAGCCCTTCTGACCTGCTGTTTGAGAGACAAAGACAGAACATGAAAAACAGGAATACTGAAGAAAAGAAAACAGAAGAGAAAAAAAGAGAGAAAGAACACAGTGTAGCACTAACACTGCAGTGAAGGGCTTAGCCTTGGTTTCTGCTTAGCTGATGGTGGCTCTACGGGTGTCTCGGGGTCTGTGTGTACGTAGAAATCAAGTGAAATGTCGAACACTATAGATTACCTAATGAGGGCAGTACCTTAAAAAGCTTGGCATTTTCCAGCACCAGCTCCCCGCCATGTGTGTGAACTTGCTGATGTTTTTTTTTTTTCTTTTCCGAATAGGATGCAACGAACGAGATGAAAGAAAAGTCAGCATTTTAGTTGCAAAAGTGACTCTGCTGGCCTTTTGCATCTCGGCGTGTGTGCGTGCATACGAGCACTGTAGGTGTATGTTTCTCTGTGTGTGTGTGTGTCATTGTTTGCGCGCCCCGAGGCCTCATAAGAAGTGCGAGACACGAGAGAAGCGTTATTCATTAGCCGTCGGCGTCCCACCTCACAGACGAGAGAGGGGGGAGAAGATGAAGAAGAGGATTATGGGACTTGTGTGGATGAAGTTGGAGGGGGGGGAGAAAGAGTGCAGAACATGAGAGCATAAAAAGCATTCAATTAAGACATGAACTGCAGGGTTCATTAAGCATGAGCAAGCCAATGAAAATGACCATCCATCAAGAGAGAGTGCTGTGCTACTGCTGAAAAGCTCGTGGAGGCATGCGCACATGCAGCATACTCAGTTATATTGCCCGAAAAAAAGCTCATTTTTGCTTGTTCGGAGTAGAGTGAAAACTATTAGCGTGCATTATTTTCAAGATTTGGGAACTTTATTGTCATATACACAGCAGCAAAACAGTGTTTAACCTGAGTAATGAGATTATTATTTTGCGAGTTCCCTTCACACAACTGAAATAATCAACAAATGAAGATAAAATAAAAAGGAATAAAAAAGAAATAAAAAATAATAAAAAGAGTTAAACATAAATTATCTGTGCAAATGTTCTTGTGCAGTACTGTCATATGTGAACAGGCAAAGGATATGTGCAAAATATTGCTATTTATAGATATTGCTGACAAGTGAGTGATTTAATAGCCTGGTGGCCTGTGACAGAAACTGCATTTAAATGGAAGTGTTAACTTTTTATTTTGCTCAAGTGTCACAAGTTGTCTATTGATTTTACTACAGGAATTGTTAGAGCTCCTCTAACTTGAAAAAATTAATTGTTATTGTCGTCTACCTGTTTGCTGTTTTGTTGAGATCTACTCAAGATAAGAGGGTCTATTGGAAAATATTTTGGTTCTGTGCAAAAGCCCACGTTGGATGGCTCAAGCTTTCATTGCTCAAATTTAAGTTTTGAAGAGGCTATAAATGAGAGCAGGAATAAAATGATGAAATCTATAAATCCATCTCCAATCACCTCATTTTCCAAAGAGCATGCAGACGTTTGAGCCTGAGGACTTGTAATCTACAGAATAAGGAGAACATTGTTAAATGGAACATGAAACACATCGCCGAAGATTCTCTATCCTGTCATATTTAAAATGATGTTTCCGCAGGTGTAATTCTGGGAGAGAGAAAAAAAAAGTCTAAAATGAAAACGATTAAATGCTTCAGCATGTAGGTGGGTACATGACACTTTTTTGTGAGGATTTTCAAAGTCATGTCAACACTGGTGTCTCGCTGACTTCCTCAGCACCCAAGGGCTCACAAGCACACATCTGAGAGACTGCGGCGCCGTGACGAGCTGTCTGCCCTTTTAGAATCTATTCATGCTTTCCTGTAGCTGCTTTGCTCGTGGCAAAAACCAGAACATATGGGCACATATGGCGTACGCAGGTACGCTCAGCACAGATACAAATCACTGATGACAGTGAGCGTTAATAGCAGCGTGCATGTTCACTTCTATGAGGTAATCGGTCTTGGCACAATACGTATTGCACCCCTTTGAAAAGGCTCCAGGGTCTTCCTTTGCAGCAAGCAAACAAAACAGCTGCTTGTATGTGGCCTTGCCGCCAAGCATGTGCTCTCGCTCTTTACACCGTGTTTTGCTGGGTTTTTAATCTTCCGTGTTCTTAGTCGTTCAGCACACAAAAGATACTTCACTCCAAACAGTTGGAAGTCTGATTATAAAATGATACAGTACCTGGCTTCATTTATTTATGTTTCCAACAGGAGAGAGTGCGCCATGGGTTTTCAAGTGGATTTTTCCTGATTCTTTGACAGCAAGAGTTCACTTGTGAACCTGTAAGCCCAATCAGACACTGTTTGTGACTGTAACTCGTGCTGCTTACAATGTCCGCATGGTGCCCAAGTGCATCAGTATTTATGGCTGCATCCACAGCCAGGTGTGTGTTTGCACATGTACATATATTTGTGTGTTTGTTTCTGTGTGTTTGGGTCATACCGCTGTGGGCTTGGTGGGAGAAAAATGGCTGTTTTTAAAATCTCATCCGCTGAGTGCTCTGAAAATAATTAAAATAAATTTGCTGTAGACAGAGCCTTTATTTTCCATTACTTCCCTCAGTCTAAGTCAGGGATCATGGGGCTTTTAGCAAATACAAAACTCCTGCACTCCTGCTTAGGAAAATCCTGCCTGATAAGCAATGCATTGCACTGGAGGAAAGAAAAGGCTGTTGCCAAACAACTTTGAACCAGTTTGAATATAGATGGACAATTTTAGTTTTGGTTCTCTGGCAGCGAGGCAGATGCTATGTCAGGTTTTATTTATGCAGACAATACTGGTTAGTGGGATAACTTTATTGTTTGGTTGTGGAATTTTCACAGGATTTGCTTCTGCTGGCAAACTGTTTCCACTGGTGTTGGCAAGATAATTTCACTAAAGTGGAGGGAGCTCAGCAGAGTGCAACAGAGTGAATGTGGTTTTGGTGGATATTTGTTGCAAATGGTGCCCAGCTACCATCATTCAGCTTCATTGGCTCCCAATTAGCTCAGTGTTTATTGTACCAGCAGTCGAGCTGTTGTAGTTGGATGACCTGGTTGCTAGTTTTCGCTTGGCAGCATCTAACATGACTTGACTTTGACACTTATAGCATGCTTTCTGATGTTGCTCTGCTTTTAAACCCTGATAATCACCTAGAATGTTCTTTTGACCTTGCCAACATGTCTAAAGATGGACTATTATATACTGGAAAACACATCATGGGGGGGGGGGGGGGGGGGGGGGGGGGGAGAAAAACAGTTGGCAGTGTGGCTGAGCATTTCCACCTTGAAGCTGCAGTGTACTCATGATAGTTAAGAGTTAGATCTAAAGCATTATAAGGCAAGAAGGGATTATTGTCACTGAAACATTTTCTAAACATATAATGATGTACATAGATGAGGTTTTAGTGGTATAATCAATGATTGGATGGGGGATTGTGACAACTCAGCAGTTTCAACAAAGTCACATCAGAGCACAATCTATAGAAACACCTTTATATTGGACAACTCTACCGGCTTACTGTCAATGTTTAGTGCCTTTTATGCAAAAAAGGCAGAAATTAAGGGTTCAGTGTCATTGATCTTTAGCTTTAACCACAATCCTTCCTCAACAATGCTGTAGTTATCACGTTCAGCAAAAATTATATAAGGGTGCTACAGCAAATTACATTAAATAGCTGTTAAATGCTTCTTTTCAATGTGTTAACCTGCTAAAATCGGATCCTGTTTAGTTGATTCACACATTAGTTGAATTTTTCGTTTATGGGTTGTATAGTTAGCTATGTTTTTTGCTTGCTTGTTTTTTACCTGCTCTTTCTCTGATGTAATTTCCTGGGATCAGCATCGGGCTCGTTCAAGATGAACTGCGCTTTGCCTGGAAAGTGGAAGAGAGCATGGGGGTCAGAGTGAAAACTGGCCATACGGAAGCACACAGCTTGTTCAAATGTTCTGCGATAAATATAGGAGTTTGTATACAGTCCCTGAAAGTTTTAATTATGACAGGGCATCTTTTTGAAATGACCTGTGATCTTTTTCCGTGGGTCAGTGAATTATTTTGCATGAATTCACACGCAAATCAGCATGAAATCAGTTAGCACATGTACATACAGGTGACTACACATTCTAGTCCTTTTAAAAGTACATAGAAAAACTGACAACCTTGATAAATGATCAAATACAGTAGAGAATAAATACCAGATAAAGGCTTTTATTCCTGATCTGTCAGATATTCAGACCATCAGGGTGAAAATGTCTCTGTAGATGGTATTTTATATAATCTTCAAATCCCCTTTTCAGAAGTTTTGTTAAATACTTCCAGCATTAATATATATTGTATGCATTTTGTGATCTAAATGTATTCATTCTCCTTGACTGATGAACATCACCGTCACTCCTATATGGAGAATAAACTTTAAAAATCAGACAAATAAATGTAAAATCTCTGAATCAAATAATATTGGACGTCATATTGTTTAATCAACATCTAAACCAAGAGACCAGATACAGAGATGTGTGCTTCTGAATAGACAGCAACAAAATGGGATAGTCTTAAAAATCTGAGTACTATTGATTTTAACATGCTATTCAAATAATACATAAAAAAAAAATAAAGTAGAGACCTGATTTCAAGTTCTTCTGATGGAACTTCCTCCTTTTAAATAAATGCAGGTTTTTTTATCAAACAGTACTTGATGATTTCACTGATTAACTACCTCTTAGCCAGAAAAAAAAAGAAAAAAACTTTGATTCAGTCTTTAGTTGAAATGACAGCCCGCACACTCTCAGCTCTCAGCAGCACATAATGGCTAATTCCTGCTTTTCACTTTATTATTGATTCAAATATGCCCCCATGTGTCAGCTGCAGTAAAGTTTGTTCACGCTGGCAATTCTTTCTGTCACATTTGTCCTTCTGACGCAAGGAACAGATGTAATGACAGAATACATTACTGTTACTACAGTTTTCAACTGTATGCCTAATAGGTTAGAATATAGATACATTTCCTAAATAAAAAACAGAAACAGCAACTCAGTGGTCACTCGGTGATTTGCATGATGTGATGTTTGTATTTTAATTGGCTGGCAGAGCTAATGATAAAAGACCGTAATTTACCAGCTAAAAATGTCTGGTAACCATGGCAAAGTAATTCTAATTCTTAAAATGTCACGTCTTCATATCTGGGTGCATATTAAACAAAATTTATTAGTCACTCTCTGGTCTCACAGTGGGACTGTTCCACAATACAAGTGCACCTGGGGCATCAGCTCAGTCGTAAAGATACATCACTTCATCACTTCGAGCAAAAACCAACAATCCCAAACGTGCCTGTTTCTACAGACTAAATATTCCCAGAGGGAGTGTGAAGAGTGCATCTGAGCCGTCTTTTTCTTTTCGCACCTGGCAAGTTCTAATCCACTTTCACCTTAAACAGAATATAACGACACAGCGCAGTGGCGGATTTCGCAATTTGGGGGCCCAAGGCAAATTTAGCTAGGGGGCCCTTCAAATCCTTACTTTTAACAAGGACCTTTAAAAATGTGAGAAATACGATTCAGATTCCATCCTGTTGTATGCCAAAATGCGAGAAAAAAAAAAGTTTAAATAGTTAAGCAGCATGACAGAGTATTTGTGTGAGTGAGTCAATAAGTCCCATTTTATCTATAACTGTAACTGAACAATAAATAATAATAATAAAATAATAATAATATTGTAATAATACAATAATATCAATGATATCAATCACAGCAATGTGTAGACAGAGATAGAGTGAGAGAGTGTGTGAATGAATGTATGTGTATGAGAGAGAAAATGTGTTGGAGTCAAAGAGAGAAAACAAGGGTGTGTGAATGAAGGAGTGGGGGGGAAGTCTCTATCCTTACTGCTACTGTCACCCTGCTGCTTTGTTCCTCTTTTAATGCTGTTTTCTTCTGCTTCTCTTTCTCTGGATCTCCATGTGTCTCTATCCTTACTAGTAACAGAAAAAGTGTAAATTGTAATGAAAATAATTCAACTCAATAAAACTGAGTTGCTGCATCCTTGTAAATAATGCACCTACTCTTTTAAGATGAGTCGGGAAGTTAAAAACAGATGGAATAACACAAGGTGTGAGCCGGCAAATCTGCCCCGCCCTGTCAAACTCATCAGGTTTAAAATGTTTGCTGCAGAGCACCGACTCATCACTTGCAGCAAACCCCACCCTCCTCAGAGCTGCTTCCCACTTCCTCCTCAGCCGAAAGTCTTTGGGAAACCTACATTGAGTAAGAACAATAGACAAAAAAGTAAATAAGTCTGTACACAACAACATATCTAATAAAAATAAATCATGCTACTAAATTAAGGACAAAGAACAGAAGTAGCCAATATACTGGAGACCAAAGTTATTTAATTTGATCAATATAACATTGTTTAGTAACATTTCAATTATGTGAGAGTAGTCCTAAAGAATTGCCTGAAATCCCAATCATAAAATGGGTTTGGAGGAAGAACATAGATGCTAGTCTGGATATATATGAGTTAGGCTTTGTAACTACTATTGGTATTATTGGTGGTATTACTAGTAGTAGTGGTAGTGCACCGACTACTGCTGCTGATACTGGCACCATACTACAACTTGTAATACTATTACAAATGCTGATACTACTTCCACTACTCTAACGGCTATTTATACTACTACTGCTTGAACTTTTGGTATTACTATTACTGCTACATGTACTTTTAGTATTACTACTACTGCTTGTACAGCTATACTACAGCTACTAATAATTGTCTGGTGTTTGGTTGTCCAGCTGTTAGCTTGCGTTAGTGTTTTGCTAGCGGCTAACTGCTTAGCTGTTATAGACTCTGAACAAGATTTAACAATGAAAAAAGAACCAAAAAAAATTCTGATCTATGGAAAGATATTCCAAGTTTCCTTGTCTCCAACGTTCGACGTAGTGTGCCATTAAATGCAGTGCAATGAGCCGGCATTATTCTTGTTTTAGTTTTCGCCCAGTACACACCAATGGAATAAATTGAAATTACGCCCCCACTAGCTTAGTGTCTCCGTAGGAACGCCGCTCTGAGGGGCGTGTCGTATCTTCTCTTCATATTGATCATGGCCTGGATGGAACACTCCATTATTAAAAGAAATGGGAGGGGTGTACACGGATACATTATTTCTTTGTATTTTAGTTTGCTGTCTTTGTTTCCCACTTAAACATACAAATTTACTATTTAAAAAACGCAATGGCTGAGGATTACTGTCCACAGGGCCCCGATTCCCAGCTGAATGGAGAGTGGGCTGCCGGTCTGGGGGCCCCTGCAGTTGGAGGGGCCCCAAGCAGTTGCCTAACTTGCCTCTATTGTAAAACCGTGTCTGACAGAGCGGCAGATCAGGAAATGGAAGTGGCAGCATTTCCCTAAAACATTCTGAAATTATTTACAAAAAAGAAGAGCTGTCCAAATGTTTCATTTATACATTATCTATTCGCAAAACATCATTACTAATGGAGGAGTAAACAAGTTCAAAACCTCCATAAAGGCTCTCCTTACATTTACTCAGGATCCATTCATTGAGGCATTCACATGAGATTAGCTGTAATAGCACATTTTATTGCTGTGAGAAAAGATTTGAATAATTTAAAATATAACTGTCATAACTACAAACCGTAGCCCAGATAATTGGATTCATGCTTTCATTTGATCAAACTTGGGAGTCTCTGGCCTCGGTTCTCAGCAAATTCCTTGTTGATAAATAGGAATTTATACATCAATGCGGACAGAAGGAGGAAGAATGAAACAAGCCGTAAAGTGACCACAGCACGCAGCACAGGTGGTTGCAGTTCATTAGACAATGACATATTGAGAGAAAATCTTCAATGTGTTACCTTCTAATAGTGTTTAGGGTCTATTATTAGCTCATTCATTGCAATTCTAACACTTGGAGGGGAGGTAAACAAGATCAGAGTGTCATGAGTTTAAATAACATTCCCAGTCATCCCAAAGGTAATTACACAGAGGTCAATGAGCGGAGGATGACCCCAAAAAATAAATGGGCATCAGCAATCAATATTTCACACTTACACACAGACACATTCGCATACACAAGCTTGTACGCGTTGTCCCTGGCAGGCAACGCGTGGCTAATCTGTACACTCCTCCGCTCTGCTCGAACAGAACACGGGGCCCAAATTACATTTTAATGGCCTTTCTCTCTTATTAGCACCGTGGCATCTTTGAGCGCGCGAGAACAAAATTAAGCTTTCAACCTTCCTCATCCCTCTGTTGTTTTACCTGATGTGATCAAAGCTTCGTTGCGACGCGTCCGCGAGCCTCATATGCATTTGTATGATACATGAACCTAAAAGCGGGATCAAAGTGTAATGGTTTAAACCATCGAACCTACAGAATGTGTGGCAGTTACGGCATTGATCTCATGTATTCACATATGATGAAATGGCTGTAACATGTTATTAGAAAAACTGTGATTTATTGCATTTTTTTATGTGTTTATTCTATGTTTCCCAAGGCAATTAGCAACAACATCAAAAGCCTGAACTTAGACATGAAGGAGACTGCCTTAATCTAGCTGTTAACATTAATCATTCGAATTAATGTCTTTCAAAAGTTTTGTGCAGTGGAGTTGTCTGCTACTTTAAGATAGTATGCAAGAATAATAATAATAATAAAAAAAACACTTTGCACAAGGATGTGCATAGCCACAATAGGTAGAAAATGTATATTTTCACAGAGTAACTAAAGCAAACCATGGAATTCTAGTGGATTTTCGTAAGAAAACAGTTCTCTTGAGTTCCAGTTGCTAAAAGGCATCTATCATCTGTTAAACTCTAGACCACAGAAATTATCACCAGCAAGCATTCAATTGTTTGACTAAGTTTCTATGTATGTAAAGCTCTTTACAGAAATTAATTAGTTATAGTTACATGTTTGTGAAAAAGCAACTGCATTTCTATTTTTTTTTTTTTTTTTTTGGTAGTTAAGGGAAATTCCGTTCACCATTTCATATTAATGCATTCACAGACTCAGCTGGAGACCATCAGCCGCTGGTGGGCAAAGCTTTTAAGTAAACAGACCTAATGCTTCACAGCACAATCCTCCATATATTCAGTCTCTCTCTCATTTCCAGCATATGCTGCTGCAGATGTTCTGTTACCTCATCTGGGTATAGACCGATCCATGTTCATGTTAAATAAACACTATTGAAGAGTTTTAACAAACGAAGTGTTCGACTACAAATACGTTGGTCTTAATCGCATTTAACAGCACAAAGCAGGAACAGTGTTTTCATTTAGTTGTCCGGAGATATTAATGCATCCAAGTTAAGTGTGTTTTGTTGTCTTGGCCTCATCCATTATTTTCATATTTGGTGGCACCTCATTATGCATCATCAACTTCTTGCTTAACATCAGGAATATGTTGGCTAACAAAGCAAGCCACAAAGCAGAGTCATGCGGATTTTAAAGGTTTGTACTTTAATTTTACAACTGAAAGCAGAGTTTCAGCGACTGAACCAGAATCAGGCTCCCAGTGAACATCTTATTTGGAAAATGGAAAAGTAATTACTTCTTTCTCAAGGTTTTTGCAGTTCAGTTCTTTAGTTTCCATTTGACAGATTAATTGCTTTGCATGCATGTCAGAGTTTCTTCATGGTTATTGTAAAATACTAGCACTAAGTTGTTCTCTGGTTCATCAAAAATGGTCAAATTTCAGATTCTACAGGAAGTAGCTCAACCCAAACTGCTTCCACTTAGTAAATTTCCCTTGAAGGTTTTGGCTCTCTCAAACCCTGATACCAAACAGTCCTCATACCTATGATACTTTTGTTGTGTACTGGAAAGTGGCGAAATCTGCGATGAGAAAACAGTGGCTTGTGGTCAGATAGTTTTAAAAAACATTTCCCAGTCTCCAAAACTCGAAACATCCTTAAATTCTCATTCTTTTTTGAAAACCATCTCCAACAATCTGTTCCCCAGAGGGTTAAACCACTCTCTGACATCACACGTGCTTTTAAAACTCTCACACACACACTTAAGCTTTCACACCACTTGTTCCCTAACCTTTCTAAGCCCTGTGGTCCCCCCTTGTGTTTGGTATTAACTCAGCGCGAGCATGTCTGATAAACATGATCAGAGATTCCAAGTCAACCAGAAAGTGCTTTAAAGTTGAATGCCCCGTTTCTTAAACTTCCGGATTAAAAACATTAATCAAACCATGAAGTTTTCAGAACTTTTGAAAAGTTACACAATGTTAGGTGCCATTGAGAATTACCATAAAGGTTTGTTTAAGCCCGTTAGCATGTAGAAGGGTGTGTGACAAAACAAGATATTATGTGAACGAGTGTAAACGATCAGTGACTCACACTATCTTTTGTGCCCATTTGGACCCTGTGAACCGGTGACATTAATTTGTTAATCCTGTCAGCTTTGACCTCAGTGTGGGTGACAGCTTATATAATTCCATATTTCTGACTGCACATTCCTTTCATTTCATTCATTTTAAACAACCCCAAGAATAAGGATAAATCCATCATGGTTACATGTGAGTCTCTTGTGTATTGTCTTTTATTCAATTTTGTTGAGTTGGGCTGTTTTGTGCATTGTGAAATGTGATCATTACAAGGAGTGCTGAGACTGTGCCAACAAAGAGCAAAACCCATTTTTTGATTTACACTTGGCCCCTATCCTCTGAAACATTCTTGTGCTGTAATACACAGCTTCTTGCACTCATGCTATGTTTGAAATTTTCTGAAAGTCCAATTCTGACTTGCCTGTGTGCATTTGTAATTTCACCACCAACTCCAAACATCCAATTCTGTGTCAAAACCTTAATGTCAAGGATCATCACCAGTGAGGAGAGCTGGTTTCATAGCTCCAACACAGAAAGCAAACAGCAGTTTTGAGTGAAAGAGCCAAGACCACAGAAGTTGCATCTGGTCAGCAGCTCGATGAAGATAATTTTTGTTTCGACATTCCTAGGGATGTGAAACATGAGTTCGTTTGCCAGGGTCAGACCTGTCAATATCAGGTTCAACGGTAACATTTGAAGACATCTAAAAATGCTCAGAGTTAACTGCCTGAAATGAGTCATGGCTGATCATATCAATGCAGTCGCTCGCTGCATGCTGAAATTGCACTAGTTTTCTAAACAAAACAACACAGTTGTATCACCCTACCCAACACTAGTTGCCATATTTGGCTCCCTGCAACTTCTTTATCTTTTCAAAAATGTATTTAAGTTCAAGAGTCACCAGTTTTGCAGATGGTGTTTGACACTTACACAACAGGGTTTCCAGGGAGCATTCCGAACGTAGCAGGAGCACTAGGTGCGAGTGCATCGCTGCACAAAGTGACTACTTCAAAGGGGATGGCGGCCATATTGAAACCAGGTACACTTTTTTTCTTATACACGTGTAGTCTAGAAACCTCTTGATAACACCTCATAAAATCAACCCTTATCCACACCTTTTGACCATCTGTTGCCTTCTTCTGACAAGGAAGAATCAGAATCAAGACAAAGGCAAAGAAAGAGAGCCAAGAGAGTGACACTAGAGAGGGAAAGGGAAGGGAGGATAGCACACAAGGAAGAAAAGCACTCAGGATTATGAAACCATTCTATTGTGTTCCTTTCATTCAGAGCCCATACGCTGTTCACTTGTCACCACCATGCCTGATGTTAAGGACAGAGAGTGACACTTTTTATGACACGAAGAATATTTTTACCCTCTCTGTCAGCAGCAATCAGCAGAGAGAAGAGGGCCATAATCAGAGAGCCGCTTGACTGCAGAAAGCTTTTCGTCTAATGATTCAAACTGTTTCTGATTTTGAGATGCATAGATATGCTTGACATGTTAATGGAGAACTTTACCTCACTGAACAGGACCGAACAGCGAATGCTTCAATTTTTAATTCTTGGATTCTGCATCCATAGATAGCGTTTGGAAAATTATTCGAGAAAAATGTCAAGCACCAGCAACTAAAAACTTTAAGTCCTTGCATACATTAAAATAAATGAGGCTGCCAGGAAGAAACTTCCATACCATACTGTCACTGGCTTCCTAACTCTCCACAGCAGGAGAGAATATCATATAGGAGGATGAAAAACAATGATAGAGGCCGTTTAAAGCTGCATATTATACCCTATGTGATTAAAACTGCTCCTCAATATATGCAGATTAACTGAATGAATAAAATTGTCTGGTATAAAATCGCACTACAATGTTGCATTAGCATAAATTAATGTTTCCTCATGCTAATTCAACACCATGCCTCAGTATCATCACTCCACACAGGGGATTAGCCTGTTGGTGGTACAGTCAATTCAGATTTTTTAACAAAATTGTACTTTGATTTCCACTGTTTGAATTTCTTCAAGTGTGGCTTCGGCCTATAGCATGCTGTCTTCACTAGCCAAAACATTTAACATACTGCTGTCCAAAGCTTGCACTCAGATCAACCTCAGGGCGAGGATCAGCACTGAAAAAATCCTCAACTAAATCACTTCATAAAGACCTCTGATCAGCAGCAAATCCCTGATGAGAAGGCATGCCACTGGGAAAGTTAGCAAGCAAAGTGTAATTCAAACAGGCTTAGCAAACGATAAGGTGTCCTCTGATATGACAATGGATTCAGGATAAACACTTGCTCCAAGTTTCACTTCTCTTCCCTGGTTCTCTCTTCACTACCTTATTTATTGTGTGAACTGAATTCAGCTACACTGAACTGAGCTGTCATGCCATTTTGTAGCTCATCCCTCATGGAATTATACGACGTCTTTACGTTGACAATCAACAAGTTTCGTTCCCACATGGAGAAAACTTCCAACAGCCTGGTCACGTTTCATAACAAAAAATAAATACAAGTGAAACTAATGATCAGTGAGGTTTTCTCTCCTCCCACAAGGCACTTAATTGCACAGTGTCTCTCTCCGGATATCTCCATTGGCCTCCAACCTCAGCTGTATAATCAGAGACTAGAAAAATGTCACCTTGTAAGAATTTGGTATTTGCAAAGAAACCAATATTACTAATTGATTTAATTTCATCTATAACTTGCCCTAAATTAATGTTTACTGCATGACTGGTGCAGATGTTCACCCAGTTCTGTTCACATTACATTAGGTACACATTGCTATGTTATGCAGATGTTGCACTGCTACTCATATCAAAGACGGAAATAAACAAGGGGCTGCCGTGGATGTTTCTGAAAGGCTGTGACTTTGTTGTTTTAACACAATAGAGCAGCTAGTTACAGATAGAGACATAGCACTGTGTCAGTGTGCTTATCCCCGCGATATACTGAGCACAATGATTGGACATAGCACAGGATTACTAGAGAATTTAGAGCTTTGTACTGTGTTTGGGCACGGGGACAGCATGTATTAATCAAAGAGCCTCCAATATCTGGCTGTAACTGCTTTAATTACAACTCTTTAAAAGAACAAATTATAGAGCCAAAATCTTCTCGTGCAGTCTTTTCTCATAACATGCATTTGCTTCAAGCACTAAATGTTTTCATGGCACTTGTACAGTCAGTGCACTTGCAATGACGACAATCTGATGGTCGATCCGCAGACATCTGCAGACAGGAAGATGAGGGAATGTGTATCATGCATACCCTTACGGACACACACAGGCAGAAAACATGAACTGGCTTTGATGCTTTAACTGCAGGCTCTAAGAGTGCTGATGCATTCACATATTGCATTTCAATATTACAAATGATTAATGAAGCTGTTGTGATAACACAGAATTTCTAGTTAACAGTGCCTCAACTACACAGAAGAAAAATTAAATTGAACATTGTTGTCTACCCAGCTCAGTAATGCCCACTAACTAGACAATGAAGGAGGACGTCTGACTGTGGAGGTTAAATATGCTTGTTTTATTATGTTCCCGGGATAGTTTTTGAAGTGCATCATGGAGAATTAGTGTTTGAAGACAGGCTTGCATCATTTGGTCATTTACTCAATCTGTTTTCAAGGAGCAGAAACTCAGTTGTAATTACAACTCATTTTAATTAAGCTGCAGATTCCCAGGATCAAAGAACTACAAAAGCAGTTTAATAAACAACTTCAGTCAACTAAACCAAGGCCACACGTTAGACATGTGGTTTTAAAATTCAGTTGTGTTACAAGCACAAATACTTTTTGACTTAATGTAACATTTCTTCATTGAGTTATATTTCAAACTGCACATGCTCATGATTAAATTTCCAATATTTGAATGACTTCAACTGATTTTTTTTTTTTTTTAAGACTGTGGTGTGTTTGCATGCAACAAAGTGCTTCAAAAATGCACCATTCCTTTGATATTATGGGCAACTTCTGGGATATTTCTTACACTACTCATCTGACATTTTCTGCTCATCATGCTTATTTTCAGCCAAGACAACATCATTTGCATACAACAGGATACCTAATGCTCCCTGCACTTAACACCACGCTCTAATGATCTAACTGTACATGCCAGGTCAGTTACATAAAGGGCAAAGAAAACGGAAGACAAAACAGCTCCTTGTTTTACCCCCCATGGGGATTTTTCTGAACTCATTTATTCATCACTTGCCTCTGTAGTTCTGTAAAAGCAAAGTAAAACCTTCCCATTAACACCACACTCTGATTTTAAGAACAGAGACCTTCCAGCACTGGAAGAATCAAACTCTTTTTTGTAAAATGAATAAAATAAGCAAATGCAGCCTAGCTTTCCTCCTTCTGACAGTAAATAAATGTAGTCAATATGAGCTCTGCCTGTGTATCTTTTGTGAAATTTGCTTTTTTTTTTCCCCAAAGTGCAGGGGTTTGTTGAGCAGTTAAGAAACAGTGTTCATTCCACTGTAAATAAGTCATCACTCTTTCAGGATTGGACATGTAACAGACTTGAGTCAAAAAAATAGGTATTCTGCCAGTTTCTATACACCTTCTAAACAAGTCACACACAGCACCAGCAAACTTCTTTAGGCAGATTTTTCATAGCTGTAAATCATTTTTAGTTATTCCTCATTAAGAGCGAGGAGTTAAGAACCGAGCTTGAAGTGCAATTCTCTGCCATCACGGTCTCTTTTATAGGCTTTTTGAGGCAAATTTCCTGATAAAATATGTCCTGTGTTGATGCATTATTACAAAAAAGACCTTTGAAATAGCAAGAAAGCAGACATGCTCCGAAAAAAA
This sequence comes from Acanthochromis polyacanthus, assembly GCF_021347895.1. NCBI lineage: Eukaryota > Metazoa > Chordata > Actinopteri > Pomacentridae > Acanthochromis > Acanthochromis polyacanthus. The sequence continues at coordinate 25,535,290 of NC_067123.1, read as the reverse complement.
CGGTCCGCTAATCAGTGTCAACCGAAACTGTCATTGCTGCTTCACAGCTGTCAGGTACAGCACTTTGCCTGGGGACATTAGAGGAGTTTGTTGTATCCAGATATTTAATGCTTTAATCAGAGAGGGTTGATGGCAGGAACTGCCACATCAACAGTTACTCAGACATCAGAGGAGCAGGTGGGGAATGTTGCCTCATTTAGATAATTTCTTCATTTCATGGCCATCCATCGCAAACTGCAGACTGATAAAAATCTATTTCTGAAGTCCTACAGATTCTCTCTCTCTCTCTCTCTCTCTCTCTCTCTCTCTCTCTCTCTCTCTCTCTCTCTCTCTCTCTCTCTCTCTCTCTCTCTCTCTCTCTCTCTCTCTCTCTCTCTCTCTCTCTCTCTCTCTCTCTCTCTCTCTCTCTCTCTCTCTCTCTCTCTCTCTCTCTCTCTCTCTCTCTCTCTCTCTCTCTCTCTCTCTCTCTCTCTCTCTCTCTCTCTCTCTCTCTCTCTCTCTCTCTCTCTCTCTCTCTCTCTCTCTCTCTCTCTCTCTCTCTCTCTCTCTCTCTCTCTCTCTCTCTCTCTCTCTCTCTCTCTCTCTCTCTCTCTCTCTCTCTCTCTCTCTCTCTCTCTCTCTCTCTCTCTCTCTCTCTCTCTCTCTCTCTCTCTCTCTCTCTCTCTCTCTCTCTCTCTCTCTCTCTCTCTCTCTGTGTTTGTGTGCTTGTAGAATGGATAAAAGCAAACACATTACCTGAAGTTTGTAATTATCTCTGAAATATCCCCGAAGTAAAATTAAATTAAAACATAATGAAGTGCAGTACTTTTTGTCTATGTTGCTTCTGCATGAGTCATCTAACATTCACAGTACAATTCAAGAGATGTCCTCTAAAAGCATCGCATTGTTGGAATCACATAAATGCAAGTGAGTCTCTAAACATTCCTATATATGTATACCAAAAACAAAGAAAACCATTAAAATGTTAAGGTCACGATGAGTTCAAAACATTTTGGATGTCTGACAAAAATCCTGCAATAGTGGGTAACTTTGGAGAAACTTTGCATTATAGAAGAAACCTGCTGATTGATCTAAATCCCCAGTCTGCACTAAATATTTTTAGGACTAATTCAGACAGTGCGGTCTTTCATAGTCCTTAACCCCAGGCGCAGATTTCAGGCAATTTCCAGGCAGATGTTATAGAGGTGCAAATGGATCTGAAGCATATGAAATCTTTCATCCTCCCAGATGTATCTACATCTTTAAATGGTCTGTGGAAGTAGTCCTACGGTGGCTGTCTACTGCTCAAGTCCTATTGAAGCCATTGATCTTAATGTCACATATAGAGCAGGGAGAAAATGTCTCCAGTAACATATGATAGGAGAGAAGGTTGTGCTGCTTTATTATTCATTTCACTCTTGCTCAGTGCATTAACTACTTCAGTAATATCTTGCTATTTTAACAAAACTGCCAAGGACTTCTTCTTATGTGTGTTCTATATTTTCTCTAGGCAGGTTCCACACAAAACTTGAGATGTATTACTACCACATCCTGCATTGCAGTAACTTTAATTAGCATGCAACTTTGGAAAACCACAATGAACAACAACATGGCATATAAAGCAATTTTTAACTTAAGATGCTTCAAAAATAAGGTCAGGAATATTTTTAGTCTATTATAGTCCAATAGTGCAATAGACAGTGAAACAAATCAATTAAAAATTTGAAATGAGCTCCAGGATTCTGTTAAAAGTCCACCTGTGGTCTTTGATATATGCCTTAAAATAGAATAGAACTTTATTTGTCATTGCAACAAGTACAATGAAATTGTGTGTGTTTTTTTTTTTAAACATGAAACTAATCCCTACAGTGGCTTACACAACATTTTCTATCATATTTGTGTGGTTTAAATTCTCGATATGTAAATGACTCTGGTAAATTAACATCATAAATAATACTGGAGGATCTTAACCCCAACATTAAATTGACATTAATTTTTAATGCCAATAATTTAAAACTGCTGCTGCTTTAAATGCGCTATATAAATACTGGTGACTTGACAAGATGCAATTTAACACCGTTTCTTCTAAAATGTGCAGATCTAAGTACCTGCCTCACTTTCCACTCAACCCTCACCGCTTGCTGCAGCTGGAGCACACCAGCTGACCTACAGTTGTGCTAAAACGTCATAAAATGACTCTATGCAACACAATGGCAAGTTATAATACTGGAGTGACAAAGCCACACAACTTAAAGTCCCAGCCCACAGTTTGACAGGATTGGTTTATTAGGTCCGTTATGTATGAACCATGGCAATCTAAATCTGTGTTCTTCACACTGTTGTCATTACATTTCACTTTCAAGGTGAAAATGCTTTGCCATGAGTGCCTCTTCCTTCATATGTTTTCAAGCACGTAACAAAATGGTAACAAGGTAAAGAGTTCACTTTAGGCAATGTTTAAAACCGCATCAATTCTCCTGTGTACACGTGTCTATAGTTTTTAAGGTCCTTGGCAGAAGGGTTGTTCCAAACAGTTTGGGGAACCTGCTACAATTCCTTTGTGGATTTAGGCTGTCTCAACTAGTTCTGTTTCTTCATGCAATCCCAGACAGACTCAATGATAATGAGGTCTGGGCTCTGTCAGGGCCATTCCATCTGTTGCCATACCTCCTTTTCCTCTTTATGCTGTAGACGATTCTTTGTGACTCTGGCTGTATGTTTGGGGTCACTGCCAAGCCACAGAATGAATAAAACCTGATTGTACTGCGTGATGAGAAGAAACCTCAACATAGAAAGTGATAAAGACAGTTGCCCAGTTTATGCAAAGAAATGCATATGATTACCAAAACAACTTCTCTGTGTATCAATGTTACATGTTTTTACATGTTGAAGTTGTTTTTTCCCCATTGAAATAAATTCTTCCTGCCTAAAATAGAGGTAGAGCTAACTTTACACTGTTGCATCCTCTTAACTGTACAGATTTCTGACTTTCCTACCCGTCTCTCCACACTTAATCCATCTAGATTCTGCTTAAACACTGCAAAGCTCCTCTACACTATACAATAGTAAGTTGTAATGTTGAAGTAGCTCAGCCACACATGTTCAGACCGATTCTGAAGAAGAAAAATGACAGAAGGCCTGAATCTCTGTTGAAAATGCTCAAGTACAGCCCAATGGTAAGACATTTTTTGCAGCAAAGTTTACGTCTCTCACAACACTTCTAAATATATTCAGTATATAAAGGTTAACTGAAATAAAAAATTTGACAGGAACCATATGCAGAAGAGCATGTAACACAGAGTAAAGATGATTTGTTCGAGATTATAGCGTACTTTCTAGTTTCTATCTGTAGTCCCTGAAGCAGGCAAGAAAGAAACCAGAAAAGGCAGAAAAAGCAGTACATTATATTTAAAAAGATATCACATTCACATGGTTAAAAAGTCATTGCAAAGACTGTCAGTGCTGAAAGGCTTGGTTTCTCCAGATCCATTTTTTTGTCTCTATAGAAAAGTCTTTAAAATCTGTTATTCCATTCTGCTATTGCTTGGGAGGAAAAAGCTGATTGTCCAAAGGCAGCTTTACATAAAGGGATGCGACACGGCCTCCTAGAAGAGGCCCTTGTTGTTCTGGTAGTATTTCCATAAGTGCAATGAAGAAAAAAAACTTGAGAGGTGAATCATACACTGGCAAAATCTCACTCAAGCACACCACTGTGAATGTCTGATGCCAATGTACTGAGCAGAATTTATACCCCATCGTCTGAGCTTTCTGAGCCGTTTCCCGCTTCATCACACGAGTGTAATTTGGAATCCACATGAAAACGGAGAAAATCAGAAGCTGCTCAATGATTAAATGGCGACAGAGAGAAGAACATGGCAAAATATGTCATCTATATGCCTTTGAAATTCTAAACAACCCTGCTGTGGCTATCTAAAAAAAAAAAAAAAAACACAAGTTACTTTGAGACACACGCCATGTTTGGGCTCTTGTTCCTCATTCGGTCGATACGGCACAGTTATTCCAGTCGATACAGTAATAAAACCATTCCATGTTTTCATTGCTGGGATAACCCAGTGAGCGTGTTAAAGGGAGATGATCCCATTCTCCTGCAAATCAGCCTTCCAATCCACTGATAACACATTTGAAAAGCTGCATTATGACCCCAAAGCGCTCGTCTCCCTCCTGCACACCTCCGCTAATCGATGAGGGACGGCTCTGCAGTTGTTTAACCCGCCTGGCTCTCCCTCTTGAGCGCGGAGCAGGTGACACATCGCATTAATAAATAAATAAGCCAGGGGGAGTGGAGCACTCATCACAGCACCAATGATGGGACAATTATCTCATGGCAAACAACGCTCTGCCGTCACCTGCCACAATCGAAGAAATCAATAGGGCTTGGAGGGGAGATGGAAAAGGGAGGAGCGGTGTGGGTAAGACAGGGGTGAGGTAGATGGAAGATTGAGGAAAAGAAGAAAGAAACATAGATGCAGAGCATTTGCAGGTGATGTAAGAAACCTAATAGGCATTTTGGAAGCTCTGGTTTACAAGCGACACGAAGAAACTAATTACATTTCGAGGCTCAGCTTGAATTTTCCCATTGGATTCTGTGCTCATTTTATTCTACACTGATTTTTTTATATATACATTCAGCAAGTGGAACTCCTGTTGCAGTGGATGTGTTACACTGTAACTGCACACTCTACACAGACATAACTGCATTTTATGCATAGAGAGAAAACCAACAAAAGCAGAGGCGTGGCAGGAGAAAAAAAAAATATAGAGAAGCAGAATGGCTGAAAGACCAAACAAACAAATAGACTCAGTGGTGGAGGCTGAGAGTCACACTGACTGGAAAAAAAATCTTAACATTTTGTGAGCCCCAAACCATAATCTTCTCCGTAGGTGTTCAGCGCCTATAGCGACCAACAAAGAGGACGTTCAGTCCAGTTTTGATGAAGGTAGACTGACAGTTCTACAGGTTTCTGTTTGCTATAAATGGCTTGAAGTTGAAAACACGTCTCTCTTTAACAAGCCATTTTATGCATTTGCTCCATCGGGTGAATTTTCTCGCTTTTATTCTTTCAGCCTGGGAACTTGGCTGTGATGAAGGGAAAACAGCACAGTGGTTATATTGTCCCCTTTCTCTGTTCCTTCCAATATATTTTCATGAACTCATAATATGAGTCTTGTTTCCAGCAAGCTGTTAGGAGACATTTAGCAGTCATTAGGCGGAATGTTCAACACACCACAGTGCATATTTCAGTTCACTTTGTACTGGATTGTAGTGTGCATGCATGCTCACAAAGCATTTTTTTCTGCCAAGGTCATTATTGCTAGATTCTTTGCAGTACAACACGATCAAGAAGAGAACATGTGTGGGACTGATGTGAAAGATATTTGAGCCAAGATTAAGGTGTTAACTGCTGCAATTGTACAGAGCAACTTGTGTCAAAAACGTCTTTCAGATACACTTTATAAAACAAGTTCCAAACTGACACATAGTGACAAACTAGGTGGCTAAACTTCCAAGACCTTATAATTGTCAGCGTGCTCTTATTGTTAATTTGATATTGATAAAAGCTTAAATTAAGGCTGCAGACTCTGCACTTGAGCTTGCCTTCTCAAAGTCAGGCTGATGAGCCGTGAGGACTTGTCATTGTAATGAGCGAGCCTCATTATGAACCAAATCACCCCGTTCTCTTAGGAATTCAGCATGAAGAGCACTCTTTTAGGTAATTAATCCAGCATAGTGGTTTATAAATGCTGCTAGTGCTATCAGTTCACACACGTTACTGTACAAGGCCACGTTTGCTCGTTATCTCAGTGAAGGGTCAAAAATATGTTAAATGAGATCAACAAGGCCTTTGTAGGTAGTACCAATAGTACACCTATTGAAATATCTGATCAGCTGTTTTTCAATATGTTGTGTGCATTGTAAGGAATTAACTACTAGTGAATATGAGCAAATGCACAGACTGATTAAAGTTTTTCTTGTTCAATACGGCACCCTTGACAAATGGAACATCATTCCACTGTTTAAAAAAAAAAAAACATATGTAGTCCACGTAGAATGCAAAATATTTAAATGTCAAACAGGAGAGCTGTCACTTTCCAAACATCCATTTTAACTTCTCCCATGTGACACCAATTCGAGGTATCATTCAAGCTGTCTTGTTTTGTTTACTCCTCCATGCTTGCCAGTTCAAATGACGAACAAGTGAAATGCTGAAAAAGGAAAGCTGGAGAAAATCTCAGCTCTGGGAGAGCTGTCATCCGGAGTGCGGATGTGAGAGTAAAGCAGGGCGGAGGAGATTGTTACATGCTACGATAAAAGACGCATTTACTCCCAACATCAATGTTTAATGCGTCGGAGCTCTGGCCACTCAGACTCCTCTTTAGATTTAATTATTAACAGAATAGTGCTGCTGACAGCTCAGCTTCCAGTCAGATGTTGGGAAAAAGAGACCACCGCAGAAAGAAAGTTTGCAAGTCATCTGAAAAGATGCAAACTGCCTCTGTGTGTTTGTCTATGAGTGTGTGTGTGTGTGTGTGTGTTCTTGTACTTGCTACATTGTGAGAACCATTTTCTGCATTTAACTATCAAAGTGAGGACATTTTTACAAAGTGAGGACATTCTGGCCGGTCCTCACTTTGAAACAGCCATGTTTGAGGGTGAAGACTTGTTTTTAGAGAACAGGTATGAATTGAGGTTTGGTTAGGGTTAGGGTAAGGATTAGGGTTAGGCAATCAGTTGTGATGGTTAAGGTTAGGGTAAGGCTCTAGGAAATGCATTACGCCTATGGATGTCCTCACTAAGATAGAAGTACAAACATGTGTGTGTGTGTGTGTGTGTGTGTGTGTGTGTGTGTGTGTGTGTGTGTGTGTGTGTGTGTGTGTGTGTGTGTGTGTGTGTGTGTGTGTGTGTGTGTGTGTGTGTAAATGGACGCACAGCAGAGTGTGTTTAGATGGAGCTGATGACTGTGCTTGATGTGGTGGCATCTCCACACCTGTGCTGCCATCTGTGCCCCTGCACCCCCTGTGACCGCCGCACCTCCTGGCACACAACAAGTGTCGCACGGAAACATTGATGAACACGTCTCATTCTCCTGTCCTTTGGAAGAAAGAGACAAAGACTTTCATTTTGTTGAGCATCAAGAGAGGCAAAATCAAGTTCAAGGAATAGTTAGAACAGTTTTCTGAAAAGGCACACTTGCCTCCTTGCCAAGAGTGAGATGAGAAGACAGACACTCGTATCTGTGTAGTGATGAGTAAATATTTTGCGGCAGCCAGCAGCCAGGTTAGTGGAGCTAAATATAAAAACTAAAAATAGACAGAAAGTTAAAGTCTGGCTCTGCTTTAAAGGCAAAAGGTCCACTTCTCAACCTAACCCAAGTGTAAAAACAACAATCCACTCCTTTACAGGTGGCTATTTGCTGGACTATTTCATGGGTAGGAGCAGTTGCCAAGCAACCAGCAGACTCCAGAAATTACAGGTCACTTCAGAATTCAGTTTCTGTAAGAATTTTTTAATTTTATTTTTTCTTTTAAAGAGGTATAAAGTGTTAATTAGTGTGCTTTAGAGGTACTGGCAGGTGGATTTTGTTTGTTGTGGTGGATTTTCTTATCGTTGGGAAACTAAGCTACACTGGATTACACTTCTAATATAGAGCATGTTTTAAGCTCAACTGCACAAACCGCACATACACACACAGGCATTTGCTCAAGTAAAAAAATCACTTTCTCTATAGTGCTGCCCGCTTCTGTGAAAACAAAGACACAATAAAGGCGAGAAGAAAGGAGAAAATTGGGGAGGGAAAAGAAAGAGAAAAATTTAAGAGGAAAAACGAAAGGACAACAAACAGAAAGAAGGGGGAGTGAACTCTACAGAAAGAAAAGTATTGTGCTGGTTAAGCTCTTTTGAAGATTTTTTCTTTTTTTTCTCTCAATCTGGCAAAAACCTCCTTCGGCCCAAAGAGATGAAAACTATTTGTTAAACAAGCATACACTCACAGAGACACACACACACAGTCCAGTACGCACTAAGAAGATGACAATGCAAGAATCTCAAGCAGAGACACCTTTGCTACCGAACGCTGTTGTTACTATCCGCACCATTTCATCAGCACAGCATGGTGTCCTCCATACATGCCACCAGAGTCTTGGAGGGACATGGCTGCAGCGTTTAGGGCACCGCTCACATCTTCAACACAAAAGGGAGCCACCAGAGGAGGCTGCCACCCCCCGAGGGGCACTATGCACCTCCTAAGTGGATCACTCTGCGTTGTCACAACGTTTTCACAAAGCTCAGTGGGACGAGGCTGTGTGCTCCTTTCATCACCAGCAAACCGAAATGAGCTTTGTCAGGCTCGCTAATGCACGCTGGTGGCTCTGCAACTTCCACTGAACGTCTGCACACGTTTCCCAGTATCCTCTCCATACTTGGGCAAAGAGAAATCATTTCAAACGATCACCTTCTCACATACCGGTTACATATCGTTAGCATCTGCTTCCCCCCTTGCTGTTTGTTTGCGGCACGGTTCACAGTGTGGACCGAGCCAGTCAAGGGCAGAGTTGGACACTAACTCAGCAGGTCAGCGGCACTAATTGCAACCAGTCATTGGTTAAATGTTCCCCCAGTTTCCCTCTCACGCTGAGCAGGGACATTATAATGATGAGAGTGAGAGTCAGAGCGTGAGGGGAGAGGAGAGGGGGGGGGGGGGGGGGGGGGTGGAAGCATGGATGAAAAAAAAAAAGTGGAGATGAATAAGTGAGGAGGTTAAAGTGAGGAGACCCAGGAGGAGGTTAATCATTGGAGTAGCGGACGCTTGATATGTCGTGCCAGAGAGAAAACACAGGAGATGATGTTTTAATCATGAGAAGGATGAAGATGTTTTACTAACCAGAAGAATCATCCTTATGCAAGACATTATATCCCCCCCTTAAAGCAGCAGCTCGGTGCGTGTGGTGTAGACGAGTGCGATGAAGACCAAGGAGGAGGTAAAAGAGTAGGACGGTAGCAGATGAAGGCTGAAAATGAGGAGATATGACAAGTTGACTGAAAATACTGAGAGTAATTATCACAAAAGCTCTGATCCCTTCACTTCCAGTATTTTCTGCTCTCCGGTCTTTGAGGTTTCCTGAGGTGAATGTGGATCTTGCTGATTGAGCGCATTACTCTGCAGCAGCATTTGCATTAAAACCCCATTTTTCCCCTCCCTTTTCTAATCTGCAGCCTCATTACAATATGAATTTGGTAAAAAGAAGCTGGTGTGGATCTTTGCTGTGATGTCTTCAATCCGGGCTGAAGCATCAGAGGCGTGGGAAGAGGCGAACTTAGAACAACAATACAGGGATAATTAGGGACAATGATGCGGCTTTGAAGTCTTGTACCTGCGCCTGAGATGACCCACATGAAATCCCACCACATGTTTATACATATTGTCTCTTAATTATGCGTAATTACATCTTCAGCTATGCAAAACACATGTAGGTTTTGTCTTAGGGCTGTTATCGCTGTCAATAGCTACTTAGGAGCTTATGCATTCCGTTTTCTTTTCAAAACATCCCTCTTCCCTTGATCTGTCGCTCTCTCTCTCTCTCGCCGATATTCATCTCTGCAGGTTCTCTCCAGGTAGGTGGTTCGACGCTAATCCCCCCCGGTGTCTGAGCTTGATCGCTCCTATAGCACCACACCCACGACCCCTCAGCGCAGACCAAGATCCCTTCACATGAATCTGCACACATGCCGACAACAAACAGCGCTCCTCCCCTCAGCCGCCTTCACTCACACGAACTTCTCACTTCACCTCTCATCCAAATCCTCTCATTTCCACTCCTCCCTTATTTCCAGCCGATTACCTCCCCTTCCCTTTTGCAGTTCCCGTGCACCGACATGACCCTGAAATCACAGATGAAAATACAATTTAAGACCTTAAAAATGTATTAAAATGTCTTGAATGTAGTTATTAAAGATCTCATTTCTCCCTACTCTGTGACAGGATTCTTTGTGCTGCATGCCCACACTTGGATTAATATAGAACAGGGTTAGTGCTGAAGCACAATGTGGATTTTATCTGCTTTATTAGTATTCCAGAACATTGTTTGTTTTATCTGTTTTATTAAATAAAGTTGGACTTAACAATTAACTTCCCCTCGTCACTTTCAGAAACTGGAAGCTGTCTACCGCATTAAGGCTGCAAGGAATCCTTTTATTTCTTTATTGTGTCGTTATTCTTTATTACATGGTTCTTTATTGTGGTTGGGGTTTAATAAATCACATCCGGTGCGGACTTAGCAAGTGAACCACTAACTGCAGAAGCATTTCTGCATACTTTCCTGCCAAGCTTGGTCACATAATCAGCTTCATGTGCTTCATGTAAATTCATGGACTTTCCCCCCCCCCATAGATTTCAGGGACACCTGAAGGAGCTGTGGGAATTTAACCTTCCTTCCTCTTCATCTTTTCATCTCCATTAATAGGTGCTCTTAGACATCCTCTGATTTAAGCAAACTACCTGGAGGGCCGTGATTATCGTGATCATCATTACTACGTCCTCACTCTCCATTCACACCTGCAGCGCCCCCCTTTCACCTCGTATCCAGCAGCTCTCCGCTGAGGACGGTCAACCGGCAACAGAAGGACAGGCAAAGAAAGCAAACAGAAGCATGTAAAGACTGGTGCATGTCCTAAATATAGAGCTCTTCACAATGAATTTCACTTTCACAAATAGGATTCTATTTGCATAATACAGGAAAGTTCATGTGTGTCCTTGCCTCTGCATGACGTAGCTCCTTAGTGTACATGTAAGTGTGTGTGCATTGTTTGTTTATGTGAGAAGACAAGAAGGATATGATTGCAAATACCTCGGCAATGTCACTGAAATTGAAACACTGCAAGCCGGAGATGATTTATGACGCTTTATGTAAGCACGCATATGGATGGAAGGAAATATCATTATGCAACCGCATATACTTACAATACCAATTTCACATTTAATGTCTGAGACCTGTCTGAAGATATACATAAAATCCCTAAATAATTTCCTCCACGCTTCAGCACCCAGATAGTGTTAATCTCATTTCATCACACAAGACAATGTTTAATACATGACACTAAACAGCTACAGCTCCTCAGCTTAACATTTGAAGACTGTGGCCCAGTCATCTGCTTTTGACAAGACACGATCATTTGCTTATGTAAATGCACCAGGAGAAAAAGCAGCAGGTATAAAACAATAATAGGCAGGTACAGAGTCACACTGTACTGCCACGCGGCTTGTGTAAGTCTATAACTAGGCTGCACTGAGCCCACCTCATCTGCACGAATACGCGCATAGACGCGCACGCACTCAGCCGGTGGGTAATTTTAGCAGACAAAAGAGCCAAGCTGTGCGCCGACTACCATCTTAATGCACCCTGACATAAGCGAGCGGTTTTGACACAATACCTTTCGATCACAATGTGTTTGTGTTTGCGTTAGCCCTGCCACTTCAATCAAAGCCTCTTTGTCTGTCTCTTGCCACTTTGTCAGCTCCCAAGCAGCCTTCAGCGCAGAACAATCTTAGGACATTCGGTGCAATAACGTGAGACCATTTCAGAGATGCGTTTGCTTGCACAATAGTGATATTTCTATGGAGTCAAACTTGTTAAATGCACAGTGAAAATAAAAGCTAAAGATCGGACAAAAAAAAGATATTAAACTCTACAAAATGTATCTTACTCACCCCTTTGGTTTATCTAGGTATACTCCTTTTCTTCTAGTGAATACACTGTACATATGCAAGCATGAAAACATCATTCATATGCGAGCGCATACACATGAACACGCATAAAGGCAAATACTTGGCTACTGACAAACTGCTTACACACCTCTCTGGGTGCCAATGCCTCGAGTCAAATTATCCAACACTTTTCACACAGGGAGCACTTATACAACTCTCTCCCTGCGGAGGCCACATTGAAGGTGTCCTTTTGCTAACAACACTATCATGGACAGACACCTATACATGCATGCACACACGTTTCCTTCACACCCACACATGCTCACAAGCATACACGCGACTATATGTGCACACCGGTGGAGTAATTACAGACATTTTAATCACTGAACTCCACTCCTGTGGGGCACAGCAGACATAGCAGGGAGTGGGCAGAAGTAGAGGCCCTTGACTGATTTCAACCTTGGCTTAATGATCGTTATTTGAGCCTGAATGCTTTGCTGCAGCTACTATGGCAGATGCCACTTCTTTTCAGGGAGCCGTGGGAGAATCAAGGATACTCTGTGATATTCAAGGATGCGCCTTTGATGTGCAAAATAAGTCTGAATAGATTGAATGCAGCACTTTTCATTTCCCGAGAACAAAAAAAGACATTCATGGGTGTGATATTGGACTAAGTATTTATTTAGACATTTGATGGATTTGCTGCATAATTATCGTTACCATTTAGTTGAGAAGCTAGAAGGTTAGTTTTAAGCCTTGGGCATTATGATCAGTCCCACATTTCATGAAACGTAATTGTCTGACTTGTATTGTTTACCTCCTAATCACATGGGATTTGAGAGTGAAATGGCTTAATCCAGCTAAAACCAAACCTCCAGCTTTAACTTTCGGATGCCACAAATCAAGAAACATAGCGTGGAAGGGAAAATAGAGCCCTTAATCACTTTGTTTAACAATATTTCAAAATGTATAACGGAGAGACTAATATTGCACCACTTTGCCTAATTTTTTCCCCCAACTCCCTTATCTGAGTCGCATAACGGTAGCATGAAAAACAGCGGGGCCGACTTCCTGGGATCATATCACCTGTGTTTTGTTCCACATTGGCGGAGGGGACGGAGGAGGCGTACACAAAGCCAGGGAGTGTGTTTTAGATTGCTGGGCCGAGCTCCGTGAAAGGACGAGGCCTCTCCTTGACCCCCCCCTTGTGCCTTGCAGTTCAGTAGATTAGCTGGAGCACAACAGAGGCCAGTGCTATCGCCGGCTTGCAGCTTCCTCAGCCCCACTGGCCACACAAGATATTGCTGCCGTCACACACACACACACAACCGCACACACACACAAATCTGTGCGCTACTCACGGCCACGCATGAGCCACCTACACATTCACAATATCTTGGGCCCTCGTTCCTGTCACTGTGCCTGAAGGTTCATTAGTGACACTGAGGCCACTTTCAACAGGAACAGCACTTTCAGACCTCGTACACACACACAGCACGTACACAAAAATGGCTCGCTGATTCTATATACAAGTATAGACATTGTTAAGTCCAAACTGCATGCGCCTTTGAGTTAACATGTACGGAGATAAAGGAGTATTTGTCTCTGACCTTTCAGCGAAGCATCCATGTGACTGCAGTCATGCAGGAAGACTCCTCCAACAAGGGTTTCGTACTGTAAAAAACTGATGTCGGGATCAACAATTCAGTACCTAATTACTTCAAGGTCAATTACAGCAGCAGTGTGCTTTGAAGTTTCGCAATGGAACATCAAAGGTGTTTTTTTTTTTTTTTTTTTTACCTCAGGATTTCAAAGCAGCGAGATACCATGGAGTAATGTAACAAAAAAAGAAGGATGTGAAAATGAGGGTAGACATTCTGGTTAGATGATTGCAATGCAGGGACAGCGCAATGGGGACATGAGAGATTTCTTTGATTAGACATCACATGTGACTTGTTTTACATGGTGCATAAGGTATATGACAGTTTCAACACAGATCCCGATATAATCCCCCCTGAGAATGGGTTAATGTGATGCAAATGGCCTGATCCTGGAAAAAGCTAAATACAAGGTAAAACGTGAAGATATGAAGGACGATTTAATAATCCTGCTATGATCAAATATAACATGTGTTCTGTAATTACCACTGCCTTTGGTCTTTTGGCTTGTCATTTTCCTTTGGTGTCTCGCAGTTAGCCCTGAAAAGTACATGCTGAACCTCACAATTTAGAATAATTTTGAATAAAACGTCATTACTGAACCGTGTAAATTACTGTAATTTGGAGCAAGAAATCATTACTGAAGAACTATTAAGGAAGTGGATTTGTTCAAGTATTTGACTTTGGACATTTCTTCTGTTATTAAGATTGAACTATAATTTGTCAAATAATTTGTTAAAGTGGCCACGCTGAGACTTTTCCTTCAGTCTCAATTACAGGGAGACTGCAGGATCAACTTCCGTGGGGCACAATTAGAGCTCCAAACTGTGTAGAAAGTAACCTGAGTGCTGTGAATGAGAAAGACTACAAATGCACAAATAACATTGCACCCAATGACAGAGGATGCTATTCTTCTAAGCTGAATTTCAATGTCCAGAGTTCAACTCTTCTGTGTGCAGAGGGCCTGCAAGTAATTGCACATCTCTGACATCCGCGTGCTTGTGACATTTCACATCTTGTCTCCACAGGGCACATCTACCAAACTTCACAAAAAAGATTTGCTTAATGTGAAGTAAATTACTTGTAGTGTCTTAGACTATAACGTACAGAAATGAAGAGGGAGATTCGCATATATTCACATTCCCCAGAGAGACAGAATGTGCTGCACGACCCATTAAAACTACAACAACAATTTACACAACAGTGAATGCACAGAACAGTAATTAGGTGAGTCTAAGAACATGAAATAAATTGATTTACTGTGTTGTAACATCAAAATCTGACAGGAGCAAACAGATATTTATTCAAAAGCACATACTGGGAGGAGGAGGAGGAGGATTGATAATTTTGTGAAAGCCCCAAACAGTCTGTGGCCTTTACAGCCACTGAACTGAGCCAGACGCCCAAGATAGACCAGCCGGCAGCAGCTGCCTTAAATCAACATTCACATATGTATAAGCAAGGCGTTATTAAATATTTTTATTTGAATTTAATTACCTTTTTCAATATTACCATCTGGTATTCATGCTTAATTGTTCAGAACTCTATATATGCCTACTTTCACATTGTGTACATAATCAAGTAGGTACATGTCTGCCCATTAATACCACTATAGCTACCAAACGAAACCCATCTGATCATAGAGAACAAATGTGTACATGGCATTTAAAATCTGTACAAGTACAACACTGTTTCATGACTTTTCAGAATAAAATATATTTTCTTGATGAGGCTAGATAGAAAAGTGACGTTTCAAAGAGAATGGAGACTTGGTGAAAGAAGAATGGTCTGACTGTATCCATTATCACTCTGCTATAGGTGTACAACACCCTTTGGCTTGTTTATGTTTCTTTAAACCAATCGATCATCTCTGGTGGGGCTAAGCCCAGGATGCAACAACAGTGCCCCTGCAAAACAGCTTTGGAGGAACTGATCCTGCTGGAATGTTCTTGGGAAATGAAGCTTTTTCCATAAATGGTCAGCAAATGTGCAAAAATGTCCCTTTTAAGTCAATACATTAAGAACATATTCTATGTAATTCTTCCAATGATTCATCAAAAGACTCAAGCAGGCCTGCCTTATCACAAAGTCTTCATCAAAACCTTTCAACAGGTAGGCTTCTTTTTTCTTTTTAAAGTAACACAGATAATGGAATTGGAGACAAAAAAAAAACACATGAAAAACATCCAATGACAGGCTTGGATCATGTTGGTGTGTCAGGCTGCAAAGACTTGACATTTGTGTTTCTTGTGGATGAGGACATACCTTCACAACAGGTACTTATTGTACCACTACAAGTTGAGTGATATTACATCACAAATGCATAAATGTGTGTTGCACCAATTGGTTCAATTGGGGTATTGAAAAATCCCTGTCAGAGACTACATTGTGTTTCCCAGTATGTCGTATGTGAAATCAATCTGTAGTCCAAAACTGATTAAATAATTGTGTGTCATTCTGTGCAGCTAAGCTTTCGCCTGCTTGCAAGATCCCCAATAAACTCAAACTGTGTCTGTCTCAAAACTGCTTTCCCACTTCAAAAAGAAAAAAAAAAATGTAAAAAAAAAGTCACAGAAATGTCAAACTGTGTCACATTAAGTACAAAGTCATCTTAAACCAAGCAACCAACACTGACAAACGTAAGCATGAACAGCCCATGCATTGGCACTGAACTCCTCCCATGAGAGTAATTTATAAGCAGTTTGTTTAAATTGGCATCTATACAGTGTTGTTGAAAAAGTTGAAATATTAACGGATGACATTGGCCTGAAAAACACTCATTCAGCAGCATTTTATGTAAAACACTCCTCTCCTGTAGGGGCTGGCAAAAAACTAAATATAGCTACAATTTTTTTTTTTTTTTTCCCAATTTGGAATTAAATTATATAGTTATTGATATCAAGACTCACATCTGAGCTGAATCTATGTGAAGCTGAATGAATCGCATTGAACTGATTTTGAATTGCAGTGTATTCTGATATTTGAAATGTACTTATTATTTTTATATTGAATTTGGACACTGAGTCCAGGCGTGTAGCCTTTTAAATTGTCTGAGAGCCACACACACACACACACACACACACACACACACACACGTTTGTACTTCTATCTTAGTGAGGACATCCATAAGCGTAATGCATTTCCTAGAGCCTTACCCTAACCTTAACCATCACAACTGATTGCCTAAACTTAATCCTTACCCTAACCAAACCTCAATTCATACCTGTTCTCTAAAAACAAGTCTTCACCCTCAAACATGGCTGTTTCAAAGTGAGGACCGGCCAAAATGTCCTCACTTTGTAAAAATGTCCTCACTTTGACAGTTAAATGCAGAAAATGGTACTCACCATGTAGCAAGTACAAGTACACACACACACACACACACACACACACACACACACACACACACACCCCAAGAATCTCCAGAAGATGTATGACAGAAGAACTTCGGCAGAGTTGGTGGTGTGTATGATGAATCCATCTCCCTGCACCTCCACGCATTAGCATTGCTAATGTGAGTAAGTGGTTCAGGACTGGTGCCATGAGGAATACCAAGTCAATCTGGCCACCAGTGAATGTGTAAGGGTTGTCTGTAGTTAGATGGCTTCACGCTTACCCACACACACACACACTATGCTGAATGTCAATGAAGAGCGGCCAACTACTTTGGTACTGCTTCATCAGGGGTCGCAAGGAGAGAGCGAGGGGAAACTCACTGCAGACTGTGTGTAGTCTGTGACGAAGGGTGTGTTTCTGTGCCGTGTGTGTATGTGCATGCAAGTGTTTGTTCATGCAGCTAAGTGTTAATATGTGTCTGCATCTGTCTTTGTGTATTTGCGTGTGTGTGTACAGGATAACAATGTGCTCCTGTGCTGTTTTTGGAATGCAGCTGCTAAATGGACCTTGTGAGGTGGTGCATCCTTTATAGGAGTGTGCAGAGGAGACATGAGGGAAGCCAACAGTGCTGTGCTGACATTCCCCTCTTGCCCTTGAGCGGGAGGCCTCCACGTACCCTCACGACAGGTTCCCTCAGTTCTCGGCATCACATCTGCCAAGAGCTGAGGTGTGGTGCACTGTGACACGGACCCAGGAAGCCCAGATTGTCGCCTCTCTTTTCTGACAGCTCTGGAGTTTTTCGTCATCCATCACCCCTGACCCTCCCACTGGCACCTCAAAGCACCTTTCCACAATGCAGCAGGGCAAGATGAATGAGAAAGTGTCTTAGCACTCTATAGGGTCGCCGACACTCCCAAGAGCCACCGCACTTCTGCTAAGAAGATTCAAGACTGCCTCGGCCTGAAACTTCTCAAGCATTATGGGATCTAACCACTGCGTATTCTGGATATCTCAACACATTCAGGCATTGTGCATAGATTTCTTCCTGCGCGACTGTACCCAGGTTGAAAGAAAAATGTATGAAAGCTCCAATTTTTTATTTTTTGTTACAAAAAAAGCTATGTTCAGGAAATATTTCATTGGGTGTACCGTCTACTGTAAAAGATTTTAGCATCCAAGTAGAAAAATGTGAAAATAGACCTACAAAAATCCTTGTTAAAAATAACACCATACTCTTCAGTAGCTGTGGTCTACAGACACGCACTATGTGTAAGTTCCAGAGCAGCTACGTAGCACCATGTTTTCAAAATTAAATTGAACTATCTTCACTTACATGATTAAGGTAATGCTGAGGATAAAACCTATAAAAGAACCAGTCTTGTTCAAGTCTGACAGCTTCTTTGCGGCGAGAGCTATCCATGTAGTAATCACCTCATTTTACACTATTCCCCAAGGAGACTGAGCTGCAGAGACAGAGAAAGGCAGAGTGACATAGAGAAGGTGTCCACGAAGAGGAGACTGTCTGAACCTTAACTCTTGTTGTCAGCTGACAGCGAGTGTTTAAAACTGTGCCCTATCTGTCTGAAACTCAGAGATCTGCCCTGCTTCACTGTATATGCAGCCACATATACCATATATAACCCCCTCATTCACTGTCGCCGTCTAAATCAGCACAAGACCTGCAACTCTCACACAACCCATTTCCTCAGAGACACCGTATATCTACACATTTACATGTCTGCTGCCATCTACATTGACCTGCTCTCATGGTGTAGAGTGCAAGTACATGTGATTGCTAGATACAGCGGCATGGCTGTCAGGAAGAGTCAGGGAGGTCGCCAGTCTGCACGCATTATTTAACAGATAGGGGCAGAGCGGCGGACAGCAGGCCAGGACCTGGTGGAGGAAGACTTGACTCTCCATGAGCCTCGGGTTGGTGCCAGCCGTCGCCCTCCTCTGGTCAGTATCAGAAATGTGAGAGTCCGCGTTGTAAGGTCCCTTGTGCAAAGAACGAAAAAAGCACTTTCTCTGCTCTAAAACATTTGATTTGCAACTCATAGTGTTGCATATGACACTTTAGCCTCAGCATCAATATCCACTCTGAATGTGAAGCTGTATTAGAATAGACTATATTCTAAAAATGTATTGACTTGAAAAAGGGAATCTTTCATGTTTATTTATTTTGATATTGCTTTATACACTATGTAGATTTATTCAAATTTATTTGACTGTGCGTATGCATATTCATGTAGTTACACTTCTCTTTGACGTCTACACCAACGCATTTGATCCATTTTCACTGTTTTAATGCCTAAATAATGCATCTAGTGGTCAACCTGAATTCAGAGAACCGTTGCTACAGATGTAACTCTAATGTAATGTCTACGTCAGCCCATAACAGCTTGTGTTTCCCTCACATGACTCCACCTTTCAGGCTCGGGCTGGTTTCGGCTGTTAGCGGAGGGAGGCTACAGCAGAGCAACCCCGTCTCAGAGAAATTAGAAAGGCAGTATAAAACTAATTTGAAACAGCAAATGTGTTTTGACAGAAATGTTATCAACATAATGAGGAAAACATTGATTATGGAATCTGGCATGGCGCAAAAATGCTGATACAGAATGTATTAGTGCATTTTTGACTGACAACATATTTCATCGCTTTCCTTACACTATCTGCTCTTGCAGTGCAATAACATAAGCAAACCATGGTGTCCAGAGTTGGCACCAAACACTAACACTAATCAAACCAGTCGAAAAACAGTAATAGTGGACAAGGCTATATGACTGCAATCAGCCTTAGTCATTCCATGTCCACTCCATCCTCCTTTAGGGCTTATAGAACATGCATACATGCCACACCCTGTATTTGTTTCGAAATTCTCAAAAGCTCATTAATTAATTCTATAGGTCATCATGACAAAAATCCTGTGGGACTCCACAGCATTTGCACTTGTTGAAATTACCTACCAGGAAACGTGCTTTAAATGGAATAAATGAAGCCTGGATATTGCCTCCACATGAAGCAGATCGTGTATCAAGTGAGGAAATGAGCAAGACGCCGAAATTGGAGTTCTGAGGTTTCTAGCTTCACTATTATCCACATGGGAGTGAAAGAAATCTGCAGGCCCCATAAATGATACATTGCTATGTGACAATAGAGGGAGAAGATGAGTCTGCATTCTCGCATTAGGGGCGGCCTGCAAATAAAAGGGGAAGGAGATGAAGGGTAAGGAAGAGAGAGGAGCGAATTATAAATGAGGAGGCGAGGGATGGGCAGAAGTGTTCAGTGGCAGGAGGGCAAGAGGGGAAGAGTTGATAGGAAGTATGTAAGAGAGGAAAAGTAACGGGTGAGACAAAAAGAGGCGGAAGAAACGAAAGGTGGGTTGGAGGGAGGGTTGGAAGGCCTCAGGGGTTGTTAGTTTTAATTGGGCCTCAGGCTTTGGGACACGCAGCGACAACATCAAAGGTCAGATATACATCAAGCACTGCTGGGAAATGTCGACCCACGTGGGGAAGGGCTGCAGGGCAGGAAGAGAAAGAGAGACAGAGAGAGGCCGTTGGTGGCAGATAAATTCTTAGAGGGAAAAGCAGGAACGTTTCCAGACTTTATAACAGATATGATCTGCAGCTGAGAGACGGGTGACATGACTGAAAGATTAGGCGCACAATGCTCTTTGGTTTTATTATCAACAAATCCCATGGAAACACCCAACAAATAATGCAGCTACGGTGTTCAAAAAACAACTTAAAAATGACTTAAATCAGCATCCTTTAGCATTGTGTGACAATACAATTGAACATCGTCATTAAAAAAGTTACTGTAATCCCACATACAGTATTATGCTGCCATAAATACTGACAACTACAAATGTGTAATAATTTGGAACTGAATATAGTTCCCAACAAATTGCAATATTTTCTTCCAAAGAAAACTACTTTCTCCTTTTAAAATCGCTGTCCTGGCATTGATTAAACCCCTTAAAACTCATCTCTCCATATGTGGTTTGTTTTTCAGAAATAATATCTTTCCATGTCTTAAAATTACTTTAATGTAACGCTATAATATATCTTTGCATCCTTTAGAACGTGTGCACTGATGAAGTCCACACCTTGTGATATTCTCTGCAGCTGGAGCACACCAGCTCACCTACGACTTTGCTCAAAACTGTAAAACTAAGTCAGAATATTGGATTAGTTCAGCCAGTTTGAATTGGATACCAAATCCAAAGAAGAGGAATGATACACAAATCCCCAGAATGCAACTTTGACAGGATTGGTTTAAGTTTGTTGCATATGAAACCCTGTCTGCCCTTGTATTTGAGATGTCAACATACTGCAGTTTCAGAGCAGAAATACTCAGCCTTTTCATTATGAATTCATCCAGCATATGAAAAAAAATGGTATATCGACATGTAATCAAAGTAAGGCAACTTGATTTTCTTCAGAGGGGGTCTTAAAATATTTCATATTTGACACAACTCCCCTTTTGTGTCCATTTATATTGCAGTATGAAGAGATGAGAGAGCAAAGATATTGTGTTCAGCCCCATCTGAAGAGAGCATCACATACAACATGCTACAATAGCAGTACATCGAGTGATTTTGCAGCGGTTTCTGAGACCAACAGTGTACCTTATAATTTTCCAAGTCTCTCATCACACAGCCCACATCACATTCAAATCTATTACAATGTGATGCATCAGTGAGAGCCTAAGTGACCCATTCCCTGAGAGAGAACAAGATAAACTTAGCCTGCCACTGGAATGGTGATTAACTGTGTTGTAGCTTTTGTACTTGGAAGCACTGACAGGTTAGCTGCTCTCCAGGAGATAGTGAAATAGCTTTAATTGACACTGGCCTCCTCAATTACTCCCATGTCAAATGTATGAGATGCGAGAAAGAGTGTGTGTGTGTGTGGGAGGGATGGGGTGTGTGGTTGTATTCATAAGTTTGATGCATTCTTACTTTTTGGTGTGTATGTGCGTGCGGTGCATAGTGTATACAGGCTGGATAACATCAGGATTAACCCAAACTGACACCTTCTGATAGACTTCATGTCAGCCTCATCCTCTGCTTCATTACTCTCACTGACATACACCCAGAAAATGCACAAATGCAAACACACACACACACTGTCTACTATGTAGGTTCATAGGATTGGCAGAGTGAGCACAGCAGGACAAGGTGCAGGGATTGTGAGGAATAGAGGCTGATTCTGCCTTTTATTCACTGTGATGAAATCAATCATCGCTCCCAGATGGGTTTATGATTTATGATTAGTTGGGGGGGGGGGCTTGGATTGTATATATGAAACTACATGTTTTACACAATCCCATAGAGCATTTGAGACACTGACATATAGTCGGTGGTGTAACATGGCATTGATGGGTTCCACTGCAAGATATTTTTTTTTAAGTCCATCAGTGTATTCCCCCGGGAAAAAATGTCTGTTGGTTCACGGGATGTAAAAATAAACCAAAATCTATTGAACTGCAGAACTTTTAGTTAAAGATGCATCGATCTGACCTGGAGGTGTGTCTGCTGAAGGCAGAGGAGTCACGTTCAACCATAAGAAAGATGCTGCCTCTCTACAACCTGAAAAACGAATGCTCCATCTTGCTGCTTTATTGGAATCGGACAGCAACATGTGGCTGAGACACCGGAGCCATAATCCAAGGAATATGCTCATCATTTTTCAGCTTTTGCTTCGATAAGGTTGTTTTTTTTCCCCATTTGTTTATCAGGACACCCAAACTAAAAATGGCATGCTGCGGTGGCAGAAAGGTTTGATAATTAAACACATGAATGGACTTGCTCTTATATAGCGCTTTACTACTCATCAGAGTACTCAAAGCGCTTATACAACAATTGCTTCCATTCAACCATACGCTCACACATTCTCACTCTGGTGGGGATGGAAGCGTGGCTGCCAGTCCACGCCTACAGCCCTTCCGACCACCACCAACATTCACACGCATTCACACACCAGTGAAGAGCACTGGAGGCAAGGTGGGTTAAGTGTCTTGCCCAAGGACACAACAGCACATGACTAGGCGAGAGCGGGAATCGAACCGCCAACCCTTCGATCATTGGACGACCCGCTCTACCACCTGAGCTACAGCCGCCCACATCACAGGCTTAAACAAAAACATCATGGCAATTTACTAAACCTAATACAGCCTATAGTTTGCTAGCTTTGCATTAGTATCTTACATAGATGCTGCAATTGCATTTAAGTTTCCAAGGAATCACAAATTGAGGAAGAGGTGGAAATGATTTTGTGAGGAGCCACACTGACAGAGAGACGAGGATCACCACCACCACTTTTAAGTATGTATGTTTTACAACTTGCATTGCAAGGATTCCCAGATGGTACACTTTAACTGGTGAATGGGACAGAACCAACAATGTCCTTCCCTGGAGTTAATTATCCCATCATCTGGTGCCATGTTGGAAGTAGATGGTCATCAAAGATTGTACACAAGTTGCCTCGCGTGCTCATGTTATAACTATAGTTGGTAACTTATCCACTTTCCAGTAACATTGCTGGCTTTGTCAGTCCATTAAAGGGATAGGATTCTGACATAAATTACTGTTCTCTCAATGTGTCTGATGGCTTCATTCAAACATACTAACCAAAGTGCTGGAGTGAGCCGCAGCACGCATGCAATATTTCTCAGAAAAAAAGATTTTCTCTGTAAAAGCTTTTGGACTAATACTGGTGCTTGAATGTGAAAAAAAAATCTACTTTTAAGCACTTCAGACAACCCTTAAGTACTGTCGCTTGAGTGTGTATATCCATTAATGTGACTGGATGCAGTTCAGACTTGGACAAATATTACAAGACCTCACTAAGAAACGTTGCTGTCAATATTACAGAAAAGTCGCCAATGTGCTCATTCACACAAAACATATAGTCACCGCAAGAAATTTGAAAATCAAAAACAGCCTCTTGGTGCAAATTTACCATTACCAAAAAAACATATTTTAACATGGTTTCTATAAAATAATGGTAATGCATTCGCTCCGATGCATCATTGAGCCAAAAAATCCTGAACTATTAAAAACTCTATACTTCAGAATGCCATAGTTCATTGGATTTTAGCAGTTTTTTAGCAAATATTTAAATGTTTTTTTTGTTTTTTAAAACAAATCTCTGAATTTCCTTTACATGAACGGAAAGGAAACGTACAATGCAGCACAAAAACTATACTGTGCATTTGGTGCAGTAAACATTGTATTAATAAACCATTCTAGTTACTGCGTGTTTAATGACTCAGCGCACATGATCATGAACTACATCACACATATTATAAAGATGAGACAAGAGCTGGGGACTCGGGGAACTGGAAAGAAAGAAAACAGATGCAAGATGTGCTAAACGAGTTCAAAGACCATTTGACTTTGTTACCTGCTAAGTATTCTATGTAGCAGCCCTACATTAAACAAGCAACAACAGCATTATGTGTACAACACGTCTGCAAATGTGTGTGGAAATACGTGGCCAAGGTTACTTGCACAACGGCAGGATTTCTTAATGAGGTGCTGAATGCAGGTCATTACGTAGGATTAGCCTTTAACAAACACTACAAACATGAGGAAGGCTATTCAACCACTAAGAGATAACACCTATAATGTAAATCCTGAAAGAGCAGCCGCAATTTGACCGCCTCTAAATAATAGTGTGCAACTGATTAACTCTGATATTATTCTGTCACACAAAAGCAGTGTATAGTGCTCGGGGTGTTTTCTAGGCACAGGACAGCAAATCATGCTTTATTTGACTCGTCTCTGCAGAGGCAGAAAATAACACAGTCGGGATTTCAAGCAGAGGGGACAACAGAGGGCATGAAACCATCCGTCTAAATTTGAGTATCTGTCTGATGAGGTCAGTTGTGCTCCACCTGTTGCTCTCCTCAGGCTGTAATGGAACATGGGAGCTAAAGACCATGTCAGATTTTAAAAGTGTATATTTAATGTAGCACAGCTCTGATAAAAAGTGACCTAAACACAACTAAAAGTTAATATTTAATCTCATTTCTACTATACAGTGAGTCATTTCATTACTCATAGGCATGTAACAGTGGCAACAATGAAGAAGAACCCCTGTCCTTGGAACATCCTGCAATACTATATTTATATAATGTATACATTTACACACACTAAGCAAAAGTGATATAGCGAACAGCACAGGCAAGGTAAAAAAAATTGTTACAGTTAATACCTAGTATTTGCAGATATTCATTTATGAAATCTAACACACTAAAATACTACACAGGGGTATATTGAGGTATTTCGTGAACATTAATAGGTGACATATAGATTCATGAAGTGCACCACCAGATACACAATTCATAGTCTGTGATGACATTTAAGAGCTGACGATTTGATGGATTACCATACATCCACTTATGGATTTTCTTATCCAATACATTTTGCACAGATGGGTGCAAAGTTAAATCTAAGCACTTATATTTAGACCCTCCAGAAAAACGCGATTATGCGATCGCATGAATTCCCGCATTAATCACCAAAATGCCGCTGATGCGGGGGTCAATTATTTCCCAAAAGGCCGCATAATCCCTGCAAAACAGTGCATAATTTCAGCAAGAATCTCACATTTCCACGGAAAAAAAAAAAAGAGAAATATGCGGGTCCCGCTTGATTTCACAATTTCCACATAAAATGAGAAAACTATAACCAACATAAATGGAGTTGTGAGTGAGTTTTTATGTGACGCCCGGCCTGAGGTCATCAGTTCGCGCATTCACACACACACTAGAAGCATGAGCTGATGCGGAGCGCGATGCCAGTGTTGCGACTTTCTCGCTAAATCTAGCGACTTTCCAAAGCGTCCTAGCGACTTTTTTGTCAAAAGCGACTAGCGACAAATCTAACGACTTTTTCTGCCATTTTGGAGACTGATAGGAAAACTCGGATCATTCTGCAGTTACTGTCACTGTCCTCAACAAGCAGCAGGTGCTGCTGTGAGCTTCTCCCCCTCCCAGAGCACAGGCTGTCAGTCCAGTAACCCCGCAGCAGTCCCAGTGTCTTATTAGAGAGCACATCCCTCCGCAGCCAGACGGCAGGTGAATCGCGCATATTTTTGCATATTTCACAACTATTCGCATACTTTGCAACTTTCCGCAATTTCCCCGCATAAAATGGCATAAAACCCCGGCATATTTATTCGCATAATCAAGGATTTTAGCCTGCATAATCAAGGTCTATATATTTATATCTACATATAATATAGCAAATTCTGTGAATGCTACAGAAGCCAAATGTCCCAGTATAATTGCTACCCTTGTGCATTAAAAATGTACTGCCAAAATTGCTCAAAAAAGTGAGTTTGGCATTGACACATAATTTAATCATAGCTCTAATAATTAATTTGCTAATTGCATGTAGAAGCACTGTGGCTGTGCTCCAGCATTCAGTGTATTATCAGCCACATTTAAGCAAAAATTGTTCTCTTTTTACATTGACAATAGAAATAGTGAAATTACTTTAGCTGGCTGAAATTTCTCTGTCCAGCTTTTTGAAATTTCTTTACAAAGAACAGCTGAGGAGGAATGTTAAATTTTTCGTTCCCTTAATATGAATTTTCATATTTGTGATTGCGATGTCCGGTTGGTTCTCTACAACCTTTATGGAATTCCACTTAATTTTACAACTGAAACATCCTTAAATACTTGTGTTTTATAGACACAGGAGTTTAGTATTTCACTGCCTCCTTTTCACAGATCAGTGATTAAGTCATCCAGACTGTTCATTGCCCGATGACCTCGATCCCCAGGCCTGTCATAAAAGCTAAATGATGTAAAAAGGGGACATTAGGTAAATCATATGAACGACTGGATGAATTAAAAAGACTAAAAATATTTTTTAGAGCCGAGTGTGAGACTGAGGAGGTTTGTGGACGTGATGCTTTGACCTTAGCAGCCAGCAGCTGTGATTATACAGGGTGTAGAGGCTCGCAGGCCTTTCTGTCTCAAAGCATCTCCATCCCAACGCCCTGCTGGGTGTCAGCAATCACTGCACAGTTGGAGACTCAAATTATTGCCTTTAATACCAGCTGGTTTGTGACACTCTTGGTGCTTTTCCAGAAGCACCTGTTGGTCATCTGGGGACATGGTAACTAGTCCAGAGGAAGAGAGCAATACAGACGGAGGCGTTGTTAGACCGATGAGGAACCAAAGAATATGAGCTCTGTTCCAGTCCTAAGCCATGTTAGAGTGATTAACCGGGGAAAATGGAGAGAAAATGTGTTTTTTTCTGAAAACACTGATGCAAGCTTGTTGTGTCAATCCTACAAATAAAACAAATTGCATTCACTTAGCACTCAGCTATTCCATATGGTAAATGCTGGTTTGCGCTTTTCAATCAGGTGTGTATGGGGATAAGTTGTGGCTTCATGTTATAAAGTAAAATTACACAAATCTTACAGGTATATCAGTAGATAAATACCATAACAAACGTATATTAGTTGAATATCTCACACACTCAGATTGAAAAACACTGTGCGAAAAATCAAAAATATATTAAAACTGTTCTTCACTCAGTTTCCTATTTCAACACATTTTCTCACTAAGAGGCAGTTAAAGAGCATTCAGTACAGAAGTGACAGACTTCAAACGATCTAAAATTGTGCTGCATATTTTGTCGATTTTTCTTTTTTCTGTGCAACTGTATATTCACTGTATTTTGATTCCAGGATTTTCTGTATTTTTACTACTTTCTACAATATAGAACAAGGACTCTTAAACCCATTACTCAAAGGTCTACACCTCATTTTTTTTCAAGGTCTGAGGAGCTGAACAGTTAGAAATAATAAAATAGCTGCTAATCAGCTCACTTAACATTTACGTAGCATACGTTCAGTTTCAAGACAGCAGAGATAGTCAAAATACATTCAAGCATAAAAGGAGAGATGCCACTGTTCGTCTGCAATCAGGTGAATCAGTGCGACCTCTTAATATTTATCTCTGATTCAGATATATTCTTACTTTTATGCAAGTTGTACAAAATGTATACCAGAAAAACTAGACAGCCATGACACCGATGCGAATAATAAGGAAATAAGCCACATTACAACTGCAGTCTTCTGGGGACAGGATTGCTTTGAAAAGCCTCCAGCTATGCTTTATGTTCAACATTACTAACAATTTATTGATCAATAGAAAATGGATTTCAATATAGAAAGTGTTACACATCATTGCATTTTGTATTCATAACATGACACAGGTGGCTGGATTTGGATTGACCTGCCATTTGATCTGGATGAGGATCAAGGGTTTGGACTTTTACAAGACGTGGTGTGGAATATCATTGACGATGATGAAATAACACGAATGAAATTATGAAGATGGAATAAACAATCAAAACCAACCTAAATATATTTCATATTTTAGATTCCTTAAAGTAGCTGTCTTTGACAACCATAGTAATCCATATTGAGGCAAAAACCATTTAGCAAAGTCAAGACAGACAACAGTGTCATTTTCACACATGAAGTTTCGTCTGGAAAATTGCAAGAAAGGTCTCTTCAAGTGGAGTTGCAAAAAAGTGATGAAGCTGACTCTCACAAGAACTGCTCCAGGAAAGGAAGAGTTCCCTTTGCTGCAGGGGACAAGTCCATTGGAGTTACCAGCTTTAGAAGTTGCCAATTAATGCCACCTCAGATCAGAGCCGACATCAATGCTTCCAAGATTTCAAATAGACACATCTCAACCTCAACTGTTGAGAAGAGACTGGGTCAGTCAGGTCGAACGCCTGCCAGGAAATGCCTGCAGAGGTAGAATAGTAAGAAGGAGAGAATTGTTTCTACCAAGAAACACAAGAACTGAGCATTACACCAGTGGAAATCTGTACTTTAGTTTGAGGAGTCCAAATGTGAGACTTGTTTTCATCTGCTGTGTCTTTGTGAGATGCAGAGAATGTGAACAGATGGCATCTGCATGTGTGGTGATTTATTCAGAATTCAAGGCAACACTTAACCAGCATGGCTACCACAACATTCTGCAGAGACATGCCATTCCATCTGGTTTGAGCTTAGTGGGACCATGGTTTGTTTTTCAACAAGAGCATGATCCAAAACACAACCCCAGGCTGTAGAGTGCTATCTGACCAGGCAGCAGAGTGATGGAGTGCTGCATCAGATGACCTATCCTCCACAATCAACAACCTGAACCCAACCGAGATGGTTCGGGCTGAGTTGGACCGCAGAGTGAAGGAAATGCAGCCAGCGAGCGCTCAGCATATGTGGGGACTCCTTCCAGACTGTTGGAAAACCATTCCAAGTGCTGACCTCATGAAACTGCTTGAGAGAATGCCAAGACTGTCCGAGGCTGTTATCAAAGTAAAGGGTGACTGCAATGAAAAATTGAAATTCTACAACATATATTTTTGCCTTGCACATAAATCTGAATGTCTTAGTTTTGTTCTTTGTGCCCCAAAAATAATGGAAAATCCATTAATGAGTAGTAGTAGTCCTAACCTTTGACTGGTGCACATTTTCAATTCTGAAATCTGTCAAATTCGGTGTCAGTGTGTTCCCAGACAAAGCTACAATAAAAAATTCAGATTCATCGTTGGGCAGAGCACAGAAAGAACAGCATGCCTTACTTATTCACTTACTGTGATAAATCACAATGATAAAAGTTCTGTTTCACTTTTGAAAGAGAAATCATGATGGCTCTTTGACATTGTGTGATTTTCAGACCACTGGAATGTTTGGACATTTTCCCTATTGTGTGTCTTTTTTTTTTTTCTCAGTCCTATATACACACACACACACACATATGCACTACAGGCCACATTAGGTGCAGTGAATTGGCTGATGAAATCCATGATAGCAGGGAGCAGTTGGTATCACAAACAAATGTAGGCTATAAGAGAAAAGCTGCAGCCAATGGTGCAAAGAAGTTTGGCCAAAAAAGGAAAAAAAAAAAAGAAAAAAAAGACTTTGCAGGCTGATGCCACAAAGAGTGTTAAGATATAGAGTTATTTCAAAAGTCAACAGGTTATGAAGAAGACAGCGGTGAAGAGACGCACACTTTGTTGTAACCTAGTAACTAAACTATGTCTTTGTTAACATGGGGATAAGTCCTGCTATAAGGCCTCTGAGGTTCAACCAGTCAGACTAACAAATGTTTAGAGAAGTTTACACTTCTCCAAAGTGTATAAAAGATGGCATCAACTTGTAAATTTGATAGTTTTCCTCTAGACTACTCATAAATTCTTTAAAAAAGTCACCAGGTATTTGATAGCTTGCCCAACAATAAAAGTGTTTTCTTAAAAGTGAAGTTGACAATTCTAATTTAATGTTTTGGGTTTTTTTTTTGTCCGATTTAGTGAATATCTCTAGCTTAGCCGCACTAGACCCATGCTCTGAAGACGCAAGGGTCTCGGCACGCTCGACAGGGAGGGAGGCGGGATAAAAGGTTGTCTGTCAAATCACTCTGCAGCAATTGGGTAGGTATACAACCAATCAGCGCAACGAATAGGCTCCTAGAGCGCCGGAAATCAGAGGATGCGGTAGTTCGGTGAAGCCTTATTTATACAGTCAATGGGTGAAGCTCAAGTATATTACAGACATGTTAACAGAAAGATTATTCAGAGTCGGTGCTAATGGAGCTCAACGACTGTTGTCGTTTTTGTTGTCGACCCTGGCAGAGAATTAAATTCGTTGCCGTGTGTTGTCTAGTGCGGCTAGGCTAGTTGTTTCTGGTTGTTTCTGTCAGAATCGTTGCGCCTCCGTCGTCACTTAGTTACGTCCGCCTTCTGACTCTACACTTCATGGTGATTCATCCGGCCAGTTTTAGGAGCATCCAATCTCGAGCCTTATGGAGGGTAACTAGACCCACCCTGGCAGAGAATTAAATTTGTTGCCGTGGGTTGTCTAGCACGGCTAGGCTAGAATATCTCCTCATGGTCCACTAACTCTCCACTGTGCGTGTGCAATAAAAAAAAATAAAATTAAAAAGGTGTTTGTACACTGCTCTGGCTCCGTTGTGAATGTAAAGGAAAAAAAAAAGTGGTTCAGACTGATACACACACAACATTATTCCAGCATACAGGATGTGCACGTTGATGCTAGTGACCAGGCTAGAAAATGTGGAAAAAATGTGACGAATGGCTACAGGGGCAGTAAATCTGGCATGTGTTTACCATCTAAAATATGCCAGCTAGCTAAATATCAACATTTCTTCTCCAGAAATTTCCCCTTTAAAATGATTTCAAACAAGCAGGTGGCTCCAACAAGAAAGGGAAAGGATGGAGGAGGAGGCAGCACAGATCCAATTAGAGGCGCACTATTGAACATTATTGTGTTACTGTGGACTAAATTAGAGCGCAATACATCATTCATATGATCAGACTGGACTGCCTCCTTCGAGCTATCTGCTTTTATTATTTGTAGCACTTCATATGAACAGAATGAAATAATTTGGATAATAAAAGCAGGCTATTAAGTCAAATATTTACTTTCTGCACACATAAACAGAGAGGAAAACATTAGCGTCACACAAACAATACTAATTAAGTGATTTGGTGATATTTTCTTAGCTAATGATTTATTGATCGGCAGACATGTGTCAGTTCTAATTAGTTCAATCACACTGAGGCTGCTTGACAGCACATTCCCAGGCTGCTTTTTGTCTCCAGTCCGCCCCTGGCTATCTGGAAAACAGATTCCTAATGCACACGAGATAAGATCATAAAATATGATGTGTTGTTAAAATTCAAACAACCCATCAGTGCACAGAACACCTTCAACATTAAAATGTATTTTGCAGGTTATTGCATCATTAATCTCACACTGAAAGCAACTATTTTAAAAAACATACAAGGCTATATTGTGGCATTTAAGAGCCGAGTAGTTTCTCACAACTGCTACTAAATCAGCAGACGACGACAGCATAAATCTTATTACATAGAGGCTGATGAGATGAAAGCCCGTAGTCAACACATCTGAGGGGGAAGTTTAAGAAATTAAGATTATATTCATGTTCACGTTCTGTTTGCACAGAAGACAAAGAGGGAGAAGAAAAAAAAAAAAAAACAGACCCCAGGACCAAGACGGTAGAGAAGGACCCCAAGCCTCAACTAATCCATCTGAGCCGGGGAAAAGAAAAAAACAAAAAACGCTGAAACTTTTTAGTCTGAGTTTGGGAGAAAAAATGAGGTGAAAGAAGACAGCGAAGACATAGATGAGAAGCTGTCCCTTATGCTTGGAATTCAGTTTGACAACAAGACACCGGGGTCTCTCCGCTTCCAGTATTTCAATTTGAAATCTTTTATTATTTGACATAAAAGCCTTCTCTTTAAAGTGTCAGTTGGTAACAGTGAAAGATGTTGTCCTTTAACCAATCTCTGCTTGTTATGAAAGAACTGACGTCTGTGTAGTAAAATTACATTTATAAAAAAAATAAACTTCCATATTTCCTTATGTAAGGTGACACCCTGACATCTTTATATAATGGGACTTCTTGAACCAGAAGAGCTTTGCATTGTTCTAATGTATCACTGCGCTTTCTAATTCCGGCGAAGAAATAATAATAATGCCTTTGATGCTGACACACTTGCTGGGCTTTAGCTTGGTTGGCTGTTTCTGAGGAAGGACAGCCAGTGAGCGGCTCAGATGGCCTGTGTGCTGTGGGGATGGAGTAGCAGCAATAGCTACATAAGACGGTCACAGCTCACACATTCCCTCCCTTCCTCACATTTTCTTTAAAGGTCGGATTTGGGAAAGATTTAGAGGGATTCCGGAGAGGCCACTGAGAGATCTGACTGTCCTCGGGGTTTGTTTGAAAAATGCTCTTTTCTTTGGACCGACACTGGTTTGTTTTGGTTCACATCACCCCCTCCTCCCCTGCTCTCTTCACTGCTTCGGTTTACTTCCCTTCTCCCTGATGTAACTGACTTACTCTATTTTCGAGTATTCCCCTTTGCCCTTTTCTCTTGGCTGTCACCATGTGATCACTTTGAGTTACTTTGCGCTGAATTGAGCCATCATTCCTGGCTCTGGGGAAGCTTGTCAGTCGGTCCTTCAGCCACCCGTTCTACCGCTTAACTGAAATATTTAAACAATACTGGATGGACTGGCGCAAAGATTTGCACATTCATGGTTCCCAGAGTATAAATCCTCATGATGATCCCATCACGTTTCCATATAACTGCCAAGCAAATTTGAGGTGAACTTTTGAAATGCGGAAATTTAGAGCCAACCACCTAGGCTGTGTAGTATCATCAGAAGGCAGAAGAAGCAGAAGAAGCTGGAACAAACAACCACGAAAAAAGAAAAGAAAAAAAAGAGAAAAATTAAAGAAAAGTCTTCAGGTAACGCTTTAATTTGGGCAAGGTGCAATTAATTTATGTCAGTTGGTATTTTCTATGTTTAATTGTGAAGAAGAGAAAGCAGAAACCACTGATCAGTTAAAGTAAATGTCACATCAGAACTGATTTGGAAAAGGCATTTCTATCTCATTTTCAGCATGAACTAGTTTTTGAAAAGAAAAACAGTGAAAAAAATGCAAAGCAAGTGTAAAACTTACGTCTTGCAAAAAATAAGGATGAAAAAAATGCCAATATGCCAACAACAATAATAATGATAACCGTAATAATCAAGCGTTCTCAATTATATATGGAGAATCATTTTGACACTCCAGAACTCTGCTGTACTTTGATTAGGATACCTTCCAGCATTTCAGTTTTTCTGAGATTCAGCTTGTGATGCATGCTCAGACAGTAATGAAAGTAAAACAAAAAATACTTTCTTTTCATTTCTGGGATCAAATATTTCCATCAGTATTCCATACCTTCATTTTATATTAGTGTGAAATGCAACTGTTACTTGCTCAAGGAAGGGGTTTTTCACGATGGCTTAAATTTCTATATATATATTTTATATATTTCAACTCACTCATAAACCGTAGCAATGTGAAATACTTGTCCAATATTGGAGGTTCTGGATGGCATTATGAGAAATACCAGTGAAAATTTCAGGCTTTTATATTTCATGATTTCTGAGATATTGTTGTTGAAACATAGCCTCCACTGTGCAATTTCTGAAAAAAAAAAAAAAAAAAAAACTTGCTGAATGTGGTTCAACCAGAAATTTAATCTCAGAAAGTATTTTGACACAATAATCTCAAATTTCACAAATGTCTTTCTAGATATCTATATTTGATGCCATATAGAATTCAGGCAATTCGGAGACGGTTGACCAGAAATGATTTGAAAAATTTGATGATTTAAGCCTTAATCTTTATAAATGCCATACTTAAAAATGCTTATAAAATACAGTATGGAAACATGGTTCAAAAGTTAACATTTTGGGGGGATTGTTTCACTCACCTTCCTGCAATTTGGGTCCCTAACTGTCCTTCTCGCGCCATCATCAAGTCAACTTTTAAATTTCTCCAATACCTTAGTTTCTGTCTAACCTACCTACACAATCAACATTTTTACCATGTGCCGTGGCTGCAAACATGCCAAGATGGTGAGTAACTGCTAATCATTTAACGTCACTCCGAGCTTAATGTTAGCATTTTGTGAAAAACGTCACTACCTCTGGGCCCATTGCTACAACCTAGAAGAGGCTAAACCAAGGTACTTTTGTTGCCAAAAGTAAACCACAGTTTGGAATCGGGATGAAGCCCACACTCCAGTATCGCAACACCTCACCACTGTATGCCTCCCATCCACATCAACCTTCTTCCTGTAACTTCAAAGTAACTTGTGAGAGCAATAGTGAATTCATTCATTCTAAATCCAGGAAACAATGATAATTTATCATCATGACAAAATTGGGAAAACAATTTACCAGTGTATGAAGATAACTTCTAGGCAACAGGGTTTTCTGAGTTTTAGAGGTACAACAGTAGTCAAAGTTAAAAATAAGTCTGTCCTGATGTTTCTGCAGCATGAATTCAACTTGTAAAACTGCTATAAATTACATAAATGACGCGATGACTCATACGTGTTAAGCTGAGCTCTCGGCGCAGACTCTAACCCAGCAGCGAGTGCGGCTCAGCCCGCTTATCACATTTAGACAGCCTTACCTGTCATCTTTCCCACTCCATGAACCCCCCCACCCACCACCCCCACCCATCCTGTTCTTCTGCTTTCTGCACATTACCTCCCTTTCATCCCCTTTTCCTGTTGTTTCTTCCACTGTACCGCGGCACTGATCCGCTCTCCCATTTTGTCCATCACTCTTTATTGTTCACATGTCTGCGGAAGGTCAATTGATCTGGTTTGGGACTGTGGGAAATGTTTCAACTGATTGTTCATGACACACACGCACACACGAGGCACGCACGCACACACAGACAATGGGCCTTTCACTTTATCAAGGGCGGAAGATAAACAACTCTGGATAGGGTGAGAGACAAGGTGGGGATGTTAAATGTGCTGCTCTAAATGTCTTCACACATCGCCTGTTAACTGATGCTGAATAAGGGCATCTGTCCTTCTCTGGAAGATCCCGGGGTGCGGTGTTTGTGTGCGAGCTGGTGTGTGCGCGCGCGAGGACAAGTATGACCTTTGAAGACTTGCTGTGTTTGCAGGTCTTTTCCTCGCAACAAAATCGACCAATTAATCAGGAGGTCAATTACACAATTTATTACAGTAAAGGAGCGGGTTTGATCGGAGTCAACACAACAGTGAAGTAACAGTGAAATTAGACAGACAAGGAATTTAACACATCAAAAGCACACATGCTGTAAATGAATGAACAAAACTGCTAGTCTACTGTTGTTCTAAACTATATTTGATTGATTATATACAACAAGCTCCAGTACTATAGTTGTCAAAGTGACACAGTGACAAAGCATTGAGAGAGCCTGGCTTCACGCTTAACTTGTCACATACTGCCACTTGGTCAGGTCCCCTTGGTGTCACATTGGAATGCACTTTGTAGCCTTTAGTGCTATTGTTCAGCGTGCACGGTCCTCCTATAGACCTATGAAAATCTGTGAATGCCAGAAACTGATGCTATGAGACAAATGCTCTCTGCTGGCGTTGTTTCTGTTGCTGATTTTCAGGCGACAGGAAGTCTGTGTTGTGACATGCTGGTAGTGTCTTTCCAAAGCCTAACTAAGCTACTATGGTGGCTTCAGTTAACCCAACAGTGGGTGGAAATGAGTCTTAATTAACAAAAAAATATAATAGATAAATGAAACATAGCCCACAAACCTCACTCTCATGGGTGCTTATCCTGTAATTTCTGTCCCCTACCACTTCTCCAGACATTTTACAAAGCTGTTATAATCCTTTGAACCACAAGAACTTTGGCATTTTTGATTGAAATGCTCACATTTTGAATCACTGTGGGCTAATTTTTCACTGCAATTCCTGCATCTCTATGGTAACAGCACGACCACGGTTAGAAGTAGAGGGATCTAAAAAAAATGCCCCGTGTGGCAGAGCAAAATTATAGTACGATAAATCATAAAAAAAGAAAAATAAACAATAAAAACTGTATTTATGTTCCTCTGTTTTCCAACAACAACAACAAAAAAAACCCAGAATCAATATGTAGAGCATTTTTCCAAGTGCTCACAAGTCCAAGCAGACCAACTGGTAAAACACTGATGACGCTATGTACTATACACACTTGAAAATTTACATTATAACTTAGTTTTTATGCTTCTCTCCCCTCTGCTTAGTGTAGCCACTGCCTGCAGTTCAGAACAGTCAAGTCAAAAAGTGAATTTTTGGCACATGACTGTTGGCTGCAGCGTACCCACTTAAGGCTCGAGGCTGTGCCGAGAAGCACAATTTCTCTTCTTTTTGACAGAATCTGGTTAGAGTAAAAGGTTTGATTGGGAAAATGTAGAAATTAGACATTGAAATAAAGCAGTTTTTATAACATATCATGATTTTAAGTTTACATTTTGATCAAGCTTCTTGACTGAACTGTACATCACAGCTAAGTAGTTCCAGAGTTCTTTCTGGTTTTACATTTTCCAGCTCTGATTAATAACATCTACTATTGATGCAGGTAGCACCAACGCCAAAGGACACCTTGTATATGACTCAGATGCCAGTGAATTTGACTAAATGGCCGTATGTGATGCGCTGGGAATGAGAACAGACTGGCAGAGAACAGCAACTGTCAGTCATGAGGGTCCTCTGCTAAGTCATTCAGGCTAAATTGGTTTCAGATTAGGCATTCCTTCTTTGTCTTAGATGAAAAGGTAAACTGAGAAAAAAAAACCTTAGTCAAAAAGGGGTTTCCCCCCCCCCCACTAGAACCAGAGCTGTCCTACTCAATACACACAGCTGAGGGAACTTGTGGAGTGACAAAACCAAAATTTCTTTCCCAAGAAGCCTAGAATCAAAGGCTAAAAGTGTCGGCTGGGCTGAAGGTGGTAAGGATCTAAATTCTAAGTGATCAGGAGCAATGACGAATGTGAAGATACTTGGAGCGGAGAGATCAAGCACCGGTAGCACAGCGGCTACCAGTGCACTGACAATTTAAATAGAATGTTCAATTGTGAATTACAATTTTTAAGTACATTGGTGTGACTTTGGCCTTGGTTTTTCTGCATTTAATACAAATGAAGTACTTGTAGTAGTTCCTGCAGTAGTTATTTTTTTTATAAAATTGTGAAAAATTCTGTCCGATGTGTCAAGAATTCTAGGTCATATCTTCAAATGTGTTTACAACGATCCATCCAAATCTAAGAAAAACAGCAAACCTTCAGATTTGAAGTAGAGCAGCAGGAAGTGTTTCATTTGTTTTGATTATCAGTGGCTATGATCGATATTTCTATCACTTAGTGCATCAAATAACCATGTGTAACGTGAGAAGCATCAATCAAAGTCTTCAGAGACTCACTTGACAGCTACAGTCCCATTCTTTGGGTTGCAGCTCTTCTGTTTTTATTCCCTCATAGAGAGTACAGTTGCCGCAATCGCAGCACTAGTTGTTGTGACAAAACACAGTAGTAGAGTTGTACTACAGCTAGGCTCTACA
The DNA here is from genome assembly GCF_021347895.1 of Acanthochromis polyacanthus. Classification (NCBI taxonomy): domain Eukaryota; kingdom Metazoa; phylum Chordata; class Actinopteri; family Pomacentridae; genus Acanthochromis; species Acanthochromis polyacanthus. Next base: position 25,497,613 of record NC_067123.1, on the reverse strand, counting down.
GAGGCAGAGAAGGAGGTTAAAGTCAGGGGAAATGACAGAGAGGGATCCAGACAGGAAAGGGTATCTGAGGATGCACAGAGAGGAAGGGTTAGCATTGGACAAGGACAAATTGAGAGCTGGGAGCTTGTGTCTGCATCTACCTCTTCCCCTGTACATTCAGAAAGTGTCTGGCTTCAAGGTGACCTCTGTCACACATTCAGAGAGAGAGAGAGAGAAATGGATATAGATGGATGATTTTGTGGCCTTTGCTATACACTTGTCTGGAGGTCAGGACAGAACGATGGGAGGGCAAATAGGGACAGAGCCCTGCCTCAGGCAAAGTCATGCTCACGTAAAAGGAACAAAATATTCTTTGCAAACATTAACTCTAATGACCACCCCAGTAAGTAATGTTGAGCCCAGTGAAAATCATCCTCCCAGTTTGCAGACCTCTGCAGTTTGCAATCACTTTCAGGTCATTGTTTCATTTATTATTCCAAGTACTTCATTGTTGATCAGAGTTTGTTGCATGATGTGTTACTTTTTGCTACTTATTGCAACTTTAATTGTGAAACCAAAAGAAAACCACAATCTCTGCATTGCTCAGGAGTTGCCAAGGCCAAGTATTCTCCTGAGAGCTGACATTTCTCACATTCTGCATTTTTTTTCTCCCTCTCTCTCACTTTATCTTACTGGCTTGTCCTGATATCTCTCCCTTGGCCACTCCAAACCAACAATGGGTGTTCGAAGCTTCATCATGCAGAAAGTCTCAGCCCCTGTCTCCCCCTCCACCCTTTCTGTCTGGAGATAACAATCCAGAGGTGTTGTGCTGTCCAGACTCCAGTTCTCAACCCTTTGTGTCTACTATTATTGCCCTGTATGTCTCCACATTTCTTCACCCCTTTATTCATAGTTTGTCCATACTGCCACAATTCCATGAAGTGATACCATTAAGGATATTTGACTCACCATTAGCTTGCACACTGTCCTCATTTACAGAAGGTTAACAGTCCCACGGCAGCCAAAATGGAGGAAAAGGCCCAATGCCGCTCTCTTTTTTTTCTGTTCCTCGTGATAGCTCAGTCTGTCTGCAACGTGCACCATTCAACAATGTAAGAATTGTGTTTCAGACCATCTGCAGAGTGAAAGAAAAAGATAAAAGAAGGTGATTGAATGGAGGTGGGAAGCATTTCACTCTTTCTATAGCTGTTTTTAAGTCTAAGAGACTCGGATGACTTCACAAAACATTTTGCATAAGCCTGATGCTTGGTACTGGCTGAACTAGATAGACAGGCAAATGGTCAGATAGCTTGCTAGTTGCTTTGATAGTCTGATAGGTAGCCAAAAACAAGTAAACTAAAGAGGAATTAGGGTGATGAAAAGAAAGGTAAGCAAAGACAGGACGCAGGATGAGTGTAATGCAGCTGTGCGTTCTCACCATCCGTCAGCTTATGGTTTACACAGGCTTTTCTAATGCATCAGTGCTCTCAGCCTGTTATAGCTTAGCAACGTGCCTGCCCTTAAATATATGAAAATCTGCTCCCTTCAAGCGTGCAAATCAGCATTTTTGGAGCACACACACAAGCAGACGCAGATGCGCGCAAACATGCACGCAAACATGCACGCACACCCAAACAGTTCAGCAGTACGGCACATTCACACTCTCACCAGCATTACAAGCCACGCATGCGCGCACACACACACACACACATGCACACACTCACGGTCTGAAAGTCACATTGTGATGGCTTGAAATGCCTTTTATGCAGATTGAGTACAAGCCCTCAGCTGATCAGAATCTAGCCTTGAATTTGATATGTGACTGAAAGGAGCAATGTCATTCCAGCTGAGCAAGAGCGCCTGTCAGCCCTCACAGCTGCTGCTGAAGCCAATGATAGGCAACACAATTCACTTTCATTCCGTTTGAGAATGTTACTTACTCCACATGTGTCTCCATCTCTGCATGTCTGGCCTTGTCTTTAGCAAATGACTTCATATGGACTCAAAGATCAAGGCAGTCCTACAAAGTTAAGTTTTGGCATTTAGAAGTTGGATTTAGTATTAGATTTATGTATGAAGGGGATGAAGATTTAATGCTTTCAATCGCCTGTGCAAAAACACAGTACGCGTCTGGGTATTGGCTGTCACAGCTCCCCACTCACACACATTCAATTGGTCACGCACATTCCACCTCTAGCAAGAGATAATACTTGCTCACACTCTGACCTCCAAATTTTACACCACGGCAACAGATGTTGGACACATATGTGTTGGAGCACAACACACTCGCACGTGCACGCTCTCGATAGAGCGACGGCGCGGCCGACGCAGCAGCATGCGGCTCACTTGTGTGTAAAACCCTCTTTGATATTCTGTGCATGACTGCTGGCTGAGGTTAGCAAGCGGATCACATCTATTACCTTGCTAATTCTACAGCTTGGCCTTTGCATAATAAGATGCATTTTCTTTGAGAGAGTGAGTGGTGGTGGTGGGGGAAGAGAGCGAGATAAAGGGAGAAAAGAGACAGGGTAAGTAATCAAAACATGTTGGCAATGACTTAATGAGTGAACCTCGCCATTGTAATGATGGCTTCAGATGGTAATTGGGTTAATAAAAGTGTTTTTCACTGCTTTGGTTCCTGCCTGATGACAAATGCAGTGTTCCCTCTAATTTGCCCCATCTTCCACCGATACATTCATTTCTACTACAGGTACCAAGAATGATCATATCAACAAAAAAACATCTCTGCTAAATAATCCTCTTGTGTGTGGGTTACTATTTCAACACATATTTCTCAAGGCTTCTTAAAATATTCTTATGGTAACTGATAACTTGAGCTGTGCACAGAAAGATGAAATAAGATTTACAGCACTGAGCAAAGGTCTTGGTCACTAGATATTTAGATTCTTTTGCATCACGCAATAACATCAGCCCCAAAGATGCTTGGAACAACTGAGTACCTTCAAAAACCGTGTGCATGTGAGAATTAATGCTGTTTTAAGGGCCAAGGGTGGTCACATCAAATATTGCTGTCTTCTTTTTTGGCATTTTTATTGCTTTTTTTTATTGGATGAAGGCAGTGAAGATTGACAAGAAGGATGGGAAAGAAAGGAGGAGAGTTATATATAATAGAGCTCCAGCAGGCAGGGAATCAAATGGAGGACTCACTACTTGATGGCATTTGAAGCAACAGTTTATGCGCCCCAACCACCCTGCTATGGGGTGACAGCCAACTACTAATGGCATTACTTTCCAACTCCCTCCGCACAATACCCCATTTTAGCACGTCACATTAATCTTGAATTAAAAAGTAACTTCTATCTACTTATCTATTCATCCTCCATCTTCAAGTTATTTACTATGATCACAGCTGAATTTTCCGGGACATGAACAGCTGCCCCAGATAGTCTCAAAATTCCTTAAGCACACTCTGGAGGATAACTTAACATCCCCAGGCGAGCTGCAAAAAGCTTGCCCTCCAACTCTCCTCAGTGTACCCTTGGATCACTTCCCAGGCAGTGGTGCCCAGAAAATTCCAAAAGAAGGCAACCAGGAAGCATTTGTCTTAGTGTACAAACTACCTCAACCAATTCTTCTTGATATGGACTACCAGCTTGGCCAATTTCCACAGCAGGAACTTGAGAGCCATTTTAGGGAGGCCTGAACCTTTATTTGGGTTCTGACTGCAAAAGCTGCTACTTGCAGATGAGGAAAAAAAACGACTCATTGTGGTGGGAAAAACTGCTGAGGGTCCCAACACTAACTGATTAAACTTGGAGAAGTCTCTTCCTGACTGGTTAAAGTTGGAGAGAACAGCGAGCATAATTTTTTTGTCACCTTGCATTTCCACATTATGTTGAAGCTCTGTCCTATATTTTCAATATAAAATTCGTATAAGCTAACAGCAAACCCTCCATTGTTGAAAGCCCTATGTGCTCAAAAGGTTTAATTACATCCACTAACTATTATTTTTCATTGTTTTGGCACATTTGGAGTCAACATTGTGGTCAACGCTGTCAGATCATACGCCGCAAAGCAACAAAATGCTAAAATGGCCAATTAGAGCTAGCTAATATACATTTTGCTGTAAGACTGTCCTTCCAGAACAACAGGTAAATTCTATCAAAGCATCTTAAAGTTCTTTGACCATTACCCAAAGTTCAGAAACACAGACAAGTTTTGCAGGTTCATTTAACTCTGTCTGTACAACCATGGTACTGTCTGACCAGAAGTCAGTCGCTGCATCTGTTGCATTCATCGTAGAGCTGGGCGATAAAATCGAATTTATTCGATTTTATTTTTTCAATCGATGTGTAAAAAAATAAATCTCAACATCAAGTTTAAAGCTGCTGTCCGGAGTTTCCGTTTGTTTTCAATTTATGTATCATTTTTTAACAAAGCTTAAATGTGTTAGTCTAGTTCGATACTATAATATAAGTTAGTATAACGCGATATGAAAATTTATTCCTGAGCTCCGCCTTCCTCTCATAGACCCCCATGTTATTCCAAAAAGCGCCGGTCGCTGCCGACCAATCAAGTTCGAGCTTCAGCTTTGTCATGCTGTCAATCAACGGTTACGTGCACAGCAAGCAAGCCCATGCAGAGGTGGGCGAGCTACGCACTACGCAACCGTGCACACATTTGTTTTGCTTGTGGAGGAGAGAGCATCAGGGCTCAGCAACTTCCAGAAAAGTTACCAATCCCACGGCTTGTCAGGCCAAGAGACTGCAGGACGTTTTTTGGTCCGTGGTCGGGGAGCGACGCAAGCACCCCGAGCCTGACGGGGCTCGGGCATCTAAACGAAGCCTGACGGCTTCGTTTAGATGCCCGACCGCTGGAGGAAGATGTTGGGGCGTCTGGGACATACTCTTCGTCAGAGGAGTCATGCAATTCTGAACTCTAGATAGAAATAAATAAACAATGTAACACATATACATGCATAAATGCACTAAGTTTGATAAACAACGTCATCGAGAGGGATACACGAGTGTAATCACATATTGAAACTTTACTCGTTCGTCCTAGCAGATTCATGTTATTTTGGTATTAGGACACGTTAGACTCAATACAGCATTCTAACGTAATTCCTTTATTATTTAATAAATGTAGAAGAGTGGAAAACAGCAAAACAGGCAAGATGCTGCAGCACTCCGGGCACTCCTCTCAGGTACTGCACGCGTGCACAAATAAAGGGGCGAAATCAGAGGGAGGGAGGGACCAACAGTGTTTTGGGAAATGCTGCGATTCAAACTCCGGACAGCAGCTTTAATGTTAATGTCCCTCCGCTATTTTTACCCGACGAGCGTAATACACACAGTCGCCATACCAGGAGGACTGGCACTGTAGCACAGTCTACAGTCAACATTCTCTTACAACTGAGCAATAGTCGAAGAACACACTTAGGACAGGGATACGCATGAGAGATGGAGGTAGAGAAAGGAGAAGAAAATGAGGACGATACTGTGCAAAAAAAAAAAAAAAAAGGATACCGTGACTAGTGTGGACTTTGTTTGGATATGCGAGGTCGGACACGGAACAGACCGAGGTGTTGTGCAGAGTTTGTAAAAAGACAGTGAAAACGAAGAGAAGTAGCACAACAAATCTCTTTCAGCACCTCAAGCAGAAGCACCCGGCAGAGTGGGAGCAATGTGTCAGGCGTCACCTTACATGCACCGAGGCCAGCTCCAAGAGCGAAGCTCCAAAAAAACAGCAAAGTGTAGCTGCAGTGTTTTCAAGAGCTACGCCGTACAACAAGTCAGGACAGAGAAGGAAGGACATTACTAACGCGGTGGCCTTTAACATTTTGTTTTTGTTAGTTGTAATTTGTGAAAAAAATTTTCTTCAGTTTTCCTTCTGTTTATTTATTTCAATGCAGTGCCCATGCAAGTGTTCTTGTTAAAATTACCTCAGTAATAACCATAGGGAGTGCCAGTGTGTCGTCATTTGTTATGGTCACGTGGTACAAAATGGCTGCCGGCTGGCAAGAACCGGCAGTAACATAACGGCTTGCAACGAGAACGGTGTCGGGTTTGAAGCAAATACGGACATTTATCGCTTTTCATGAATGAAAATGCACATGTATTTACCACAATGGTAATATCATGTGTAGCTGTTGGTTGTACGAAGCGTTTTGAGAAAGGATCAGGCTTGAAATTTCATCGAATACCGATTTCAGGACAGAGAAGATGGCGGTGGCTTCAGGCCATCAACAGGACAAATTGGACCCCAGTAAGCAGCAGAGATCGTGTTTGTGGCTCCCACTTTTCTTCAGGTAAACTATTCAACAATTTAGCATGTTTAGTATGTCCAACTTTGAGCTTATTTATTTACCAAAAGATATTGATTTAGTGTCGCATCCTTCGCGTGAAGCGATCTCTACACTTTCGGTTTGGTTCAGTGTTGTCATGTGTTACCGATCGCTTTTTAGGCGATGAAAGTATACTAAAGTCGAATGAAGCATATTCAACTAGAAAAGCACTCGGAGAGCGCATACCTCCGCCAGGTCATCTGTCCGTCCGTCCGTCCGTCCGTCTGTTAACAGCATAACTCAAAGTCATGGACGGATTTTCACCAAAATTTTACAGGATGTCCGGAAAAGCAAAAGTAACAATCGATTAGATTTTGGAGGTGATCCAGATCACCGTCTGGATCCAGGATTTTTGGCGGTCATCTCTCAATGGTACAGAGTCCTTCAAAAAAATCCTGGATCCAGACAGTGATCCAGATCACCTCCAAAATCTAATCGATTGTTACTTTTGCTCTTCCGGACATCCTGTAAAATTTTGGTGAAAATCCATCCATGACTTTTTGAGTTATGCTGTTAACAGACAAACAGACAAACTCCGGTGATTACATAACCTCCTGGCGGAGGTAATAACATCTCCTTAAGCCGGCAGCCTCATATATGTAACCATATTTGTTTCTGTATGCGTCTAGCGATCGTTTTTTAGAATTGTCCTATTTTCAATCACCAATGCTGTGGGTCTGTTACCGTTACATAGAAGCCATACTGCAGACAAACCCAGTCTTCAAATTGTAGGGATCTGGCAAGGTTTTACCGTTTCCCTGATATCTCAGCTTACTCACGTATCTTTGTCAGGCCTCAGGTGAGAAGGATTGAGCATAATCGGACAATTTCACGGAAGGATAGTTCGCATTGTTATCGTCAGCCATTGTTCCTCTGGTTCCTCTTGCCAACCGGCGCGGGAATCACGTGACGTCACTGTAAACACTGGCACTCCCTATATTGCCTATACAGTTAAATGCTGACGTTTTGGCATTCAATAAAAGATCCTATTTTTGAATAATGTTTAATTGTCTTGCTTTGCACAGAAAAAAAATCGATTAAAATCGTTTATCGGATTTCGAGCAAAACAAAAAACAAAAAAAACGAGATTTAATTTTTGGCTATATCGCCCAGCCCTAATTCATCATAATCATTATAGATATTATCTTCCACTGCTCTCTGAAAACATCAGGAGAGAATTGCTGATGTTTGATGCCATGATTCAGTAATTTAATGATATTAAAAAACAAACAAACAAAAAACTCGACCACCATTCCATGCAGGACAAGAGCCAGAAGTCAAATAATCAGTCACCTTCTAGAACCTTGACAAACTAATTGATACAGGAGGGTTTCCCTGGAAAGTTGAGCTATATGTTTGCGCAGAAGTGGGAACACACTTTGGAAAATATGCACCACATACCCTGCCAGTCCAAGGACACCATCACTCACATACATGCAACACAGAGGAAACTTCTCAAGCTTGATTTCCTAACAGTATCCAAAGCGAAGAAGCTCAGGATGGCATAGCGACTTAGGTATCACATCATTAATATATTAAACATAAGCACCACATACATGTGTATTTTCAACTGACAGTGAGACTCTCTGGCAGGTGTACTTGCGGAAATCCTGCAATGGGAGAAGCTTCATTTCTTTATTCGTGTATCACATTACTGTTGTTTGAGTGCATGAACACTAGCCACACGATGCTTCATTTCCTCATAGCCAGTTGTGGGGTCCTTCAGTGGAGTATTTAGATTAGAAAAATATCCAGCTTCAGATTACCACTGATTACAGCCTAATTACCACTTGGTTGCCAAAGGTACTTCATTCCGTTTTTTGTAGGTAGGTTACAGATTATTCATTGCCAAGGACAACTGCTCCTCCATCTTACACAAGATGTTACAAAAACAAAGAAAAGAAGTATGAATTGAGGTACCTTTCTACGAGCAGCTGGCTCTTCTGTTCACTGTTCAGCGATCAGGGTGCCACAGTAGATTTTTTTTAAACTAAAACATTTTGGGAGGAAAAAAAAAAACATACAGTATCAGGTAGTAGTTTGAAGGACTCTCTTGGTGAAGTGCGCTGAAACTGGCGTTCTCTAAACTGCATGATGAAAAACAAATGGATACACAGAAAATTGTAATGTAGATGCACGGACAGAGAAACCATGTCTCTTCAGTGGTGAATGAAAAGCGCAAAGCTGTGGAAGTGGAAAAACTTGAAAGGTTCGTAATTTTATTGACAGGACCTAAAGAGAGAGGGAGGGGAAGAATGAACGCCAAAAGACCATAGAAGAGCTCATATGCTGTATGTTTGAAAGGGATTTATAGAAGAGCAGAGAAGGATGCTGGTGTTATTGTGACGCTCAGTGCCAGTGAGCATGATACATTCTACATGATGAAACCTTGAAGAAAAAAAATAATAAAAAACTTCAGGAGCAAATGAAAATTTCATGCCCCACTGCCTCAAAAGCAGCCTGGACTACCTCTTCTATTTCGAGCCCCCACCCTCCAAACATAATGTTCTTCAAGAGGAAAGGGTTTGGTAACATTTTTTTCTCTTTTCCATTGACTGTACATCTTTCTCTCTCGCTCATTCTGCTTCCAATACGCACACATTCACACTAGATCTTTAATTCAGGGCAAATAAAATGAAACAGTACTGGCTTCCTCTATTTTCTCTTTAAAAGTTTTTGACTGTGTAGTCTGATTTTGCATTTCTCAAGCATAATACATTCCTTGAAACAGATTTTCGATCTGCTTAGAAGGAATCTTAATGCTACTTTATGCTCTTAACAACAATATTGGAAGTTTAGCGCACGCATTTGTTATTTTTTAATCAACAATCCGTCATTCCAAGACATGGTTTGACATCAGTCTGGAAAGCAGAGAGCACTCAAAATAAATAACAGGTCACTAGTCAAGTGTCAGTTGACAGCAGGACAATCACAGAAAGCAAAGATGGGGAGAAAGTCTGTCAGAAACCCTAACAGACACTACAGGAAAAGTCTAGAAAGGTTTATGGGCATGGGATCGGTAGAGTGTAATTTCACATACAATGCAAACATTGCTCTGTTGCTTTATTTGCATGTAAATTGTGGGATTGTTTATTGTGTCTGGATAGCAGTCATCCAATGTAAGTACTGACCAGCTATTTATCCAAACCTTTAACCAATAAAGAACATCACTGGTCCCATCCCATTAACTCGTGTCTTGCTAGATGTAGAGTAAGCCTCCTACAGTTGCACTGCACATGTACATGCACACACAGGTGCAGAAACATCCAGTGGATGTAATTCCCATCTTACTGGACTGTTTTACTAAGAAACTGGTCCTGTATTAATTAACCCTGCATCCAGCAAAAGACTGGTACACACAGATGTGAATACTTGACTCAATTCTACAGCTGCTATATCACATGTTACAGCACCTATAAAATGTCACAGACTCATATTACAGACATACCAGTGAAAATTCAATTTTTTTTCCCCCAACCTTGCTAACATATGTATATGTTAAGGTGTTTATTCTATAGCAGAAGATGCACCATGAGCAGCCATGCTTGAGCATTTCCACTTCGAAACTGCAGTGAACTAGTGACAGTTTTAAAATACAGAGTCGGACTCCTGAGGTTCTATATGTAACAGAGCTAAGGAACCAATCCTGCCAACTTGTAGGGTTTGAGCACTCATAGATGAGCTGGTGTGCTCGAGTTGCATTGAGTGGGTAGGGTTAAGTGGAGAGAGAGGCAGGGACTTCATAGATTTGCACATTCTGGAGGAAGAGATGATTTAGTGCTACATTTAAACTTTTTCGGGTAGAAATGGATTATTTTCATGGGAAAAATGTGTTAATTTGTAACTTCGATACACAGAGTTGAATTTGTAAGCGTATAATCAATGACTGGAGAGAAAGTTTAGGTTGTGATCAGTCCTTGTCTTTGGTAAAAAAAAAAAAATCTTTTAAACTTCTATGAAACTGATAAAAAAAAGACAGTTCTAAGTTATACCTTTACTCCTACACAACATACTTCTGCACAATTCTTTCTTTAGTTGTTCGAAACAGTATATTTTTGTTTTTTTCTGCATATAGAAAAACTACATATTGATAAGCAAAAAGACTTAAAAATGCTCCCTGTACTCAACAAGATCTCTGAAGGTGACCAGTGGGGTCAGGCACCAAGGTGTTCGCAGTAGATCATTTAAGTCCTGTAAGCTGTGAGGAGGATCTGCTGTGGATCACAATTGTTCTCTTGCATTCCTCAACACCACCCTGTCGCTGTTCATGGTTTGTTTTTTTCCTCTGACAGCTTTTGGTGAATACTCAACCCTGTTGACCAGGAGACCACACAAGATTTCCTGTTTAAGAGAAGCTCCATCCCAGTCATCAAGCTATAGCAATTAAAATTTTAGACCTGCCCAGTTCTCCAGCACCAAACATGTCAAGACTGGGAATTGACTGTTTGTTTTACCACTATTACTGGACCATAATGTTGCACTGTCGATACAAAATAATCAATGTTAATCACCTCATCTGTTAGTCATAATGGTTTGCTTCATTTGGAGCAAACACAGATAACGTTTGGTAATTTTCCTTTAGTTTCTCATTTGTGAAACCTCACACAGCGTCGACGTAAACTGCAAATGTAAAATACTTTTTAAGTCACAACTTATCCACATGCATGTGCTAATATTTCTAACAGTTACACTATACAGTCATTCAGAAGTGCAGATGTATTTCCATAAATAATTTGCTTATATATATATATATATATATATATATATATATATATATATATATATAGGTGATGTATGTTTGAGCATCAGTGTATGCATGTGCACACGGAGACAAACCACACATTAAATATCTGTAGTCAAAGGTCTGAAGCCAGATGGAATCCTTACAAATCTACAAGGTCTTTGCTGGCAGCAGTGGAGGACAATACAGGATGAGCGAGCATAGAAAACAGGAACAACAAGACAGGACAAATGAGACCTGTCAAATGTGTAAACCAATGCAAACAGGCTTCTGCTTAATCCAATCAAAGCCTTGCAAATTAAGAAACAGAGAAAACTCGCTATGGCTTGTGTAATTCTCCTGCTTCCTTGAATGCTTGATTTAAACATCTTCACATTTTCTACTGACTCCAGCCAATAAGCACCAATAATGCATGGTCGGACAAACAGGAGACTTTCATTTCAGAATCCTGCTGTATCTTAAATCATCCTCTTCCCATCGTGGAATAAGGTTCACTGCAGCAAAGCGATGCATTTGTCCTTGACTTACCAAGTGAGGCTGACTGATTCCAAGCAATCATCGGCTTCTATTGATCACATTGATCTGATGCTCACCTCGCTTACGTTCTCTGACCTCTTAAGCGTTTCTGAGCTTTATGACGCATTTCTGACTATATCCACAGGAAGCCTGTAGCGAAATTACGTCAGCCCCTGTCCTTCACGTTTCTATTCTTATATTTGAAAACAAAACTGTAACAAGCAGGAAAAAAAAGTGAAACACGGAGAGAAGACAACTGACTCCGCAGAACACAACAAAAGAATATAAGACACGACAAGAGAGGAGAGGAGTAGAAGAAAACCAGAGAGAATGAGACAGTCTGCAAGAACGAGTCAATTCGGATCTCCTCGTCGTCTCTTTACAGCGAGCTAAATTTCTACACTGAGGCAAGCGAGGGACATCAGGGAGGCAGACACAGTGATCCACTCAGAGTGAAAATGACCAGCAAGACAGGCCTGACAGAAGCAGTGAAACAAAACAGCAAAGAGTCAATATGGGGCGAAATGTGCGTAATTCTGACATTTAGACTGGAGCGAAACCGAAGAGTGCCACAGAGACGGACAGAATAAGGAATGTCTCGGTGTCTCAACATGCTGTTTGCTCTGTTCATGACTCTTGCTTTTGTAGAGCAGCCACTCTAGTCACTAAATCCATCTTTCTTGAAGATACTTGCTAGGTTTTTTTCTAAAGTAATGTAAAAATGTAATGGTTGTGTATCATAACGGTTTGCACAAAACATTTTTAAAGTTATTGGACATTACTGGACTGGACAACATCTAGTTTTTCTTCTGCCATCTTTTCACCAAAAAGCCTGTAGATCACACATTTGTTTTTAATCCAACATCAATCCTGATCATAACTATAAAACATTCAATAATCTTTTGGATTTTAACTCAAATGCCAGTTTGATTACATGATATCACTGTCTTTTTTTTTTGATTATCATACTCTGGGATGTGTCATTGATTAGTGATAACACAGTCTGATATAATTTTTTGGAGTATTGATAGATCTGAAGGAAAAAACTTGACACATTAAGGACAAAAATGTCCTTGTTAAAACAACTGCTACAAAGTGTTCTGTATTAATCAAGATGGACATCTTTGATCATAAAACAAGTTCTCACCCCTCCTCTCTTTTACTGACTCTGACCCTAATGGTAAAGAAGTGCAAAAATGGATTCTAAAGCTGATGATGAAGAAGCAAACTTCCGACTTTTCACTACCACGTTTCAAGTTTGCAGGAGGCGAGTGTTTTATACTCTGAAGATAATTGCTATAGGATTTTCGACTTCCTGTAGCTATGAATTAGGCATATTTTGATTAGATGCTTTGGTGGTAAATAAGGATATGCAGGCTTCTTAGAATTCCTAAGGGTTAAACTATGTGACACCCCTCTGTGAAACTGTTAGAAAGAAATCGCTTGGGAAATGTGGCTAGATGGAGGGAAACGGGGTATTTTTACAAAGTCAACCAACCACTGTATCATTACAACATGAAAGCGAGAGCCTTGTTAAAGGTTGCCATCTGCCACATGCCCCAGTAGTCCTCGTGCTCCTTAATCCCCCCTGCTGGGCTAGTAAATTCCCCTTTAATTAGAATGCAAATACCACTAATAAGGTTAATATACCAAGGCTTGTATTTCTGTGACCAAGGCATAGACTGAAAAGGAAACTAAATGATCCCAAGAAATTCAGTGGATTTTCACATGAAACAGAAGTGGATGTGCGCATACGTGCGTTCTCTTTATAGCCATTGTCAACAATCTCCTATATAGTGTTCTTATTGCAGATTAAAGAGCAAAGACAGAGAGCTAGAAAGCACAATAGGGCAGAGAGGGAGAAATACAGAGAAAAAGAGGCCAACGGGAAGCAAAGGGAGAAATTGAACATCACTCATGATTAAAGGCAATAAAACCAATAGTGGTCCATCAGCAGTAAAATACAGCCTACAGGAAGGTTATGCTCATTTTCTTCTTTGTCTCTATGTCTGCATGCATACATGCATGTAGGTGTGTGTGTGTGGTTGGTGAGCACTTTCTATCGCACCCTCTAAAAGTGTAGATTTTTTTTTTTCCCCCCACTGCTGAAAATAAAAGCTCATCAGGCTCCTGAAGTGAGATGGGTTGTCATAGTAGGATGCTTTGGTGCAGATGGAGGAGGACTAGTGAAGCACTGATGAGAGGAGGGAAAGTTTCTGGAGGTGCTTTAAGACCCATTAGCGACCGTTTGATGAAGAAAATATGGCCGAGGCAAGTATCGATAGAACGGCACCTGCGAAATAGAGCGATGACTGAGTAAACACTGACGCGGGGCTCGTGTAAGGCTCATAGAGCAACAATTGCGAGCAAATTGCTGAAGCAGACGGCGTCGTGCCACAAGGTTACCCTCACCTTCATGAAACTTTAAGGAGGCATCAATGTTTAAAATATGAGTTTTACAGCGAGCGATTGCCCCTAAATAAATGCAAAGCTTTGTCAGCTGAATGTTGCGCCAATCAAAACTAATGTCGTCAAGTTGCCAGATTGTTTCCCCGACCTAACCCTCTTGTCTGCTTGACACTTTCCCCCAGATTGATGTGTGTGTTGCAAGGTAATATCTTTTAATCGCGGGTCGGATATATAACCCGGCCAATTCTTCTTTTTTTTTTTAATTTGATATCCTTGTCATGATTGATAGATATCATCAAAATTAAAGGCTCAACTTTGAGGTCAGGAAGAGTGATTTGCTGTCAGTGCTTCTTTAATACTGAGAGGAGAGCAGGCAAGTCGTTTCTCTTTGGGGACAGTTAGAGAAAGAAGAAAAAGAAGAAGAGGAGCAGTGAAGAGGGGGATGGCGGAGGATGAGAAAAGGTGGAGGAGAGCATCTTATGAGGTTATTAGGTTTTAATCAATATGGTATATGGCCAGAGGATGATTGGAAAACAAACCTAATCTGGGAAGCAATACATCTCTCATTCATCTCCCAGGCTGTCTCTCTGGTGGATCTGCCTGGCTCCTATTGCCACCTTATTCCATTCAATACACATCACAGCCAGTGTCGGGTTTCTGTACATAGCAACCGCTTAAACGAAGCAAACAAACAAGCGTCCATGACATCTGAGAACCCTGCAGTTGATGTGAACTTGGGCAGACTTTTTATATTAAAAACAATCCAGCGGTGTAGCAGCTCTGGCTGGGAAGTAGTCTTCATTGGAGACATTTTTTTCGGCCAAATTTATTGAGGTTGTTGCATCAGCTGTTTGGCACAGATGTGATGCACTTGCCTCCAGACACATCAAACAGGCACACCAGACGAGAGCCCCATTTTACGCCATTTTAAGTGTTTACAAGGCACACAAATCTCTTGCAAATAATGGGTGGAAAGGTTTATTATTCCGCTGGATTTATCGAGGTCAAGCGATTATCCTATTCTCCCACACACCTGAGCAAAAACTTTGTTTGCACACCATGGCGGTACAGCGATGTACTTCATCTTTATTCAGCTTGCAGCACATGTATTTGGCCCTTCGCATCCGTTTCTGAATGATTCTTCTGGCTATATTTCACTACAGCGCCAGTTATATAACAAATCTTAAAATGTGTGATGGTGTAGTTGGACTAGCTGGAGACATAACAGCAGGTTTTAGACATCTGCAACATGTACTATATGTTTTTAATATGGTAATAAGTACAACAACCACAAAGGAAGATTTTGGTCCTAATATCTGGTTTGATTTTTTAATTTCTGGATTTTTTTTCTATTGCTGTCCCCAATATTTACACTGGCCAAGACTTTCACATCGAGATGAGTCAGGGGAGGAGCTTTGCTGATAACTGTGACCCCTCTAGATCCCTCTAGATGTGTCATTTAGCAGCTGGGAACAGACCACAGGGCACATTCAGGACATGCTGAAAAGACTTCCATCTGGCCTGGAAGCAACTGGGGTTTTCCCAGTAGGAGCTGGAGGTAATTGCTTGGGAAAATAACGGGCTGCTCCTGCTCACCTTTTTGCAACTGGTCCTTAATGAACACTGAAAATGATAATCAAGTGGAAGCACAAATTGCTAACTGCAGCTTCCAGGATCTATAATTATACTTTCAAAATGATCATTTTGATACACACACACACACACTTGTTGTTAATTACCAATCATAGACAATTTTGCGAAGCTTAGTTAGCATACTTGCACACCATTTACCAATGGCATAAGAGACTGTAGGAAACGGTTTTGTATGATTTGGAGGCAAGCTGCAGCAGTTATTTGATAGATTTGAGAGCATGGAATGATGGGGTTTTCTTTCGTGATTGTTTCCTGAAAATAAACTTGACATCAAGTTCAAGTAAGACCATCAGATTGGTTCGAGGATTTATTTCATACTCCCACATGGACATGCAAACACACAAATGTGAGCGAGTGGATCGAGTCACTTGTGCATAAATACTGCTGCACGAACATTCAGTCTTTCTTCTGCCATCTTTTCACCAAAAAGCCTGCAGATCACACAAGATAAACTGCTCTCAGTGATTGATGTGACTTTTTTTTAAAGCAGCACATTTCTTTGCTTAGTTAATCCCTGTAGAAAGTATTTCAGTATGTACACTATCTTCACAGTATGCTGCAACATTGCCTGAGCCCTATTGTCATATAATTGCTAGGTAACACCATGTTACGCCTTACATATCAGTATAAATCCCTATCCAAAATAAAGAACATATACATGAGATCTTTCTTTATACTCTCAAATAAGATATTAGCACAAAGTCAATAGCAAAGTTGAGGAAAAAGAGCCCAAACAGCACTTAAAAAAATGACAAGAAAAAGGCTCACTGATCACTGACTGTCCTGTCATTACTGAATTTAGGAACCATAACACATTGCATTACTGTGTTACAAACAAATGTAATGTGATTACAGCAATGCATAGCTTTACCCCCCAACACAGATTTCTACTCAGCATGACATGGTATCACATAGTGCATGACAGTGGGGAGATTTGTTAAATATGTAATGCACAGCTGGCTGCCAGAAATCTGGGGTACGTGATGTGTGTGTTTTAAAATTCCTTTTTATGCTCACATTTATTAAGTCAGGTCGACTAAACACACAAGCTCTGCCATCAGGCCTCTGCTTTAAAGTTAAGCAGTCACACCTGGTCGACACAATGCGAACGCTCACACCGGAGCGGCGGTGGGGTAGAATGCCTGGCCTAAGGGCACCTCAGTGGGGGTTGTTTAGGCAAGAGGGAGCATTCAATAACTAACCCTGCTATTTCTCCCCTGTACACCAGCGTGTTACATCAGCATGGCGTTCTGCACAGATGTGACAGTGCCCTTTTCCTCTCAAACTGCCACCACATCACCCCTTGGTCTTTCCACACGGTAACAGAACCCAGGAGAGGGATGCTGCAACAGAGCATGACTAAATATTTCAGCAGAGCAGATGGCTAAAACTTACTCAGTACTTATGGCACAAAAAACGAATATCTTGACTCGGGATTTCGGGGCTCCTAGCAAGTTTGTTGCAGAATTTTTACCAACAGGAATTAGCTTAGTAGCATTCCAGACATTATAGGAGATAGCTGACATTTATAGGACATTTTAGCGCAATAATATCCAATTAGGATGCACTGAGATGACAGCCACGCTACTTACGGGGGAGTCATTTAGATTGTGGTGACGACAAGCAATTTGAAATAAAACTATATTTTGTGCCCTCATCTAAATGGCCATTCACGAGGCCCCACCCCCCATAGTTACTGGTATTATGCCTGTCAAGCTTCCCGTTCTTGTATTTTAAACATATGCAGTTTAAAATGGCGTGGCTGATTTAATAATGTAATTGGTCATGTTTGAAACAATGATTTTAATTGAGCAATTTTTTTCCAAATGAGTTAGCAAGAAAACCATGATTATCCATGCAAAGTTAGCTCTTGGTTTATAGTGCAGCTCTATATATATATATATATATATATATATATATATATACATATATACATACATACACACACAAGCAAACCGCAGATTGGCTGGGAGTAGATTTCACTTTTGAAAATGTAGTGCGTTTGGCTAATGCAAATGGTGCTCTACAGTCTGATATAGCATCTTAACCAGTTTCCACAGAGGTGAAATGCTACACACAGTATGTCACTGTAAATAGGGCATTTAGGAAAAAAACTAACAAAAAACATGTAATTCGACAAGACGGCAGTACTGATGCTTTTTGACCTGGGTTAGTCAGGATAAAACTGTATGAGTTTAACTAAACATGTTAATTATTGCATATACGCCAAAGAAAATAAACCACAGACTTTATATAAAAGATGAATGTAGCCTCCGGTTCTGTAAGTAAAGCCAATGTGCAAGCCCCTTACACCTGTTTTCATTGTATTGGCCAGCAGACGGAAACCACAGTTGTCACAAAAAGAAATCAGATTTTATAGAATGTATAGAACGAGTTGAAGGTCTCAGTCACTAAATTTAAGTCTTCTCAACACAGCATGGTGTTCATTTTTTTGAATTGCAGTTCCATTTAGATTAAACAGACGACAAACAAAAGTGTGTCTAAGATCAAAGCTACCTTGTAACTGACAGGCTGTGCATCACCACGCGCAAGCGTCCTCGAGTTCTCAGTCCACCTCTTGTTTTGTCTGATTTCAGAAAGACCAAGATGGCCAAATTCCAACCTTGAAGCTTTAAATTAATCCATAAAACCAATAGCTGGCATCACAGTCACTACATCCAATTTCTTTATACAGTCTATGGGTTAAACACAGAGTCAAATCCATTTCTTACACATTGCTCATTTACTTTTGGTTGTGGAAAGTCTCAAAAAAAAGAGACCAAACCTCCAAACTCCTTCAATGCCAAGTGTTGCTCTGCAGACTGTTTCAGCATGCAGAGAAATCCACAGCTTAACCAGCCAGTCCTGAGTTCTTACAATTGCTAAGCTGTAATTGGATGATCACATCTACAGGAATGGTTTAGCAGATGGTCAATTCTAATTTTAATCCATTTCCAGTGATGTAGACCCAACTGCTTCCAACCCATGCAAGTGTCTACAGAGCCTTGCCAGACCACAGTGAGTCAGAAGTAAACTGAGGACCACCATAGACTGACCTTGTGTGTGCATGACATACAAAGATGGGAAGCAACCACATAAGTAGTCACAGTCATTTCAACACTCACAGGTGAACTCCAAACATATAAACAGCATTTAAATAAAAACACTGCTCTATTATGCTGTGATGTTTCCGTCTTTGTATACCCGAATCTGATCTGGAGTGGAAGTACACACATCTTCTTGTATTGTACAGCGTTTTGTCGATGCCCTCTTGATGGCCTCTCCATTTAACTGAAAAATGAAATATTCATTAAACAAACATCGTCTCTTTTACTCATCTCAAAGCCCTGCATAATGGTTATATGGAGAGAGAATGAGTGCATTAGGGAGCTAGAAGGCTCATTTAGCATTAAGTTGAAGCACATTTTAGTTTCCTTATTCTTTAAGGAGGAATATTGTGGAACACAAAAAAGGTTGTTTGTACCCTGTTGTGGTCGAAATGACGCTGAATTATTTAATGACGTCTCTTTGGAGGTGCCCTTGCAGTAATATTGAAGGAGAATTTATACCAATTGATCAGTCAGTGATTAAACCTTACTGTGATGCAGATATTCAATATATGCAAAGGTAAAATACCATGTGGTGTCCAAAATTCATAATCCTTTTTAAAAACAATATTTCTGGCAAGTGACTGTTTTTGTTGCTTGTATGTCTGTGGAACTGCAATAACACACAGGAATACATACACACACACACACACACAAATTCACAAGTGGACACCACAAGTGATGGAGCTTTCTGTATTTGGAGGAGGCCCAACTCATTAGGGTGATTGTCTGAGAAGCGCCTTTGACCACAGATCATGAAGTGCATAATTGGCCCTGGATTTGCACTGAAGAGGGAAAGTATATATGTGTGCGTCTGCCTGTTTGTGTGTCTGTGTATCGTGGTTGAAAGCAGGGCAGAGATGTAAGAAAATGTAATTTCTAGCCAAGATGCAAAAATTATGCTGCCATATCTGCACAGTTGACAGAGCTTAGATGGCCATTTCAGGTCATTACAAAATTAGAAATTGGCTGGGACAGTGATCTCTCATCTGCATTCCAATTCGGAGAAGTTTCATACCAAATTTGCGCATGTGAACCCATGCAGAATATTTTATTAAAGGTTTTTTTTCCCCCCTCACACCAGAGGATGGCATTTTAATGACATACTGTTAAATGCTGTGTTAGCTTTAGTGGACAAAATGAATGACACTTCCATGCATTAAAGGACAAAAGAGAAATGGAAGGCAATTGTTAACATTTTGTGTATGACTCCAACGTTAATAATGCAGTTTCTTCAATGGAAAGGATATATATATATAATGTATCAGCACTACACAGGGGGTCAATGAATCATAAATAAGGCTTTGAAGTTCAGTACCAGCAAGAGAGCTCTGTCTGGCTGCCACCGTCTCTTTCACTCTCTTTGTGAAAGAGTTAAAAATCTTAAAAATCACATACAAACTTAATCTCTATTGTCCAATCATAAAAGAGGAGAGGGACAGTGATGGGAGAGGATAGAGGAAGAGATGCAATAACAGTTTTGGTGGCAGAATAGAGACAGAAACAGGCAAACAGATTTAAGCACATGAAAAATAGACAGAAAGAGAGCTGGATTGGAGGAGGTAATAAAACTCCACTAACGCTACTCTAATGCCGTTTTATACCTGAGTGGGCATCTCTGCACCTTGATACATTTTTGTTGCAATTATCTGCTTCAGTGACGCCAACTTATTGGCCTTAGATGACACGCATGGCAACAATTTAGCAAAAAAACTAATATGCGACAACTTTTTCGAGGCATTTACATCCTCCTTCGCAGCGTTGGAAGCCCCGTTTGTGTGTTGTGTTCAAAGCCAGTTCGACTCGAGACGATTGTTCATAGCTGGTGTTGACTGCACACCATCAATCACATAAATATCTTGGAGGCACTTGTTCTTGTCATGATGAACAATGATAAGATCTGTACCAGTAATTAATGGCAACGAGACTATTTATTAGAAGAGAGAGGACTATGGTGGTGTTCACTGGTGTATGAAGTGCACTTCTATTCACTGCAGTCATTGTGCGGCTGATGAACAACAGGTGACAGGAATCAAATGGCAGATGTTTGTCATTAAATGGGGGCATGCTAGTTGGATATTGTGTTTCCATTCTGGCAAGCATATTCTCTGAGGAACATTCAGGCATCCATTTTTAGTATTCGTGCGATGAATTGTTGTTATTGTTGGGTAATATTCTGTGCATAATGAAAAAAGGGTTAGATTTAAGCCAGAGCTAATAAAAAACAATTCCTATATAACACTGTGAGAATGTAGTATTACGCATGGTCACTGCTGCAGGAAAATGCCCCAAGAAAGATGACGTGACTATACCTTACCCTGACCAGTATTCAGCTCATATTTATTCTAAACCTAAGACGAACTAATGGGTGTATTCAGAGGATGTAGCATCAGCCTATGGGGTGCAGGTGGATATCCATTTTGCATTTCCCCCACATCCCCTCATCCTTAACCAACCATCTCAGGAAAATCATCACACAGCACATTACAGGAAGGTTGCATACCGCAAACCTTAACAGGAAATCATTATTAGTGTATACACCATATACCTGAGTTCAAGCCAAAGTGATCTCAGCCATAGGAAGGCTTTCTAAATTCATGGAAACAAATACATAACGATGTACCCACACATGGCTGCAAACAGTCTACACTGCTAAAGTGAAGCAGGAGCTCTATTTGACCGAGCCTCAGTCACCTGTGGAGAATGAACCACTTTGCAGGTGATCAATGCCATCATAAAACACAATGGGAACGTGTACTGTAACACCCCAACTTTATTGTGATCACATCAGGGAAAAAGCATTAAGGACAACGAAGCGAAGGGCAAACGGGTCGAAGATTAGCCCTAGTAACCAATGAATGTGTTTTAGAAACCCAAGCCTATGTATTCTATCCAATGGGCACAGCAACACTGGAGACTTTAATCCCCTATTCAGGAAAGATTGACGGTGAACATGAAAATATATTTGCAGTGATTTTGTAGGCAGTAAAAACGCTTTGTGAAAATGAAGCAAAATGCTTGTACAGCAGTTTGTCAGTCTCTGGGAAGAGAGACGTTGAACGGAGTGGACGTGTGGTCATGCACAGAGGATTGCCAATCTTGAGAGACCTTATTGCTAAAGAGTAAATCATTTAACCAACACAGACAATCATACTCAAGCATGTTCATGGAGAAGGGTAAAGAAACGAATTCGTGAATCTGCAAGGGCTGGGAGGAAGACGGGCTTACACTGAGCGAGTTTAAAGCTTTTTATGGGAGAGGAGATAAAAGCTAAAAAGCATCAACATCAAAACCCAATACCGTCGAGAGGACTGAAAAAACAAACCAAAAAAAAAAGTCACTCATGCATACTGTACGATATGAACCTGTGTAGACTTATGCTTGTGCACATAAACATTTACTCAAATTGGCTGCGAGACGATTGGAATATTGGATTCCAATCTCATCTACTCAAACATCAGCGTATACTCAGAGTAAAGTGAAGAAAATTGGCGACAAGGGAATCCTAAAACCCTGTCTTTTAGAAATTACATTCCTATGCAAATGCTGCACGTTTAGAAGGTACTGTAACTGTGACTGGATTACATTTTCTATCAAACAGAGGACACATTATTGTATTTACAAAATTCCAAATATATTGGCAGCGAACGCATCAGTAAAACTTCACAGGCAACATTTTTGTCATCAAAATACCTTCCTGCAACATCATTTTGTAATCACTCCAGTATTATTACATTTTATGGACACATTTATTGCACTTAATTTAAGTTAGGAAAAGTCTGTGCTTAATGAAGTCAGTGTTAACCTTGGACAGATGATCATAGCCGCTTGGTATGAAAAGTGAAGCCAGTGTAGAAGTGCCTTAAACCTGCATTCTTTCTAATGGCCCTTTGGGGGCGACTGCTCTGATTGCAAAAAAAAAGTCAGATTTGTTAAGAAGTCTTTGACAGAATGACTACTTCTGACTCGATTTGTTACCTCAGTAGACATTTTCATGGGTTCATGCTTTCAATCACTGGTTTAAAGTCTTCTTTGATACGACATGATGCTCATTTTATAAATTATGGTTCATTTTAGAGTAAAACATGGCCTAGTGCAGAGTCCTTAGGTTCTCAGCTGAATACATTCCACACCTGTCACATCTAGTTTCACAAAACAAACTGGCAATGGCTTTATTCCAGTCTCAAGGCTTCAGACTAGTTGTTCACATACCAATGGGCGACATCACCGTGGCTCCATCCATCTTTTATATAGACTATGACTGTTACTTATGGCTATAGGGTTTATTAGCATTTAATAAAATGTTGCCATCTATCTTGCCATAGACAGGACACTGGACACAAGCCTCATGTTTCATGTTCTTTGTTCCTCCCCAACCACTTTCTGCTCATTGTGATGCAGTTCATCAATGAGGGGCTTCATAAAACTGCCCGTTTCAACTATTTAGGTAAAGAAGAATGTCTTTTTTAGGAGACGGGGTTGCCTCACAGTCTGCTTTAAAAGCTGCTTTTACACAGAGGTTGCCATATATTGCCACATTGCCGTTGTTCGCTCTGACTAAACGAAACAAGCCAGCACTATGCCGCACCAGAGTGTGCTGTCATGTAGCAGGCCAGTCTTCCTGAGTCAGAGGTGTGACTTGTGTGTCGAGTGTGGCGTCATGCCGGTTTTCCCATTCACACAGTAGATAATGTGGCTTTGTGACTACCTCTGCTGCCTGCTTACAGGTGCAACAACAGTGTCTCCCCATACAAACTATTTCAACAGCTCAGCAAAAGACTGTACAATAAAAATTCTGATATTGTTCATTCTTTTTGATTTAACTCTACCCCTACCTATTTTACCTGCACTGACCTTTTTTTTTTTTTTTTTTAGATTGTTGCTGCTTTAGAGGAAACAAACAGACATAAAACCACAAAATCTCTTTGAGCAACATCATAATGTTGTTGAAAAAAGACCCGAGTAAAGTCCATTGATGCATTTGTGTTAATGCCCCCCTGTTCTCTAATTCCATGCAGCGAACGGGTAAGATACAGATGAGTCAGATAAATGACACACCTTATTTGTCAGTCCCTGTGTAATTGCGGATGGAGTACTCAGAGCAATTTTGACATTAGCAGCACAGAAGCACATCTACTGGTAAACACATTAGACCCCAATCACATGTACATCTTCAGGTCTGCACAAATTCACTTACTCGTGTGTGTGAGTTGCTTACCAAATTGGACTGTTTTAAGGTGACTTAGCAAGTGTTTCTAGGTGGACAGAAAATAAAACTAAATTTAAAACACCAAGATAATCCATAACATTAGCATACTAAAGTAACTGCACATGTAAATGTATTTCCCCGTGTTCTTTTAAAATGCAGGTGGTGGATGAAAACTACTGCAGCACTGAAAGGATTTAGCTGAGAAGAAAACAAGGCTCACTATTTGAGGATGCATATAAGCACAGCAGTCCTTTAAACCAAATGCCAGCGTATAATAATGCTAGCATGTTGACATTTCACAAATATGTGTTTATCCATCTTTGTTCAAGCTGTTTGCACACCATGTGTGACGTATGGTCGAGACAGAAAAGGTTCTCGTGTTAAAAACATGCCAGCATTGATTTCAGGGTACTGTATACTGTCAAAATAACACCACATACAGCAAACATGGGTTTAATTAAATTGGACATATGTGTGCTTTCAGAAAAATGAAATTCCCAGTCAGAATTGCAAATTGTATGTTGATGTGAACATCATCAACATACAAAATACAGCTATGGCAATGGATGCAACTCAGAATTATTACATTTTTCAGTTAATATGCAATTTTTTTTTAGGTGTTTTTGGTTTGTTGTTTGGCCTTTCAGAGAATGATTTAAAAAAAGGGTTGATAAGTTTTCCTCAAAGCCCAATATGATGTCTTCTTTTCTACACAGTCCAAGATATCTCTCAGAGGAATTAATCAGGCAGGCAATATTCACATTTCACAAACTAATCAGAGCATATGAACTTTTTCCGTTAAATTTATACTCAAAAATGATTAATTTCTTAAGAAAATGGGTGGCGCTAATTTAGTAGTTGACAGCTAATGGATTACTCATTGCAGCTCTGGCTGAAACTATGGGAATCTCACAGTTAACCAATATATGCAAATTTTAACATATTAACGTGTGACACCAAAGAATTATGAGTGTCTGTATTCAAATATGACGCCAATCTATCGCACAGACACTGAACATGAACATGCCGCCTTCACTTTTGCTGCAAACCCTTACAGTTCCAAAGTGCTGCAGCAGCTCATTCCTACATTTTCTTCTTTACAACCTTTCTTTTTGCACTTCAGTGACTGCTCCAAGTCAATTCAAAACCCTAGATTACAAACAAACCAGTGGCTCAATAGCACCAGTTCATGAATCAAACCTGCACTCGTCAACAGTGCTCGTTCCCATCTTCTCAGCCTCTTGCCTTCTCGGTGGTGGGATGATTATCTAACCTCAGGGCAACCAATTCTTTTTCCTCTGCTTTCACCTTGCTCACCAATGTCCCATCCTTCACCCAGTCCTTACCCCTGCCCTAACCACACTTTATAAGAAGACCAACCCTCTACCTATGATGCCATATAAACCCACTGTTTGGGATTGAGAATCTCCCCTAACAACAGGGTTTTATCTTCGTGGTTGTCAGTGTATGATGTAGGAAATATTTTGTAGCCAACACTTGAAGGAAATGCATACATTGTCGTTATTGAGCGGTGCCACTTTTAAGAAACATGAGGCTATTCCAATGAGGGTAGTTACTTCTCAGTGCAAGAAACACTTTGAAAAATCATCAGTCACCCAAGAGCAGTAAGACAAGATTAGTCTAAATCTGCATGACAGGGTGAGATGTAGTCATCTAAGGACAGCTGCTCAGCATAGTGTTATTACAGAGCTCAATGAAAAGTTAATGTATCTGTGGTACAACCAGCAACAAATGTGTATCACAAACATCGCAAAGTAGGTTTTTATTACAAAGCTGCCGGTTACAAATTGTATGTATCCAAGAACAATTCATCAAGATGTATAAAGAACACAGATGTGATAAGATGTACACGAAAGATGAAGGCAAGCACACTCATAATTTGATGAGAGAAAACAAAGGAAAACAGAAAGAGAGAAAAAAATGTCAAGTGTAAAGAGTGTAGAGCCTAGAACAGAACATTAGAGACACAAAGCAAACACCTATAGAAGATGCTGATGCATGTTAAAAAAAATCTCTTAACACCTTACAATATGAATTCCTGTATCAAATATGCTGATATTTGATCTGTATGCTGTATATCACACAGAGTACAATCATGTCATATTAAAGCTATCAATTTTTGCTAAAAAAAAGATCTCTAGAATGATGGTCTGTCCTTCTACAGCCTTTTTTTCCTGCTCCTCTTTGCTAGAGGGTTTGTGTCACTGTTCGTAAAGAAGTTTTATTGGATTCAACTAAGGCGACACACTTTGTCAGCTCATAATTTTCACTTTCCTTCTTTAGAAATTCTTGTGTATCACTGTCACACTGGAATTTTACACTTCTGTAGACTGGGAGTCATTCTGGCAACCAGTATGTTGTCAGACAGTATTGACAGATATTCATTGTGTCAAGTATAAATGTCATCCCTACAACACCTTTTATACTCATGCAGTCTCAAATCGCCACATTTCCAGTCTTGTGCTTCACTGTTGGGACTATTCCTTCACTTAGCTAGTCATTTGGCTCACACTAAATGAGCTGGACTTCATCTGAGCAGAACACATTTATCTTCATCTGAGAATGTGATATCAATATTCATCAAGCTATTTTTCAAGGTATTTAGCAAAGCCTGATTTTTTTTAGTCATGAGCTGAACAATATACAAGGATCCCCCCCCCCCGGACACAGTCCATAAAGGTTTATGTTCTGCAATGTCCTTCACACTGTCTGAGTTCTAACAGAAATTCAAATTTCAATTAATAGAACTCTGTGCCAAAACTAAAGTACCTGCCCTTGTTTTCTTTAGAGCTTGACTGTGCAAGGACTGCACTGTCCATGGCATCGTTTTAGGAAGTTGCCACTGCAGCTCTGAATAGTGACTTACTAAGGCTTGTTCTATGTCTCCTGATTACAGCTCCAACTGTGTATTGACCAAGTCTTAGATACTCACAGAGCTTCATGTATCCTTTTTAATCTCTGTTTAGTCCCACACTAAGATTTTCCAAAACCCTCTGGAAATTCCTCTCCATGTGGAGCCATGATGTTGACACACAGATATACACAGCCCATAGGCCCAAACTGAGAAAGGTCTGGTGTTCACTGGTCATTTAATAACCCTGTTACTCAGTTTGGTTTCAGTACTTTGGGCCTGCATTTCCAATATGCTTATTCTAAAGTATTTGTTTTTGATTGCTCATATGAGGAAATTATTTGTTTGGCAACTTAGAAATAATGCAGTTGCTCAGTGATTTCATTTTGACATTTAGTGTGTTCACTTCTGTTGGATATTGTACGTAAAAAAAAAAAAAAAAAGACTTAAAACTTTAGGTATGGTCTTGTGGTACAGATAACTAAAACTGTGGGAGAAGGCAGATGCCAAAACAAAAAAGTAAAAACAACTTCCATTTCGTATGTTTACAATAATTATGTGAATGTAAAAGACAGATTGCTTGATTGAAGATAATTTGACTTTTCATTTGTTGCACAATTATTTCTCTTAAAGCAGAAATCATTTTGACTGGCTGATTACCGCTCTGATCGGCAGCTTCAGTGAATAAATTACGCAGCCATCAGACTGAACACAGACTAAATATCTTTGTGCTTAATGGAATGTTGAATAAGTTACAGTGTCCAAAAAAAAGAAGAAACTTGGAGCGCAAAATTCAGACAGATTTATAACTCTTATACCATCTGTTCCATCTCCTCCATCTCAATATGACAGATGACATCTAGGGTATGTAACCAAGCAAACAAAGTCTATGGAGCAATGATTCTAACAGCACTCATGGAGACCACAACCAACTGACAGAGAGAGCATCGTCAAGAAATTGCTAACTTTCTTATGTCGATCACTCTTCTTCAAAAGAGCACCCTTATAATTGGTTTCATGTTTACCACATACTTTAACACTCTAATCTTAATAAGAAATCTCTGGGATTCCATCCATTTGTGCCTTAATTACAGCAGACTGCAGTGTGATAATGGTAAAAATGTCCAAGAAGAAATGGTGCTCTCTGCCCTTTCCCTTTACCAATTGGATCCTGAACAGTCTAAAGTGTCAAATTTACCTGCACAAGACGCTCTCCTACCTCTGTTTTGCTCTCTCTCTTTTGTGGAAATCAAGTAAAACTTTAATATCCTTAGAACTCAGATTAGAAAAGAAATCAAAAGGCTTCTTCTCTTGGGGAGGAAAGCAGCCTCCCAAAAAAAAAAAGTTCAGAGAAGGAAGGTCACTATAGAGGTAGGCCAAGGGCAAAACATAAAATCCTCCGAGCAAAGCATTTCGAAAAACATCCTACTGACCTGATCTTACAGATTGGAAAGGTTTCAGCGCTAAAGCTGCTTCTTTATTACATTTTAAAGCATAATTCATCTTTTTTTTTGAATAAGTGTCAGTTCAATTATAGAATGAATTAAATTTAATCAATAGCTTTTCATACTGTAAACAGCATTTGACTCTGGAGGATATCTGGTAGAACAAATGAATAATTAAGAACATATTTATACAAATTACAGATTGTATTTGACTGTAATGTTATTTAAGTGTCTGTATTTTCACTGCACAGCATCTGGTAATTAACTGATTATTAGGCAGATTAGGACGTTCACACGAAAAGATGAAGCATCCATCTTATCTAATTAGAAGAAAGCATGACATCAAAGAATAATAGCTAAAAAAGAAAAAAAAATCAAATGCCTTCCCAATTAGACTCCTTGACTATCACCATTTGAATCAGAAACCACAAACAGAAAGCATTTCGAAGCAAATGGCAAATCACTCATTCCCTCTTCTTTTACCTGATTGGAAGGTGAAGCGACTGCTGTCTGCCCACAAAAGATAAGCTATCAATCAACATCACATCTCTGTCATTCCAACTATTGGACCTTTGACGAAGATCCGAATAGATAACAGGAAGGGATTACTATGACAGGCAATAACATTTCTTTAACAGTTTTGTTCCTGTGTTGCTACCTTGATGATAAACTTAACAGCCAGAGGCATGAACGCAATAGAATGAATATTTAACAGCCAGACAAAGGGATTTTGTGGATTGGAACATATAGGCGAACGTTGTTGTTTCACATTCATGACAGCAACGGGGACACGAGTGCTGGGATTGTTTCCTCCCTTTGCCAGCGCCTCCCTCCATTCAGCTTGTTAAAGGCAGCCTCGTGCAAGCAGCCCAGCAGCCTGTTAGAGGAGGGATAATGAAGTAATCCATAGTCATTACTCAACCATCACCCTTGGTGAGCACAGGCCGCCGTAGACCACTTAGCTGGAGGTGTGTCAGCGAGTGTGTGTGTGGAGGAAGGCGGCCAGGGTAGGCATTAGTAGTGCGGAGGGTTAGAGGAGACTGGTTTGGGACACTGGGACGGCATCCACAGGGTATATTGAGAAGAGGGTGAGGGACAGAGTTTAAGCAGGGTTGTTGTGGTATTCTTTAATTATGGCTGAAGGATAATTTGAGCCGTTATTGATCCCCCTCCTATGTCTGGGGAGAGGGATTTCTCTCTGCTGCTGTGACCTGCTTGGCCCAGGGGGGAGGCACGGGTGAGGAAGGCGGGAGAAGAAGGGAGAAAAGTTCAAGAGGACAATAGAAAAAGGTGGTGTCTGGCAGGAGAGGAGGCTTTATGTTGCCATAAAGTTCAATATTATCACCCTGTCCAGTCATCCAGGGACTAAACCTGGAAATAAGCAAGGCAGCACACGCTACAACCCTAAAGATGTTGATTTAAGACTATTTGTTTTGCTCGTCTATTTATTTTGCATGATGCCACAATTTACAGGAGGCGAACAGAGGGAAGGAGGGGGGGTGAGGAATGCAGGCTTGATACAACATCAAATACAAAAGCATGACTCACAGCCAGACCAAAGCCAATTCCCAGGTATTAGAGTGCTTTAAGTTTTATGATCGCCTATCACCAAACCTAATATAATTACCTCGCAAGGGCACTCCGTCTTTCAGCTACAGGGGTTGAAATGGGATGCTTGAAGAAAAGGGGGTGGATGCAGCAGTGGCAACAGTGGTCGTGGTGGCAGCGGTGGGTGGATGAGTGGCTACTTGGAAGTGAGAGAGGGTGCATGAAGAATAGAGATATGTCTAATCTGAAGGGTTTCTTTTATTTTTATTCATAACCCCTCTCCAACACACATACGCGGACGCAAAACACAACCCTCTCAGACAGTGTTAAGTGGCAGTCCACCATCGTATGGGCAGTGACCTTAGCCATGTTGTTATTAATTGGCTTATTATTTTAATTAAGGAGTAACACCCCATGTGAAGTAGAATTGACAAAGAGTCTGGGTCGCCTAAGAGTCTGTTTAATTAATAGAGCCCGTTCTCAAGGTCAGTCCTTTCGGTATCTATAAGAGTGAAGACTGTGTGTGTGTGTGTGTGTGCTGCCCTTCCTGTCCTCTATTTTATCATCCCCACATGTTGTTGTATGAGGCTAGTATGATTAGCTCCTGTCATAGCGACCCATAAGTCATTCCCTCCCTGATGCCTCAATCTCTACTCGCTCTGCCAAAATGTGTCACTGTGTCCACAAGTGATATACACCACCATTATGAATAAAACAGCCATCATTAGGATGTCCAGTACTGCATTATCTCTGTCCCAGTCTCACACTCGCACCGAGATACTCCAGCTCCACAGCCGCAAGGTCAAACTGCAAGTTCAGAGTTTATGTTTTGCTCCTGTGTTCATCCTTCAGAGGTCAAGCAGCGGTTTCAGCAATTACCTTGTTTCCTCTTTTTTGCATGCTCATCCTTGAGCTGGAAATAGTCTCCCAGCTCGCTATCATCTCGTGTTCGCCACGAGATCTAGGCTTGTTTTCAAGCCATGTTTGTCTACCTTGCATCTTCAGTCTGACATTTGAGGGACGCATAAAAAATTCATGCTGAGGTAGAGCCACAGAGATAGACAGGTGCGAGAGAGAGGGAAGAACAGGGGGAGTAATGTCTGGGAGAGTGACAGAGAAAGATGGAGGCAGAACGTTAAGGTGGCAGCTAAAGCAGTTAGAAATGAGAAAATTAGGGAGAAAACGTGCGTGACACATGAAGGATGGGGAGTTAAAACGCATGGCGGAGCTGAATGCTGCAGCAGCGGCGTAAACAGTTAATGGCTGGTCAGCATACCTCTTTTAAAAGGTTAATTACATCTAATCTGTGCACAAGACGTTGTGTCAGAGGAAGAGACATTAATAAGGCATGACAAGGCAGAAGAGGAACAGGTAGGGCAGCAGTCTGGGGATTGGAGGAATAAGGCCAGACTGCCGTCCACTGTGGCTACACCAGCCAACTAACAGGGGTAGATAAAAAAGACTAATCAGCCATTAGAGGGAGAAGGAGGAGAGATGGAGGAAAAGAAGCTGAGAGCAGTAGGATGAATAAACCTTAAAAAAAGGTCTCTACTGGTTGCTACTCTTGCTTGTCTCTATGAAAATACCATTTCTAATTTGGAGTATATCTCAATTATGATCTAGAGAATTTTCTGTAACAAAGGCATTTTGTCTTTGAAAAGTCTAACTCAATTCCCCGCACCTACTCTGAAAAGACAGCCATCTGATAATGTTGCATCCCTTTGGGGTAAAATATTGCTCGGAAGTGGAATCCAAGAAAAGGATTCTGAAAATAATCTGCAAGAAAATCAAAGCAACATAGGGAACAAAAGAAGCCTGTGCTCCAAGCCGGAATCAAAACAGGACTGAACTTGTGTACATTTTGTAAATATAGTAGTGCTCTCTCAGCGCAAGTGAAGCAACCACGGATGCACGCAGCAATCTGAGCGCACAATTGAACACATTCAAACGAAACCATCGAGCACAGCAAGACCTGTTTCTGTCAGTGTCACTGAGTCAAGTCTTATATCAAAGAAAATAGATCTGAGTCATCTGTTCCGTGGTGAGGCTTTGTTTTAACTTCAGACAGAGAGTGGAAGTGATGGGTGTGAGACAACAGCAGTGAGACTGCTCTCTGCAAAGACACTAATCCTTGTGATGGCATTATCATCCACACATCAGCCCACTATACAGTAGGCAGGCACGAGTGTAGGACGCACTGCTCACTGTGACAGCTGGGGTCTTTATGCTTGGGAGGGAGGAACAGCTCATTACTGAAGATGTTTTTCACTGTTTTGATTGGTAAATAGAAAACTGCTATCAAAAGCCGGCACTGACAGCCACCACGCTGCCTCCCTCTTAATCTGGATACGCATGAATGAGGAAAAAGGATAATATCATCAGCATACTGTCATATCTTTTTCATAAAAGGAAGTGAAAATATCAGCTGCCTTTTTTCCCCAGTGCATCAATGGGCAGCCATCAATGGGGGCACTTTGAAGTGGCAGTTAGGAGATAAAGATTATAATTAGCCCCTCGCTGTGAGTAGGTGAATGGGGGCTGCAGGTAAGGAGAGACTGATAATGTCTTGTGCCGCTGCTTGCTACTCTTTTGCCATGCACTTCAAAGATCGAGAAGAAAAATCAGTGGGTGTAAAAGTCAATTGCCTCCAACAAAACTTGTGGTGGATGGATGCAATCTGACTGCGGCGCGGTGATTGCATTTTATCGTCCAAGTGCTTCAATCTTAATGCGTCGCTGTGTCATCAACTGGCAACTCACCCTTGTACCCCTTGCAGATGCTCCCGGCAAATTCATTGCTCATCAATCTATCACATAGATTTTATTTGCCTTTTTATTTGGAGAGGGATTCAGGAGAGGGGGAGGTATTGTGTTGTTTTTGTCTCCTTACATTCCAATGAGAGGACTGCTGGTGCTGGGGGAATTTTTGTCAATACATTTCTGCAGTGTGATCTCTTTAACCAAACTACATCTTTTCCTGTTAGTCTGATATTAGAAAAAGCAGTCTATGCAACATCTGAAATGGATTTATCTATATACACTGCTCAAAAAAAAATTAAAGGAACACTTTTTAATCTAAGTATTGCATCAAATCAGTGAAACGTGGGATACTGATCTGGTCAAGTAAGTAAAAGAGGGGGTTTTTAGTCAGTTTCAGCTGCTTTGGTGTTCATGAAATTAACAGATGCACTAGAGGGGTAACAATGAGACAACCCCAAAACAGGAATGAGTTTACAGGTGAAGGCCACTGACATTTTTTTTCCTTCCTAATATTGTCTGACTGTTTTTCACTAGTTTTGCATTTGACTAGGGTCAGTGTCACTTCTGGTAGCATGAGGCGATACCTGGACCCTACAGAGGTTCCACAGGCAGTCCAACTCCTCCAGGATGGCACATCAGTGTGTGCCATTGCCAGAAGGTTTGCTGTGTCTCCCAGCACATTCTCAAGCGCATGGAGGAGATTCCAGGAGACAGGCAGTTAGTCTGGGAGAGCTTGACAGGGCTGTCGAAGGTCCTCAACTGATCAGCAGGACAGGTATCTGCACCTTTGTGCAAGGAGGAACAGGATGAGCACTGCAATAGCTCTACAAAATGACCTCCAGCAGACCACTGGTGTGAATGTCTCTGATCAAACAATCAGAAAGAGATGTAATGAGAGTGGTCTGAGGGCCCACCGTCCTCTAGTGCCCGCTGTGCTCGCTGACTGGCACCGTGGAGCTCGGCTGGCATTTGCCATAGAACACAGGAATTGGCAGGTCCACCACTGGTACCCTGTGCTTTTCACAGATGAGAGCAGGTTCACCCTGAGCACATGTGACAGACATGAAAGGGTCTGGAGAAGCCGTGGAGAACGTTATGCTGCCTGTAACATTCTTCAGCATGACCGGTTTGGTGGTGGGTCAGTGATGGTGTGGGGAGGCATATCCATGGAGGGACGCACAGACCTCTACAGGCTGGACAATGGCATTCTGACTGCCATTAGGTATCAGGATGAAAACCTTTGACCCATTGTCAGACCCTATATTGGTGCAGTGGTCCTGGATTCCTTCTGGTGCACGACAATGCCCAGTCTTATGTGGTAAGAGAACTCATGCACTTCCTGGGGGATAAAGGAACTGATGCCATTAGCTGGCCCCCACGCTCACCTGACCTGAATCCAATAGAACACCTTTGGAACATTATGTTTTGTTCCATCTGACACCATCAGGTTGCTCCTCAGACTGTCCAGGAGCTCAGCGAAGCCCTGGTCCAGTTCCGGGAGGAGATACCCCAGGACACCATCTGTCATCTCATTCAGAGCTTGCCCCGGCATCGTCAGTCATGCATACAAGCACATGGAGGCCATACAAACTACTGAATACCATTTTGAGTTGCTGCCAAGGAATTTCAGCAAGATGGACTAGCCTGCCACATCAGTTTTTCACTTTGATTTTGGGGCGTCTTGAATTTAGCCCTCCTGGGGGGTTGATAATTTTCAATCCCATCAAACAATGTGGCATCTTTTCATTCCTAACACATTAACCAGTCCATATCAATGCTAAGATCCAGTTTGTTTTTTCCCCGTATTGAAATATGATGTATTTTCAAAGTGTTCCTTTAATTTTTTTGAGCAGTGTATTTTTCTTGCACAGGTAATGTTAATGTTTATTTTATAAAAAAAATAAATAAACGTTAAAGTACTTGAATTTTATTGTCTGAGGTGAACCAACTAATGAGATAAAACCCGGGATTAGACATTCAGAACAAAGTAAAGAAATCCCTTGACTCGTCATCTCTGTCTCTGCTGCCATCACTGCAGAGTTGAGGTGTTTGAGGAACAAAGATGTAGCTGCTCTTTTATAAGCTGCATCCCTCTGAGGCTTGATTAGGCTCATCCTGGCCGACTGAATAGGTAGATGCAAATTCCAGTTTGTAGACGCTGGTGCCTGAAGGTTGACAACCCTATTAAAGAGTGAAACCTGTGCTGAATGGAGCACAGCTAGATTACACTATGCTCATGTATTCTCTTTCACTTTTGGCAAACAAATTGCAGCATCAAAAAGAGACAAAAAAAATAAGCTAAGTTCATCAATTTTAAATGAATTTGTATTCACAGATAGTGTTACAATTGAATGTGTATGTGTTTGTGCCGGTGATCCATACAGCCGATTGTGTGCTTTCCACTTGGCAACAGAGTTTAGGTCAGATCAGGCTTGACACTATGCATTTTGTTCTTGGCTGAATGACAGAGACCCCATTTGCTGGATGCAAATTAGGAGCATTGTCAGCGCTCCTAATTCAGCACAGCTCCTCTTCCTTCGAAAAGTGTGCCTTTTCACAGAAGTGTTAATAGATGGGTAGGTCTCCGTAGAGGAAGTGATCCTATTGAGGATAAGAATGAGTAATGCAGCTAAGAGTAAGTTCTAGTCAGTGAGTGCACTTGAACTTTCACTCACACACTGTAGTGTCGACTTATGAAGTTGTAACTCATTTTGAAAAAGCTCGTTGCCAGCAAATGCGAATGGTCCCGTACTGATTCATACAATCAATTTGCTTTCTGGTAAAGAGTAGACTAGAGGCAGAATATGACAACAAAATGTTAAAAAAATAAAATAAAATCTGCAGATGAAACAGAACAGACAGGCCCTGGTGTCTTTCTGTTGAGTAATCAAATAGCTAAAGCAAAAGTACAGTAAATATGTCCCTTTCACAAATGTAGCAAAGGATGCACAAGCGGGACTTACAACCTAACTTAGAAAATAGTAACCACAGCAAAATTCTGCAGATCTCAAGTGATTTGTTGCAAAAATAAATCGTAGAGACAGCACATCAGTAAGAAAATAGCCCATACCCATTTGCAAGGCAAATTTCTTCTCTAGTGAAATAGCCTAATGTACAGTATAGAAACTTTATTCTTTTTGTTCAAAGTGAAAAATGACACACCGAAAGGCTGCTGCAGGCTTCAACTGAAGTGCTGCCCCAAATGCAGGATGGCTTCAAATTTGTGACAGTTCCATTTGTGCCAAAAGATGATGGATGCACACTGCTTTTGAATTTTCAAGCGTATATTACAGTGGCAGTCTAGATAACTTTAGTCTTGGTTGATTTGGCAACACCTGCAATTAACAAAGGCAGGTCACAGAATTCTGGGAGCAACAAAACAAAATATTGTTTTAATAAAGAAGTCTGGTAAAAAAAAATAGCTTTTGTCCATCATTCTGTGAGCGATTGTAATTGTCACAGCTCCCTTCTCCTCTGCCCTGTCTGTCTTGCCTGTCTCCCATCCACTCCTCTGCCCTGTATCTTCCCCCCGCAGCTCGGTGCCTGAGTGGAGTCTAACTTCTCAGCTGACTCCACTCAGGCAATCAACCACCTCCACGGCTCCCGGACAGCTGACGATCATCTCACTAATGACTCACCTCAACAATAAGTACCGGCTCAGCCTTCCACTCCCTGCCAGAGTATTAAACAAGAACCATGCAGTTCAGTTTTGCTCTCTAGCCTCTTACTAGTTCTGTTTTGAGTTCCTGCCTTGTTTTTTACATTGTTTTTTCCTTCTGCCTCTGCCAGACTCAGCTGTCCGGGATCCCTGCTGTCCTCCTTCCCTCCGGCTCTCCCCAACCCAAGTCATCACCGGTTTTCTCCTCCTGGACCCCTCTGCTCATGCCTAAACCCCCCTGCTCATGCCTGGACCCCCATTCCTGCCTGGACCCCTTCTGTCCCTGCCTGGACCCCCGTTCCTGGTCAAAACCTCCCACTACACCAGCCGTTCCTGCACTCTGGTTTTCCCCCCCATGTAGCCACCATTTCACCCCCCAGCAATAAAACCCTTCATTCCAACCAGCCTTGGTGGTGTGGCTCTCTGCTCGGGTCCAGCCCTCCTCAGATTGTGACAGTAATATGATTGCATGTTGCTGATTGTGTGAACAGCAGAGCACAGTGGAAGTGAAAGTCGTTTCCTGCACTGAGAAATTGGCGTTGTGCAGCCTGTCACCACCAATTCTTCATCTAACATCTCACTAAGGCAGCTCCTTCTTTTTCCTGCAACATTTCAAACGGATGTACTACTGAAAAATGTGACCCTCCAAAAAAACTACCTTTGTCTTATGTATGCATTTTTGATGAACAACTGTGGTCGGTGTTAAGCTAGTCTGACTCAACAAAATGTATTAGTCTGCTATTGGTCGTGCTTTTTTCCCCCTCTTCCGCTACCGACATGTTGCCGCTTTCAAAATGTCCTCCACTACAGTAAACAAGTACTATCTCCATGTTAGCAACCTCGCAAGAAGGGTTTGCAAGATGAGTGTTCAGCTTACTTAAAAATAAACTTCATGTAACTACTTCACAATAAAAAAACAAGTTGTATTTTGCTAGTTAAACGCTTCTAATGTGAACCTGCAACAAAATGACAGTAATAAGCATAGGTAGACTCTTAATACAGTATATTTTCTGGGAATGTCACAGATACCAAATGTGTAGTACAGCAAATATATATATGTGTGTGTGTTTCACAAAATTAACACCGATGACAGGTAAAATGACTGTCATTGAAGATTTAATTACAGTACAATGTTCTGCTGGGAAACCTTGAGTCCTGGCATTCATTTAGATGCTACTTTGATCCGTCACTGACTTAAACAACACTGCAAACGAAGCACATGTCCCATTGCAAGGACACCACTCAATGCCAGGACCATGTGCATTACCACAGCTCAAAATGTGCTCAGGATTGGCTCAAGAAACACGACAAAGAGGTGTTGACTTGGCCAAAAAACTCCCTGGATCGCATCCCATCGAGCAACCACAAGATGTAACTGAAGAGTCCAAAGAGGCCAACCCTGCACATCAATAAAACTCAACGGATTGGTGTAAAAATATTGCAATACTTTTATAAGTGGGCTACAGGCTTAATCACCATTCTGTTACCTCATTCAGTGACAGATAGTGACTTAATAGACTTTTACCGAAATGAAAATCTTCAACGTTGCCACTTGAACGTCATCTTTATTTTAATGCATCTTCATTGTCTGGAATTTGTACCCTCCTTCTGTCATTTGACCTTTTTTTTCCCCCAATAATTTCATTTTACTTTTGCACTTAAGTTCACTTGTTCAACTTTGCTCATTTATGTTGTCCAACTTAATATCACAAACTGCCTACATGGTGACGTGCCAGTCCGTTTAGTGCAGCACTGTGGCTTGGAACTGTTACTCTTTGGCCCCGTTTCCAAGCAGGACCATAAGATGGTGGTCAGTACGATTATTCATTGATTTAAGGCTGTAGAGGGAAATCACAAGATCATAGCTAATGTAAAGTGTGCTACACATGAAACTGAGAAATTGGAAATGGAGCACAATCTATTTAACATTCTTACTGGTGTAAAGGATTATTGGAGAAATGGGGCTCTAGGAACCATCTAAATGCTTTAATGTCAGCGTCACATTAGTCAAGTTATTCAGGTTTTAGTGCTTGTGAAATTGTACTGAGATTTAGCTGACTTATTCCAGTCAATTTTCTCCCTGTCATGTTCATGAGGAATTTTGCATTCAAACCTATAATGTTATAGCTGGAGTCACAGAGGAGGATCAGCCATAATGACGACTGGCCCCATCTGATACTTTGGCCGCAATCCCTGGAGAACAAGCACTTGGCAGATAATACAATGAGTGGGACGGTGTGTTTTTGTTGTTTCTTTTCCTCGGGTCTTCCAAGTCACCAGCACATTAACAGAACCACACTTGTTTGTTGTTGATGTGACAGGTGTGACAAATTGTTTACGGATTACATGAAAAAGGTAGACTGAATCTGTGGCCACATAAGTGAATTCTGTGTGTGATGTGTTACTGCGGCTGGAGTGAATCTGTCATGATGGATAGCTTCCCGTTCATGTTCCTTCCCCTCTATGAAGCCTGTTTCTGCAGTTTTGATTGAAAAGACAATGTTGAGTTGGCCTCATTTTGTGAGCATTTTTGCTGTATGTAAAACTCAGGAGCCAGTGAGGGAAAGTAAAAATGAAGAAATGCAACCCACATGAAAGTTATTCCTTTACAGTAATCCAGTGAGCTAGACTTTTCAGACCAATGCATGTCTGCATGAAACTTGTGTGTTTCTTTGTACATTTATAGTAAAAGCTGTTTATACAGTTGAAAAATGCTGTAAACGAAAAATGCTTTCATATACTGTACATAAACAATAATTGTTTATTTATCACTTTACAAAATGCAAAGTGAACACACAAAAGAAAAATCTAAATCGAATCAATATTCGGTGTCACCACCCTTTGGCCTTCAAATTGGCATCCATTTTTATACGTACACTTGCACAAAGTCAGGGATTTTGAGTGATAGCAGTCAGGTGTATGATCAACCAGTTATACCAAACAGATGCTAATGATCATCGGTTTCACATGTAGGTGGAAACACTTTCATTTACTGAAACAGAAACAGCTGTGTAGGAGGCTTAAAACTGGGTGAGGAACAGTCACACTCTGCTATCAAGAGGAGTTTAATGGAAGACAGTTCCATGGCACAAGTCATATACCATGGCAAGACTGAGCACAGCAACGGGACACAAAGTAGTTATACTGCATCAGCAAGATGTCTCCACAACAAAGACTTCAAAGCAGACTGGGATTTCAAGATGCACAACGAAATTGGCAACGTAGAGGATCGCAGATGCAGTGGTCGGCCAAGGAAACTTAATGCAGCAGATGGAAAAACACATCAAGCTTATGTCCCTTTGAAATTGGAAGATGTCCAGCAGTGTCATCAGATCAGAACTTGCAGAAACCAGTGGGACCCAGGTACACCCATCTACTGTCTGGAGAAGTCTGGCCAGAAGTGGTCTTCATGGAATAGTTGCAGCCAAAAAGTCAGACCTCTGGCATGGAAGCATGTCAGCTATGCATGAAAACATAGGAACTGGGGAGCAGAAAAATCGTAGCAAGTGCTCTGTACTGGCAAATCAAAATTTGAAATATTTGGCTGTAGTGGAAGGCAGTTTGTTGGAGAGTGGTACAATAATGAGTGTCTGCAGGCAACAGTGATGCATGATGGAGGTTCCTTGCAGGTTCGGGGCTGCATTTTTGCAAATGGAGCTGGAGATTTGGTCAGGATTAATGGTGTCCTCAGTGCTGAGAAATACAGGCAAACACTTATCTATCATGCAGTACCATCAGGGTAGCATATGACTGTGCCCCAAATTTATTCTGCAGCAGGACAACAACCCCAAACATACAGCCTATGTCACTGGCGTAAAGAAGAACAAGAAGTCCTAGAAGTGATAGTATGGCTTCCACAGAGCCCTCATCTCAACATCATCAAGTCTGTCTGGAATTACATGAAGATATAGAAGGAGATGAAGCAGTCTACATTGGCATAAGATATGTGGTTATTTCTCCAAGATGTCTGGAACAACCTATCAGCCAGGTTCCTTCAAAAACTGTGTGCAAGTATACCTAAAAAAATTGATTATGTTTTGAAGGTAAAGGGTGGTCACACTAAATACTGATTTCATTTCTCTTTTGTTCATTCACTGCATTTTGTTAACTGATGAAAATGAAGGATGAACACTTCCATTTTAAAGCATTCATTGTTTACACAATGGCCTAAAGCACAGCACTGTACATAATTTAAAAATTCTAAATTATTTAGATCTTCTAAATGCAGCATTCACGTTTGGTATCATGCATTTTATGTTTTGTCGAGCACGCTGATCATTATTATGCATTGAAATCTTGGCTCACTCTTTTCCAAATGACTGCACTTGTTTACCACCAACATGTGCAGTCATCCTCATGAACAAACTTAAAAAATGATCTTGATTGACTGTTTAATACTCTGTGAATGATTAGATTGTTTATCACGCGGCATGACTCTATTGTAATGCAGACTTTCTTGGCAAATAACATTCTCAAATATCCCCATTGTTTCCCCCCGTTGCTTAGACAGATGTGAATTGTAGAAATCAATTTTCATTTGATATCATTCGACAAGTCAGAAATATCAATTGCATGCAGATGTGCGAATTAACACTTATTGCTGCATTCATTTTGTGCTATCGTCTATGTACTAAATCAAAAGTATAACCATTAAATCTGCCAGATGACTCGCTTTTGGCACAGATTAATATGAATTCCTATAACTTTGAATGATTGTTCCACAAGGGTTAAACCTGATGGGGAGACGTGGTAGTTTCCTTTGTATGCACACATTAGAGTCAGTCTCACAAAGCATCAGCCAACACAGTTTCTCTGTGTTATTTCTCACTTTGGGGAGAGAGATAGGGTGACATGACTAAAACCCTGCCTCTCTCCCAAAAGGCGGCACATGTCAACCATCTTCTGGGGCCTTGTCAGCAGCCAAAAGGTTTTAATGGAACTGTGTTTTGGGATTTGCACATGTCGTCGGTCTTGTTCAAAAGACGGAGAGTGTCAAGGGGGAAAGAGAGAGGAGAGACCTCTTTGAGTGTCAGCCCGCTGAAAGGAGACATGGCGTCCGCCAAGAGAATAGCAGCTTCGCTCCTCTTATCCTTCTTCCCCACCGACACACAAAGATGCAAACTCAAATCGGCAGCTTCCCTCCCAGAGATATTCTCTGCAAGTGAGAGATAGGCCTGGGTGTTCGGTGATTGAACTGTTGGGTGCCTATTCTGCGCTACACATCTTCATTCAGACAGAGTGAACACCTGCTGCGATTAGGATGCAATTCAGTTGTTTGCGCATGCTTCTGTCACTCTACTATTTGGGTTCCAAAGTTGAACTTAAAAAAAAAAAAAGAGGTGGTATTTTAAGTCCTCGCATCCAGTATTCATCAAATCATCAATCATTTACAACTGATCGTTAACCACTTTCATTTACATCAAAGTAACATTGAAAATGTCAAGAATGAGTTGTTACGTTTTGATGGAAGTTTCACATTCAATAGCAGCCAATTTCCCATCTGTTTATATTGTTTTAATAGCATTTGCTAATGTCTGTCCCCTCTGCCCCACTGACATTAGTGTCATTAAATGTGAACGATTCAATTTTGTGCAAACACCCCACTGAAAAACAGCTGTTTGTCACATTTGAAAATATTTGGTGTTGTAGTCTGAGTTTAACGGTGTCTTAAGATAAGCAAATATTAGAGCTTTTATTTTGAATTCCCCTGTGCTATAGTGATTATTGCATTAATGCTTTTGTGTTTGAGCTTAGCATTCATTAAAGCTAAAAACCATAATAAATGCAAACTTCCCCACTGTCCCTGTCTCATTAATGTTGGTAGAAATGCATTACGAACGTAAACCCCTGCCTAAGAAACAGTTGATGAAAGTTACTCTCAAGAAATCACCATGACAGATTTCCAATTTCTTATGAAATCTTAAACGGATTACTCAACACAGGATTTTAATTTTTGAAAAATGCAACGGATTTACTGTATTGCTCCCTGTGTCTCCTATTTTTCTCTCTCCTTTCTCACTTTGTTTTTTTTCACATTTTGTACTCTCCACAACAGCTATACGACCCTGCTTTTGTGGTCGGTTCTTGAAACTTGCTTTTGCCCCCCTTCCCCCATTTCGCAGCGTGACCCCCTAGCTGTTACCACAAAGCACACTACAGCATGTTGCCCCCAGTGGACAGTAATTACAAAGCAATTACACACCAGGAGCGGCCCGCATCGGCCATTAGACGTCTGCCCAGACTGGCCATTACTGCAGAGAATGCCTCTAGGTTACATTGTGCACAGGAAGCAAGTAAATGGCATTTAACTCAGCATGAGTACCACTGAATTATGTTGGAACTCTCAGGGGACAGGCTTACACCGGTCTGTCATCTTAGGCTGGCACGAGAGTATGATACCTTAAGTGGTTATACACTATTCACACCAGGGTTTCTTTCTACTTAGAGCTTAGGTTAACAATTATTTTCATTCTCTATTAAACTGTCAGTTGTGTATTTTGATCATGAAATCGATGAAATGTCAAAAGTGAAAAATGCCCAGTTCAAAGCCAAAACATCCATTTATAATGAGGAATAAAGCAACATGTGTGTATTTTACGAGTAGAAGCTGGAACCTGCACATTTTCTTGCTTTCTTAAATGATTTCAGTGATTATTCAGTTTTGCAAATATGCTCTAAACCGGTGATTGGGAATTCATACTTGCATTTTTTTGTCCTAATTATATATCTCAATAGCTAATTTTTATATATTCAATGGGGTTTTATTCCTTAAAAACAGGATTTAAACCTTACCAGGAGACGCATTTCTGATTAGGGTTAGAAACTTAATACAGAAAAGCAGTGAAAATTTTACATACACAGATACACAATTCATACAGTTCAAGGGAAGACAATCGAGTCTTTAGTCTTTTTGACAGCTGAACCCTTTGTTTGAAACTATGGTATCTCTGAAACTAATGTTATGAAGTTTGATATAGATATTCAAACTGTCCCCCAAAGCTTTGTGTCTAAGCTTAAGGAAACTACAGTATCATTTCTCAACAGCTGCTTGTAAAGGTTTTTGACAATTTGATATTATTCTGCAGATCGGGAAGTCGG
Organism: Acanthochromis polyacanthus; assembly: GCF_021347895.1. Classification (NCBI taxonomy): domain Eukaryota; kingdom Metazoa; phylum Chordata; class Actinopteri; family Pomacentridae; genus Acanthochromis; species Acanthochromis polyacanthus. The sequence goes on along the minus strand of NC_067123.1, from coordinate 25,454,312 downwards.
ATCAGAATAATCACTCCTTTTTCTTAAGAGTAGTTACAAATCAGATGTCAAGTGAACCAAAACCCAGTGCTGCCCTCACACATTTACATGAATGTCTATGTGCCTCCGATACGTTTTGTTTTTGGGTTTTTTGTGGGGTTTTTTTTGCTGGAGTGTGAACAACAGCTGTCCAGTTTCAGAATAGTATGACGTTGTTTTAACGCCACCGAACCTCTTCAGGATGTGTACAATGTGTCCAAATTTGACACTGGAGCTGGCCTGTCCCAATTCAAGCCATCAGAAGTAGTTTGATTTCAATTCAAATCAGATTTATTTGTTACATTACCAGTTGTACATGATGCAATACATTGTAAAATGTTTTTGATTTAATCGTGACAACAGTATATCCCTAACTTTGGCAAATAGTTTTGAGTTTCCTAAGTGAAGCTGACAACTATGGAAGTCAAAAAGCACCAAGCACATATATGAATCATTTGGGAATGGCACTACTGCATGAAGTTGTCCTGATGATAAAGGAATAGAAGACTGATTACTTTTAAAGCCTGTCCCTTTCCAGCCTCTGAAAACTCATCTCTTTCGGCCTTAAAACAGTTTAGATATAACTATTGTTCTTTCGTCCAGAATCTGCAAATCTACGAAGTCCACTCATCTACCTCCAACCATGGAGGTACTTGCTTCAGCTCGAGCACACCAGCTCACTTACAACTCTGCTCAAACACTGTAAAACTACTTTATATAGAAAAATTTCATGTTGTACTGTAATTTTGGGGTAATTCAGCCATACATGTTCAAACCAGTAGGTGATTCCAAAGGAAAATAATGATACAGAAAATCACACCCAACAGCTTCACAGCACTGGTTCTGTGGGTTTGTTACATATGAAACCTTGGATGTCTGAATCACTGTTTATGTGATGAGCATTGGTACACGACATCTTCAAAATGGAAAGATGTTCAACCATGGTGTTGACTGCTTGTTTCAGCTGTCGTGTTTTCCAGCAAATAATTAACACAACATAAAGATATTAACTTGAAAAAAACAACGGTATTTTTCCCGGAGGCGCCCTTGAAAGTCTATCGAAAAGACCTATATAATATGGGTATGAGGACATATTTATTATTTCTAGCAGAGAGGATGATTGCAACTGTTCTGATGACCTCCTGACTTCTTCTCAGTCATTTACATCAGGTCAAGATTTAATACTGACCTATGCTTTTACATGACATCCATACAACTAATCAATGGGTTTCTTATGAATTTTCATTTATTCTTCTTAGAGAGGGAATCCTAATGCTTCTGTGACCTCCTGATTCTTTCACTGGCAAACCTAGCTATTAAATCCCACACAACACATACACTGCCAAATTCTAAATGTTGCAAAGCAGCCTCTTGAGGCGGCCAGGAGACATTCTGATTTTTCATTTACATAGCTTTAATCAAAGATGTACCTCCATCTCACAGAGGTGGACACTGACTGGCCAATGCTCAATATTAAATCAAACCATCAAATATTGGTCTGCGTCTACTGCGAATCAGAAAGCGCACATACTTAATGCCGCAGCACCCAGCCTCCCTCAAAATCAGAGACGCTTACCCAACTTAATGTCATAATCCCTTCCACTTCATCAGAGCTTCAGAACTACCACCATGACGGCTCAGCTCGCTTACCCCGTGGAGTGAACACTCAACCATCCAACCTCATCAAGTCTATTTATCGGAATGATCTCTTTAAAGTCAGCTCTCCCCATCCCGTCGCCCTACTTAAAGCAATGTCGTGTTAGCGCCCATAGATCGTCTCCCTCATTCACGTCGCCACATCACTGTGCTTATTCTCTCATTACAGAGCATGGGGCATCAACTCTGTCTTTACTGGGATTAATGTAACTGGATACTTTGTCAACATGTATGAACATCTCCGCTGAAGGAACTTCACTGCCATTACATAACCCCCATTTATCCCACACTGATACTTTATTTGAGACTAAAAAATGGCATTAGAATGATTTAGTTTTTTTCTTTTCTTGCAGTCCATTTCTGATACAACTGTAAGAATAGTTTCTTAACAGCTCTCCTATGCAATATTTAGGCTCATTTAATGATGGCTGTTTGACTAAATGTTTCTCAATTCTGGGCTGTGTTTCAGAGAGACTTTTAATTCACTTGCCGTCCATGTGACTTGCTCCGATGTCCCTTATCACCGCTCTTCCCTTTCATATTATCCGGACGTTCCCTCAATGTATTCCCACAGTCCTTTTTTTAAAAATTTTTTTTTACCCAATCAGCCTAAATTACAACTCCCAGAGGATTCCAGTCCTTGGATGAACCATGGTTTTCTGCTTTTGCAAGTTAAACGGCACGTTGGAAGACTGAGAAGGAGAACAGAGCAGTTCTGCAAAACCTTATGTTGAAGAAAAGTCGTGCTTCCACGTGTTTTGTTGCTGTTCACTTTGGCAGAATTTCTACCTTACTTATAGTAGAATATCGATTCACAGTCAAGTGTATCCAGGGCCATTTGTTATTCTATTTGTTTTCTATCAAGAAACACACTGGAAGGATCACAGTCCACTGTACTATTTACACACTAACGCTCCTTATTACTTTTCGGCAAGCTACAGAGAGAGATACATAAATATCTGACAATTGGAATGTGGTATTTCTTTCGATTCACACAAAGGAGTCACAAGGATGTTTTCTTATGCTTACTTGCATTTTTAAGTATACAACTGCAAACAATTCTCTTGAGGCTACATGAAAACACCAGTTGTCAAAGGTGACTGAATATCATTGTGAAAGGTAAAGACACGCAAGAGGAGACAGTTTTATGAGGATGTTTGGATGGTACTATGTACCACGGGGGTTTCACACTCCAGGCTAAATTGCATATAGAACATTATGCAATGCATTTATCATAAAAGATCACTGCATGTCATTATCAGCAAATGGAAATAGCAAGGTAATTTTCTAAACAGTGGTGGGATAATGACAAATAAGAAATAACCCTTCCAGGATACATGGATCCTTTTCATCTACATGGCTAAAGATAAAACAAATGAAATGTATGTTGGAGACTTGTAAATATGTTAATGTATTTTTATTTTATCGTAAATCGGTTCTTTGTTCCTTGACTTTTGGACTAAGTCCAGTATGACTGGATTTGCACTTGAATGGCTTGAATTATAGAATTCCTTCCAATCAGGCAGATTTGCAGCATTTGAACTGACATGGGTACTTCAAAAAGCTCCACTCAGCAGGTTTCTCCCTTTTAAATTAAAGTTGCTGCTGCTGTTGCCCAGTCAGATACCTGTATTGTGGCATAGCAGCAAAATGCCTCCAACGTTTTGTAGTAGTTACACTAAGTTTTCCTACTTAGTATTCCCCTGAGTCAGTTTCACAGCAACTAAAATCTCAAACCTTCCTTGTCTGATAAACATTCACATTTTTTAAATTAAACTGTTATTTTATGTTACAGACTTTGTTTTGTGAAACTGAACTCGAGCACAGATACTGAGATAATTCTGTCAACGCCACAGTCCTGTCCAGCCACAGAAAAAATTACACACTTGTCATAAGCTGTACATAGCTCAATTGAACTTGTTAAACCAGTGAAGTTCCTATTTAATGTGCTTTTAAATACATTTGTAAACTCAACTTTCCGCTATTGTATGAATATAAATATGTAATCTGCTTCTTTAATCATCACCATTCATATGATGTAAAGCTTAGCCATTTAGTTTAGTAAACTGTGGCTCACCGTCTGTTTAAACAGTTATTTTTGAAATGAAAATCCCATATGTTTTATATGCAGATGAGTGACTAAAGGAAAATGCTAAACTCTTTGTCCCCCACAGCGAAGGGATTCAATGGCTCTGTCATGCATTTATTAGAGCTTTTTTCTGATCTGGTTTAGGTCTGCTTTTCCTCTTAGACGAAAGGTTCACATTGTTCTAAGAGATTGCCTTCATGATGAAGCATATCTGTTCTTTTGGAAGTGATCTCTTCCAGGGTTACAATGCCTCCATTCATAGGGCAAAAGGGTTAAGCAGTCTAATGAGTATGAGAATGGTTCAAGTGATATACCGTGGTCTTTAAATTCATCAAATCTCAACCAAAGGAAAATGTTGAACCAGTGTGTTAGACAACTCTCTTCCCTATGAACAAAACAAAACACCAAACGAGTAAATATCTTTCAGAAGAAGGGAGCCCCATCCCTCCAGTAGACATGTGTGTGTGTGTATATATATATATATATATATATATATATATATATATATATACACACACACACACACACACTCCCGAACAACATCTTAAGACTGACATAGAACATAGAATAGGCAATTCATTGACAACTGCATTTAAACTCAGACTGCTCATCAGCTGATCAAAATTTTAAGATGACAGCTGTTAAAAAGGCAGAATCTGCGCAAAAATCTGACTTTCGTGTCATTTTCTGTCAGGTATTTGCATGTCATGACCTTCTGATGGCAAATGTAATGCCATGGCAAGGATTGTTGAGCTGCACAAGCAAGGCCTCTCAACCCGCCACAACTGCTGAGGTTGGATGTACTAAGACAATCAGTTCAAATTTCTTAAAGGATCCTAAGGGTTATGGGACAAAAAAGTCAAGTAGTACACTGCAAAAAATTTTACCTGCGCTGAACCAGAGGGTCCGACGGGCCGATCCTCGACTCAAATGAAGGCCCTTACTAAAGCTGACTGCAGCGCAATAACCATAAGACGGAATCTGCAAAAGAAGGACAAAAGAATAAGAAAAAACATCTTCAAAGGCCACGTCTCCTCTCACGCCACAAACTTGCGTGTTTAGAGAAAAACTTCAACCTAGACAGTCCTGCTGGTTTCAAACATTACTGGAAAAACAAGGAGATCCCATTGGAAATGTTTTCTACGCAGCACAGTGGAGGGGGCTCCATGATCTGGGGTGCTTTTCCTTCAGTGGAACAATGGCGCTGCAGGTTGTGTAGGGGCATCAAACAGCAGCTGGTTATGTGGAGATGTTGCAGCGGGCATCCCTTTGGACTGATTGCCCTTGTCCATTCACTAATGACTGGGTCTTCAGTGCTCGATTTAGACGGTCGCCAGATCGCCGCGATGATAGGAGATTGATGACATCATACGAAGTGGCTGCCTCCATGAAGAAAACATGATACGCGGTGCAGCCCGCCCGAGCGCTCGACTTGGACGGTCGCCGGGTCGCCATTTGCGACGTCGCAAATGGCGACCCGGCGACCGTCTAAATCGAGCGCTGGTTTTTCAACAGGACAGCATCATCAACAAGAGCTATTGGGCAATTCACTACCGAGTCCTTTTTTGACACTTCAAGTTCTGATTTGTGGGGGGTTTGGGCTATGGTCTTATACTTCTGATCAGCTGATGAACAGCCTGTTTGAATTTAAAAGTCAATAAATTGCCTATTCTCTTTTTTTGTCTCTTGCTCTTGTTTCTTCTTTCTGCATTTTGAATCTCTACTTACAACCTGATTGTGATCCACCAGCATGAAATGGAAATACTTGTAATTTTTCACCCAGTCTTAAGATTTTGGTCAGGAGTATATATATAATATATGCTACAAAACCTCTACTTTGAATTCAGTGTGGATCATTTCTACACAATGCCTTGAATGTAAAAAACGTTTAGCTGATGTGGGGAAATGATAGAGTACATCGCACCCTACCTGCTCATTTATTAGACACTCTGCCTATGACTGCGGGTAAAACTCAGCTGGAGAGGGGTCACCATCCCCTGCACCTGCTCAGGCTAATCACCCACTCTGAGACTGAGGGGTGAGAGGGCCGAGGGCAGAGAGCGCGCACACACACGTGTGCCAACCTGAACCCCAACTTCACCTCTCCACAACCATCCCTTTCTTACACCTCCCCGTTTCTGCCCCCTTCCCTGCTGATCTGCTGCTGTTCTCTGCAGATGACTGGCCTTACTGCTGCAGGTGCCCTGGAGGACCAAAACCATCATCAGAAATTTAAATGACTTTGCCCCATGATGCACCACGCTGACTTGCTCCGTTGCAGCTCCCCTACTGTAACTAACTTTCTATTGTATAGGATGTAATATTTTGCTTCACCCTTTCCTCTGCTGTGCTGCTCGCTTGCTTTCTTTGCACAAGTAAGCAGGGAGGCGCATACAAATGTGACTAGTAGGATTCAACGCTTTTAGGAAAGTAAATGAGCGTAAAACACAACAATACTGTATTTTGGGTTATAACAGACATATTACATTGAAACTGCAAGTGAAATATCAAAAATAAAGGTCATATTCCAAAACAGTGGTCTATGTGACTAATACAATATTTCATGAGATATAGCATAATAGATTGATGCATTAATGCATGAACACCCTTTTACTGCTGCATCTGGTTAAGCTAGAGCTGTTTAAACACATTTTATAATAAGGCCAAACTGATAATCCTGGGAAAATATTTATATTGCACTTTCACATTTAAATAGAGCACCGCTTTCACTTCCACACTGTGCTACAATCCTGTGAATGTACAAATCATTGCATCAAAATACAGCGAAGAAAAATATAAACTCAGCATGTAATATATCATAGAACTGTATTTACTGTTCCAACACAGGGCTTCTCTACAACAGGATGGACATTATGAAATACCTAAACACGCACTAGATGGAAATGATAAAGAGCAGATCAAGAGACCAGAAACCCCAGTTACTGAGGTTGTTGATGCTGCTTGTGGAATGTTGTCCCGCCATTCACGAAGGGCTCTGCGACATTTTAAGGGACAAAATCACGTTGTCACATACGTCCATGCAGAGCTTTATTTGGCAGATTGTTAACCGGTTCAAGTGCCTGGCTATGATTCTAACTGACAGCATCCAGCAAACTAACAGACCGTTCTGGTCTTACTGCTGTCAGCTACGGCATCATGTCATTTGAATGAAGCTGAAGGTGGCCAGCGGTCAAAGAAGTGTCTGCGGTCTAGTCACACTATCTGATCATTGCCTTTTAAAGTGGCACACACACTAGGGTGGCAGATTAACTCAATGAAGAGAATTTGTCATCAGTTAAACAGCTCATTATTTTAGCCACAACAATCGACATGAGATCTTTCAATTTATTGTACAAGTCAGAAAAGAAGACCATTTGCTAGCTGCATTTATGTTTTTCTTCAGTGTGATGAGGCTTCAGTCAAGTAACATTAGCAATATTATTCTCCTTGACCTTCGTGGATTCATCACACTGCAGTTGGCGGTCAAACACGTTACACAAACATGAATCTTGCATACTGCTTGCTATAATTTACTGCTTCACATGACTTGCACTCAATCAAAAATACTGCCAAACAATGGATGATTTGCTTCTAAGGACGAGCTATTCACCTTCTTCCCCAAACATTTGATTTACATTTTGCATGTCTGCTCTCCATTGCATATTGCTACTCTACGCTGGACTGCAATCACAACAGAAAATTTTTGCACAGCGGGTGCAGGGCAGCTCCCCGAAAGTGAAGTCAAAACAACTCGATTGCTCCCTGGTGACAGGCCGTTTAATTTGATACACAGAGTTTTCAACAAGCAGACCACACATTTTAAAGGCCAGTATCGCAGAGGATTGTATTCACGTTATGTGGAAGCCAATATCATGGTGGTAGTCTAGTCGAGTGGTTTTCAACTTACAAGTGGGGCTCCTCAGTGGGTCAAAAGAAAAATCAGTGGGGATGTGAGATGATTAATTGGGTAGAAGACTAAACAAATTGGATGAGGAAAAAAAAGAAAGACCCCGAACATGTATTTAAGTGAACCCCTGGGAAATAAATCTCAGACATGCGAGGCTCAACATTTTTGTTAGGGAATAAAGGGAAGGTTTTCTAATCTTATCAAATGTGATTCATATCGACCTGGAGTAGTAGAAAAATATTGACCTGAAGACTGAATGTGTAGCTTTAAGATAAATGTTTTGGAGTAAAAATTCTATTTTCCTACGTAAAATGTAACATAAAATGGAAATATACTCATATGAAGTAAAAAAAAAAAAAAAAAGTGCCTGCATTCTATCTGTGTATAGCACCCCAGTAAATGTGATGCAATATTGTCTGACACTACAGTTAACTCTTCCCTTTTATGCTGCAACTTCCTCTTTGACAATTTAACATGAATCTATGGGGCATAAAACTTTACTGGATGCATAAAGTTGCTGCAAGATTAACCGGGTTGAAGATATTGGAAAGCTGTCATGGGAAACTGCCCTTTTTTCCTGAACTTTCACTACCTTTTCCTCAAGCTTAAGCATGAATTATGTAGTTAAGCGGCAGAGATAATCGAAGAAAAATCTGCTATGTAGGTAGGCCTTGGAAAGACTGACAGAATGCGATTTGTGGCCATCTGTCTGTGTAAAGCATTTTAGACATGGCCATAATTCCACTAAACAAAAGACGATGCTATTGCTCTTGTAAAACGATGGCAGACAAAGACCCCCGATTTCACATCTGTGTCTATTGATGTTGGCCGAGGGGTATTTCAAAAGTTTCCCAGTGAAAATAAAGGATTTCTACTGCGGTGCTTTTGTTTAACTATTTTATTCATAACACAAAGAAAATATCTTTCATTTCTCTGACTTTTCAAATGCGTTATGTAAAATGAGAAGAGCCCAACACAATCGACATTATCATGGGATGTAAAAAGTAATGATTCTAGATCGTAAGAATAGTGTTATTGAAATATTTGTACCTCCTCCATCTCCTATATAGCCTCCAGTAACTGCCCAATGACATGTTTAAACACTTCCTAAGGTTGCAAATATTGATATTTGTTAAATATTGATTCTCGATTGACAGTGGGATAACAAATGACAACCAGCAGGGTCTGAGCTTTAAAATTACTCCTTGTACATGAACAAATAGTGTGAAAACAAACCGACCATTTGTTCAATTTAGACAGGCTTTGATCGTCACATTTTGTAGACTTTGAATGAAAACTGCTAGCCGGCACTGCTGGTGCATCCTGACAGTGCTGCTTAGCATCAAATGGGCATTATGAGGACAGTACGCTCTGCAGCTCTTTTGAAAGACTTTCCTGAATCTGACAAGCACACAACACAAGCCAAGAAACTTTGAAATGAAATGTATCTCATTATTTCCCCCGCAGTGAAAATATCTACATGAACATCCCACACTTAAAATGTGCTGGGTTTTACCCAGTGTTCCCACTGAATAAAAACACATTGATCATGAAAGGCAGCCAGGGCTGTAGACAAGTCCTTTCTTTCTCCCCTACCTGCTCTCACAATTCTTTTATCACCCACTTTTCTATGGGGAAGTTCATGGATCATAAATGTGGGACATCTTAATGCACTCTATAGCACGCTTCATTCATGCTCTGAGAGGCTGCCTTGGAGACATTCATGGCTGGTTGGAGCAGGTCTTGAGAACAGGAGCATAACTTCAATACAACATCGCGCACATTTGAGATGCACTGGAAGATGCAATAGCCGGCAGCTGATGGAAGATATCTCCATGCCACAGAGTGGAAGTGAATTATTAAAAGGGAAATGGTCATTTTGTGAAAGAAGACCGTAATAAAAAAAAAAAACACACCTTTCTCTACCTTTCACGACAAAACACCATAGTGTGTGCGTGTGGTAGACTGCCAGGATTCTCTTGAGGGCTTTAAAAGCTAATGTCCTGCAGGGATAGAGAGGTTCAGTATGAAATAAAGGGGCTGCTAAACTAGCCTGCAAATCCTTGCCCACTGGGCAACAAAACTGTTATATCCCATAGAAAACAAATGCATCTCTGCTCACAACATAAGGGAGTGGACAGAAAGTGATGTGGAAAATACACAGCATACAATTTTTGTACCCAATTTTTGTACCCTAAATTAGAGAGTGACCTATTGTGATTCATGATTTTCCATTTCTACTATTTGTTTTCCTGCAATAGAACAGAAGCACAAGTAGCAGCAGGTGAAGCAACCATGTATGAATTTTTGCATTTAAGTGGTTGGTATTTACTGCAGATGTTAGATGTAGCCGCCGGCTTTACCGATAATTTAAATGAAATGTAAAAATGAGCGGAATGTGTCAAATGTTAGCTTTCAAAAATTAGTCCTAGTGCTGCCACAAAATACTGTTTTATTACTTATCAGGCTATTTTACCAATTAGTCTGTTAATCTAAGTGATTAATTTGCATGCAAAAATCTAAATGACCATTTCATTGACAAAATGGGTCTTATTGTATAACGTAGCACAGGATATGAAAAGAAGAGTTTATATAGCAAAGTGCGAAACTTTAGAGTTGAACAAGAAAATCCAATATAAATAAATAAAAGTGGCTTGTTATACAAGTCAGTCATGCAACTGCAAAAGAAATTTAAGTTTCTCTGAAACATCTCAAAGTGAGAAAGTTCAGTCCGTCTATTGAATAAAGTGCAGACAGTGGATATTTTCTCAGCACTGAGCAGCAGCGTTTGGTCATAGCTTCAAATTCTATGTAAATATGACTGAATTCCTAACAGCTGTCATCATGAATCTACATGTGTGATTTAGTCAGACACCATTGTGGTTCTAAAATCCGTTAGAAGGGACTACCGGTTAATATGTAATCTTTATAAGCCAAGTTTCAGCTGTATTAATGCTGAAATAAAACACGGTATATGTAAACACAAGAGCTGGAGACATGAGAAGACAAATAAAGAGCTTGTATGGCAAATACGCAACACCAACCTTTGTGTTGTGAAAGAATTTAAAGTACTTTCAATACTGTTGAAACCTTGAGTCTTTAGAAACTTTTACATTGAACAGAATCGGCCTTTGTTGCTATTGTGCAGTGATAAGAATGAAAAATATTTGCTTCAATGAATTAATGTCAGAATAAGAGAAAAAGCATGCCTCAGTTGCCAATGTAATCAATGATGAATAACTGCAGAAGCTTAAATTAGTCCAATGTCATATTTAGACTCAAGTCTTGTTTTTACTCACTGTTTGGTCATTGTTTGACATCAAAACTACTCTGTTGGTTTTCAGAAAATGTCATGTTTCAGCTGGAATTTATCCATTCATAACATGTTTGAAGCTTCTCTTCCATTTTCTGTGTTATCATGGTGACCAATCCATCTAATATATGATTGAAACAAACAAACGGACAAATGCAATCTGTGCAATAATACTCTTCACTCAGTATGAATTGTGAATGCAGCCTAGTAATATGGGAATATCAGCTTCGGGAGGCAGGGCTTGAAAGACCGATAACTCCTTTGCGAACTTGTTTTGCAGCCTGATGCAGTCAACTTCTTAAAGGGATGCTGTGACCCCAAATGATATCTGGCCAAATAACTCTAATTTGAACTTTTCAGATGTTTTAGAAAATTGTACGCTACAAAACCGACGCCACAAACCCCACTAAATCACTCAGTGGCATTCCTAATGGTCTAAACGAGACGCTCATAAAATGTCCATGAATCAACGAGCTGAAATCAGTCATGGTGAAAGACATTTTTACTTGGCTTGTGAGTAATAAAACACAGACTAAAGGAAACGGCTGAGTTTTACCCCACGTCTCTGACTGAAAGGAATAAACAAACTAATAGATTCAACAGGATTGATTTGCTGTTACATATAACATCAATACAAACACTCGAAAGCTGCAGGCAACAGTGAATAAGGGAATATGTATTGAAAGCCTGCTGTCGTCACCATATAGCATCCACCCCACCCCCCACGTTATAAACTAACTTCCTATTATCGGTATAAATTCAACATTTATCAGTCAGCTTTAGTCTGTATCACAAATATTGGCTTTTTGAATGTCATGGCAAAATGCCACACAGTCAATGGAAGCACATACAACACTGATAATGGTCCACAGATAGCCATTGTATGTGGCCTGAATGTGCGATAGGTAATATTTTTTATTTGACTTGTTTAAATGATCTTCTGATTCAGCGGGAAATATAGACTGAAGGAAAATGTCAGACTTTCGCCAATATCTGACCGCGAGTAGCACTGATATCCTACAGTATATCCTCAATTCACTCTGGGATGCCGTGGGTTATTACAAGGGGACGGAGACACAAATTGAGTCATGATGGGAATAATCATTGTAATGCTACAGAAAATAAGAGCGAGCCCTGAACTCAGGGATGGACCATGAGGGACTGACATTTAACAACTATCCTCAGAGAGGACCCACTGCCTCCCACAGTAGGAGGCCTTGTAGACGTCCCTGACTGCTTTAACGATTCTTATTCATCTTTACCTACTCGTCCTCCACATCCGACGCACTTTCCTGCACAGACACACAGATGTACATTTTACTACAGTGGATATGTGTCGTGTCACATCAGTACCACAAAGCTTTGTGTGACGATTGCAATCCAAGTCCAAAAAATATTTTGTATGCCAGTGTTGTACAACTGGAGAAAGGTTTCAAATGACAAATTTTTTTTAATCACTAAATTGATGACTTTTCACCTGGGAAAAGACATGATACCAATTGACAAATTACCAACGGGTCTTAAAGAAATGATCAGGTCGCTTAACATTTACTATTTAAATGCTACTCCGTGTGTTTTTTTCTGTCAAGTTGCCACTCAAGAGTTTCATTAAAAATACAAGGCACAAGTTGAAAGAGAGATGTCACAAGTGCAATACTATGCAGCTACAACAGACTCAACGAGTCTTCCTAACTACTTCCAATAGAAAAAAAAGTCACTGTTTGCACACAGCATTTCCCCTGGATGATTATACAAGTGAGAATATTGCGACAAGGATAAGAGAAGCGCCGGCTTGCTTGGGGCTTAAATGAGATGTTTAACACCAGACATGCAGTGACAATAGTGAAGGCAGTCGCCCTGAACAAGTGGACCAAGCTGCAGCGCTTTGGCCACAGATAGCATCTTGCAGTTTGTAAGTTCTACTAATCCTATAGTAGTTGTATTCTTTTCGTTTAAGCTACTCATGTAGATTTAAAGATTTTTCAGCACACTCTCACACAAAGATTTTTTGTCTGCACATGACTGGGGTACAAGTTTTACTTCACTGACTGGAAGAACAGGAAGATAGGTGAAGATGTGCAGCACTTTATTTCCATGTCAGCATCCTTTTTTTCCCACTTGATTGGCCTTTCATCACACAGCATGTGGTGCTGACAATGAAGCAATAGGAAGGAGGAGTGGAGGATGGAATGCATTGGAAAGGAGATGAAGCACAGACACGGAATGACTGTTGATGATCTTTAATGAAGCATCTCACAAGACACAAAAGGATGAGTCAAACCGAAACCTTGTGCCACGCTCACCCACACACAAACAGAGTGCTCCTTTTTCAAGCACAACATGACAATAAAGCCATCGTCAAAAGTCCAAGGTGCCAACAGCCTACACGTTCAGGAGGGGATAGGAGGAGATGGGTGGATAGAAGAGCGAAGAAAAAGAGCTGGAAAAACTCGATTGCCTGCCAACCCCTTGTTTTTATTTGACTTCCAGAAAGAACCAGATCTGAAAAACACTCATGTTCAAATCGGATCTGTCCCCACCCTCTGTTTCTTACCATCTCTCTCTGTCTTACTGTGTTTATTCTACCATGTCATTTTGTGGAGTGTGTAAAAATGTGGTTTAGCAACTCTAAATTCCTACATTCAGGTAATCTCTTTACACCTCAATATGGCAGAAAAATGGCAACATTACAAGTCGTGCTCCTCCTACGTGCCTCCATGTGTCCAACTCTCTGTGGAAACTCTGAGGAAAATCAAAATGCAAAAAGTTGGGGGAGTGGGGGTGGTGGCTTATTACGACTCCCACTGGAGGATGTTCAAAAGAGCTGCGCTCTGACACCCGATGTGCTGTGTTTGTTGCCTTCTGTTTTAATCTAGCCTAAAGACATATGTTTATCAAAGTGAATTTTCAGTGTCTGTTTTCAAGGCTTTGCCGAAGCTTTCAAATCTCCCAGAATTCAAAAGGAGCAGACCAGAAGATGAAATGATGAACACATCACCAGTTCAAACTCACCAAGATGCAGCAACACAGCACAACAACAAATCACCACAGTAATGTGATGAGTCTACAACTGTAAATTGATATGAAAGCCAATGTGCAAGAGACTGTGTAGGAGGAAAAACCACCGATGTCAGAAAGATTTTTTCTTGTGTAGATGCAAGAATTCTCCTCTAAGATCTGTTGTTGTACACAACAGGTGTAAAAAAGACTCAGTTCAGTGTTTCTTTTGAAACGGGCTACAGGCAGACTTCGTAATGGCTTTGTTATTTGGTGTGTTATCTATTCTTTTGTGGATGTAGATACAGAAAGGTGAAAAATTAAAAGGAAAATGTAAATAAATAAGTAGAGACACACATTGAATACAGATGCTTCCACACAGCTGCACTGCATAGTACAATTAGACTCATCCAGTCATGCTCTGAATAATGCTGAGGAGGTGGCGCCATGTCTAATTTTATTTTAGATGTACATGCCTTTTGATATATTGTTTGTTTAAGTGAATTTGAATTAAGATGACAAGAGAAACGTTGTTCATTGTAGGGGCACAGATGGCAGAAGCTTCAGTCAAAGTTCAAAACTAGTTTATTGGCAAGTGCTAAAATAAGAAGAATGACCAAAGGGACATCAGCACTTAAATCTGTGGGTAAGACATCAGTAAACAGGGTTGCATAGTGTGGTTAGCAGCACACATTTAATGATAATGATGCTCATGCTTGAGTGGGATGTGTAAGGAAACACAGCGCTTCCTTTGCCGATGTGATCAAACTGTCAACAAAAACAGCTCATGAACAACTACATATAGAGACAAATGTTCTAGTAGTTAGACAGTGGTGTGCATATTCTCAACAAGTGAGTGCATGTGTGCTGTACACCAAGAGAATGGTACAGGCCTCAAACCTTGACCACTACAGTGAGTTATGTTTTGGGGGCAGGTTGCTGACATGATGTTGGTTCACTTGTTCCCTTGGGAGAAGGAGTCATGAAAACCAATATAAAGTAGTTATTTCATCTTATGATGAAGCATTTCTATTGTTTTCGGAGCGGTTTGTTCAAGGATGACAATTCTCGAATCCATAGCTATGATTGGTCACTGAACGGTCTGATGTATTGATATGAATCATAAGAGTTCAACATGAATACACCCAACAAGTTGGATGTGAACTCAAATACACAGTAGATACAGAATATTTTCTGTCACTTTTATCAATCCAACTTGTCCTTCATCTCATCACTCTTAGAGGATGTGAAAAAGAGGGACCGAGTTATTCGTCATCTTCTGAGCTCCAGGAGAAATGCACAGTGAGCTAGCAGACTCTGGGCTGTATAAGGCTTAATAATTCACAATTAAGTGGAAGAAACACTGATGATCATGCACCTTAGTATTCAATATGTTACCGTTTTGAGAGAGGCATCATGCAAAGACTCCAGTGCATTAACAAGCAGTGAATTCTGTTCTGTCCAAAAAAAAAGAAAATTAACTCTTGTAGTCATTTATATCTTGTGACCAGTTCTACTAATTATTTTTAACATGTTTTCCTTTACATACACAAAATTTTTCAAAGTGGCACTGCTACTCGATGTTCACCAATTAGTAACTTTGTCTGCCGCATAGTGCTGGTGGGTCGCATACAGTCGAGTTATTGGAGCTTTTTTTTTTTTTTTTTTTTTTTAACTAGAAACAGGTGTCTGCTCTGTCTACAAATGTGGTCAGTAAGAAATGAAAAAAAAATTGAGACATGATACTTTTAGGAGACAAAAGAGTAATTTCACTCATCATTCACAACAAATATTAAAAAGTACATGTTTAATTTTTCCAATAATCAAATTTCATCACAGGTTATATTCATCCAACATTATCTTAGAAATGCTACATATACACTTGCGAAAGATGAAAGAGATTTAATTTCTTATGATTTGCAGCAGGAGTTAGCCGCAGCATTTCCAAGTAAGTAAGGGGCAGGAGAGAAGGACAGAAGCATTCGATACGAACATGGAGCTTTGACCTTTTAAGCCGTGGACGGCGACCTTAAGGAGCTCACATGTGCAGGTACCTTAAACAGCTTCAGAGTCGATGGCTGTCACACTGTGTGTGGTTACAGCTTTCAAAGACTCATAACCTGAGTCTTTTGTGCTCAAGCGTGTAGTAACACTCTCCCCTGTGTGTCTCTATGATCCGTTTCTTTAAAGGGGGGAGTACACCTTACATGCCTTCAAAAAAAATCTAGAAAAGATTTAAGTGCTTAAACTATTCATTAGGTATCAAAGAAATGTTTAGTTAGTGGCATACAACAGCTTGGCAAGTACTTGTGCATGATTCACAATTACTTCTTAAAATAACGGATGCTTTTTTAAATACTTTTTAATCTGACCACTTAAGACCATTTTCATTCTGGGGTAAAGAGTTATTTATATTGAAATGGTTGCTGTGGCAATACGGAAAACAGTTATCCCCAAAGCACCCATTATTTGTTTTACAGTAGGTTACTCTATCAAAAGGTATAATAGTCATTAACCCAAAATTTATGGACTGAGTAGATGGCATCTAAAGATGGGTCACCGGGAAATGTGTATTGGCATGTTTATGACAAGATTTTGTCCCCAGGGATCACTGCATGTAACTTCTAACTGTTAAAATGATAATTTGCAACTCATAAGCTTTAAAATGATGTACAGCATGTTAAATTGGGTCATATCAAACATTGTTAAGAGCCTATACAATATAATGGCTTTGCGAACCTGTGAAATAAGGTGTACTCCCCCCTTAAGTCATATCCCTAAGGTCAGAGTCCTTTCTCTCAGTCACTGGCAGTAGAGACTGACTTTTTTTTTTGTCTGATTTTGTAATTAATCTTTAAGTACAAGACTTGATTGAAACAAAAAAAAAATACAATGTGACATTTTCATCATTGCAGTCTTTCTGGATTATTATTAAATTTATTCAAATAAGTTCCTGCTCGTTTCTGCAGAGACTTCTTTTGAAGAAATGAACTTTATTTACTTTCCAAAAGTAATTAGCCAGTGGTTGAACACCACCACAGAAAATAGTACATGTTGTTTGTAGAGTTCCCAGGTGGTTCCTTGCTTTGTTTAATTATTACTTCTTTGATTTTCTGCTTAGGATCTATAATGAGATTCAGTTTTGAAGTTTGAAATTCAAAAGACAAAATGTCAGGTTGAGAGGAGACAAAAGCAGTATGTGTAAAGCTATATCCTTGACATACAACTTATCCACATTTAAGGGCCATGTCATGCAAATCTGACTGTTCATTGTATTTAAACACAATGACCTTACATGCCTCTAGTGTGTCTAGAGATCCACAAAACACGAGAAAAGACCACCCTGTTCTGTCCTTTCTCCATAGATCAAAAGCGTTTCTCTAAATGAATCATGTAGGTTTGCAGGCTGTTGTGATGTCACAACAGGCTAAGAACTGCCCCTAACTGGATCCTCCTCCTCCACCCTTCTCTCCGTTTCTGCCCCCTTCCTGAAGGGAGTGTGGGCAGCAGCAACTCTACTGAATTTAAAACTACAGATAGTGAACAGTCCATTTGGATCAGAGGTAAAACCAGGGCCGTTTTAGCCATGGTAGAGTGAACAATTTAGGGAGCCCTCTACGCTAAAATTGAACAAGTTAGTCTAACATTAGGTTGTCATGAAAGACCTTTAAGAAGCAAAAACAAACTTGAATTCTGAATTTGGAAATGCTTCTCATTGTTTTACCTTGTTTCTGGCATTTGCAATCTTTTTTTTTTTTTAATGGCTTGTCAATATCATGGAAGCTTATGGTCTAAATTGAACATCATCAACAGATAAACAACTAAAACTAATAACATATGAGGTTACCTCACCGAATCAGTGAGATCCCATCTGTATTAATTAATTTTTTGCTTATTTTGTTGCCAGTTGCTTGCTTTTTTTATTTCAAGAGATCCCTAAAGAAAAATCCATGTATTTGATGAGGTGTTTAGCCATGGTTGATATCACTGTTCAGCTATACAACCACTTC
Organism: Acanthochromis polyacanthus; assembly: GCF_021347895.1. NCBI lineage: Eukaryota > Metazoa > Chordata > Actinopteri > Pomacentridae > Acanthochromis > Acanthochromis polyacanthus. The sequence goes on along the minus strand of NC_067123.1, from coordinate 25,436,322 downwards.
TAACACTGTTTGTGCAACTGCTGAAAAAAATGCATCTAAATATTTGTGATGTTTATCAAAAATGAGTTAACATATCCAGTATTTTTCTTTAATGAGCGCAAGGTTGCAAGTGTTACCAGTTTCTGATAAACCGCAGCACAGTGAACATCATATAATGAAAGAAAAAGTTGCGTAACCATGATGCACCTTTTCATGTATATCATTTTCTGACAACATTTGATATATACTTGAAAGGTTTGTTGTGCCTCAGGCCTGGTTGACTGCGGCTTCTCTGTGGTTTTCAACCTCGCTTTCCTCACAGCAAGACATGTCACAGAACATGTTGGAGTTGACACGTCAATAATGTTAATAATATAACGCTCACAGCATAGAGAAAGAGCGCCACGTGGAAAAGCGGGATTTCAGTTTTTCAGCCGGTATTTCAGTCAAGTCGGTTCACCAACAGGAAGCAGTTTATCACAGATTATTACATCTGGTTTCTACAACAGATGCAGTCCATTGCTTTCTCTGTGCGTTTGTGAGAAACATCCAAATTATGTCCATGCAGCAGATATTCTCAAATTATTTTTAACCCCTTAAGCTTCAGTGTACCGCCGGCGGTACACCTACTAATTTGCATAGGAATTTCAAGAATGTCCGACGGCTGCAAACACAATTATACAAACACTATACGCTGATGGAAAGCTTAGATTCTCATGAATCCGCCGGTATAAACCACTTTCAGATGCGATTACTACAGCGGGTGAGAAAAACACATTTGTCCGACAAAAACGAATATTCATCCATCCGTTCTCTATACACGGCTTCAACGCACACAGCGCGACTCACATTTCCGGGTTCATTATTACACACACAAAAAAAGATTCCACAAATAACGGCCATTAATCCAACCTTTTACATCCAGATGACACAAGCCAGTGTGGTGCACACGAGTGTGCAACCACATTTGTTGTTATTTTGTGATACACTAAGTACATTACATTTACATGCATGCAGTACACAAACACATTGTTGTAATTTGGACCATTATTCTAAATTTTTTGTTAGGTATCCCTAAATAAATTTTAAATACTTTCTGACTAAATTGGTAATAAGAATAAGTAATAGTACTAGATGCTTGGACAGGAACAATGTAATATCGCCTGTCACCACTAGGCGGCAGTACCCGCTGTGAGACGGCTTGAGGGCGCCCCGTTTCCTGCTTCCTGTTACTCAGCAGAAGCAGAGAGCTAAGGCAACACAACTCACGTCTCTGTGTCATTCTTTATTTTAACAGGTTAGTATTGTGGCACCAACCATTAAAACACATACGTATTAGCTGTACATAAGGGTATTTGTCCGGCAGTTTGTACTAGCGACATGTTTTTATGCATTTAAAAAGGTGAACGTTAGAAGTTAGCAGCCACGCTAACGTTATGCTAACATCGTAGCTGTTGCTTTGGAACATGAGTCCGTCCCTTGAACGTAGCATTGGCTCGCTGTACATTTGTATGTTTTGTGAAGAAAAGTTTAAGTGTTAAACCGTTTGTAAAGAGATAAAAAGAAGTGTGACCTGTGCTGTAAAACTGCTTAAAATGTTTTGTGACAGAAATAGAATAGTGAAAACTAAAAAAAAAGGAAATACTGGTGTATTGAAACGGATTAAAGCAAAGTAAAAGAAGAACATGCATTAAGGACAACATTGTCGAAGAAGCCAGGAGGCGAAGATGATGTAAATTTAAAATGTAAAGTGCAAACTTTATTGTGAAAAGAGTAAAGTTACTCAGCAGAAGCAGAGAGCTAAGGCAACACAACTCACGTCTCTGTCTCAATTTCTTATTTTACAGAAGTTGCATGCCCAGTCACCAATCCTTTCCCCACAAAATAAATATAAACTGTTAGCGTGATCGTACCGGCCCGATACCTGTTTACCCAGTAACTATTTTGTCCAAAACAATGTCCTGAAGTCGGTATAAAATCCCCGAATCGGTCATTTTCAAGGAAATGCACCTCAACGATGCCTGTCCAATATTCCCGTATTTTTCGTAATTTTTTTTTATTTAAAAATAGAATATTAGCAATTTTTTTGTACTGAAAACGGCTGGAATTGACTGAAGCTTAAAGGGTTAATAGAAATAAGCCTTTGTGAAGATTTAACTGACAGATAAAATGAATGAATAGAATGTCATCAGCTCCAAATTCCAATGGGCGAATAAAAATAAAGGACAAACTGTTCAATGAAATTAAATTCTAACACAAAGTTCCAAGGTTTTGTTAAAGTTATGCCAAAAATGTGTCGATTTAAAAGTGTTGTCATTATTGAGGCCAGAGTTTGATGCTGCAGGGCATTATATAATAAAGTTTGCTGAAAGTTTGCAAAACATTTTGGTTTTAATGACAATCTCAATTGATCTCATATAAAGCCAGTCCAAAAACAGTGGCCTGCTGCACTCGTAATTAACAAAATTGCTTTCAGTTGGTCTATAAAATGTCAGACAATTCTCATTTTTATAGCTGGAACAAGAACATCCTTGACATTCTTGCCTGACGATTTCAAATCCACTGTCTAATGAATTTATTCAGTATATACTGTTTTCCATCTGGTTTTTGCAAAGAAAAAAATATAACATGTACATGTTAAAGTCATTTTCTCCAGTCATAAATACTGTTAAAGTAGTGCTGGCACAAAGAGTTAAGTGCCACTAACAATAAACAGGATTTTGGCCAGGAGTCGAGTGCGGGAACCTCTCACTGTGTTGCTCCAGCCAGTGACCCACGGCTGTACAGACAAATGGATCAGTAAGGAGCTGCCATAGCAACAGGAACCGCCTCTCCCTCAGGAAGCTCTCGGGACCAAGATAGAAACTGATGAGGTTTGGGGGGGGGTACTTTGAAAGAGATAGACGGAGCGTGGCAGGGATATTTTAATGAGAAAGTTTTAATTGCCACATTTGTTTGAGAAAGAGAATTTTAGAGTACTAATGAAGAGAATAAACCAAAATAATGTTGCACTTGCTTGCACACTCGGGGGAAGAGGAGCGGAGAAAACAAGGGGGGCAGAAAAAAAATGGCAGAACCTGTTAGGATGGAGGAAAAAAGAAAAGCAAGACTGAGGAGCAGACAGGAGTCCAGGGGAGAAATGGCTGTCAAGTGAAGTAGCCGCTCCTCATGGGAAATGATAACGAAGTGAGATGCTTTCTAATTATATCTTGTTTACCAAATCGATTTCAGCCAAAAACAACAGCAAGTGCAACAGGCACAAAAAGCTATTCCCAACCCTGTGCGCAGCATAAACGAATCACAGAGCAAAATTGAAATCATCAATGACCGTCAGAGAGAGCGGGATGGTGGTGCGCTCCTAGCATCCCAGTAGTGATCAGAGTCTTATCCACACATCTGCTAGACACCAATCTTGGGCAAAAAACCTGGAAGCACTCCCAGTTCTTCAGACTGAGAAGATTGAGTGTAGTAGCAAAACAAACACTGCTAATCCATTACCTCACAGTAAGTTTCTAAGCATTCTACTTCCTTGGAAGTCTAAAGAACAAAAAAAAAAAAAAAAAGTTAGATTTATCTATACTCTAGATTGCGTGAAGAAAAACAAGGCTTTAATATCTTTCAAGTCCACAAAAAAAAAAAAAAAACAGCCCATAGCAACGCTTCTCTGACAACAAAGCATCCGCAAACAACCAAGAGCTGTATACACAGATCAGCCGCACATAAAACCACCTGCCGAATATTGTGTAGTGCCGCCGAAACAGCTCTGAGCAATTAGTGCAGGATCTTTGGGGTGTCGTGTGTGTCTGGGACCAGGACATTGGCAGAGATGCTTTAGGACCTGTGGGTTGTAGGATAGACGGATGTTCAATCAGAGGGGGATCCTTGGAGTTTGATTTACATCTTGAACCCTTTGTCATGATCTGGAGCAGTCTGGCGGTGCGGCAGGGGGCATTGTCCTGTTGGAGGAGGCTGCTGTCACATTGTTATTGAGAAAGGCGCACAGTGACATCTACTTGAACGTCAAAACTCAAGATTTCCAAGCAGGACATTGCATTTTAACATGATCAGTGTTCTTCACTTCACCGGCAAATCCATTTAATGCTGCTACCTATGCTGTACCTCTTTTTTTCTGGAAATACGCTGTTGATTATGAGCACTGGACCCCTTTCCACCTGATAGGTCTATCCGTGTCAGTATTAAATATACAAGGCCAGGATGAGACACAATCACTTGAGAAAATCCACAAATGTTCTATTCAGTTAATAGAGTCAGTTTCCATGTGACAAACATGTATCAGACATGAAGTGCAGTCTGCCCCCTCCGCCCCCGTGCTCAGCCAAGAAGCCCCTGTGAGCTGCTGCAGCAGCCTCTCTATCACCTTTGATGTTTTATTCATTTTCTTGGTAGGTTGTAAATGTTGTCTCTTATAGCTTCCAGAAACATGAACCCTGAGCCTCATGGGTGCAGAAGTTTCTGAAAAGTAAAAGTAAAGGTAGAAAGTGGCGAGGTAGCTTTGAAAACATGGTTGCTTTGCTTCTGCTCAGGGAAGTGAGTGCTATATACAAGAGTACAGTAGTCACATTTTATATTGCTGTAAAATACTGTTTTGGCTTATTTATGTGACAGAATTTACTCTTGAATCTTGGAGTTTATGTCAATGTTGTGTTTTACCCTTTTCTAAAAACATGATTGAGACTGTAAGAAAGAGTCCTCAGTATCTCCCAGTGTACCAAGTTTACGACGCTGACCTATATTTTCTTCATGATATCAGAATCCTTGGAACTCAGGAAGCCAAAACAATGCAAAAATGGAGATAACACCCCTGACAATGTGAGGAATTGTGCTCTGACAGGTGACAAAATGGAAGATGTTTATATTGTGGTGACAGACCATTCATGCAGTTCTGTTTTGCTACAACTATCATAAACTGAAAATGTGCAGGCTCCTGAGGCCACACAATTATGCAATGAGAAGCCAAAATAAAAAGAAGAATCAACTACGGTATAAACACATTTCATAAATAGATTGCTGTGATTAGTCATGTTGGCTTGGCAGCAGTTTATAAAGACATTGTGATATTTTTTCCTTGAATTTCACTACATTTGTTTCCAGCAATGGATGGCAGTCACATAAATTACAACAAATGAATCACCTGAAAGTGCAAAACATCCAGGAAACACTGAAGATCTACTAAACTAGTTAAAGAGATATCAGAGACACAATACTGTACATCTGACCAAACAAAGAAGAGAATGGCTAATTAGAACTTGCAGTATTGTGGCTGGGTTACACAGTGTCACACTAAAATATGCAGTAGCTACATTGGTCCAAAGCAAACAAATATAGCTTCACAATAATGGTCAATTCTATGTTATGTGCATAGTTGGAGTTACTGTGTAGGCACTAACAAAAGGACTTATTCTGAAAGCTGGAATTAAATCTCTTCTTTCACATTATTAAAGTTATTAGTTTTCTGTTTTTAGTTTGCCGTTTTCAGTCGCTGTTATCACTGGTTTTAAGTCACCATTTAACTAAGTTTTTCACTATTGCTTCCTTTAGTTTTCAGTCACTGTTTTTGTTCTCCGTTGCCAATTCTGTTGCTGTTCTGCCATTTTCTGTCACGCTTTACTTTTGTTTTCAGTCACTGTTTGCTTTAGTCGCTGCTACAAAACGACCTTCCTAAGTTTAGGCACGAAGCTACTTTTTTTTTTACTACCATTAGGTTTTGGAAAAGATCATGGTTTCGATTAAAATACACTGGTGCAAATTGGAATCACAAAGCTATGTTTTCTAGATTGCAAGGGGATGGTCCTGCCCCAAGAATAGCTCTTGTAAAAGAAACATCCAGAATTTACAGCTTTTTTGAATAAATGTCACATTTTATACTATGGAATAGTGTACTTACGGACTGCACATTTTGGTGCGAGTTTGGGTTCCGAGGTGAAATCCCGTCAAGGATAATTGTTTGCATATGCATGGAGAAACTAAACACCATATAGGGATGTGAGTGTCATGTTAAGAAATACTTTTAAGAAATTAAAAAAAAAAAAAATGAACTTGTTGCAATGGCAAACAAGACTTACAGCAGAGTTTCTGTTTCATGCTTATACTGCAGATTGCTTCTCATTCCTGATCCTAAATATAGACTTCTACATACAGAAGTACCACAACTGCACACAGTCCAAAAAACAGACAAGTGACTGGTGGCCACAAAAGGCCTTGGAATAATAAGGATTCACACTGACTGTTCAGTTCCCTCAGACTGCGGTGCCATCAGTCAGTGCAGGGAAGATGTGTTCGGGAAGATGTGAGACTTTCCGTCTGCCCACTGAAATGGCATTGTGCAGTAATTAGGAGCACATTAACACATGCTAGTATTCATACAGGAGGGGGTGTTTGCAAGGGGAAGACCAGCGAGAGACAAGAAATTTAAGTATGGAGTGAGGGAAAAGGGAGAAACGCCACTCCATGCGAGCGATGAAAGAGAAAGAAACCGAGCAAAGAGGTGCTGGAAGGAGAAAAAAAGAAGAGCCGGCACTGATAACAGACTGCTGATGATGAAAAGTGTTCGGTGCGCAAGTGTGGACCCGTTAATGAAAGGGAAACAGCAGCATGCGTTCCCGTCGTTAGCCCTCATTAGCCCCCTCTCTGGGGGTCTGTTGCGAATGTACTGAGGAGGCAGCTAGATGGAGAAAGACGCACCACAGATGGAAGGAAGGTGTGGAATGAAAGGAAAACAAAAGAGGAGAGTGGAGTTGGGAGGTGAATTGAGCTTTTTGCTAGGGACTGTGTGTGTGTAAAGATTATCTGCATTTAGTTCCACATGCGTCAGAGTGCAGAAACATGTGGCTGCTTTGACTTCTCAGCATAAACTGTCTTTTGCCACAAAAATAAATAAATATATATTATATATATATTTATATACGAGACACCCTGGTACAATGGTGTGACTAATTATCGGCTGAAACACTGTATTAGTTGCATGATTACCAGGTTCCTCTATAGTTAATTACATAGCCTGCTCTTGCCTGACCTCTGCCAGCATGATACATTACACTACTTCTCCATCTCCCACTCCTTCGTCCCCCGCCATCCTCTTCCCTTTTTTCATCTTTTTAAAAGTTCACTTCAACTCCCTTTGAGCAGTGTGACCTTTTTATACCTTATCTTAACTATTCATAAAATATGGCCATATAACATAGAAAGGAATATTTTACCCCCAAAGTCAAAATCAGCATAACCTCCTACCCCAGTTAATTAAATGGACTTTGTAATATACAGACGATTTGCTCCCAGTTTGGTAGTCGTTTTCTGAGCTTATTTAAACTACAATCTACTCCACACACACAAGATTTGAAGTTAGTCAGTGGTATAAATAACCAAATGGTATTAGAGCATGTTTCATATTTGCACTCAAAAAGAAGCAGTGTTGCAAATCCTGTTTTTTATTTATTTATTTATTCATAGCTGAGTCACTGTTGAATCCCAAGACAACATCTTGGCATTTCTTTCCCATTTAACTACCCCAAAATAAGTTGTTTCCTTAGTTGAGCATATTTCCATGCACCTTATTGTCTTGGTTGCACTGACAGCACAAAAAATACTGGATGAAATTTCTCAGACTGATACCTTGAAAGTAGGTGTCCAAATAGTAAATCCTGTTTTGTTGGCCCATCCTTCAAACTGATTTGATATGTTTCACAAGGTTCAGCTGTTCTCTCCTGTTCAGTGCCAGATGCATCAATGTTGCCCATCAAACTTATTTTGGATCAGAGAGTGGAGGAGGAAACTCTGCAAGATAAACAAAGAAAAGGCAGAATGATGTGCAGGAAGGGTTGATATGAAGATTATCCCTTTCTGCCTACTCTGCTGTCTATACATTGGTCCATACTTACTGCCCTAATGGTTGCCTAATGTGATTTGATTCTGATCAAAGTGCTATGTAGGCGAAACGTGACGCAAATTGCCCTTAGGTATTGGTAATGGCTGTTGACCCAAACCCTTCTGCAAGAAGAAAAAGGACCTCCACGATAAGTGGGCACTCGTAGAGCTGGCACTTTGCCGGGAAAGTACCTCACTGCTCACTGGCAAAGTGCATTATACAAGCATATTGTCATTTTACATACAGGACAAGTACCACACTGTAGCAATATATTGCAATAAATCATATTAATCTATTGCCTCGGATACAAAGGTGTTGTATCAATATATTTATATAGTATAGGGAAAGTTTCCCACCTTTTCTGGTTCATTTTGAAGCTGTTCGACTCTGTGCTATACTGCGTATACAAAGAAAAACTATCTGTGAACATGACAAATGTTTGTAGAAACATGCACATAAATTGAATGGTATTTTCCCTCCAATGTTCGAAATCATGAGCTGAACAACTGCTGTTTTCTTAATCTTCCTTTCATGTGTCATAATGAAAAATAGGAAACATGTTTTTAGAGGGCTGGTGCTAAAGAAAATACAGTAAGAATCTTGCCTCACTGAGGCTTTGTTCACATATGTACTACACTCATTACAACAACAGCTTTAAAACATCAATCCTTCCATCCATTATTTATACCGCTTTAACCTCATTAGGGTCAGGGGACACAGACGAAGGCAGGGGACACCCTGGACAGGTCGCCAGTCCATCGCAGGGCTACATATCTAGACAAACAATCACACTCACATTCACACCTACGGACAATTTAGAGTTACCAATTAACCTGAGCATGCTTTTGGACTGTGGGAGGAAGTCAGAGAACCCGGAGCAAACCCATGTATGCACAAGGAGAACATGCAAAATCCATGCACAAAGAACTTTGAAAGGCCAAGAAGCAAACCAAAGATCTTCTAGCTGCAAGGCGAAACTGCTAACCACCAAACCACTGCGTGGGCCATCTTTAAAACAAACGGGGAAAAAAAAATCAGCCTTACATTTTGCAGAATTCTAGTGATATACAGTCCTAAAACCGTCTCAAAGCCTTGCTAATGCATCTCATTCAAAATATTAGTATAGATGTAACACAGTGGTAGTTCAGGGAGTGATTATCAGTTGTGCTTGCATTAGCCGATTCAACTAACTACCCTGCTGATACAACCCAACTCCTTCCTACTGTGCTAATTAGCTTTTGCTATTGTTCGTTTAATTAAGATTTCGTGTTAATGTCTGTTGTTTATTAAGGGGGATTAGTTCTCTCAGCACAATCATCATTGTTGCTTGGATTCTTTAAGGAGTTCTTCTTAGAGTAAAGCTCTTTTCTGTCTTTTTTTTTTCATCATTGGACGCATGAGTGTTGTCCCTCATAGTTCCTTAAATTCCTGTGGCCCCTGGAAATATGAATATTCCATGCACCATCTGCAGGCTGTAATTGCCGTATGTTCTCAGGTTTGCTGCACAATTATGAAGCTCAATCCAATGCAGCACTGTAAATAAAACTTTGGAATCAAGCTCCAGATACATACAACCAAGAACTAAAAACATCCGTGGTTTCTCCTTCACCAAATCTGTCAATTGTCCAGCAATCCAAGTTTATGGACTGCAACTCATTAGGAGTGTAGGAGCTACACTGAACTCCGTTAGGACAGTCTGCTCACATCAATCCTCTGTATCTTTGTGCAGAAAGGCCGCAATGTTGTTTTCAAAGTTTATGAATTGAAGAGTGCAGGGTGTGGCAGAGCAGATGGCTGTACACATTAAAGACCAGTGAGGGGTGGATAATTTTAGGGGTATCAAAACTATTAAAAGGCCCACAACCAACAGACACATAGCAATATTTAAACTGGCATAATGTTCAACCTATAATAAGCAACAGTTCTGTGTTAAAATGTCTAGAAACAACCAGACCAATGTTGCTTTGTGCAATTAGAAGTTCTGGGACTGGATCACTGTCGTGTCTGTATAATATGTGTGAGCAATAACGGTCATGATCGAAGACACCACATAACATCGTGTCCATCAATATCAGTTGTTTATTTGTAATTTCCCCACTGACTGTAGAATGTAGCACACAACGAAACATCACATTCTGTCAGTCAGAAGTCAGGATAATCTAGTGTTCATGTCAGTGATCATCACTAGTGACAAGAGGTGGATATGTGTCTATTAGTCACAGAAGAAATGCCTTTTTTCCCCCCACAATAGAGGAGCTCACAGTTTCCATAGTGGTTCAGGCATCTTCATTGTTTTCTTCAAAATGCACAGGATTTAGCACTGCCAAGTAGTCTCCTAGCATCAGACCGCCAAAGGAGAGTTCTACTGTAACATCACTGGGTGTCTGAGGGAGAACATTTGGCTCAAATGACCTGGACTATGGTGCCCATTAATGCATGTGCTCCACAGTTTTTTTTGGCCACATTAACATAAAGATGCTCCCCACCTGCCCTACTCACTAGATTTGGCGCACTGTAGCTTCTTCCTCAAAACTAAACCGATTTCTGAGACATTTCACAGAGATTCAGTAGGTGGTGGTTGACATATTTACATTATAGAGTTTACATGCAGCATAACAGTTTTCGCAGATGCACTAGAAGCACTCCAACAATTTTATTTGGGATGGTTTTTATTTATGCAGTCATGTAACTTTTGATCACGCGTCCAAAATGTTTTGTTTTTTCGACTTTTGAGCTTTCAATATCCTCAACATTTCTAACAATGGTCAAACCCAAGCAAATTTAATTATTCAATGGTGCATTTCATTTTGGTTGTCTAGAAGGGATCATACCTTCTTTACCCCTTGTGGCCAAGGAAGCACAGTAAACATCAAACAATGTATCAAAACAGAAGAAGTTGGCAAGCTAGCTAGTGAGCCACTCTCGTTTATCAGTGCAATTACTTTGACCAGGGATAACTGCACAAGGCTACCACAAGACAAAATTCACAACATAGCATTAGCAACAGTAGCTGTATGGGTAGGTAGCAAGTTACATTACTTGCAGCCGTTTGATTAGAATGAAATGACAATCAAATATGACTCAGCGTACCACAAATTTAACTTCAATCCGTGACTTCATCAGTGAACATGAAACTTTTCCTGAGTCGTGTCAAAAAGGCCTTCGTCGGCAATAGTGGTCAAGACAACAACTCCCATTATCATCCAACTGCGTCTTTGTTTTTATTGAGTGACCCCCAGCAGCAGAAATAACTATGTATACTGTGCGTTTAATATTTGAGGCATTGCTTGGAATTCCACCTCAGATCAATTTCCTCTTATCGGCAAGCTGTCTGGCGTCTCTTCTCCATTATGAAAATGTCAGCACATTTTGGTAGCAAGTACTCCAATTTTAAAAGGGAAAGAGCTGAATTCATTGGTTGTGATTGATGCCAGCCTCTAACACACCCACAGACACTTAATTCTACCCCTTCTAAACTGAGGTGCCCTAGTGACACATTACTACAAAAAAATCTGCCTGAGTCTGCGCTTTGACGCACAAAAACAGGCCCAAACTCTGTTTAATAAGATCAGTCCTTCCAGCCATTGAATCACCACTGCCTTCTCTTGGGTGCTAATGAAATTGGTGGCCATTTAGAGGTCAATTTATGTGATCTGCCATTTCTGTAGTCTACTTGCTAAGCTGCAAACAGATAAGGGACGTGCTTGTCTTATTTACCACTTCTCCTTCGACTCATTCTGCCAATCTTTCTTTTCCACAAAGCTGTTTTCCCTTCACAAGCTTAGTGGCTTTGGCTACAGCCACAGCTCTGTTTGATTTTATCACATAAAAAGAGAAGAGATTTTCCTCTCCTCGTTTTCACAGGTCTCCCGTATAACAACGCTCGAAGTGAAGGGGGAGGGAAGTGTAGAGAGCTACAGACAGACAGTGACGGAGAAAAGGGAAAGCTAAATGAGAAGCGGATCCTGAGAGGAGTCAAATAGGATAAAGTACAAAAAAAAATACTTTCCTGAGGATGGCTCAGAAATTGACTTGGTGTGTAGGCTCAAGTTACTTGAGGAATGCAATTAGCATGTGGTGCTGTCTATGTGAACAAGGTTATGGAAGAGAGACAAGTAGACAAAAGAGGCGGAGAGAAAAATGGAAAATCCCTGCAGGTAAGTAAAGCCACCAGGGAGCATTGCCTGGAGGAGAGAGGATAAAAAGAAGGTGATTGACATTCACTTTAATCCACAACTCACCACATGTCATCCAATTTTTACACCTGAAACAAGAAAAGAGCTATAGAGTACCAGGCAGACAATGAAAGTGGACAGTGGGGAACAGAGAAAGAAAGAGGCATCGAAAGAGAGATGGAGAGTGATGGAGAGAGACTTAATTTCTCAGACGTGATGACATACAGCGAGGAATTGCAGGAGACTGGAGGAACTTGAGGCTATTTGGAATTTGAAGCAGAGCGCAGGAGATGAGAGCTGTATGAAAAATAGCAAAGAAAAAACAAAAAAATTCATAACAAAAGTTGCGAGCAGGAGGTGGGGCATAGCTCGTCCAGGAGCAGGATGAACAAAATGGAAAAGAAGAGCAGACGAGTGGTTACAGTGCTGCTAAAGACCAGTGTAGCCCACTGTGCTCGGTAATTATTCCTCTACTAATGATGCTAACGCTATCTGAGCAGCACCATTGTGTTTAATTTAGGACATCAGATGGCAAATAGGAAGTCGTGCTGATGCTGTAGATAGGCCACCAAGGAAAACAAAGGAGTGGGACAATGGCAGACGAATGGTTCGTCTCTAGTAGCGAGAAACTAAAGCAATATTCAAGGTCAAAACTGAGTGCTGACCCAACCCAGTTGTCGCAGATTTAAATCACTGATTGAAAAACAGTATATGTGCTGCAAATTATAATATTCCATCTTTGGAATTCACATGTTTTGTAGCCAAATGACATGCTCATAAATACCACAACAAGCAGTCAACCCCTGCTATATGCTATAGTAAGGGCACTATCACTAATGGTAGCCAAGCTTCGCCCATGAATGATTTACCTTGACTTTTACCTACACAGTTCCACATATGGGCACAGAGAACATTAATTTTTCATCAAATATGATGTTCTTTCTTCAGCAATCTTTGCTTTTATATATATATATATATATATGCACAAGAAGACTATTTAAAAGCTAAAGCTGCAGGACATGGTTACCTGTAAACGTGCTCACTGTGCTTCTAGTGTGAGCGAGAAAAACAGGTAAATGCAGTCTATGCTGGGAGTGAGGTGTCAAGCTGTGATTCTCTTCATTTCCAGATGAGGTGGAATACCAACCTTGGAGGCTTCATCCAGCTGAATGAGCCGGGTTAGTTTACAATACGAACACATCTCTCTCTCTTACTCCTTCAGTTGTGACCCTTGTTGCAGATGCTTTTTCTCTAATTAAAAGAGGAGAGAAGCTGCCAAGCAACAGTGGTGAAACTGCCGACCACTGAGCTTTCCAAGCACACACACACACACACACAGACATGTGCAACAGATTGCACATTGACACCCTCAAACAAATCTGTTTCCAGGAGATGTTGTCCCTGACAAATCACTTCGCCCGACCTGTCTGCATACCCTATGTGCACTGTATCTCCTATGGAGAAGACAGATAAGATTTGAATTCCATCACTTCTTCCTCCTTGCCTCAGGCAGAATAGCCATGGTGAATTTTGTGCCGTTTTATCTCGTTAGCAGGCTAGCTGTATCTGTAACCAGCGCAAAACAATCCAGGCACATACTGTACAGTATAATGCACACATCTAGATGGCCGATCAATGTCTTTCAAAAGCAGAAATTCAAACAATGAGCTATTATATTTAAGGCATGCATCAGCTTCAACAAGGATTGGAGACATTTTATTACTGGTAAATAAAAAAAAATCAGTTCAAAGGGAGCTCAAAATGACAACATTTCTCTTCAAGGTCCATTTAGTTGGAAAAATTTTGATAACTGCTCCTGATTTTCAGCTGTGAATTTGATCATTTGGCATGAAATTGTAACATTCAACTTCACTTTATGACCACTTTTAGGACATCTTGTGTACATCATCTTAAAACTCATCATATGATAGGATATCACTAAAAGCTCCTGAGGCGCTATATATGAGATTTAAATAGTTCTATGTTTCAAGGTGAAGAATGAAGTCAGAAACCTACGTTGGTCAAAATAAGTCAAATGAAATTAAAAAAAAAAAAAATCACTAAAAACATGTTTGTGCTAGAAAGGTGACATAAACCGTCAACCACAACATTAAAACCACCTGTCTAATGTTATCCTACTTGACCCTCTGTGGATTGGGCTTGTTCAAGTGCACTACATGGTCGCTCAATCGGATTGAGAGCAAGGGAGTTGGCTGGGTCAATCCTTTGGGCTTTTTGTCCTTCTGAGGGAAGCGCTGTTGTCATCGGGGTTGAGCTTCCTCTGCAACAATGTCTAGAACATTGCATAATGTAGAGATGATCATTTAGTTAATATGTCGGTGGTTTAAATGTTGTGGCTGTTCGGTTCATCTGAGCGACTATTACTATCAGGTCAACACTAATATCTAGACTGGCATTGAATGCTCAGTGAACTGCAATTTGAGGAAACGCATTCAAACACAAAAGACAATCTTTAGCAACCAACCATATAAACCAGCTAAATAAAGAAAGGAGTAGCTGTAATTTTTGTTATTGTTGCCATTTCATTTCTTTCACCACAGTAAGCTTTCTAATACAATGAATTAATCAGGAAGTATCTCTAAATACTAAGAATAGATGCATCAATGCGTCCTCCCTTATCTTTTTTTTTTTTAGCAAAGGATACACTGGTCTATCTTTTACAAAGGAAAGGAGATAATGCAGTCCCACAATTCCTTGCAGGAGTGACATTTAATGCGACGCATCATCCACGGCAGACCCATGTCAACATCATCTATCGTCTCATGATTACATAGCCTCGTGTCAGTGCAGTTGGGTTCCTTAGCACCATGGTTCACTTTGTCTACCATTTCTACATTGTTCTAATGAATTCTCCATTATGTCATTCCTCCACCTCATGACAACAACTAGCAAATTCAAGGTAAAATGCTGTTGCAGTAGTGGTTGATTCATGAAGTTATCCATCAGTGGTGTTGGAAAAAGATCTAACATTTGAGTTTTGTTTTTGTTTAAACCTTCTGAACTCCAAGCAGTTTCTTGACATTTTTTTTGTTTTTGTTGCAATTTTACTCTGAGCTTCTTTTTTTTTTTTTACTGTAGTATAAATTCCTGCACCTCTACGGAAACAGAACGACCATGGACTTAGAAATTCTCTTTAAGTGGAATGAAAGCTATCAAGCTACAGCAAAGTTACATTTCTTTATTTATTTTACAAAATTGAAAAAAAATGATTGAAATGCATTCTCAGTTTCCTGTATTGGGTGAAACACACTACAGACATTCTGCTACTTCAATCTGTTATTTGCTTCCATACTGGGCTTCTATCTACTCCATGTAAACACAACCTGCAGTTCAGCCACGTAGTCACTGACTTGTCATGTTGAGTTTCTTAAGGCTTCTTGGTTGCACTGAGGAGCACAGAATTTTTGTGGTTTTCCACAAAGTCTGACAACTGTGAATATTGTATTTTAGACCAAAAAATTTAATTAGACCTGTAGAATTAAGTAATTTTGATAGAATGTTATGATTTTAAGTCTAAATTTGGTTCATTTTCCCAACAAAGCTGCACGTCTCATACAATCAGTTAAAGGACCTTTAGAAATCCTGCCAGTTTTTACAGATGGCATGCCTTTTAAATGTACTTGCAGGTTTTAGAGTCCAGTGAGTTGTCATTCACTTCACGAGTGCTGTGTATTTTAAAGTAGTGGTTCAATGAACTCTCAGGGCCATGTAGATATCCAACACTGATATCAGCATCTACCTGAAAATCCTTTATCAGTTGAGCTCTACTGCTCTATTATTTAGCTTAAATAATGCAATGAAAATACAAGTAGGGTTTACCTGGTACAGCATTCAATATAATAATGCACCACTTCAATAATTGAATAATGTATTTTTATTATTCTTGCGTTTACAGTGTCAAATTTGGCCATTATTTGTATGCTGAGAGACTGCAATGTAATTTCTCAAGGTCATTTTAATGCTTGTCAAGTTGGCATAAAAAGGATGCTTTAGAAAAGACACCGAGAGCAAGAGTTAAAAGGCAGTAACCAGCAATGCCATAAATGTATCAGACAACATGTAAGGCATCATTTAAGCAAAAAAGGAAAAGAAGACTTTAGCAGCTGGAAAGTCTGAAGATACGGGTGATTATGATAATGTGTTGAGCACTCGTCAGTGTGGGGATGTACTGACATCTGATTAAAGACTGGCCTGGATTTGGGCTGAATTATTTAGATGAACATACTGACGGAGGGAGCGTGCAAACGAGACCGAGAGAAAGGGAGTGAGGGAGACGGATACAGAAAAGAGAAGCAAAAGGAGCATCCGAGTCACTGCATAGCCACCCAGGGGGACAACAGCTACATGTGTATGGCTGTTCGCACACGTAAATCTATTCTTTATCCAATTCATTCTGTGCTTGTTTAACTAAACAAACAATTCCTCGACACAGATTTCTCTGACTCAAACAAAGGAATGGTCTCACTTCCTCAGTATCTGCCTGTCATGTCAACAGTGCTGATGGCTCAGAGATTAAAGGACCCTCCAGACAGCCATTTTTCCACACTGACTATTTTGGGGGACAAACTAATCCCTATAAATCTTATCAAGGATATGTGAGAAACCCAACCATATGTGGAGGAGATTAGTGTGGAGTTTTGGCCTTTTCTCGATTTTCTCACTTCAGATAACAGGGGTGTTGGACACGCACATGCCTGCACGCACATACACACAATCAATTTCCACGTTTAGCATTGTTTTCTTTGAAACTTTGAAGGGCGATAACAACATCCTTATCAATCCTAAGCATTGAAGCGGGCCTTTTGAGACTGATTCCCATTCACACATTCGCCGAGACACACCATGCTACTTAGCTTAGCTCCACATCCAGCCTGCACCGTGCCACAAGGCTGGTATGGTTCAGTTGGTCTGCTTTCACAGCTCACATTGTGCCATCCTTCATTACCTCCAATAAAAAAAGGAGTCCAATCTACTGACGCCTTTTGAAGTATAGAAATGGAAAACTGAGCCCTGATACAAAAGAGTCAAAAGACAAGCAGAAGAGTGGAAAGTGAGAGAAAGCACAAGAGAGTTAGAAGATGGGAAAGAGAAAAGAAAAAAAAAGCTGGGGGAGAGATGTACAGACACCAATGGACAGTTTGAAAATGAGACAAAAAGGAGGGAGCTGAGAAGTAGATTATGGGTGCTCTGATTTGATTTCTATGGCAGATATAATGATGGTTAGTTTTCTATTCATCTTCCCGGCTCTGTGGGAGCACAGTAGGCAAATCGGGTTTTAGGATCTGGCCAGTGGGCAATGAGGAGGGCTATTAAAGGATCATTACCATCTCCTGCCATTACGGAGCTGTTGCTCCGGAGGAATTACCTTGGTAATGAGACCAACCTGAAACTGAATGCTTGCGGCAAGCCTGACGTACGTTACATGGGAACACTGTGACACACACCCACGCACACATGCATTCAGAGTTACACAATTTGGATTAATAGCGCTTGCTCTTTGCTTTTCACACATCAGTGTGAACACATTTGCGCGCACATAGACACACGCATTTATGAGAAACTGCTTGAAAAGGTACATATGAGTCTAATTAATTCTTCAGACAGTTACTTGTTTGTGCACTTGACATTACCAGGATGCCGCTTGTTTTCTTTCATTTACCTCCTATTACTGCCATTTTTGTGTCCGTGGAATCGTAGGCTTTTGCACGTTAAAATGTTCTGACATTGCCTCCTGTGTGCACTCTGAAGCTGGTGAGCTATGAGCAGTCATTAACCTGAAACGTTATCTCAGAGACACATACACTTTCTGATGGCAGCAAAGACTTTTTGCTGTTGTTCCACTCTAATGGAAGGTAGGGAGCAAACCAGTCAAACCTCATTTACAAAAAAAAAAAAAAAAAAAAAAAGACTTCCGTAGTGTTTTAACTTTGTTAAAAGTAAATGAAACCTTAGATAATACAATTATTCAAGGTGATATTCTACCCAGAAAACTGTGTGTGTTTTTAGAGGTTATTTAATATTGTCAGCTATAACCTACAGCTCTAGAAGGTAGTTTTTACTGCAAGGACCAGCAGCTATGCCGCTTATAATGGATTCCAAATATGTCCATGGGAAAATAAATATCAACCTGTCCATAGAAACGACTCCAATCTTCCCTGCAGCATAATACAGTCCTTTGCTATCCATCTGTAAGCTCAGTATCTTCTAAATCTGCCTTTCCCAAAACTTTGGGTTGCAACTCAAAATGGGCCACAGACCCACTTTTATTGAGTTAATGCATATGTGAAACAATTTTCCACATTAAAATAGAAGAACAGCATTCTTTTAACTACATGGTCTGTTCAGCTTCTTTTTCTCCTTCTCACTAAGTTGGGACTGAAGATATGGTCAAACTCTCTTGCTGAGGTAACACTGAGCGCTCTGTGATTCCCTCACTCTCAACTGTGTGCATTATGTCAATACAGAAACACAAAGAAGAGCAAGTGAATTGTTTTCCTTGACAAAGAAGACATTTTTAAGAGAATGTTTCGACATCAGAAAGGTAAGTCAGTTACCTGTTTGTGAGTGTGAGCATATGAATCTTTTTGTGTGTCTGATGTGTGCGTGTCTGCCGTGGTCTCAATAGCCACAACCATGATGTTCAGTCTCTGTCTCCCTGGCTTATTCTAAAGGGAATAAGGCAGCAGAGTGAAATAGTTACATTGCTGTGACAGTGGAAGAGTGAGTAACGTGTGCATTTTGGTTGTATTAGTTAAGCATATATGTGTGTCAGTTTCAATGCTGGGATAATATTAGAAAGCCTGTGTATGTGGGGTGAGAAGTACAGAGTTGAGGAAGGGGTGAGGAACAGCACGGAGAGCAAAACATGTTTGTTCATTTAACACTGCTGCAAAACTGTATGTAGGCTACATATTTTATAAGTGCTGTAAACCTTAAAACAGTTGGCAAACAATTATTATTGAGAATGTATTTTATATAGTCAACTGCACTTTCCGCTCCAGCCAGCAAAATGAATGTATTGTCCTCATTTTTCAGTCAAGGTTTATATATAAAAAAAATTAGTATGGTGAAAAACTTATTACATTATAATCTGAGTATTGCTGTGATGCTGATATATAACAAAATAAATGCATTTTATATACACTACTGTTCCAGAGTTTAGAAATGTCCTTATTTTTGAAAAAAAGGCATTTTCTTCAGATCCAAAATTAATCAGGATTGCAGTCTAGACATTGATAATGTGGTTAATGGCTATACTAGCTGGAAATGGCTGATTTTTAATAGAATACCTACATAGGGGTACAGAGGCCCATTTCCAGCAACTATCACTCCTGAGTTCTAATGCTACATTGTGTTAGCTAATCATGTTGAAAGGTTAACTGATGATTAGAAAACCTTTGTGCAATTATGTTACCACATGAAAAAACTGTGTTTTCATGTAAAACATGAAATTGAACAGTAGTGTACATTCCAAAATGTGCAAGATTTTGAACATATTTGTCACATTACTGTAGCACCAAATAACTGCGCCATGTCCAGTCCAGTGGTATGTGCATGATAGTGCATGTGAGTTCCTCCTATTGAAACTGCTGGCCCTCCCATGCTTAAAAACAACCCAAGAGGCCTCTCATACCACATCGGAAAAGCAAAAAGTGCAGCTCAGCATTCAGCTGGTGCCCTAAAAATCCAAAGAATGTAAAATAAAGCGTTGTAGCCATCGAGAAGTTATTTACCTAATTTATGCACAGTTGTTTCGTTACATGCAGTTTTCGAATCTCAACTGCTATTTGGAGGCCCTTCTGTTTCTAATGTTCATGGTCTGTTCTAGGCTAATGGTTGTGGACAGATTATTTTTCTTGTCTCGCACATACACAACCTTCCTTGTCGAAAATTAAAAATAAAGGGAGAATGGAGGTGTGGCTCGTGTCTATTTGTTTTGATGTGAGATGCTTGTGGTTATGAATTCTACACACTAAACCTTTAAATTGATGGCTTGTATTATTTATCAGTAGTTTATGAATATAGATACTACTTAATGATGCAATTTTGTAAGACTGGGTCATCAAATTTCTCTTTTGGGTCTTGAGAAGAAAAAGTTTGGCAACCTAAGCAATCATTACCCAATGGGCTGTCAGGCTTTGAATTAATGAAATTAATCTTAGGATTTAGAACACCACAAACATAAATTGGAAGCAGAGAGCTTAATTATACTGTGGGAGAAGTACTTTTGTTTTGTGTTGTTCAGAGTCATCTCTTCTGGAATCCATTACATTCTGACCCAAGCTGCTGTCCTTGAAGTAAGGCGAAAAATAAACTTGTATTCGGGTGATCAGTGTTTGACTTTAAGACTTTTGAGCATCACTTTAATCGCATCACTATACCTTCACCATGCAGATAGAGAGGTAATTATTAATAACAGGTTGCTGATGTAGGTGGAAGCTGAGGACTCTGACACAACAGGATAAGACATATTCACTGTAGAGACACCAGCTTTGATGCTCGTGCAGTTCTGGATGCCCAAATGGTGTTGTGCTTGCAGCTATAAAGATAGCTGCTGGAAGCTGAGCCTCTGCAACGATCCGCTTAACATATACAAGAAGGTGCACACACACACACACTCACTAATATTCACGGTACCTTTCCAAGGGTACAACCCATTCCAGCTTTATGATGGACCTAAAGACATGCTGTGGGCAGTAAGGGCTTTGGCCAAAAACACTTTATAGCATCATAAACACAGTTATACCCCATCTCACCAACATAAATACGTGCTGGAGAGTTACCAAAAGGACAGCTTGAAGTCACGCCTGCTCTCAGAGGAGAGCGACGCCATTCCCACGAGGAAATCAGGTGAAGATGCTTAATGATACTGTGCTGATTTAGTGCGACAGCAATTAAATTGGTCACAAAATGCTCCTACACGCATTAAAATTTCCATCTGGGTTCCATATGATGCCTTGATGCATTTTTAAATTTCATCATTGATCAGACTTCGGTGTCGTTCCCTGAGTGGCAGTACATCTGTTCTCATTGCCTCTGTGCCACCTCTGAGCTGAGCGAGGCAAACATAATTTTACTATCAAATGAAAAACAATGGTCCACAAATATAGAGGGATACTGCTCGTGGAGATAAGCTGTAGTTTTTTGTTACTTAGGGAAGGCCAGTGCTGCTTTTCTAATTAAAGACCTCCCTGTGATACTGGGGTGTTGAGCAGACGTGAGAAGGTGTCAGGTTAAGGTCTGAGAGGTAAGAGAAAGGGCACTCAGTGTGTTCACCTCTGGAGGACACCAATTTGTGGGACACGGTGTCAGTCTGCATTTGACAGCGTAGCAGCAGAAAGAAAAAATAATGAAACTGTCAGAATCACATGCAAATATATGTACACATCCACACAGTGCAGTACTAGGAAAAACAGCAACTAATAGGTTGTTTTTCACGACTGTTTAGTCTGCTCATTGTTGTTCTTTTTTTAGATTAATATACTGATCATTAGCCTTTTCCAGATTTCTGCCTACTGCAGCCTTAAAGCTTCCCTTTTCTGCAACTGATCCATTCCCAAATCCTTCTCTTCACTCTCAAAGCCCTGCACAACCAGGTCCCCTCCCACGTCACCGACCTGCACCATCACTACACTCTTTCCTGCAGCCTCCTCTCCTCTGATGCCAAATTCCTGTCTACACCAGTCAGGACCAAGCATAAGACCTGGGGCGACAGAGCATTCTACATAGCTGCCCCCTCTCTCTTCAGTCCCTTCCCACGGCAAATATGAGGCTTCTCCGACCTGTCCATGGTCAATTCACCGCTCAGAGCTTAGCGTGTGATTAATGTTGTGTGGTATGTTTAATTGTATGGTTTTCACCATTTGTTAATTCATGCAGCATCCGAGTACCCTAAAAAGCACTCCATAAATATAATCTTTTATTATTAAAAGTAATACATATCTGAGTGCAACTGTAAGTATTTGCAGTGCAGGTCTTTGGTACACATTAAATCTGCCACAGGACCTGCTTGAGTTCATACGCAAAACAAGGGAAAAGTGCCTAATGATGAATCTACAGTCTGACCTGGATTTGGCTTCTTTTACATAAGCAACGCTCATTTCCTCTCTCACACACAGCCCCTGTCTGTCTGCCTGGCTCTCTCTTCCTGAGATGCACTAACACTTAGGCAGAGATTTACATACACAGAGTGGAAAAAAAGGGATTGGAGAGTGAGAGCAGGGTGGAGGGAGGTTCAGTGCTTCACAGAAGCAGACTGAGACAGAGATCACCAGTCTGTCAGTGTGAAACCAGCCATTCAGTCTGAGAGGCGTCAAGCATGATAATCCCAAAGGAGAGCAGAGGTGTGTGTGTGTGCGTGTGTGTATGGGTAAAATAGCGTGTGTGCAATCTAGTCTGCAGACGGGTTTAAACGATTATGTGAGAATATGCACATGCAGTGTGTGGGGAAAGTTATAGCCGCATGCAGGTCAAAGCCCGAGTATAATTTGTTTGGCATGTGTGTGTGTGTATTGGCATGCGCCTCCCTGTTGACATGCATGAATTTTGGCAGATGGTGGTTTGTATTCAGCGTGTGAAAATCTGTAAATAGAGTGATGAGGTTGCAGAGGTTGCTCTGTGCACCTACAGTATGTCAGAACACATTGCAATTTGTGCTACATGTTGCTCCACGCCGAGCCAGTAGAGTGGAGAGCAAAACCTCACAACATCAGCCTAATCCACCAACACTTTCCTCAAACTTTTCAAGAAATAATATTTTAAGTTTCTAAGCCCCTCGCTCCGCAACGCACTAGTGGTATGGATCTCGAGAGAAAAAATTTGATTTCTATAGTGCTTATGAATTCAAGTGAACATGACCAGCTTATACATCTCCAAAAGCCCTCAAGAGCATGGCTAGCAGATGCTTCCTATAGCGAAAGGAAAACGTGAGTCACCTGCTTGGCTTGTTTGGAGATGTCCTTGTGAATGTTTCCTCTCCTGCTCTTTATCTCCTTCCCGCCCCGCAAGAGTGGAGCAGGTGCGGTGTATTGCTCAAACACGAGAAAGCGCCGCGGAGCAGCGAGGTGTGCATTGTTTGCTCACACTCTCAGCCGTGCCTTCCAGCCATGCAGATAGTGAGTCCCCCGTGATGTCAGGCAAAGCAAGAGGTTGTTTGTGACATAAGCACTGATCCACACCACCACCATCATCCCTCTCACTCTTTAAGCCCTGTGGTTCTTTTACTCACACCTCTCTGCTTGTCCGGGCTGCTGCTGTGCGTAGTACACAGCAGTTGTTTGGTTTGGATCTGATTACCAAAGAACACCAGAATGGGGTTAAATTTGAAAATAACAGGTTACGCAGTGGACCCGTTTATGTCACACAACAGGTTATTAAAATCCCTTTTCCTACTTTGAAAATAAAAAAAGTCAGCGATTTGTGTCCTCTAAGTGTTGTTGCCGGCTTTATTTTTATGGAAATTGAGCGCTATTATCTTAAATCCTCTAATTCCAAGGCCCTTCACTGTGATCTGATAAAACTGAATCAAACATTCGCAAGCACACCTACTTGCAAACATTTGATCTAACCTGCTCTTGGTTTTCACATAAGATTTGCTTGGATGGAAAATGCAGTACAAGATAAGGAAGCTTTTTTAAGACTACAGGGATGCTCTTCACTCGCCTGACGATGTGCTTAGGTAAAGTGGGAACAGTGCCATCTAGTGAGATGCATGTATATGCATAGTGTTTAAAGGATCACAGCCTTTCTTACTAACTTTATCCATCTAAAAAGGAACCAGTGAATGTCCAAATAAATGGAAAATGTAATAGTATTTTCCTTATATTTAGATGCTTTAGAGCAGACAAAGTGGAGAAAAGCACTCAGTCATTTGGAACACAGCCACAATGAGTTAGGAAATGGAGTTTGTACTGCCCGGGAGCAAAACATCCCACTGACACGTGAAGACATAATGTTGACAATGGGTGTTTCTTTGTAATCCAATTACCCTGCTGACCCAGACTGCCCACACTTCTACCTTGTTAATACCCCAACAGAACCCACTGGGTCGTTCATCCATTAGGTCACACTACTAATCTAATACACTCCCGATATTTTCAGCTTGACCCCTGAACCCTGATGGATTGCTTTAACTATCGGACACCCTTTTGGGAAATATGGTGTCATCAATAAACCTGACAGGCAGCAAGTGAGGTAGAAGCAAAGGGGGTTGGAAGGTTTTTTTTTTTTTTTTTTTTGGGGGGGGGGGGGGTGTCTGAACCTAAAACCAGTCAAATTATCCCAGCAATCAAAAACAATCACTTAAACACAGTTGGCTCTTGGACTTGTGAAAAAACAAGACACACAAACTGTGCAGGCAGTAGAAAATGTCCTTTATAGTGACTGGGTGTTGGATAGTACAAGGAGGGATGAGAGGATAGAGTGATGAGGGTATGATCCAGGGTCAAGGATGGATATTTGTGGTGTGCCAGACTGGGTGTGGATAATGGCTACTGAGGAGTCAAGAACCATTTAACTTGCTCTCCCATTTGCCTAATTTAAGACCTCCATTTAGATTTCGTCTTTTGGGGCTACTTAAGATAATTTGCCCATAATTAAAACGGATGGTGTCAAATTGAAAACCCATTATGATCTTTAAGGAATTACATCTTTGAAATACAAATAGACATAAATCACTCACAACATCAAAGTCTCTCTCTGGCTATCAATTAAATGAATAAAAACTCATTTTTGTGCATTAATGTTACATGTTTATAAGTGTTTTTCCATGAAAATAACCCCTTCTTTTGCAGCTTATGCAGTTCAGCACACCAGCTCACATAATGCCCTGCTAAAACATTGTAAACCTACTCTGCACTGCCCAGTGGGAACTTGTAATACTGGGGTAATTCTGACACATGTTGAAAAACTATTTTGAAGAAGAACAATGATACAGAAAGATCCACCTCACAAGCCAACAGGATTGGTTCTTGTATATTTGAGGTCCCAGCTGTTTCAATTTGTGTTTTTGAGACTCATCAATACACTGCAGTTTCAAGGTGGGAATGCTTGGCCATGGTTGAGGCTGCCTGTTACACTCATGTGTCAGCCAGCATCTAATAAACACCATATGAATATAGTAACTAGATTAAAAAAAATTGTTTCTTTTTGCTAGTGGGGTTTATTAAGACCACCTGTTTTCTATTGTGTACATCTCCTTTATGCTGCCAGAACAGCTCCAATCCATTAGGTCACGGAGACAGAATCTTTTGGGGTCTCCTGTGGTGTCTATAGCACTCGGACGTTGTCAGCATCCCATCAGTTGTGAAGTAGGGATCAGTTTTGAATTCCCGTACACTGGAGGTCGGATCCCTGCCCTGCCTTCTTTGTTGCTTGAGTCATTACTGAGCAGTATGTGCAAAGTTGTTGGGGTACACTGAAGGCTCTGCCATTGGTGAGTATCTTTGCGGTTGGTCAACTAAGTTTAGGTTGGCTTCCCCATAAACACCAGAACCCAAGGGCTCCTTGAAGAAAAAAAAAAGAAAACATTATGTTGTAACAAGATGACCAGTGTTTTTCATGTCACCTGTCAGTGGTTTTAATGTTGTGGCAGACCAATGTACGGAAGGCAACTGAATAGCACCTAAAGATGAATGTGACACCTTGTTAAACTAAACAGTGCAATGGAATAAAAAAAAAAAAAAAAAGATTCCTCCTTTCATTGGTGATACGATTTTTGAGAGGCAACAACCATGCTAAAAAAAACTTTTTAAAAAAACCAACTGAAACGAAGATTCAGACATCCACAAAAAAGATGATTATCAGTGAGATTAGCCATGATGCATGGCATTTGTCATGACTCCAGTATGATACGGATTTCGCAAAAGCTTCACGTTACCCCCAGATAAGATGTGTATCTTGACAAATATCACATAAAAAATTACCCTTTTACAGTTTCTTCCATCTATGAGCGTTCAGTCTTTCCAACGGTTTGCTTTCAGCGTAGCCCTGGCTAAACGATTACAATGCACCAAATCATTCAGAACTGACAGAAGATAAAGGCTTAAAGGCCGCAACACTCACACTGAAGTGCGTTCCATAATGTTTGATTCTCTAACACGCTGAAAGAAGAGTCGTTCAATGTCGACTCACTCCAACAGAGAGACTGAAGGCCTTGGTTTCACAGAAATTACACTTTGGAGACAACCATTGCAAAGGATTACTGACAGGAAGCGATAAAACAAGTGTATTATTCCCCCTGTGTGTGTTAATGCGTGCATGTTATTGTGTGTGCGAGATACAAACCAAACTGGCCTCCACTCACCAGTCTCATGTCCTAGTCAAGCTGGCAGCAGTGATATGAGTAATGCCCACTATCACACAGAGGCAGGGAGTGGAACAATTGGCTTGTCAAATAAGAGCCACTTGACAACTTCTCGAAGAAGATCAATTATGGTCAGTATTGGGATCAAAGCGCTGACACAAGTGCGGCTGTGTGGCACACGGCAGCCAGAGGAGTGCTTGCTTGGTCATGTAAAAGTACCGTAATAGTCTTGGTCTCAGTTTTATGCTTTCAGTGACCACCGCTGATTGCATGACAGATTATTAAACGATAGGCTGTGCATATTATACTGCTAGCTGAGCTTCTTAACCATCTGCCGAAAAACACAATTACACCTCAGCGAGGGTTGATGTGGCAGCAAATGGAGGGAAGGGGCATCCTATAATAACATGATGGAGGTAATTTAAGAGTGAAGGTGAAGACATTCTGAAAGAGCGGCTCACTGTGGTGTAACGGTACTGAGTTACAGCCCTCAACCGCCCCATCCCCTTCCACCTCCTTGCCCCCCACAAGCCATCCTCTTGCCCTAGCAGATGAGGCTGGCACCATAGTGTGACAGCATTACAGGCGGGGGATGTGATTACCAGATCTCAATCGACTGTAATTCACTTGTCATCCCTGTCCTTAATATGCGGCTGCTGTGCTCCGGTGAACCCAGACACCGAATGACACCAGCTTCTCCGCTGACAGCATTTGATCCAGCTCATGGACATTGATGTTTCTTAATTATTGAGACAATGAAGTGGGGAGCTAAAACGAGCTAATGGGGAAAATACTAGCCAGTCAGGTTAATTTGGGGTTCATCGAATTACCGTGTGAATTAGCGTGATGTCGTAAATTACAACAGGCTGGTAATGAAGAAATGGAAACTTGGAGAAAAAGGAAGCTTTCTGCAGCACCAGCAGAATATACCTCCTCCCAGATAATTAAATAAAAGCACAGCCCACAAATTAGAAAGCCCTTTGTATTCGGAAAAAAAGGGGCCATTCTGTGGGCTGTAAAAATGGGAATGACCTGCACATGGCCTGAAGGGGAAAAGAGCAGGGAAAGGACAGACCTCTGCTGTATAAATCTGTGAACATGCAGGGAAAGCAAGGGGAATAGAAAGAGGTCACACAGCAACACAGAGTTTGTAAATGCAGGACAGTAGCAGGGCGGATTTTATTGGGAAGAACTGAAACAAGAGAGGAGGCTGGCAGAGGCAGGGGGAAGCGATAAGCGACAGAATGTAGAGAGAGGTGGGGAGAGGAGAGGTGAGCAGGGGTTAGACAAATTTCACTGCACCCCATTTCTCTCTGACATCCCTCAGCCCATCTCCTGAGCCCATCCATCTTGGATGACAATAGTGTCCTGATTTGCATACCAAAAACGCTTTCCGATATGCGCCTTCCAAGTCGTCGTGACAGATTAGAAAATATCGACAATTATTGACGAAACCCCAAAAGCGTGGGCAACATTCCATCTGGAATATTGCATCTAGCATTTTATTTTCTTATTTTCTTCCTTCTTATGAGGACACATTATTGACTCGAAAATCTGATTGCTGCTGCTGCTGAGGCTTATGAGCAGAGTTAGGGAGGCGGCTGTCGGTGTGCTTTGGATAGGATGTTATGTTATTATTGCTTGTTTGTGCACATTTCCCAATGACACAAGACTTTAATTAAGATAATCATCACCGTGGTACCCCGCATGGCTTTACAGTGGGGCCTATGCAGATTAAGGCCAGGTCTATACAAACCCCTTGTGATCAGTTATTTTGCTTATGGGCAAACCCTGTGATTACGATGATAAATACATGACATAAAAGAGACGACAGGGAAAGAATAGAGCACGGAAGAATTAAAGGGCGTGGAACAACTGCTGAGTTATTAAGGAGCATCATCAGTCCAGAACTCATGAAGAGAGGCGCGGGAAATGAATGTCATTAATTGAATAAGACAGACACCATAAGGGAAGCCAGTTATTAAAAATCCAAAATATTACACAGCCCAAAGTATGGGCTCAGCATATGGAACAAACTGGGAAGATATTTTCTCTTTTATTGAGGGAAACAACTCTGAAAACAAATATTCAGTACAGGGAAAGGTTTCAAAGAGGTCACAGCTGAAGAT
Source organism: Acanthochromis polyacanthus (assembly GCF_021347895.1). Taxonomy (NCBI): domain Eukaryota; kingdom Metazoa; phylum Chordata; class Actinopteri; family Pomacentridae; genus Acanthochromis; species Acanthochromis polyacanthus. The sequence goes on along the minus strand of NC_067123.1, from coordinate 25,407,834 downwards.
AAGGGTATGCCTATTAATAGAAATAGTACAGAGCGGAAACATAAATTTCCCTAATGTCCTTCTCCTTGGCTTTAAAGTCACCCTGAACTCGTCTCCATGAGGCCAAAGATCTTGTTTGGAGGTAGAGAATTTCCTTAGTGCTCCAACAGAACAATCTCCGGTCCCCAGCTAATTAAGTTTCTCATGTCCCGGGTATTTGTTGTTGCTTAATGAGAGCACTCGGCACCCCCTCTACTGTCCTGCACTGTAATTAATGGACAATGGAAGATGAGGAGGCGGAGGATGAAGAGCAGGAAAAAGGTAAAGTGGAAACTCGTCCTGTCTGGTGACCTGCTGGTTGCCCTCAACAGCTCTCGACTTCTCTCCCTGTCCTTGTATTCCTCTCTTGACTTGCTGCTCTTTTTCCAGTAGGCTGTTTGACAAGCTGCCAGTTCTAATGCCCTCAGTGCAATGTCCCTTGTCAACTCCCATAAACTCTTATATCTATCAGAGCTTCCTCTTAACAAAAAAAGAAGCTTCCATTATCAAAGTGATTAAAAATGATCTTTAATTTCAGGGACAGCCAAGGGTACGGTGAGTTTAGACAAAGAGCCAATGGCAATAAAGTTCCATATCTGCATATCTTTATTATATCCTTTTCTTCTAACCTGTGACTCTGCTTCCAGCGTTGCCTTTTTTTCCTGTCAGCGCTCCCTCGCTCCTCTCCTCTGGTTGTCTCTTTCCCTCCACATCGATGGGGAAGTGCTAAGTGTTGCTACAGTAGTGTACATGGATCAATTGATCACACTGACCTTGACACCTAAATGTAAATGCTGTTGTTAGATAACAGCTTATACAGGAATCCACTCTGATGCACGGATTTGGCAACAGTGGCTTTTATAAAAAGCTTCCGGCGCATTTAAATCTGATGACAATCCTTCATTTACATGTGTAATTGCACGTATGGACTCAGACGTCAACCGTAACTCATCTGTAGTCATGAGCTTAATTAAGACTTTAAATTAAATCCAATAAAATCTGACTACATCGCTACACGTTTCCTATCATATACTATATTTTCAATTATTGCATTGCAATGAATATGAAAAAGATGCAATGTCATCATCTCTGAAACCTCCAACCAAGGTGAGATAAAATAGCGGAGGAAATAAATGTGATATAGTGCGGAGGATAAAACTTGCGGTGAAATACCTTACGAGCATAACACTGTCATGCATCAAAAGTACACGCTGTAGAACTTATTAATTTAATTACCTGAGTTGTGTTGGGGATTTTAGATGGCTGAGGAGGTAGTTAGTCTCTGTGCCAGTGGAGGCCACCTCAGTGTCAACCGGCTCCGCTCATTCACTTCCTCGCTTCCTGCACGGATACACTGCCAGGCCTCTCACAAGCACTGCCTCAATTACATTTCCAAGGTGGCGATGGTAAGGGGTGTGAAGAGGGAAAGAAGACCCAGAGAGGTAGGGTGCGGGGATTAATTAAAAAAAAAGAAAAAAAGAGCAGCTTCTAAAAAGAGAGGAAAGGGTTTCAGAGACGACTATAAGCAAGACAGGGAAATGCAGGAGAGCTAAATATGCAAGGACAGGCTATATTTGGCCGATTGCAGGAAGGCCATATGAGGCTCACAAGGTTGCCTGTTAGTCACAGCAACAGCACATGATTAATGAAAACCCACAAAGTGATGAGCACTAATATTTAATGCCAAGGAAGACGGGAGAGGCGCGTTAAAGAGTACAGTGCATCCAGAAAGTATTCACAGCGTTTCACTTTTTCCACATTTTATTATGTTACAGCCTTATTCCAAATCGGATTCAATTATTTTTTCCCTTAAAATTCTACACATAACACCCCATAATGACAAAATGAAAAAAGTTTTTTTGAGAGTCTTGCAAATTTATTAAAAATAAAAAACAAAGAAATTACATGTACATAAGTATTCACAGCCTTTGCCATGAAGCTCTAAATTGAGCTCATGTGCATCCTGTTTCCACTGATCATCCTTGAGACGCTTCTACTGCTTAATTGGAGTCCACCTGTGGCAAATTCAGTTGATTGGACATGATTTGGAAAGGCACACACCTGTCTATATAAGGTTCCACAGTTGGCAGTGCATGTCAGAGCATAAACCAAGCATGAAGTCAAAGGAATTGTCTGTAGACCTCCGAAACAGGATTGTGACGAGGCACAAGTCTGGGGAAGGGTACAGAAAAATTTCTGCTGCTTTGAAGGTCCCAATGAGCACGGTGGCCTCCATCATCCGTAAATGGAAGACATTTGGAACCACCAGGACTCTTCCTAGAGCCGGCCGGCCATCTAAACTGAGCAATCGGGGGAGAAGGGCCTTAGTCAGAGAGGTGACTAAGAACCCCATGGTCACTTTGTCAGAGCTCCAGCGTTCCTCTGTGGAGAGAGGAGAACCTTCCAGAAGGACAACCATCTCTGCAGCAATCCACAAATCAGGCCTGTTTGGTAGAGTGGCCAGACGGAAGCCACTTCTTAGTAAAAGGCACATGGCAGCCCGCCTGGAGTTTGCCAAAAGGCACCTGAAGGACTCTCAGACCATCAGCAAAAAAAATTCTCTGGTCTGATGAGACAAAGATTGAACTCTTTGGTGTGAATGCTAGGCGTTTTGTTTGGAGGAAACCAGGCACTGCTCATCACCAGGCCAATACCATCCCTACAGTGAAGCATGGTGGCGGTAGCATCATGCTGTGGGGATGTTTTTCAGCAGCAGGAACTGGGAAACTAGTCAAGATAGAGGGGAAGATGAATGCAGCAATGTACAGAGACATCCTGGATGAAAACCTGCTCCAGAGCGCTCTTGACCTCAAACTGGGGCGGCGGTTCATCTTTCAGCAGGACAACGACCCTAAGCACACAGCCAAGATAGCAAAGAAGTGGCTTCAGGACAACTCTGTGAATGTCCTTGAGTGGCCCAGCCAGAGCCCGGACTTGAATCCAATTGAGCATCTCTGGAGAGATCTGAAAATGGCTGTGCACCGGCGCTCCCCATCCAACTTGATGGAGCTTGAGAGGTGTTGCAAAGAGGAATGGGCAAAACTGCCCAAAGATAGGTGTGCCAAGCTTGTGGCATCATATTCAAAAAGACTTGAGGCTGTAATTGCTGCCAAAGGTGCATCAACAAAGTATTAAGCAAAGGCTGTGAATACTTATGTACATGTGGTCTCTTAGTTTTTTATTTTTAATAAATTTTCAAGAATCTCAAAAAAACTTTTTCATGTTGTCATTATGGGGTGTTGTGTGTAGAATTTTAAGGGAAAAAATGAATTGAATCCGATTTGGTATAAGACTGTAACATAACAAAATGTGGAAAAGGTAACGCGCTGTGAATACTTTCCGGATGCACTGTATATCTGACATGAACGAGAAGTGGCAAGGTGCAGCTCAACAGCGAGGCCAAGCAAAAACAAATCACGATTTTTAAAAAATAAGACTGGAAATTGATCAGCCGGATAAATGCATGTGGTAGAGGACTTTTGAGGCAAGACATGAAAGGATAGGGGAAGAGAAGATGGAGGACAGAGTAGTGTTTACTTTCAGAGTGCGTTGGAGAGATGAGAGTGCAGGACAGGATAGGGACAGGACGTGATGAATTCTCCTAAAGAGCAGCACTGGACATCAGACAGAAAATGTGATGAGGCACAAAGGCCTCTCAGCGCATATCAAACAGATGATTTCAGCCTGAGTGATGTTGTCTTGGCATTATCGACTATAGAGAGACTGAATGATAATGCCAGCAGCTGAAGTGGAGGACAGGTTAAGAAGAAGCACTTGGACAAATCTATGACTGCGTGTCTAATGCATACCAAATTCTTTTGTTCTGCATCGTGTTCTGCTTTCTACTTTCACACACTCTTGGCTTGCATCACTCAGCCTCGCTGTCTGTGTTTACCTCACCTGTTTGAGCGAGAGCCAACCTCAGGTGGAACACAGAATTTGTTTTGCAATTGTCTGGTTTTTGCATTGGCACCCTCTGAAGTACTGCAACTCAGCTTCCACTTTATCTCCCTGTTCAGCTCCATGTTGCATATTAAAATTAAGTTATTTTACACTTTGATGGCATCAAAGTGATAGAATAAATAGACCTATGTATTGTACCATTGTTAATATTTAAAAACCCAATTGAATGCTTCTCTATTGGAAAAGCAAAGAATGTTAGTAAATATTAGGAAAGAAAAGAATCACATTAAAGAAATATTCTAGAAAATATATTATTCAAAAATGTACTGGTCTCTGTTCACTGCACTCATTACCGTCTACTAGTCTGTTCTTAAAAAAGAAAAAAAAAAAAGCAGAGTAAACATACCTCTCCAGCAAGGATTTGACAGTATTATGTGAACATTAGATGCTGCAAAGATACAGCTAACAACAGAAAGCAACTTTAATTAGTCTCAAGTCATTGTTTCCAACATGTCAGTTCCATAAAAATCAGATTTTGAAGTGGGTATCTGGGTTTGTTTGTTAGCCAGAACAAGCAATTCCAAGTGCTTACCTTCCAGTCTAGAGATGGGAAGTGGCAACTTTAACATTCTCTGGCATTTTCTTGACAAATCTCATGTCTCAGATTCAAACTCACACAAAACCCCTTTTCACACATACGCTCCATCTCTAAGCCTATCGGTGCAATGGAAATCCTACTAGGTTGGACCTCATAAAATTTCTGTGACTTTCAACACCGCAGTCTGAACTGCATGTTAACAGAAATGACACATTTGACAGTATTATGAGTTCTGTGAAGCAATTTGAAGAAGTTTTTTTTTTCTGCATTTTACCAACAATAGTGGTCCAAAGAACATCAGAGAGAAAGAAAAAGACAGTTTATAAGTCAAAAATCACAAAACACCTCTCTCATTCACTCTGCTCTATAATTTCACATCTATTACAAACTGAAAGGTCCTTAAAAAAAAAAATCAAATAACTGCAAAAATGAAAGACCAAATCACATTCCTGAGACTTGCGAGTAAAAATGTAATTCGGGTTTTGACAAAATTTTAATAGGAATTTAATTTAAATTTGTCACTTCCACCTGTTTTTAGGAGTCTTTGCTACGAGTTAATACTTGCAGGATCAGGACGAATGTTAGATGCCTTTACACTTGGTAAAGTACAGCAGTAACTTAACAGCATATAGTTATTTATAATTCTAAATTATTCACCACATGGAGACAGGATCACTAAGGATCTATCAAAGCTGTCACACACAGAATCATAGTTTATAAGCAGTAATTAAATCATTTGTTACATATGGTTGAGTCCTGAGCTCCATCACAGCTTTTGGAGCCTTTTATTTTGTTTGTAAAGTAATAGTTAAAATATGACTACACAGACAGAATTTGCAGTGTTTAGCAAATCAAAAATAAACTAGGCTGTTTGTTATTTGGACAGTGTGATGAGCTTCCGAAAGTTTAAATTAAATCTATAATTGCGTTATTATGCATTATTGATTTGAAGTAATGTCTAAACCTTTGTGTACAAAAAATATTGTGCTTGCACTGTGGCTCTCTCCATTATTGTGGTGGGTATGTCTGAACGAAGCCATGAGGAACAATAAACACAAGTGACCCATGTCTGAATGACAAAGTCATTACTTTAACAGATTGATGAAGTCGGCAATGTTATGCATCTCATGTCTGAAAAAAGGCTAAGCACACACATTCAGACATTCCTCTAAGGGCAATCCATCGGATACAGAAAGACAATTACAACTTTCCTTGGACTTTGCATTAACTGTTTCAATAACCGATGCCTAAGGCACCAAATCAAAATAACCTCACCCATGATAATATAGTCAGCACTCCTGTTGGTTTATACGTTGTATGGAGCCAATTACAAATTAATAGTTAAAGCTCAGATATTGGTGTTTGGTGACTTGAGTGTTTCTGTATTGTTTAATAGTTCATATATTGCCACATAAGTCAAAAATATGATTGAAATCTGTCCCCTGGTACCCTCTGCTGTGAGGTCAACTTATGAGATTCTTTACAACATGATAATCACACAAAAGCCTATTTAAAAGAAAAAACACATCACTGACTTCTCAAGACGGCCTACAGCATTCTGTGTAGCAAGCACTGTAATGTTGCGTTTTCTTCTTTGCTTTTTATTTATCCCTTTAATTATTCACTTATTACTGTATTTTTGAGTTTGGGGATTTTATTTGTGTATTTCTGGTGTTGCAGTTAGTGGTAGATGTATTGCAGCTTCGAGGAAAAAGGGGACTTTCAGACCTCTGCTACCCAGGTCTCACAGAACTTTTTGCTAATATTTACACTACAACTGCCCCTGTCAGGCCATCAACATGAGCTTCAGCTTCAGTATTATTTTGATGACCTTGTGAACCTACTTTATCAATTCTAACATAGATTTGTGTAGTAATTCTATACAATTCAGTATTCGCTTGGTACATAACCAAGTTTATTTCCCTGCAAATACATCTTAAAAGAAGAAAAAAATAATTGCCAAGCCACAGACATAGTTTAGCAGTTGGCGTGTCTTTAACAAGGGCTAACATTGAAATCAGTGTGCTTCAGTGTTTGGTTTGGTTGTACAAAAGAGTCACTGCATGGAATCTCATTTGGGGGAGGTAGAAGACTACTCTTTTTTGCTGTCCCTCTACAAGATTTAAGCTGTCAAAAAAGTTTATTTTTACATAAAAATCTGGCCACGTACAGCGTAAATCTTTAAAGATGACTGACTACAAACTCATTAGCCCCGACGCCAACAGCCCACACTAGTGAACCATGTTGCAGTCTTTCCGAAAAAGATAATCCCTCTCTGCCGTGGTTTAAAACCCCACCCAGGAGACACGGGCATATTATGAAGATGATGGTTTCTGTTTATGCCTCCAGGCTGTTCATGTCTGGGTAAGTGAACTTCCATGTCTCCTGTCAATGTTCGTGCATCTTGAAACACAAGAACAGCAAAGTGATTTGGCACAAAATAAACACTGAACTGACAAGGTAGCGAGTAGAATGATACAAGGTAGGAAATGGAGAGCAGGTGGCTACGAGAAAGTGGCATAAAAACACAGTGGAGTGGAGAACGGAGAGTAATAGGGCAGAGTACTCAGAAAATGAGGAAACGAAGGACAAGTGAGAAAGAAAGGAGAGCCATCACGCTGCATGGAATTAAAAGGTCTCGGCATTGAAAAAGAAACGGTATAAAGAGGGAAGGAGAGTAAGAGCGAGAAAGAGATGGAGAAAGAGCATCCATATAACACTGGAGCCTGTCACAAAGCTGCTGTAGTATTCTTACCGTAACAATAGCAGCAGATTGAGTTGGACAGGGTTCACGGGCCTGAATACTAGCCAGCCAGACAAAGCTATTGAGTGGCTTGCCTGTGTTATCTGGCCTGCTTGCTGAACACTCCCCCTCTGCAGCGGTGAGCAGGCTCAGGTTACACCGCTTACTGATGGGCTTTAGTGCATCACATTTCCCCTCTGTTGAGCAGCAACCTTGAGCACAGATCTGTGTGTAGCCTTGGCGCGTCATCGCAGAGCTAAAGACTTCAAGTGCAGAAAAAGTAAGAGCGCTTGTTGTAGACTTGTACAGGTCGGTGTAAAGAGGTTTCATGCGAGATATTGACAGTAGTTTCCCCGAGAATCCAGCTGCATGTCCGCGCCGTCATTAAACATCATCCACAGCTCGACATGACAACAATAGGTGCGGCTTAATCCATTGTCAGCTTGTTTTGTTTTGTCTGATATACGGATTTGTCCTCAGCTGCATTGCCATTGACCCATGCATTTTCTAATTATCCAATTCACAAAGGACATCATAACAGCTAACTGCAGTACATGATCCCCATTATTTCTCCATGAGATGTCATGTTTATAATTGGAAGTATTATCTCATTGATCACAGCCACTATTGTTATCATAATTACCACTACAGAGTCATTTAGATGGTAATATGGGCATTTCTTACCAAACATCAAGCTATTCATCTTATTCATAACATCCTATGGCACTGTCTATTGTTCTTAAAGATAAACAAGACTTGACTTTTTCTGAGACTAACTGCACACGCGACACGATGTTGGGTGTCAGAAGTGGAGGGTGGAAGATTTTGGAATAGGGGATTTCACCAGGTTGACCTTTTGTCCAAGGCTCTCCTTGTTTCTGGCCCTGCCGCTACCTTCCGAGTGACTCTTGTCATGAAGAAGGTCTTATAAATATGGATGCCATCTGCTCGAGGCCGTGATGCAATTTCAGAAATACGAGGACTTTTTTTTTCCCTCTTCCTTTCAGTGGGAAGAAATGTTCGGTTGGGTCAGAAAATTGGACCTCTACAGCTTTTGCCAAGGTTACTGCTTGATATTTTTTATCTTATATGGTGACACTATTATTTATTTATTTATGACAATGCTTGTTCCACTGCATTGCAGAGAAATCTGAGGTGGAGAGGAAAGTGAATGAAAGATTTCCTCTCCATATGGCCCGTCATTTTATATGAACTGTGGAATAAACAAATCCATGAATGCCTATTAAAGGTGCTTTTATATTGATACATGGCATTTTTTCCCCCCACTTAACACACAGGATAATCCGTCTGCGCTGTGTGACTGCTGGTTGTGCAGGCTGTGTCTTAATTGGTACATCTAATGCCTCATTTAGCCTTTATTATGGCAGAACTATGCAGGCAGTTCTAAGATCAACAGGGACATACCAGAAGATGCTAATACCACAGATGTGAATACACCTTCAGCTTCTCGGTGCAGTGCTTGCTGTCAGTATCACAGATTTATGCTTCAAAATGAGCTTGATCTGCACTTTTTTTTTTTAAAACACACGGACGAAAAACCAACTGATACACCATAAACCCTTACAGGAAACGCTTCATAGCATGTTTTGTTTACAACCCTAGAAGAGAAATACCATGTTTGTTTTATGGTGTTGTGACATGCAAAGAGATTGGAAACTTTCTACCTTGAACAAGGGCCTGAATAGTAAGATCCTCTAATCTTGATTGCTTGTCCCAGCTCTGTCTTCATTTTTGCTACTGAAGGGCATTTGGCAGTGCAAAGTCTGAGTTAAGATACCAGGTATTTGACACTAACGGATCCGATTCCGTCACAAAAATCGAAAATCATTTCATTATTCCCTGCAAATGTCTTTTGCATGAGACCGGCATCACTAAATCTCTTCCCATCCCCCAGCTTCCTGAGCACATCATCACACACGTATTCACTCATGTACATCTTATTCAGGGCATTTTGTGCACAATCCCGTCAAGAGGAACAGATGTCATTATCAACAGAGAAAAAATCATTACTTTGACAGCTTTACAAACAGCTCTGTCACTCCGAGTGTGGAAGACAAATGACGGGTTGTTGTCTCGTGATGATCTGAACTGTAATCTTTGTGCATGTACAAGCTCATATAGCAGACTTTTATTGTGCAGTCGTTATTTTCGGAAAGTTGCCCACAACCAGCCTTCACGATACCCTTCATGCAGTCGAAAGCACGTCCTTGGCAACGATACCCACCGGGGGAAGAGGGAGAGAACAAGAGAAGCAGACAGGAATTGAAAAACAGAAAGAGAGAGAGAGTGGCATGCAGGCGCAGGAGGTAGAGACTGCTATATTATCTGAAGCTTGCAACAGCATATGAAGCCACTGGATATATTCTGAAAGATAACTAAACTAACAAGCATGATACACCTCCACAGGAAAGAAGAAAAAATATCACATGCTTGAATGTAATGTAATAGAAGCTACAACTAGCCCCACATATCTCCCAGCCATGCACAGTTACTCCACATTAATGCGCCATAATGAGGTTACATTTGAATAAAGAGATTAGCTGCCTCAGTTTATTGTTGATTTGCAGACAAATGTATAAATATCTCCACCGCTGTGCCTTGTTTTTTGCAATTAGAGATAAAAGGAAACTTTAGATTTACTTCTATGCTATGAAGGTCAAAGAAATAGGCTCCAATAACCTTCTGTGATTATCTCTTTAGATAATACAGTGCATTCAAAACACATGCATTGTACTGACTGCATAGTTTAAATGGAACACTACATAAAAAGAAAAGGATGACAACAGTCATCTGCTCAAACATACGTGGTTTTCCTTTAGTCAGTACCAAATAAACTGCCAAGTGTCACTTAGATCACTGAAATATCATTTCTCTGTAACAGAAATACTTTACATATGTGCTGCAGGATTACAAGTCAGCTGCTATTGTAACAAGACTCAAGAGTGTAGTAGCAGGCACTAGCAGGTCTCTGAGGCTGTACAGAGGTGCAGCTGTGCTTTGAACTGAATGCTAACAACAGCATGCTGGTATGCTCAAAATTATTATGCAGGTGTAAGGTCTACTATGCGCATTATTTTAGAACAACATGCTAGCATGCTGACATTTCCTATTTAGCACTAATCAAAAAAAACAGCTGAGGCTGGTTGGGATATTATGTGCTATATAGTCATAAACCAAAGGTGGTGATGATAGTGGAAGGGGACAAGTTAAGGAATCACCAGAGCCACTACAATACAGTCTAAGGCAGTGGTCCCCAAACTACGGCCTGCACATTTGGCCCGGTCCCCTGAACAACACCAGAGACTTTTTTGTTTGTTTTTTTTCCAGTCTGGCCACGCGATCGAGACTAATACATGCATAGAACGTGACATTCTACTGGAACCTACGAAAGGATTCAGCGTTTCCTCTAGGATTTTTTTTCTGTAGGTGGCAGGCTCCCCACTCGCCCCCCCCGCACGCGTACGCACGCGAGCACACACACACAAAGAGTAGATACTGAGAGCACCACAGTTATCTGTAGTTTACCTTAGTACTCTTGAGTACCCGACACTGTGCAAGACTGCTGTGAATGCTGTGAAGGTGGAGTATTTGCGACGGTTAAAAAAATAAAAAAAATTAAAGGAGCAGCGCTGGAAGTGTCGTAGCACCGGGCTGCCGCTGCAGAATGAATGCAGCAGAAACCCTGGGATTAAAAGGAAGGAACACAAGACCTTTGAGACACTGCTCATATGAGTCATTTAAGTCAGAGATTCTGCTCTGACAACTAAGCTGAACTTTTACCTGTTAAAATTGTGCACGGCACAACAGAAAATTAATGTTCCACGGACTTTTTTCTGTGAAGAACCCAGAGAGGGTTATTTGGTTATTATTTATTTCATAAATAGTGTTATTTATGTCATTAATAGTTTTATGATTTATTTCCTGACTTTTTTTTCTGAAAAGGAAAGACTTAATATTTGGTTATGTGTGGCTTTCTGGAGAACAATGTTTACGTTTAGGCACCCCTGCAATCGTCACACTTTTTCTGTTACAAACTGACCCCGGCCCCCCACCAGAGAAGGGAAAAGTTATGCGGCCCTTACAGGAAAAAGTTTGGGGACCCCTGGTCTAACTGGTCTAAGGGATCAGAGTCTAGAACAAATCTCATCGCAATCCACCCACGAAGGATCAGGACCACAGGCCACATATATCAGATGGACATAGCAATTGTGATGCCACTCAATGGTTTGTGGACAACCATTTTCAAGCCTCCACTTTAGTATTTTGTTGGTGCTGCGGTGGTCTTTCAAAACCAGTTGTTACCAGTGCCAGTGGATCTAACTGGAGAAACCACGGTCACCGTGCAAAGTGATACAGCAGCAATCCAATCACAATTTAGCCCAACCTTAAAACACGTCCTGCTTTACTGTTTGCCTTCTATTTAACAAAATAAACAGCATACTAAATCGAAAGTCTTGAAACTAGTCACAGTGATGTTTACTAAGGTAGCAACTTAAGTAGGCTCATTATTTCATAGACTTTTTGCAGCCAGATGAGTCGCCCCCTTCTGGTTGTTAGAAAGGCTTGCACAGTCTGTGCTCTGGACATTCGACATAAAACTAGCTTCACTGACATGGGCCGATGGTTGGCCCCACTGTCAAAAGCTTTGTTTTTGCATTTGTTATAATACAAGAATTTAAATAAGCTTACATTAACCACTTATTTTCTGCCTTGTCTCTCATTAGATCTGCAGTCTGTCCACAGACAATCAAAGGAAAAATAAACACATGATTGAAAAATAAACGTTTTACTGCACTTAGCCAAAGCATTCATCAGCCGCTACCAGCATCTGGTAAAATACTGACATTGGACACTGCAATAATCATACTGTGTCATTTGAAGGCAAGGGTTGCTGATGTGAAGTCATAGCCTGGCACCGTGGAGAAGATGAGGAGGCTCATCAGGCATCAGTAAGTGGTGTAGAGCAACTCAATGTAGTCCATGCTGGCCAACATGCAATATTGCATGGTTGTCTAAACAGCTTGTGACCATCTGACCATGTGTAATATATTCCATCATTTATGGGTAATTAGACGTTTTGAATATTCGTTGCCAGTATTGCTGAATCAACCAGCCTACTCTCTCATTTTGGCACACTAATATGCTTTCCAACCAGGTTTAGATGCGGTGCCCTCATAATTAGACTGTGTATATGCGTATCTGTATGCATGCACGGAATCATATTACTGCAGAGACGATTGTTTACATGCTCAAAAATTGCTTTTTTGACATCACATGAAAAATCACCCAAATCATTTTCAGAGATGGAAGACAAAGTCAGGCTGGTGTGACTAATGCCAATACAAACCAGCATTTATGCTAAGAATGAATACCTACTGAATCTTAATCATAAAAGTGAGTAAAACTAGATGAGTGCAATTTAAATATACACACCGGTTTCGTGTTATTTTTTGAGATTACTGCCAATGCGATGGCTCACTGATAGGATTAAAGAAGGGTTTAGATAATCAACCTAAGAAATCACATCAACTTATCTTGATGCAAATTTAAAATGAATAATGCATTTTGATTCTATTTGCATACACAATTCTATTTGCACAAATTGCAATAAGAAAATTTCTGGTATTGTACCCGAGCATGTTTTGTTGGAATTTTAGAATGACAATGAAGCCTAACTGCTGGCGCTCAGCTCCAATCAGCCATTTTAAACGATTTTAGGGTGCAAAAATCCATGGATAGACAAAATAAACACGTCATTTGGAAACCAAACCTTTGTCATTAAATCTACCTCCTATCATCAGAGAGATACTTGGTATCATCTGCCAGGCCTGCGCTGGAGCCATGCTTAATTCTTTTATGTTTCAAAAAGAGCTCCGAGTTTGGTCTTTTTAGCAAGTAAAATTGCTCATCTATGGGACCCAGATCAGGTATTTGACTGACTACACTGTACTAAAATTGGGAAATATCATTTGAAAAAGCTAAAAGCTGACCATTTAACCACACACTTGAAGCTGAAAGTCGGCACCTTTGTAACCCTGGCACATCGTTTCCTTTCAGACTTAGAGTTCTCTAGTCAGTGGTGCAAACTGCACTCTACAAGGGCAGCATGGTAATGTCAAACTGTACGGTACAACATGTTCCCATTGTGTGATTTATGTCACAAATTTAAGCTACTCCTTCTCCCACACCCGCTCATTTCACTCAGACGTGGTGTAATATAGTTCTGATCAGCGAGCATGTTATGATTTCATTACAGTGAAAGCCAAGGGAAGATGGAACCTTAAGGTTTTAGTGAATGTGTTTAATGGTAACCTCATCATTCCCACTCCTGTGTCCAAAATGTTTCTACATTTCCAAAAAATGGTGTGTTTTTCAATCCATTTGCTTGACTGTTGATCTACAAAGACTTGTTAATGCTTCACGCAGGAAAACTGGGCAGTGCGCTCACGATCAAAATCGAAAAAATGTGGCCTCAATGCCTCCATCCAGGTTTAAATGAGGAACAGTGGAGGAGATCTACTGGCTGATTCTGCAGCAGTTCAGTGGCGGTTTCAGACCATTTGTTGCAGCCAGTTGATATTTTAGGAGGGCCAATTAAATTAGCCCTGAAATGAAAAGGGAGCTCATTTCAAC